>NC_064821.1:174369848-174994848 GCF_024166365.1 Elephas maximus indicus
ATGGAGAGAAATAAACAGGCAATGCATTGTTATGATAAGCACTGTGATGGCAAAAGCCCTAAGGAAAGGGAATCTAGCAGTTTGTGCTTTGTGGCTGGTGTGTGCTCAGTGTGGGGAAGGAAAGGTGGCCTAAGTGTTCTGGGTTAAGCAAGCAGTATGTTCAAAGATCCCTGGGACAAGAGCCAGAAGGACACTCTGGGAACTGAGTAGTCCTCTAATGCTGGAGGGGTCACGGTTCGAGAGAGATCTTAGAAATGGAGAGGTGCAATGGGAATTGCAAATAGGTTTGAGAGATATTTGAAAGCCATGATTTATAGAACTTGGTGGTGAGTTGAGTATTAGGGATAAGTACAAAGAATAGGGAGGAGCTACAACCGATACTCAGGTTTCTAGCTTGTGTAACTGGGTTTATGTTGATGCTTGTATTAGCTCAGCCACTCTCGAGCCTTTATTCAGGCTTTATCTTTAAGCAAATTTGACTTCTGCTTTCTGAACTGGCACACATCCTACCTCCCTTATGAACCCCATCTTACTCTCCAACCTGTACTGATCTCTCACTTCCTTGAGTAATGATCAAAATTACTACTATTTATTGAAAGTCTTTGGCACGTCAGGCATTGTACTTGGTGTTTAACAAGCATTATCTCATCAATAACTTTAGGAGGTAGGGCTTATCACTTTTTACGGATGAAAAAAACGGAAGCTCAGAGAGGACATTGTAACAAAGGTCGACATGTCTCTGCAAGCATATACTCAACTGATAGAATAAAAGTAGCTGAGGAGCAGTTTGTGAACTTCTGCTAATGTATATCTTTTTGTACACTGTACGGCAACATATTATGACTACAGTGAGACTATAGTTTCTGAACATACCATCAGTGCCCCTTAGAGCTTTGAATATACTTCCAACCAACCAACCAACCAGGTGCCGTTGAGTCAATTCCGAATCATAGTGACCCTATAGGACAGAGCAGAACTGCCCCATAGAGTTTCCAAGGAGCACCTGGCAGATTCGAACTGCTGACCTTTTGGTTAGCAGCCATAACACTTAACCACTACGCTACCAGCGTTTCCTTGAATATACTAGGAATTCAATAGATGTGGTCAGGATGTGACAGAAACCTGTGAATGATGCCTGTAATCCTGAAATATTAGGTAAACCAGTACTTTTCACTGAAACATGTTCAAAGAGGCGAGGAAGATCCAAAGAACGCTCCCATTGGCTGAAGTGCTAACATGATAATAATACTAACAGAACAGCATTTTTTAAGATCTACGAGCAGTCCACACATCATCTCTCTTTTGATTCTTTGTTGGGACTATTCTCCCCGTTCTATGACTAAGGAAACTGGAGCTCAGAGGGGTAAATGACTTTATCAAAGTCACACAGTTGTGTCACCAAGTCTAAATTCAGAAAACGTGCACATCTGGCGCAATGTACTGATCGCTGTGAGTCAGAATCAACTTGGTGGCACTGGGTTCACCGGGTTTCCATTCTACCTTCCATATCACTATCAACTGGGCTTAGAGGTCCTCGTTTCAGCTAACGCATATTAGACATTTATAGGGAAGAAACAAACAATACACAGGACCACACATTATAGTAAAAGGAAAAACATAAACAATTAAAAATCATTCTAAAACGTGACAAGTACGCAATTAGAATTGTGTGCAAAATAATAAGGAAGCACAAAGATTAGAAAGACAAATTTTGCTTGAGTCAAGGGGTAAAGGAATGAAGGAAGTTTCAATTTGTCCATTAATTCCAAGATACATTTCGCAATTACGTTGATCATTACCAGACGTTGGATTAAAGAGAAGCGCCCACTGGTAGGAAGGTAATCAGAACACGAGGGAGAACGCTCCAAATGTTTGCTATGCCTTCACAGTTCTGCTTTATTTTCTTAAGTCATTTCTTACACTTGTAACAAAAGAGGAACATGATTGAAAGTCTTAATTTAACATACATTTGGGGTTCATAATTCTTACTCTTAAGGTTGAAAAATTAACAGAAAGCCATCTGGTTTAGGGTAAATTGTAAACAAGTGATTTTGAAATAATTAAGGGTCAATATAGCTGAATCATAGAACAGAAAGAACTCATTGCTTTTCAAAAATCTCCGTGTAACATTTATCTCATGGTCTAGGCTTGCAGCCCTGCAAATCTTAACTCACAAAGAATTTTCAATGCCTATGGTGGTTCTGTTCTGTTAATCGTAGTTGACTCCCTGTCGGCAAGTTCTTCTACCTCCAGATTCTCCTCAGTCCAACCCATTGCCAAATTAACAAAATCAGGGAAGGAGAAGTGCTGTATCTGAATTTTCATTAACGAAAATCCCCCATTTTCTGGAAAAGGCCTGAATAGGTGAGTTTATAATAGTGTATAGGGGTAGTGATATCTAGATTCCTTTCCGTACCCCCACCACTGATTCATTAAACATTTTAATCAGTTTTAAACTAACAACAACAACAACTCTTCTAAATCTTCAGAGAAGTCAAGAAGGCTGTCCCCCAAGACAGGACACTGAAATAAAATATGGGGACAATAAGAAAACACGATACAATCACCACATCAGAGCTAGCCCTCTATGGGGCAGTTCTACTCTGTCCTATAGGGTCGCTTTGAGTCGGAATCGACTCGATAGCACTGGGTTTGGGTTTGGTTTTGGTTTGATGATGTCTACTGCGCAAGACACTGGAGAACAGAGAGATGAGTAAAGACACAGTCCAGACACTCACCGTGGGGTCAGGGAGGAAAACAGGAAACACTGTTCACAGCACCTAAGTCACAGAAAATTCCTTACTTGTTTATTTGATCAAAACCTTTGTTTCAGTGGAGAGAAGCTGTGTAACAGGCAGAAATTCTTAAGGAAATTTCACAGGTGCACAAGGGGACTAAAACCTGGACTCAGCTTCTGCCTAGCCCTTGCTATCACAAATGGGGCCAAAGATACAGGCCAACCAGGAAAGAAATGAGAAGGAAGTGGACCCAAACCAAAATAAAAAAACCCGTTGCCAGAGTTGATTCCAACTCATAGCAACCCTACGGGACAGAGTAGAACTGGCACATAGGGTTTCCAAGGAGTGGCTGGTAAATTCAAACTGCCAACCTGTGGTTAGCAGCCCACAGCTCTCAGCCACTGCATCACTAGGGCCTTAAATGAATATAAACAGAGAAAATGTTGAGATCAGCTAAACAGATGCAAAATGATTTCTATTTTTAAAATTGCCAGTGTATAAAGAAATAAGAAGAGCTATATCCAGGGGTTCTTCTCTGAGAATACGGGGTGGTATGATATAAAAGTTCAAGGTCCACTTATAAAAAATGAAAGGAAAATCCATATATGGTCTTTTAACTTCATAAAGAAAGGATGGGTAGCATTGATTATCTTAAGATGGGAAAGGATTTTACTCTGTAGTTAAAAGCTTAGCCCAGTAGAAGTTTGGGGTTGCTTCTTTAATGAAGCCATCTCTATAATGAATGGACCCTTCAGCCTCCACAAAGAAAAAAATGGCAGAGAGTGAGTCAACCTCCAATAAATTGTGTGGGAGGTAAGATGATCAATAAGAAGTCTCTCTCACTGTCACCTTAAGGAGAAACTGGCTACGGAAGTGTGCGAGGCATGGAAAAATGGTGGTTTGGTAGTGGTGGGGTATGGTTAAGACTTCTTAAATTCTAAAAACAGAAGAACGTGTGTGTGTATCTGTGTGTTCATGCTACGAGAAAGGAGGAAAGAACATGACATAGCTCTGTTTAATTAAATTACAAGAGAGAGCTGGGACTATAGATTAATCTCCTGTCATCCTATCAAATGCAAGCTAGCTTAGTATCAATAATTTCTCAGAAGGTTCAACACATTTTAATTTAAAAGAACCCTAAGAGAAATAGTATAATACATTAAAAAAATACATGTGGAGTTTCAGACTACTTAATTAAGGTGTGTTTCGGTCATGATTTATTGTGATTACATCTGATTTCTTATAATATTTCTTTTTTTTTTTAAAAAAGAGAAATCCCAATAATACTTAAATCCAAACCCTAAATTCTTGAATACGCAAAAGTAAAAATGAATGTTATAATGGATTTTTTTTGTAAAATTAGTAAAGGCAAGTGCCATTAGCCTAACTCTCAAATGCATACTTCCCAAAGGGAATATGTGGGACTGCCTCAGGTTATAAGGCGTGTAAGGAGACAAGACATGCTAAGCGGGAAGTTACACTGTACAAGGCTTGGAAAGAAATTTTTTTTTTTAACTTGCCTTGTTAAGGCCAATTACCATAGATGAAAAGAGCTAGATAACTTAGAGTATTCATTAGCTCTCTCACTCTACTAAGCAGCCATCCCCAAAGTGCTAATATCTTCTTTACTACATTCCTAAAATGTTTCATATTCACTATTCATGACTTGCACTTCGAAAAGACCAACTTCCTGATTTAATGCCTAAATGGAAAGAGTATAAAATTTGCCTCAAAAATTAGCACAGGCCTCAAAGGTGTAAGCCTGCCTATCTTAAAGGCATTAGGAAAATAAGGGGCGGGGGGGACCCAAATCTAGAACAGCTATTAGCTTTCCACACACGCCGGCTTGCTCTCACATCCATATATCCATTTACTGAAGAACTATGGCTGTGCAGCCACATCCTTGGTTAGCCATTTGTGGTGTTTCAGAGTTTGGGGTTTACTCCCATTACCCTTCACAATAATGTCAGCATTGATCCCATAGCTTTTTTTCCCCCTTTTCAACTGTTTGTAACAGAAACTCAGACATGAGTAAATGGCCAAGTTTGCATTATTTGTGCTAAGTAATGATTACCTTCCTTTTGCCACCAGATCCTCTGATGGGCTGATGTCTCAATCCACTTACAATATGACAGTTCCTCTGATTACAAACATTCATTGCCGTAACTAAAGTTGTGCACCAGGCCAAACGTGTTTCAACTCTGTCCACCACCAACAGATGGCGCCAGGAGTCATAACAGAATTACAAATAACCCTTTGTCTTCTTTTTTTCTTGTTAGGTGAAGAGAGAGATTGTAACTTATCTTTTTTTTTTTTTTTTTTAACAGAAGGCAAATATGCTCCTGAAAAATATGCATACCATATTTTTAAATCAACATAAGTGACTTTATGATCTTTGGTTTCATGTATTTATTTCTCTACTCCCACTTACTGTCCTGAGTAATCAAAATTTTACTATGTTGCTGTCACTTTGTGTGTTATAGCTAGGTTAATTTTTCTTCTTTGATCATAACACTACCCTGCCCCCAAACCTTCAATGGCTTTGGATTGTCAGAAAGTATCAGAAAAAACCCAAACTCCTTACTTAGGCATTCTAAGTCCATCACGGTTAGATCTCAAAAGATCTCTACAGTCTTCTTTAGCAAGAAAATAAATCTCTATTTTAGCCACCAGCCTACTTCTTTTCTCCCAGACGTATTTTGAACTTTATGATAAAATACCTTTTCTATTGCCTTCTCCACCCTGAACTGCCCTCACTACCCTTATTCTTCATGCAAATCCTCCATTCTGACCTTCTCAACCAGTCTACCAACATCGCTCATTTGGTGATAGAATTTTCGCCTTCCATGCAGGCGATCTGGCCTTGATTCCCATACAATGCACCTCAGGTGCAGCCACTACCCTTCTGTCAGTCTCCCTCACAAACTGTCAGGCTGAACATGTTTCAGTGGAGTTTCCAGACTAAGATAGACTAGGAAGAAAGAATGGCAATCTCCTTCTGAAAGTCAACCAATGAAAACCCTATGTATCACAATGGCCTGATGTGAAATTGATCATAGGATGGTGCAGGACCAGGAAGTGTTTAGTTCTGTTATGCATGGGGTTGCCACACATCAGGGGTCCATTTAATGACAGCTAACAACAGCAGCCAGTCTACTTAGTTTTCCTTCCTTCCCTCCTTTCATATCCCCTTAACTTTCTGGAATGATCCAGATTTCATGTAATTTACTAATTGCATTACTACATGTACACTAGCTTTTTAAAATATCTCTATAAACCTTTCCATGTAAATATATAAATCAGGGAAGAATTCTATCAGTCCGTGAGTTGTAATTTTTAGCTTCAAAATAAGCTTTATTGTACGCATTAACTGCCGTGGGTCTTATCTCAAATTCTTTCTTTTATGGTTAGTTCACTGTGTATCTTATTTCTTCTATGTGAGGGTGAACTCCTGGAATGCAGTTTTTTTCTATGGTCCACAGTGGTCAGGCTCCCTATCTTATATAAACCCTGTGTCTATCTTATTACTGAATGTTGAGCCAACAAATGATATAGTGTTATCGTTTTAAGTAAATAAATTTGTCATCTAAGACCAACAAAAGACTTGGAAACAAAATTTTAGTTATAATGTTTATATGAGTTTTTGTGAAGAAAATTTTTTAATCCTGTCAAATATGCAAATAAATTTTAACTGTTATCGGTTCCTACATGATGTGAGTAAATCAATTTATTGTCATGAAATTGGCAACTGTAAGTGTCTGTTTAAAAAAAATCTTAGCTGCTTACATGGCATTTACCACATTTGTGATTATGTTTTTAATCATTTGTATGTTCAATTGTCTAATGTCTTTATTTCCTACTAGATTGCCCTCATTCCATAAAGGCAAGGAATATGTCCACCGTGTTCATTTTATAATCTCCAGTACTTAGCACAGTGCCTGGCACATGGCAGGGGCTCAGTAAATATTTGTTTGATCAATGAATTAAGGAATGGATAATCGAAAAAAAAAATGAATAATTATAAGAGAAACTAGTATTCACCAGCACTCCTACTTCTTTGGGCCCTGACCCAGATAAGTGCTGTACAGCCCTAGCTGTACAGCACTAATCTGGGCTGAAACTGTAGTTCAGCAAGGCTCTCTATATCTCTTTCCTTGCTTTTCTCCTTCCCATGATTCAGCTTGGTGAGCAGTCCCACCTGGGGCATCTTTTCTCTCTGTGAAAAATACTGGCTTTGAATCTGTTGCCTGCATTCATCAGGTTTGTCAAGCAACAGAAGCAGCAGAAATGCCAACAGAAGAAAGCAGGGAAATATGAGTGTGGTATGGAAGGGGAATGTTCAAGGATTTGATTGCTTGGGACCTCTAAACATTAGCCTCTTGACAGCAGTACTGCTTGGTAATGATGGTGGAGATGCTGGTAGTCTGAAGCCTAGAGAAGCTAAATGGGAGGATGTCAAAACAAGAGTAACTCTACCCCAATATTCTCAGAAATAATGTTCCCTGGAAACTGAGTTGCAATGAAGGAAGTGACTGTTGCCTGAAGGCCGTGGACGAAAGCCAGAGGCAGATGCTGCCATGTTCCCATTACTCTACCTGTATCTACTTTTGTCTTGTTTTTGATGCTACATGAATTTCATCCCAAGAAAGCTGTTGTTGGAGGCAGAGGAGAGCCTCTCCCCACCGAAGAACTTCAGAGTGAAATGGGAATCCTATTGTTTCCACATCTAGTTTCTGAGTTAAGCAAAAGCAGAAATCCTCAAACAGCCCCAAAAAGTAGCCAGCGAGAAGAGACTCATCTCTTCCCTGCCCCACAAAGCCTCTTTATATTTTCTATTAGCAGAAATCACTCTTGTCAAAGACCAATTCAAGTAGGATATCAAGAAAGCTGGGAAGGCCCCAAAACTCATTCATATGTATCATGTTATCATTGAGAAAACTACTAATGTTGGAGGATCTAATGAATGTTTTCCTTTTCTTTCACTGTTTGTTATCATGGAGACGTGGCCAAATTTTAATTTTCAATGTGTATCTTTTTGCATATTCCAGAGTCATTTTTTTAGATAAACTCTATTTACATTCAAAATTACTGAATGAAACATTTGCATGGTCATAGTTCTGTGGTGTCCTTTTCACCTAGCTCAGTATTTATAGCAAGTTTCTGGTTTCAAGAGTGTATTGTCACTATCATGGATGGAGTTTAAATCAAAAGAATTGTAGTTAATATAACTAAATGCTTAATTATATTTCTGAATCAGATATAAAAAAATGAAAAGATTTTAAATAACATATCATTTAAAGGAAAAAAGTATAAAAACATATAATTTAAAGGAAAAAAGTATAGACTTAATAAAAAAGAAGTTAGCCTTCAAAATATCTACGGCATCAACGGCACACTTATTGCGGTTATCAGCTGCATTGAGTTGGCCCTCGACTCAAGGCAACCCAGTGTGCAATAGAACAAAAAGCTGCTCAGTCCTGAGTCCATTCCTATGATCAGTTGCAAATTGGACCACTGTGAGCCATTGGCTGATTTTCAGAAGTAGATTTCCAGGCTTTTTTTCCTAGTCCATCTTAGCCTGGAAGCTCCACTGAAATTTGTTCAGCATCAGAGCAGCACACAAGCCTCCACTGACAGAGGGCTAGTGGCTACACATGAGGTGCGTTGGCTGAGAACTGAACTCAGATCTTCTGCGTGAAAAGGGAGAATTCTACCATTGAACTACCAATACCCCCTTCAAGGCACACTTAGAGAAATGATCGATTTATATTTGAATGAAGCAAATAGAATGATTAAGTTTTATCTTGGGGTGTTGGGAAAGACATATAATGAACGTAATGAAGCAAATATAAATTATCCATTTCTAGAAGGATATTTTTGGGAGGAAAAATAGAGTAGAGCTTGAGGAATAAACCTAGAACCCATTATTTTAATAAGTTCTGAATTTATCTACAAAAATTATCAAAAACAACATGTTCGAGTATAACCTATAGAATGCTAAAGATACTTTCTGAGTCTAATTAGGTGATAGTATGGATGGAGCAGTGGTTAAGAGCTTGGCTGCTAATCAAAAGGTCAGCAGTGGAATCCAACAGCTATTCCTTGGAAACCCTATGGGTGCAGTTCTACTCTGTCCTATATGGTTGCTATGATTTGGAATTGACTCATTGGCATTGGGTTGTATGGGTTGGTATATGAAAGCTGTGTTACACCAGTGCAGTGAACTACTTTATATGGCCCTTCTACCCATGTTCTTGTGACTCTCACAAAATGATTAGGTGAGACTATGCAAATAAGGTGCTTGTGGCTCTCCAAGGAGACTGGACAGTCTGCTAATAATGCAAATAAGGTACAAGGAACTTTTGCAGGGGGTGGGATTATGCAAATACGGTACACAGAGCCCTTATAGAGGATCGATCAGTTTTGCCATCCTTTAGGCTTAAAGGTGGAAACCCTGGTGGCATAGTGGTTAAGTGCCATCGCTGCTAACTAAAAGGTCAGCAGTTTGAATGCACCAGACACTTCTTGGAAACTCTTCTACTTTATCCTATAGGGTCGCTATGAGTCAGAACTGACTCTATGGCAATGGTAGGCTTAAATGGAACCAATCCCAGAGGCAGAGGGGGACCTCACTACCATCAAGAAGAGGAGCGAGTGAATGCTGGAAAAATTCCTGAAAGTATTGCCCTGAGATAATCTTTAAACCTTAAACCAAAAATATTCCCTTAATCTTGTTAAAATCAAACAACAGTTTAGAAAAAAAGCCTGCCTTTTTAAGGACTATATATAGGGGATCAAACTGACAACAGCAACTGGATATTGTAAATAAGGTGCATGTGGCCCACCAAGGGACTGAACAGTCTGCTAATAATGCAAATAAGGGGCATGGAAAGATTAGATAGGAATCTTACGGGGTAGTGAGTTTATGTTAATGGAGGAAGAACAACCTAGAAAATGAGGGTGGTTGCACAACTTGAATAATGTAATCAATGTCACTAAATGGTACATAGAGAAACTGTCAAATTTGTGTATGTCTTCTGTATATTCTCAACAACAAAATAAAAAAAATAATAATTAAAAAAACATGGCATATAATTTGTGAGTTTTGAGAAATATGAGGAGTACATTTTAAAAAAAAAGAAGAAGAGCTGGGAGCAGAGCACATCCTTTGGACCCAGGGTGCCTGCACTGAGAACCTATTAGACCCAGGAGACAGAGAGAGCTGTAACACTGTAGTTGGCAGTGGAGTGAGATGGAAGGAAACAGGAGACTAGCTCGAGACAGCACAGTGAGCTTCCCAGGCCATGGAGCAGGGTAGCAACGGTGGGTTTCTGGACCATGAAGCAAAAAGCTGAGAACCTTCAAGCAAGAGGCTTGCTAGCTGAGTGAAGTGCCTCTGGAAACTTGTTGGTGGAACTAGGCTTAGCAACCCACAGAGCAATAGAGCTGAGCGTCTTTGGCCAAGAGGCTTCCCGGTGGAGTTAGGTGCCTCCGGGCACTTATCAGCAGAGCTAAATAACACCTGTCTGAGCAGCGCAGAGGCCAGCCAAGGGTCAAGGACCAAGGCTGAGAGCAAAGGCCCAGTGGCAAAGGCGAGGCCCAAAGAGGGCCCAGCAGCAGCGGCTGCCTGCAGGCACAGCCAAGAAGTTGTCCTGATTGAAGAGCTGTATCCTGGGCCATTCCTGTTACTTCCAAGTTGATCCTGATCCTGAATTGTAACTTGTTATTTCCCTAATAAGCCCCATAATCATAAGTATAGTTTGTGAGTTCTATGTGACCATTGCAATGAATTATCACAGCCAGCAGAAAAATAGAGAGTGCCGTGGGAGTGGTAGCTGGTGTCAGAATTGGTAAAAATGTTGGAGAGGAGGTATGTCCGACTTCCATTTCATAGAAATCAGCTTTGGGCTGGTGCTGATCTTGACTCTCTCTTCTTCTCCCTGTGGAGTTAGAGGACCTCTGACACCATGCCATTTTTACAGTTACATTTTATGCGATCCAGAGCCACAACATGCTTCCTAATTATTCTTATTATTTATAACACTGAGGTTTCCCATTGAACATATCTTCTGCCTTGTGATTTATGTAATAAATACCTGAGTATGAAACAGCTACTTGGGCTAGTAATACAGATGGAAACAATCAGAAGTTTTTAATTACAGACTGCTTTGAAGCTTTGATTAAATAAAAATTTTATCAGGAAAATTGGCAACATCAATTTAAAAAAAAAACATGAAAATGGGAACAATTAGACTAGAACAAAAATTATTGGGATACTTTGGAACAGGTGCTTACAATTTTAATGGATTTCTAGTTGTTAAACTCAAACATTTTATACAGGCCTATCTTGTCTCATTGCACTTGGCTTTATTGTGCTCCACAGATGCTGCGTTTTTTACAAATTGAAGGTTTGTGGCAACCCTGCACTGAGCAAATCTATTGGCACCATTTTTCCAACAGCATGTGCTCACTTCATGTCTCTGTGTCACATTTTGGTAATTTTTTCAATATTTCAAACTTTTTCATTACTATAATATCTGTTATAGTGATCTGTGCTCAGTGATCTTTGAAGTTAATTTTGTAATTGGGGGCACCACGAAATGCGTGCGTATAAGACAGTAAACTTAATAAATGTTGTCTGTGTTCCGACTGCTCCACAAACCAGCCATTCCCCCATCTCTCTCCCTATTCCCTGAGACACAGCAATACTGAAATCAGGCCAGTTAATAACCCTACAGTGGTTTCTAAGTATTCAAGTGAAAGGAAGAGTCACACATCTCACAGTTTAAATCAAAAGCTAGAAATGATTAAGCTTAGTAAGAAAGGTATGTCAAGAGCCAAGACAGGCCAAAAGCTAGGCTTCTTGTGCCAATTAGCCAAGTTGTGAATGCAAAGGAAAAGTTCTTGAAGGAAATTAAAAGTGCTACTCCAGCAAACATACGAATGATAAGAAAGCAAAACAGACTTATTGCTGATATGAAGAAAGTTTTAGGGGTCTGGATAGAAGATCAATTCAGCCACAATATTCCCTTAAAACAAAGTCTAATCTAGAGCAAGACCCTAACTCTCTTCAATACTGTGAAGGCTGAGAGAGGTGAGGAAGCTGCAGAAGAAAAGTTTTTGAAGCTAGTAGATGTTGGTTCATGAAGTTTAAGGAAAGAAGGTGTCTCCATACCATAAAAGTGCGAGGGGAAGCAGGAAGTGTTGATGTAGACGCTGCAGAAAGTTATCCAGAAGATCTAGCTGAGATGATTGATGAAGGTGGCTACACTAAGCAACAGATTTTCAATGTACACAAAACAGCCTTATATTGGAAGAAAATGCCACCTAGGACTTCCATAGCTACAGTGGAGAAGTCAGTGCTTGGGTTCAAAGCTTCAAAGGACAGGCTGGCTCTTTTGTTAGGGGCTAATTTTAATGCACCTAGTGGCTTTAAGTTGCAGCCAATGTTCATTTACCATTCCAAAAATCCTAGCGATCATGAGAATTATGTCTCCTCTGCCTGTGCTCTGTAAATGGAATAATAAAACCTGGATAACGGCATGTCTGTTTACAACATGGTTTACTGAATATTTTAAACCCATTGTTGAGACCTACTGCTCAGAAAAAAGATCCCTTTCTAAATATAACTGCTCATTGACAATGCACCTGGTCACCCAAGAGCTCTGATGGAGATGTACAAGGAGATTAATGTTGTTTTCATGCCTGCTAACACAACATTCATTCTGCAGCCCATGGATCAAGGGGTAATTTCGACTTTCAAGTCTTATTATTTAAGAAATACATTTCGTGAGGCTATAGCTGCCATAGATAGTGAGTCTTCTGATGGACCTGGGTAAAGGAAATTGAAAATCTTCTAGGAAGGATTCACCATTCTAGGTGCCGTTAAGAACATTCGTGATTCATGGGAGGAGGTCAAAATATCAACGTTAACAGGAGTTTGGAAGAAGTTCATTCCAACCCTCATGGATGACTTTGAAGGGTTCAAGACTTCAGTGGAGGAAGTAACTGCAGATATGGTGGAACTAGCAAGAGAAGTAGAATTAGAAATGGAGCCTGAAGGTGTGACTGGGTTGCTGCAATCTCATAAAACTTTAACAAATGAAGAGCTGATTCTTATGGATGAACAAAGAAAGTGGTTTCTTGAGATGGAATCCACTCTTGATTAAGATGCTATGAACACTGTTGAAATGACAACAAAGGACTTAGAATATTACATAAACTTAGTTGATACAGCAGTGGCAGGGTTTGAGAGGACTGGCTTCAATTTTGAAAGAAGTTCTACTCTGGGTAAAATATTATCAAACAACATCACGTGTTACAGAGAAATCTTTCGTGAAACAGTCAATTGATGCCGCAAACTTCATTTTTGTCTTATTTTAAGAAATTGCCGCAGCCACCTCAACCTTCAGCAACCACCACCCTGATCAGTCAGCAGCCATCCACACTAAGCAAGACCTTCCACCAGCAAAAAGATCATGACTTGATGAAGGCTCACATGATGGTTAGCATTTTTTAGCAATAAAGTATTTTTTAATCAAGGTATGTACTTTTTTTAGACATAATTCTGTTGCATGCTTAATAGACTACAGTATAGTGTATACATAACTTTTACATGTATGGGAAACCGAAAAAATTCTCTTCATTGTGATTTTCACTTTATTGTGGTGGTCTGGAACAGAACCCACAGTGTCTCTGAGGTATGCCTCTAGTGCACTTTTTTAGCCCAGTATTTCCTAAATTTCTCTTCTGTCCCTAATTCTAACCAAATTTTGACCATTCCCATTAAAGAGCTGATGGATTTTTAGGATCCTTTCAAGTATTACCTTAGTTAATTTACTTTCCATTTTCCCTTTGGGCTTTTCAGAGGAAGTATTTTGCATTCCCTGCAATCGATGTGTTTTTTTTTCTTTGCTTCCTCCATTCCAAGGATGAAAACATATAAATAACAACAATAACAACAAAACAGCTTTGTTCTCTTTCTATAAAGATGGTTACTTTAGCAGACTCAAGTCTTTTCCTCCTCAGTTTGGGCTTGCCAATATGTGCTCTTGGCATGGAATGTGAAATTGTCTAGGGAAAGGCACTCAGTAAAGTGCCTTTCTGAAGTACCCTCTCCAGAGACAGGTTCCTGGGTTCAAATCCTGCTCTGCCACTTGCTTGCTTATGAACTCAAAAGTTATTTAACCTCTGTGCCTCAGTTTCCTCATTTGGAAAGTAAGGATGATAATCCAACTTAGTGAGAGAGTAAACACAATAGTGCTTGGTACACAAAATTTGCCCTATGAGTGTCTGCTGTTCTTATAAACTGTTATCTGCTTATGCATGCCCCTAAAAAAATTAAATACAATATAAATACAAAGTCTATTATGATTAGGGTTTTAGTTATGAAAAAATTTTTTTTTTGGTCATTTTGTCTGGAGAATAAATGGAATGACAAGCTCTATTTCAGAGAAATTTATTGTAGTGACAATTTTTGCAGCAAAGTCATGTGGATTTTTTTCCCCAACCACTATTAAAGTGATAAAAAAAAATTTCTTAGAGTCACTAAAACATTTATTAAGGATAACTCTGGGCAAAACATTAAAGAAAAGAGCATATAATTCTAGTAAGATCATTCGACTTAGTGAAATTTATCCCATAAACCCAAATGTAGACGATCCTATCTACACAGGGCCAGACTGACAACACCACTGTAGGGTTAAGGATTAACCTAACAGTGTCTGTTACATAATATTTTAATCCCACTTGTCCAAAATTGAAAAATGGGAAAGGAGGTTCTATTATCACTGACAATGTCCTAAATAATCTAACCATCTTGGGAAAAACGGCTCTCTGGGTTACCCTAAACTTGAAGCTATTGAAGTAAAGGGGAAGCCTGGGAAGGAATACTGGGTTATGAAATTGGGAATGTAGGGTACTTTCTCATTTATGAACTCATAGGGAGAATAAGATACTGTATTGTAGTTCTAGAAAATTCCAACCGGCTATATCTACGTCTCCATCCAAATTCCACAGACCAGGGCTGCATCTAGAGCTTTGCTTACACCCTGTCCTGCTTTTCCATGGCTAACACGGGGGAAGAGTTCTCTCAGCTGGAGCCCAAGTGAAGAGGGCTCTAATTCTTCTCCTTCTGGTGCCCATCCTTATACCCCTTACAAACTTAGACCATTACAAACGCACAGGCATCAAACTGGCTGTGGCAGAATCAAGCTGGTATTTTTGGATATATTCACAACCAATTCCAAATCAAATGACTGGAACAGCTGTGCAGCCATGCAATTTATTCATTAAGATGTACAAAATGACTGCATTGACAGGTTTTGATCCTTTCATTGTCTTAAAAAGGGAGCAAGTCCTCTATTTCCAAAGAGTTGACTGGGAAATTGAGGTGAAATATTAAAGAGATGAGATGTACTCTTTAAATTAAGATTTTTATTAGCTTATGTACACTTAAATTACAAAATAACTACTTGGAGTGGGCACACATCCCAAGGCAGACTTCTCTCAAATATTTCTCAAGACCTAGCTATCCAGTCTTGGGATAATTTTAACAAAAATGGGGTTTGGTGATGTCACTGTTACCAACTAAAATATTTTCTATTTTACGAATTATAACATAATTGATTTATGAATTTGTTCAATCTAAATCATTATAAAAGCAATTGAGATCATATAAATAGCATATAATTTTTTTTTAATTGCTTGTGATTATTTTTTGAATCAGGCTTGCCTTTCTGCTTGTATATGGGAAAGATCCCCAGCAGGAAGCTGAAGCATTGAGCAATGTGCAAGGATGAGAGAAGTTAGGAATTCACCAGAAAGAAAATCTTCAGATAGGCAAAAACATTTCCAAGTCAAATCTGTCAGAAATGGAAGCCAGCTCAGTTTGGATAATAATAAAATTGCAGTTTGGACATTTTGACAGGTAAGGAAAAGGCATAAAGGAGGGCTGATTAATTCGGTTAGAATATGAGGCTAATTGGAAACCCTGATGGCACAGTGGTTTAGTGTTAACAGCTGCTAACCAAAAGGTCAGCAGTTCGAATCCACCAAGGGCTCCTTGGAAACTCTACAGGGCAGTTCTACTCTGTCCTGTAGGATCACTAGGAGTCAGAATCAACTCGATGGCGATGGGTTTTTTATGAGACTAATTGGAAAGTCATTCTCTTGATTAAACCCTTCATTTGCTCTCCATTTTCTGCAGGGTAAATGCTAAGTGCATGGCTTATAAAGACCATCCCAGTTTTGCCCTGCCTTCCTCCCTGGTCTCCTATCCCTCTGTTCTTCTCCTTCAGGCTTACGGACCTACTTAAGAGGGGTTCTTTGCAACTTCAAGTGCAGTGCCTTCTGCCTGGTCTACCCTCCCCTCAACGCTTTCTCTCTGAGAGCTCTTATTCAGCCCTCCCCTGAGATGCATTCTGTAACCTCTCCAGCCTCTCTAAAACTTACTTCAAACCCCTTTCTGTTAATTGCTTGCTAATTTGCAGTTCGTCTCTCAAAAGGATGAGCTCTTTGAAGGCTGGGATTATGCCTTTTATTCATATAAAAAATGAAAGCATGGGCTCTGGATCCAGTAAATGTTCAACATATCTGTTTATTGAATGAGTGAAGGAATGAATGAGACCAGTTAGTAGCTCACAGTTCCAGAAACCACCGAGATATCCCAGAGAGATATCTTTGGTTATGAAAGATTGATGGAAGGCCAGTGAAAGTTTATCCTCCATAAAGGAAAAAGGCAATTAAGCTGAACTTTTATGGGCCAGGAGCAACAATGCATCAATGTTTTTTTTTTTTTTTTTTTGAAAGGACAGCCACATTTAGCCATCAAATAATTACAGGGACCTTTAAATGTTTGAGGTGTGACTATAAAGTAATGAAATGACTTCAATAAAGAACACATGAAAACCAGTTTCATGAACTTAAAGACACACTCTTCCATACATTTAATATGCTGCTTTTACAATTAAGACAACAGCTATAAACAATCCAAACACACATTTTCAATTTTCTCAGAACGCGGTTGTATTTTTAGAGCGCAATAGTATAAGCCATTTATTTTAGTAGAATGGATCTTAGTTGTAAAAGATACAATATTACAAAAAGGACTGTAGAGGGTGGCAGCAGGGATGCTGTGAAAAATAGGGCTCATTTCTCAGGAGTCCAGGCTGCTTCAAAATATGCTGAAATTAAGAGTTTTCAAGCCAAAGACACTTGTTTTATACACAACTTTATTCCCATAGTAGCCTCAGCCCCATTTCCCATGATAATGGTCAGTCAGAATGGAGGAATTTGGGGGTAACCGTTGAAATCCTTGAATTACTAGAGTTTCTTACCAGACTTGAACTTAGATAGTGACCAAATACAACTTCTCGTTTCTGACCCTCTGCTTGGTCTTGATCATACTTTAGTCAGGATTCTCTCCTTCCTACAAGCCCCTGAACTCTGCTTGCCCCCAAGCAAAGCAAACACTAAAAATGTGGAATGTGCCCCCTTTGTAGCTTTTCCTAAGAATCGGCTGACCATAGGAAGACACGGTTCCTGCCGAAGACCACTGGTCATTTCCTCTTGTTGGCTCATTTTTCTCTTAAAAGTTCTTGCTAATCGCTGCATGAGCTTCCTTACCCTATAAAAGACAAGCCCTTTTCTGTTTGATTTTGAAATGCTTGCTGATTTCTGAGACTGAAGCGTTCCCGCTTTCTGAATAAAGTGTCTAAGATAAAATTTATTTTTATTTGACAAGAGGTACTCTTAAAGAAAGAAACTCTTAAAGAAACAACAAGGCAGTCATTGAGAAAGGAAAACGTTTAAAGAATTAATTCCTGTCTAGTTCTGGCATTCAAGTGATACAGGAAAAGAAAATTTAATCATAAAAGCCCTAAGTATATTTTCAGCTGGATAGTGCATTTCCTTTTATTTCTAGTCTTTCCACAACTGTACAAAGCCAACAATTCAAAAACAACTGTCCCATCTCATTTCTCATCTTCTCATTTATCAATGTCCCAATATCTATGCTCTGAGTTACTTCTCCTTTGGATAATTACTCTATCTTTATGGAGGAAAACTATCTTTGCCATAACAGTATGGTAGTTATGATGTTTAGTAATCTTAAATTCAAAAACATTTTCTAAAATAATTTGTTTTATTTTTGCTGTTATTGTTGAGAATATCCACACGCACCAATTCAATAATTTCCATGTGTACAATTCAATGAGGTCGTTTACCTTCTTAGACTTGTACAACCATTCGCACCCTTCTTTTCCAAGAAAGAACACGATGCTCAAAGCAGAGATTCTTTACTAGTTAAGTTAAACTATTGTTTAGTGTTAAGAAGACTTCAGGGAATGTTTTTTATCTAAGATTTAAGGTTTAAAGATTTTCTCAGGGCAATAGTAGCAGGGGTTCATCCAGCCTCCATGACTCCAGAAAGGCTGGATTCCATGAGAATTTGAAATTCTGTTCTGCATTTTCCCCCTTTTGATCAGGATTCTTCTACAGAATCTTTTATCAAAATGTCCAGTAGTAGTAGCCAAGCAACATTCAGTTCTTCTGGTCTAGTGGCAAAGGGGGCAGCTGTTCATGGAAACAATTTGGGATACATTGCATTCCCTCTTCCTATTCCTAACTCCCCTTCTTCCTCTATTGCTACAGGTGAATAGAGACCAATTGTTGTACGTTAGGTGGCTGCTTGCAAGCTTTGAAGACCCTAGGCAGTACACAACAAACTAGGAGGTACAACAGGATGCCAAAAAATACTTTGCATTTGCAAATGACTTACTGAGTTCTTATGTCACAAAGGGAAGGTTATTATTAAAACATGAAGCATGTTTAATTTCATTTTCATTATTTTACTATTTTGGTTATGTTTTTTCTTATTTGCTTAACTAATATAAAATAATTTTTTATATTAGTTAAAACATTTTCTTAGTTGTAACCCATAATTTTAAAAGTCCTAAGTATTTTCAGCGCTTTATTTCTGAGTATTTTGATTTATTATTGTTGAAGTTATTCATGACTATGATCAATGGACATAAATAATAAGGTCAAAAGGGTAAGAAATATAGGAATAGTCTTTAATCTTCCTCTTCTGCACAAAGCTACAGTATTTTTGGCAGGGATGTATGAAGCCTCTTTGAGCTACTAAAACCGTTCATCTAATATAGTCACAAGCATTCAAAGTCACAGATAACTGTAATAGACAATCAAGTTTAAGCAATGCTTTTTTTTTTCTCATCCCAAAATGAAGAGAGTAGATCAGCTTTTCACTAAACAAAAATCTGTTCCTATTTTTAATCCTTAACTCATTCCTTTCTTTCAAAAGTACTTTTTGATTTTAATTTATTATGATCTCCCATTGCAATGAAATCCTATTATCGTAAATCCTTTCCTGGTGCTGGCAGGCAATCCTTGAACACGGCTGATAATGCATGTTCTTATGCATCACATCACCCCAGGTGGTTTCCTACAGTCAGGCAAGGACCTCACAGGGCTGTGGTATGGGTTCTTCAGAAGGAACTCGGGGAGTTCTTGAGCCCCGTTGCGAGGCTGATTCAAACAGCGGTAGCAGCAGCAGTTGCCATGTGGCTGCCACTGGGAAGTGAGGTACTCCGACAGTCAAGAGGTAAAATAACAAAGTCACCACGAGTTTGTTATTTTAGCTTACTGGATACCAAGAAAACCTTGGGAAGTGCTTATTCACCTCAATTTTACAATCCAACTAGTGTGCAGGGTTTTCAAATTGTATCATTTGTATCAACTCAATGTTATCATCTATTGTTTTTCCTAATGTTAAACAGATCTGATGGCGACTCTCGCCACTACTAAAGGTGTTTATTTAAAGAACACATTTTCCACAGCCTGTTCTTCATTTTACAGCTTTACTGGAGCATTCTCACGTCAACCAATCCTCCTGGGCTTTTAGAAGTGATGAATCCTAAAAGATGTTTTCCCCACAGAAACCACAAGGTAAATGTAACAAGCAATCAATCTTCCGAGCAGCCATCAGGCAGCCACTTAGCCAACACACTACACAAACAAAATAATAAATCTAAGCACTGTCCCGAATAGTAATTAATCTAATCAGCTCCAAGTGATCTGCTTATTCACTGTACACTATTTTGTTCCACAGTTGTCTTCGTTAAAGATGTCATAGACAGTATGAATGCAGTAACCAATTTAAAAGAATACTAATTTCAAGAGGAAAGTGTGACACCAATGTTTATGCAGTGTGGACTGTTTGTTCCTTTGTTTGCAGAGAGGAACAACACTTATCAATGTCACGGGAAAACAAAAAAGGACTTTGAAATAAAAGAGGAAATAAGAGCGACACTATAAAGCATCAGGCAAGCCAGTAAAGACATGAGACAATTATCATGTGAACTACACCAATAATTGCCTTCTGAGTAAGGGCAAGTAAACCTATTTATACTTGTCCCAATATTTCAGTTGAAAAACATAGAAAGCCAAAAGAATACCCTTCCCTAATATCTGTGACACACAACCTGGGAAGAGGGTTGGTCAATTTTCCAAGTAAAATGGGTAGCATGGGAACTAATTCTGATAATTTAGAATCAAGGGATAAACACAAATTCCTTACCAGCTGCTTTCCTTGTTGGATCCTAAATTCAACAATTTCAAACATTATCAGCTACCTTTTATCCTTGAATTTCACTTTATGACATGAAGACCAGATCTTTAATGCTGGGTGGCTGCCACAAGAGTAAAAACGAGTCACCATGTTGCATTTGTAATTAAAAGTTGGACCAAAAGTGTTACATACAATGATAATCAGCCTTATTTTATTTTAGTTCAGACCCTACTAAGTAACAGGGGTTTTCTGGAGACTGTGTTTGGAAGCTGAGTGAAGCCACTTTCAGACTTTTAGATCTGTTGAGAGAAATACATATGAAATTAAGGTAGAGGGTTTCAAATATTTGGTTATAAAGTGTTCCCTGGCATCCTTTCTTTCTTTTTGGGTGGGAAAAAGGAAGTAGAGAAAGAAGGAATTCTAGAAGGAAACACTAAGATGTATCTTCCTAGAGGGAAGGCAGTGACAGTATGTCTACCCATTTTGTGGCATAGAGTCGCTATGAGTCAGAATTGACGTGACGGCAGTGGGTTTGCTTTGTTTATGCCTATCTCTGCTATTGGTGATATTCCTCACTCAGTGCTCCTATTCCTCATCTACTGCCCCTCTCAGAGGGCTGTTCTTGGTCGTCATGTTTTGTACCAGATATGGCTGTACCCTTTTGACTAACTAAAACAAGAGTGGACACTTGACCCAGGGAACCAAGCCATACTCTGGTCTGAGCCAGTAAGACCCTTTTCCCTAGGAATGTGGAATTCAGACACTGAGAGACTAGAGTTTGTTAGTTGTGGGGAACCCTGATGGAAAGCCAAGTGATGCCCTGGCAGGAATCAGTGTCTTAGCAAGCTGAACCCGGGTGTAAGAAAAATATGGGAAGCAACAAAATCAAGTCAACAGAAAAAATCAGTCTGCTAAGAGAAGTAATGGAGCCTCGGAGTGGTACAAACAGGCCTTCAGCTATTACCCGAAAGATTGGAGGTTCAAATCCACCCAGAGGCTCCTTGGAAGAAAGGCCTGGAGATCTACTTCTGAAAAATTAGCCATTAAAAACCTTATGGAGCACAGTTCTACTGTGACACACATTTGATCATCCTGAGTCATAGTCAACTCAATGGCAATTGGCTTAAGAGAGGTAGGAAAAGGGCTGGGGAGCAGACCAAAACATAATGAAGTGTCTAGGATTGGAAGGAAGAGTCTCAGTCCCTCCTCAAATGGCCTGGCTGTCTGCAATCTCCTGTTTTTAGATGTTACTGAGATTGCCTGTTAGATTTACTCAGTAAACCCTGTGTTTACTTGGACTGGTTTCCGTGCCTTTCAATGAAACACTTTCTGAGTTAGAACAGGATAGATCACCAAATAGAAAAATTCAGGACCAGGTATACAATTAACGCGAAGAAAAACAGTTACTAGGTTTAAAAAGAGCAATATATTATGGAGCGTCAATAAAATATTCCAAACAAAAGGGGGTGTCAGAGAAGGCTTTAATTTGGCCTGAAAGACAAGCAAGAGAATAGTTACTCTAAGCCTGGTAGTCTTCCAAACATCTAGATATATCAGCCACTTAATTCTCAAAGCATCTTGTGATGCAGATGCTCTTATTGCCATTTTTTAGATGAGGAAGAACTGATGTAGAGAGAAATTAAATAACTTGCTCAAAGTCACACAACTAGTAAGTGGATTAGCCAGGAAGTGAACAAGGGAGTCTGTTCCAGAGCCCACATTTGAAACCATATGCCCTTCTGTCCTCAATATTCTAATATGTGGATTTTTCTCTGCCTTGATAAGGAGCTTATAGATGATGGGAACAGCAGAGATGAAAAAAGCATAAATTGTGTTCAAGGAATAGTTCAATTTGCCTGTAAATCAGGAGCATATAGAAGAATAAAGAGAAGGGAAACTAGAATGATTGGTGAGAACTAAAACCAAAAAAAAAAAAAAAAAACTAAGTGTCATTAATTCCAGGTGAATGAGCCTGGCCACTGAGGATTTTGAGCAGTTGAGTGACATAAGAGCAAAGTTACAGGATATTGTTCTGATAGAGATAGACTCAAAGGGGGACACTAACCTAGTTATTAATATAGTAGTCCAGTTAGAGTTTCTATAGCCTTCAGCCAAAGTTATGGCTGAGGAATAGAAAGAAAAGGCAGATCTTGTAGATAGTGAAGGTGTAAAAACCATAGGATTTGTTAACTAAACAGGTGCCAAAGCTAAAGGTGATAAACTAAGAAGTCAATGCTGATTCTGGGATTATAAACCTGAGGGACTTTGAGAATGGTGATTTCAGTAAAAGAAGTCTAAATATCAAATATGGCAAGTCTGCATCTTACATACTTCGGACATGAGGTCAGGAGGGATCAGTCCCTGGAGAAGGACATCATGCTTGGTAAAGTACAAGGTCAGTGGAAAAGAGGAAGACCCTCAAAGAGATGGACTGACACAGTGACTACAATAATGGGCTCAAGCATAACAACGATTGTAAGGATGGCACAGGACCAGGCAGTGTTTTGTTCCATGGTACATAAGGTCGCTATGAGTCAGAACCAGCTCAACGGCACCTAACAACAACCACAACAAATATCAAAAAGATAAATTGGTTTGGCTGGAATGCAAATAGAGACAAAGACAGTGGGGTGGGGGATGGGAAATAAAATGATTTTTTACAAAGTACATTTGAGGGCCCAAACTAATAAAAACATTTACTCATTAAGAAAAGCTTCCATTATGCTCAATGCAGCCTTTTCATTAAGATAGGGATATATGAGAAATATTTTAGTGAGATTCCCATTAAAAGGAGTTTTTTAAAATTTTGGCACTTAGAGTGGTAAAACTGTCAACTGGGAAATTTAGTCATCTGGAACATGTTCCTTCCCCAGTGATTTCGGATGATTTGAAGCATATACTGCATGAATTTTCTTCATTATAAATGGATCCTTTTAAATTTTTTAAACTTTATTTGGCGTTGTTGGAGACATTTAAAAATATAAAGAATAATACAGTGGATAAACATGTATGAAAAAAAAAGTCTGGTCAAGAGAGTTAAGCCCTCTGAAAGGAACAGAGGCTTCCAGATCTCTCCTGTAGGACAGGTACTAAAGCCGCCTCAGCCAAGGTCATGCCCTCCTCAGGGGCAGCTCACATCCAGTGACTGGTTGATGGAAGGGGTACAAATGCCAGTCTCACCTGTCTGGATTTTCGACAACTCTGAAGGGTCATAGGTTAGGCTGAAACCAATGTTGCAAAGGTATTGCGGATCAACGTCTTCCTCCCTCAAAAGCTGCTTCCTTTGTTCCATTACAGGTATCTTTCTTGTGCGTGTTCCCTATGAACCTCCTGCATACAAGCCTCAGCGTTCACAGTTTCCCAAAGACACACCTGCCACACCCTCCTTTGTGTATCCCTCCCTAATCACATCCATCTCCGTCCCTACCAGCATTGGCCACCATCCTAAATCTGGTGTTTATCATTCTCATACAGCTCTTTATATTTCTGTGACAGGAAGTATCGATTTTCTACATTTTTTTAATAAAAAACCACCTTTCTCATTATTTGATCAACTTGTAGACTTTTTTTTTTTTGTAGACTTTCTCAGTTAAAATAATTCCTGAATTAAATCTATGATGAGAAGAACAATTGGACCTAGGTTTCAAGATGTAAATCTCAACCAATGAAGATTCGATCAAAGATTGTAGATGAATTTGGGTGGAGAAATAAGCTTCTGAAACATACACAGCAAGGAAAGAACTTCCCTCAGCCCTAACCCCCATTAGGAACTGCCGTCATTGGGAAAGACCATTGGAATTAACTGACTTAAAAATGATTACCTCTTATTACCTACTCTTCTCCCATATAAACCCAATGCATTTGCTTTTGAAAGTAGGTAATCCAAAGAAACAAAATGTAGGAGCATATATTATGGTAACATTTCCTGAAAGTAGCTCATGAACTAATAAATAGTTCCAGGGGATGTCATCAATGTTATTTTATAAGAAAGGCCTTGCTAGTTAGATAAATTTGTAAAACTCTGGGTCAAACAACGTAAAATCAGTTCATTTTGTCAGGAATGCTCTAAACCTTTAATGTGTTAATATACAGTCTGGATTTTCAAGAGGGAGATATTTTATGTCACTTTCTCCAAATTTCATTGACCACAGATGCCTTTTTTAAAATGGTCTCATCAAAGGTACATATTTTGGGGACTTTTGTCTTAGGGGATAATCCAAGCAGTAATTTCTCATAAGATAAAGGCCAAGTACACACATAGCTGTCCAAACTAACTTTCTAATTCCAGTCAATATAATATTTAAACGCCTGATGAAATAAACGAGCGTATTCTAAAAATTGTATAAGAAACAAAATATATGCAAAACTACCCTGTTCCCTCCCATTCGTGAAAGGAAAATATGAAATTCAGCACTTTAGATAAGAAGAAACACTGTCTTCCGTTTTTAACACCCTCCTGGACTTGGGCCGTGACCAGAATAATAAAGCTGAATAATAATTGACAGGTTAATAAAAACACTTATATTGTGATTATCATTATAGATTCAGTGAACTCAATTTGATAGCCACAAGCAATGAAAAATGCTTGTCTTAAATCACAAAAGACTCGAGGACAAGTGGGTAGTGAAAGTATGCATATGTAACCTTAGCTCCTTGGTAAGATTAACTCCATCTTACTTTCCATTTCTGCTTTATCATCAAATTTGCAGTGGCAGCAAAGAATCCCAGACTTTGCCAAACCCAAACTGGCTTCACCACCTGCTACTGCCATGCTAAAAATTGGAGAAGACATTGTATTATATAAACTTCTCAGCAAGTATGTGACACTGCCACAGATCATCAGTGAAATGATCATGAATGTATCCTAACCATTCTTACTCTGGAGTCAAACCCCCAAACAGAAGTGTCCAGTTGGCCATGTCAAGGTTACATGCCTGAGGCATGGCTGCCAAGAGACCCTGAGATGGTTTATTTCTCTATTTTGACTTCTATAGTGGGAGACAGGGTTTTATATTCCAATAAGACTACACACAGTGGAATTTTTCCTTAAACAGAAAGGCATGTTGGCAGTAGGCTAGCTATAAGAGAATGACAGAATTCTACTACAGTGACCAGGGGCCATTTTGAGTGTCCAGCCCTAGTTCTGCAGGAACTATAACACTGACCTAAAGAAACAGTCATGGTTGCAGAGATTGGACCTCACCTCATCTATGGAGCACAGGCTCTGATTCCTTGCTTTGGCTGCATTTGAAAGGTGGGTTCCAGACTTATATTAACGGAGCGGAGAACAGCAGACTTCCTCAAGGCTCGGATGTTAATGGCACCCACTTCTGGGGCTCTAGTTTCCTTTGACCCTGATATTCTTTCTCTTATAAGAGAGGGCCTTTTCTAGGAATAATTAAAACACTGTTTAAGCAGGAGATGGTTGGTATTGCAACCAACAAAGAAATGCTGACCACGTGATCTAGAAAGAAGCGAAAAGATCAAGTACTAAGACCGGCAACCAGTCTCATGGTATCCGGAGAGAGGTAGAAGAGGAGATCCATGCTTTCACGTACAGAGCTGTCAAGAAGTCACCAGTACACACTGAAAGGAACTAATAACTGTAGTGTTATCTGATTTAATTCTCCCAATAGTTAAATGAGGCAGACACTATTTTTATACCCACTTTCTAGAAAAAGAAACAGTGTTTGGTGTTTTAATGTTTTAAGTAACTAGCCCAGGGTTATACAATTCATATATGATAGAGAAGCCTGGCCTGTCTGACTCCAAGTCCTGTGATTGCCTCTATATGACCCCCTTAGCTTGTTTTTCCTCCCATTCATGGTTCTGTAGACCCCATTTTAACAAATGACTACAAGAGAAAGGGAAAAAGACAAAGATAATACTAGTTAATTAAGCAGTGGTTATTGAGGGTGTTAACTATGGCATGACTAATGGTGAGACAATTCCCATTTAGTATGCAGGAACTGGCCAGTTGGTTATGTGCAAATGTAAAGCCTCAGAAGTCTAGGATCATTCTTATGGAGAATTACTCTTGGGGCTTCTTTCCCCACAGGCTCACAGTGGTCTCCTAAAATGGGCCTTCAGTGAAAAATCAACCAGAAAGGCAGCCTCATCTCCAAAGTCGCTCAATTTCTAGGGTGACTGCCACATCAATAAAGCCATGGAGAAGTGGCAGAAAAGGTGACATGTCTTTCTAGGAATAACCCAAGGCCTGGCTAAAAGCTGTAATTCTCACGAAGAAAGGAAGTATACAGTGGATTTTACAGTTTACATGTGGGTGTGGTATATGATGAAAAATTAAATTCAGTATACAAATACCTACATTATCAAAGGCATCTTGGATTTTAAAAGATTCATGGAAAACCTTCTTTAAACAGCTGATTTCTTTACTGTATTTAAATTTTTCACAGTTTATTACACAGGAACTCCCAGACAGCAAAATTTAAGATTTCTGTATTAATAGCAACTGCAATAAAAGTTTAGCATAAATAAAAATAATACTTTTTAAATTATAATGTAAATATTACAGGCAATTAGAGTAAAGGGAGGAAAATTCAATTTAAACTCAGTCTTCAAGATTAGGCCTACTATATGAATTAAGGTTTCGATATATTTTCCTGCTGTAAAACAGGACTTAATAAACTTATAATAGTATTTCTTTATGAGCAATTGCATTTAAGCTTTCATTTTCCCAAAAGGGCCATTAGTGGTTTAAACAAAAAGAACAGAGCTCTAATGTAGACTTTATGACATCAGCAAGTTAAGCACACCTACCATGTTGTAGGTTATTTCCTCACCCATAAACTTGCATCAATCTGCTATAAAATCATAATTTAGAAAATTAGCCATTATATAAAAGGGTATTTTTGAACATTTTATAGTCCAGTATTAAGAATTAAGGAGCCCTGTTGGCGCAGTGGTTAAGAGCTCAGCTGCTAACCAAAAGGTCAGCAGTTTGAATCCACCAGCCACTCCTTGGAAACCCTATGGGGCAGTTCTACTCTGCCCTATAGGATTGCTATGAGTCAGAAATAACTCGACAGTAAAGGGTTTGGTTTTTTGGTTAAGACTTCAACAAAGTCTCGCATAGCAACAAATAATTTATACTACTAATTGAGAGATTTAGAACTTCCTGTTAAGGTATATAAAACAAATTTTGTTTCAATAAGATAATCACAAAAATAAACATGATTTATTGAGCACCTAAATCTTTTTTTTTTTTTTTAGTTTAGTATGTGCCTAGCTTTGAATTAGCTCCTAAGTCATTATAATATTTCATATAACCACCTTGTGAGATAGGCATTATTATTCCCATTTTATAGATGAGAAAATAGTGACTTAGAATTAATTTATTCATAGGTACGTGAGTACCAACAGCATGCAATAAGCATTCAAGGCCTGGCAGGTTTCTGAAACTATTATCCCTACTCATTTGCCCCTTGTCCTTGTTTATCTAAAATATATGCCATGAAAATACTTTCCTAGATTAACATTCTTTATATCATTCAAATACAGTAACACCAAATTAGAACAAGAAAATAGGCTGAGTACAAAATCCCCAAAAAACCCAAACCCGTTGCCATACAGTCGATCCCGACTCATAGTGACCCTGTAGGACATAGTAGAACTGTTTCCAAGGAATGCCTGGTGGATTCGAACTGCCAACCTTTTGGTTAGCAGCCGTAGCTCTTAACCACTACACCACTGGGGTTGGGAAGGGTAAAAATCAACCTAAAAATGTGAACTAGAAGAAATGTATATAAATGAAAAATCATTTCAATTTAAAAACTAAGCAGCGGCGGTAAGAGCAAAGCTTTTTTTTCTTTTAATAGCAGAATAGGCTGATGGCTCATTTCATTGTGCAGCAATATTCTGATATTTCTCCTGAAGCTGAAAATGCCTGTTTACCAGAATGAGACAAATACTTACACTTAGGTAAACCGCAGTGGTAAATTCTGCATGCTCGATTAACCCTCAGGTACAGCCCTCAGTCTGCTTCAGCTTCTGGAGGCATAAGATGCAGGTGCCATGATGCTAATTTATCAACCCCTGGATTTGTAGCCATCTATTTATTCAGATCAGAGGAGCCCTAGTGGCACGGTGGTGAAGAACTCAGCTGCCAACCAAAAGGTCGGCAATTTGAATCCACCAGTCACTCTTTGGAAACCCTGTGGGGCAGGTCTACTTTGTCCTATAGGGTTACTGTGAGTCAGAATCAACTCCACGGCAAGGGGTTATTCAGATTAGGAGAAGCTCTGGTGGTGCAGTGGTTAGAGCACCCAGCTGCGAACCAAAAAGTTGGCAGTTCGAACCCGCCAGCTGCTATGCGGGAGAAAGATGTGGCAGTCTGCTGGTGTAAAATTTAGAGCCTTGGAGGCCCGATGGGGCAGTTCTATTCTGTCCTGTAGGGTCACTATGAGTCAGAATCAACTCAGTGGCAATGAGTTTTGATATTCACATTAGGCTGATTATGTAAGAAATGCTGATGTTTAAAACAAATTTCACAGATAGATGCCTTCATTTCTCCCTCCCCCGCCACACAATTCATTTTTGAGATCTATGGATCTGAAAGATGAACACTTTGGGGTCTTTTTTGATAGAGTCCAGAGAAAAAAGTACTGTTAGCTAACAAATCCAGGCCATAATAATTCTTCTGTATTTACTGCCCACCTGGCTATGACTCTATCATTATCGGCAGGAGAAAAGATAAAATCTTATCTGTAAACTGGGCTGACACCCTGATGCAGTTTCCCTTTCAGGGCTTGGGGGACGTTAATTCCACATTAGCTTCATTGGGCTCTAAAGTGACAGCTAAATTCTCTAGCACGAGGTATCGTGCCCAGCATGTGCCACACTAAAGGTCCCGTTGCCTGGTCCCACATTTTACCTCATTCAGAAGATCTGGGAATGGCATGTTTGAGAAAGAGAAAAAGAAAGAAAAATGAGAGACAGAGAGAACTCAAAAAGATAACAATAGATAAGATTACTGAAATAATGGATAATTTACGTACAATGATTCCATAAGAAAAACTAAAAACAGAAATGTAGGGTGGAAATTTTTAAAGCTCTAATACAATCCCACATAATGGCAGTGTCTGTATTAGAGAATGAAACGGGGCCTATTATTTCTAAGATGGCAGCATTGGTTTGTGTTAAGCAGCAGATGTGGGGACATAATACAAGATACCTCACGTGGCACATTTGAGAAGTTGAAATGATGGGTGTTTGGAGGGAAAAGCAAACAGCCAACACTTCTTCATCTTTCAGAATTGTGAGTTTCTGAACTTATCAGCAACATAAGGAACAAATAAAAATAGCTCAAATTTTTTAAGTTTTAGTATTGTACTGGCACTTTTGTCTCCACAGTGTAACTGAATGTAGATAATACCAACTGCCTTATTTATCGGTTTATATCTATATACCTCATATATGACATTACACCACACGCACACCCAGTGCCATCGAGTCGATTCTGACTCATAGCGACCCAATAAGACAGAGCAGAATTGCCCCATAGAGTTTCCAAGGAGCGAGTTACCTACAAATTGGCTGTAGTGAACAGTATACTTTCATATTTATTTACTATACCCATGTCATAGATTGAATTGTGTCCCCCCTGAATACGTGTCAACTTGGCTAGTCCATGATTCCCAAGTAGTGAATGATTACTCACCATTTTGTTATCTGTCGTGATTTTCTTATGTGTTATAAATCCTACCTTTATGATGTTAATGAGGTGGGATTTGCAGCAACTATGTTAATGAGGCAGGACTCAATCTACAAGATTAGGCTGTGTCTTAAGTCAATCTCTTTTGAGATATAAAAGAGAGAAGCCAGCAGAGAGACAGGGGGACTTCATACCACCAAGAAAGTTGTTTCAGGAGAAGAATGCATCCTTTGGACCCAGGGTCCCTGCGCGGAGAAGCTCCTAGACCAGGGGAAGATTAAGGTAAGGACTTTCATCCAAAGCCAACAGAAAGAGAAAGTCTTCCTTTGGAGCTGATGCCCTTAATTTGGACTTCTAGCCTACCAGACTGTGAGAGAATAAACTTCTTTTTGTTGAAGACATCTGCTTGTGGTATTTCTGTTATAGCACCACTGGATAACCAAGACAATCCACAAGTTTTTATCTTCCAGTAATTATTGCCATGGATTTAAAGGTGTTTTATTACTAGACAGTTAATTCACCTCTCAGATATTTTCAAAGTGGAACTTTGTTAGTCATTTAATTTTTTATTTCAAAATAAAACAAAACTAACCTGCTATATATTGCACTTCCACTTTGTTGGATAAAATTCCTAGTTTTGATGAAAATTTGAATATAAGTAATATATTTAAAGAGTGTTTGAGTGACTGAATAGTTGTATCTATTTATCTAACCTATCTATCCAGCCTTATATTAAAATAATTCAAGTATAAAGTGCCATAGAGTAAAAAGTAAATCTCTCAATCTTTTGAGCCCTGGTTCCCTTCTCTTCTCCAAAAGCAGTACACTAAAACCTGCGAAAGCCAGAACGTGTGTAAGGCAGAAACCTGTCAGAGAAGGAAAACTCAAATATTTTCCAGTAAAACGAGCAATAGAAAAATGGTAAAGTGGTCAAAGGCGGAAAACTTGTGAATCCCGGAAAAACAAGGCAGTCCCATCAAGTCTGGGCTCTAACAGGTTTCACTGTGTTACTAATTTATGATGTAACTCTCCTGAGTATATTTTATATACATGTTTGTGAAAACACAAGTAAAGAAAACAAGGCACTTAACACTGGGGGGAACCTTTTAATTTTTCATTCAATATACCTTGGGACTATTCTGATCTTTTAAACTGGTAAAAAGAGCTCCATTTTAAGGATGTATCATAATTTACCTAAATAATTTCTATTCATGTACATTTAGGTTATTCTCGGCCTTTTCTGAGCTTAAACATTTTGGGAACCAACTTTTGGGGTCACTTTTCCTCTTCAAAAACTTACTGCCTTTTCTACAAATGCTCAACTTCAATTCAGTCACTGATATTACAGGTATAAAGCCTGCACAAGAGCTGCAAAGCTACGAGGAGAAACATACCCCATGGAATACAAATGTGCGCCAAAAATATTTTGTATCATTTTTTCAAAGGAATGAAAGTCAAGTTCACAAGTTACCAGGATTTTCAACAAACCCCTTGATGCTCTGATCAAGCCTTAGAAATTTAAATCAGAAACCCTCTGGCAACCTTACCTCTGAGTAATCAAAGCTCACTTTCCCTGTATATGACATATTGACATGTGGAAGGAAACCTCTTATTCTAAAGACTTATTTCTTCTCAAATAAGACTTTTCCTTATTTTGTTCCCTGGTTGCATTTACTCTTTCAGTATATATATTTTTTCCCCCTATAATTTGGAAATCCAACAAAACAAAGGTATTTTTGAAGCACGAAAGTTTTCTTTTTAGCAGTTTGATGAGAGCCAGACAAAAAACATTAAGTAGATGAGGTGGTCAAGTGACTAAAAGAGGAAAAGGTGTTTTGTTTACTGTTAATGGAAAGACAGCAAGTCCTACTTTTACTCATTTTCAATACAAAAATATAGCAATGACCTCATAAGTGTAAAGCCAAGGTCAGGCTCAGAGTAAGTCCCAATGGATAGGCATGTTCGTTTTGTAGACCACAAGCACAGAAAACATGGACCGGTTTGTTGTTTTACTTAAGGTGTCTTTACGGAATGTTCTCTGGCATTCTGTAAGACTCAAAGGTTGGTCTATATTTGCCATATCATTTAATACAACTGCATGGGAAGACCTTCTCTTGCCACAAATTTCTAAAGCCTTGAATTGGTTGGTATTTGGCTATTATTCTTCATGTTCTTTAAAAAAAAAAAAATGCTACATACATATCATATATATTCTACTAAATGTATAATACATTTTGTAACAGAAAGTTTAACTAAAAAGTCGGCACTGTGGTGTGTGAGGTCATGATTTCTTAAAGGTAGCTCAGGCTTTTTAAGACAATCACATGAACCTTCTTTTTCTTTTTTTGTCCTAAAATATGCTCACGACATCAAATTATCCCCAAATCAAGTCAAGCATTCAGCCAGATCCATTAAGATATGGGATAGCAGTGATTTACGTGAGGAAAGGGTAGATGTTCCAGGGAGAACTGTGCTACAGCTCTTGGCATCTTGTTTCATCCCGTTGCTTTGTTCACTGTAGGTGATTTGCTTTGAGTTCCTCTAGTTATAGGATGGAGCCCTGGAGGTGCAGTGGTTAAGAGTCTGGCTGCTAACCAAAAGGTCTGCAGTTCAAATTCACAAGCCACTCCTTGGAAACCCACTATGACTTGGAATCCACTTGAGGGCAATGGTTATTTATTTATTTTTTTGAGTTATAAGATTCAGGGCTTAGTGTGGGGTCTCTCCAGACAACTGTTAGCAGGGTTAAATGACTGTGGTTTATGGTTTGCTTGCTCTTGGCCTCTTTAAACCAAAAAAAAAAAAAAATCCAAACCCATTGCCATCAAGTCAATTCTGACTCACAGCAATTCTGTAAGACAGAGTAGAACCGCCCCCACAGGGTTTCCAAGGAGCGGCTGGTGGATTTGAACTGCTGACCTTTTGGTTAGCAGCCATAGCTCTTAACTACTGTGCCACCAGGGCTCCTTGGTCTCTTTACTGATTTCCTTTTACAATGTGAGATTCAGTTATATTTGGACATTCTTTGTGTGGAATGCTAACTGAAGGCATTTTTTTTTTTTTTTTCCTGCACAATAAACATTACTGTTTCATCCTTTCCATTTATACCGTAGCTTGGCTGGTCTAGGAGGTCTCATGTCCCAGAACCCATTAGTAATTTATCAAAAGAGCAAATGTCATTATGCAGGAAGCCAAGGGAACTATTTTGCATTTGATTTCTGGTTCTGATAGCATTACTATTGATTTCATATTCTCCACCATGACATGGGCTAGACACAACAGGTCATTGTATTTTTGAACTGTCAGTCAGAAATGATCCAAGGCTTTCCAAAATAATTGAGCATGTAAGAGTCGAAGGTCCATCTCACAGCCTGAAAAGTATTAAACTTTAACAAAAATTCTCCAGCCCCAAAAGATTTAGCAAGGACTTGCTTTTTCACTGTTAAAGAGGAAAGATATTAAAAAAAGAAGAAATCTCAATAGTTATTTCCAAAATCTTTGAAATCGATTCAGAGCAAAGTAAGAAATAGTGTAAGAAAAAACTGTAGTTACCTAGTTTTTAAAAATCAAAACCCAAAGTGACTTTAAGGATACTCATTTCAAACTTCTCATTACACAGAGGGCAGGTGAAATGAAGACACTTCACGTAATTCCTAAATAACTGAGGACAATTCTGAATGTATGGCAGTGAATTTAGTTTTTTTTTGTTCGTTTTTCTTTGTTTTTTTGAACTTTAGATGAAAGTGTACAGAACAAACTAGTTTATCATCAAACAGTTAGTGTACACATTGTTGTATGGCATTGGTTAACAACACCACGACATGCCAACACTCTCCCTTCTCAACCCTTGGTTCCTTATTAACAGCTTTCCTGTTCCTCTAGTCCCTGTCCTAGGGCTGGTGAGCCCCTTTAGTCTTGTTTTTTTCCCATGGGCCTGTTCAATCTTTGGCTGAATGGTGAACCTCAGGAATGGTCTCATTACTGAGCTGAAAGGGTGTCGGGAGGCCCTACTCTCAGGGTTTCTCCAGGCTCTGTCAGGCCAGCAAGTCTGGTCTTTCTTTTTGAGTTAGAATTTTGTTCTACATTTTTCTCCAGCTCCGTCCGGGACCCTCTGTTGTTATCCCTGTCAGAGTAGTCATTGGTGGTAGCTGGGCACCATCCAGTTGTACTGGACTCAGTCTGGTGGAGGCCGTGGTAGATGTGGTCCATTAGTCCTTTGGACTAAACTTTCCCTTGTGTCTTTAGTTTTCTTCATTCTTCCTTGCTCCCAAACAGATGAGAACAGTGGAATATCCTAGATGGCTACTCACAGGCTTTTAAGGCCAGAGACGCTACTCACCAAAGTAGAATGTAGAACGTTTTCTTTATAAACTCTGTTATGCCAGTTGAGCTAGATGTTCCCTGAGATCATGGTCCCCACAGCCCCCAGCCCAGTAATTCGGTCCCTCAGGGAGTTTGGATGTATCTTCGGAGCTACCATGGCCTTGCCTTGTATAAGTTGTGCTGGTTTCCCCAATATTGTGTTCTGTCTTACCCTTCACCAAAGTTGCCACTTACCTATTGTCTATTAAGGGTTTTTCCATCCCCACCCCTCCCCTCCCTCATAACCATCAAGTATTGTTTCTTTTTGTATGTAAACCTTTTCATGAGTATTTATAGTAGTGGTCTCACACAATATTTGTCCTTTTGTGATTGATTTATTTCACTCAGTATAATGTCCTCCTGATGCATCCATGTTATGAGATGCTTCACAGAGTCATCGTTGTTCTTTATCGTTGCATAATACTCCATTGTGTGTATGTACCACAGTTTATCAATTCATCTGCTGATGGGCATCTAGGTTGTTTCCATCTTTTTGCTATTGTGAACAATGCTGCAGTGAACATGGGTGTGCATGTATCTATTCTTGTGACGACTCTTATTTCTCTAGGATATATCCCTAAGAGTGGGATTGCTGGATCATATGGTATTTCTATTTCTAGCTTTCTAAGGAAGTGCCATATCATTTTCCAAAATGTTTGTATCATTTTGCATTCCCATCAGCACTGCATAAGAATTCCGATCTCCCCAGAGCCTCTCCAATATTTGTTATTTTCTGTTCTATTGGTGAATTTAGTTTTTTAAAAATGTTTCAGTTGGTCAACTCCACATCAGTTAAAAAAAAAAAAAACACGAAAATGCAAGGTGTTTCTATCGTGCATACAGAATTCGCTCCTCTTTTTTCACTAACCAAACGATGAAAAGCACATTGAACTGGTAAAAACCAAATGCTTAGCTTGATGCAAGGCATTTAATGTATTCAACTTTTTGCAAAGATCTAGAAGTATTTAAAGAAGAAAGTGCACATTTTTGGCAGGAGTGATATCACAAAATATCTAACAAGTGTTAGGGCAGGGTGTGGCCCAAGCAGAATGGACATCTTCACTACTGGCTCAGATGCTGGCTGGGAACAGCAGAAGGGCCCACCTCTGCACCAACTGGAGGCATCTCAGTCCTGGATACGGTCTCACAGGATTATCTGGGAGTGCAAAGGCCAAGTGAGAAAGTTTGGAGTTAAGCAGCCTGACTTCAATTCCTCACTCTGCCATTTACTGCTGGCGCCAAGTGACTTGACTCCACTAAACATCAGTTTCCTAAAATGTAAAAATGATGACATTTTGTTCCTGAAAGGGGCAGATAAACTCCTCTACATTTATACCAAGTACAGTTATTATGCTGCAAAAGCTTTACTATCACTACAAAAGAAAAAAATCAAAAAACGCTGCTTTCAAAGTTGTTCCTACAATGTATTAACTACCCTTCTCTATTGTATCATTACACCTCACAAGCTCTAAATTACTACTATCCCAGACAACTGTATGTGTTGATGGCAATGCTCTCTTTCTGCACTGTCCAATAGGGTAGCCACATTGGCTACTGAGCACTTCAAATGTGACTAGCACAACTGAAGGCATAAATTTTTAATTAATTGGAAGTTAAAATCAAATAGCTAGTGACCATGTTATTAGACAGCACAGCTGTAGAGAGCCAAGCATTACCTGGGCCGAACTCAGTTTCCCTTATGATTCTGTCTCATATTGAGTTCCAACTCTACAATGGAGAATAAATTTTTTCTTCAACCATCTGTTCCAGATAGACAGGTCTTCAGCTGTTGAGGCCCATCCAACCACAACTCTAACCCAACCTTACCATTACCACCTTGGTGGTGGTGGTGGGAGGGGGCCATTATTTTGTCTATAACACCATCTGTTTTTACATGTTGTCTACGTTTTCATTAGAGGTCTTAACATATAAATCATAATAATTTTGAAACGTTTTGTCTGATAATTTCAACATCTGTGTCATATCTGAGTCTGCTTCAGATGATAGCACTGTCTCCTTCAGGCTGTGTTTTTTTTTTGTTTTTCTTTTTCTTTTTGTCATACCTTGTAACTTTTTTTGAAAGCTGGATATGTTATATAACTGGAACTGAGGTAAGTAGTTCCTTAGTGTAAGAATTTATATTAATCTGGCTAGAAGCTGCACTGTGTTTAACGCTTGTTATAGCCCATTGCCATCAAGTCAATTCTAACTCATAGCGACCCTATATAGAGCAGAGTAGAACTGCCCTCATAGGGCTTCTGAGGCTGTAATTTCAAGAGAAGCGAACTGCCGCATCTTTTTCCCATGGAGGGGCTGGTGGATCCTTATAAACGTGTTTGTTATAGGGATGTGTATATGTGTGTGTGCATATGTGTACACAAAATGTAGTAATAGGTGCGCTTGTTTTTGTCTCTTCTCTCAATTTCGAGAGTTGGTGTCTTGCAGCTTTTTAAACTGCAATCTACGGTTATTATACTGGGGCCCTATTGGTGTGGTGATAAATTGTGGGGAGGAGGAGCATTCTATAATTAAATAGCATTATTTTAGTTGGCTAGTGCCTCTGGGCTATGACCTTTCCAACTGGGCTATGACCTTTCCAAGACTACCCCAGTGGTATAGCTTATTTCTCCCCCTTCCTCCTAAACTCTTTCCTGGCTGGAGCATTCCCAATATATTTCCTTTAAGACCTGAACTTTTTTTGACTTTGTTTTACACCTACACGCACCCCCACCCCTTCTTTGAGACTGGAAGGCTAGAAGACACTGGAGTGGAAGAAATACTCTTTCCTTAAAAAAAGGAAAAAAAAATTTTTTTTGAGTCTAAATAAAACCCAGATAAAGCTTCGCCCCTCACCACCCCCCAGAAGAATAGGCCTTTGTTATGGAGAATGGAAGGCTCTGGGCATGTTTCACAAGAATTACTCTTTGCCTCCCCTTTTTAAAGCAATGACCTAGAATGATGAGGGAATCAGAACCTGGTAAGGTTCCTAGAAGCAAGGCCCAAGAAAGTGTGGGGGCTCTCCTAACATCTTGGTTCCCTGGAATTTCTCAGACACATGCTAGTTCACACTAAAAAAAAAAAAACAGGAATTCATCAGAGCTATCGTTTGTTCCTACCAGTTTATGGCTGATTCCTATCAGTTTATATTGGTCCAGTAAAAACCCTGTGGATCACAACCCTTAGATCTGCAACTGAGCATGGGGATGGCACAGGACTAAGCAGTGTTTCGTCCCTGGTGCATCAGGTCACCATGAGTTTGGGCACCAACTCGAAGGCAGCTAACAACAACCAGTTTATGACTTCAGTGGCTTCTGTTTCAGGTATGCAGATATAAGTTGTATCTCTCTGAATGAGTCTTTCTCTCAAGATTTTGGGGTGGTGATTTTCCCTGTAGTCTCACCTCTGATGGGTCACTTCTTTTCAATTTGTCCAACTTTTTCTGTTGTAAGGATAGGAGTGATGACTTTCAGCTATTTACATGTCACAGCTTAAACCTGAAGTCTTAGAGCATGCCCTTCGAGTTCAGACAAATGGTGTTTGAGTACTGCTACTACCCTGTTGGCGCGATGGTTATGTGCTTGTCTGCAAACCAAAAGGCTGGCAGTTCAAATCCACCCAGCCGCTCTGTGGGAGAAAGACCTGGCAATCTGCTTCCGTAAAGATTACAGCTCTACTCTGTCACGTGGGGTCACTATGAGTCACAAATTGACCCCATGGCACCCAACAACAACAACTGCCATTTGCCAGCTGTGTAACCCTGTGAAAGTTGCTGCACTGGTAAAATGGGAATAATTATAGGATGCTTAAATTAAATAAGGCATTGCATTACATTGAATCCAGCATGGGGAACATGCTCAGTCAAAGATTAAAAAAAAAAAAAAAAAAAGATAGCTGCTCTTATTTCCCAAAGGCAGCTCTCATTTCTCCTTACCCATAATCTTCCACAGGCAGCACTACCCTGCCTCTCAGTATCTTGCCTCTTTGTCCCACATCTGAGGCTTGGTACTACACGAGCAGCTCCAATGCTGACATATTTGGAAGCTATGTGCTTAGCTGCAGCCTCCCTATTTTAATCATTAGTCTTATTCAGTAGAAGATATTAATTCCTGAATATCACTGTTTTCCCATGGTACCCAGTTGATCCTGGGCTTCCATGGGGAATAAGCATGTGGTGTTAAGAGTGGGTAGAAGAGAGACTCAAATACTGCTTCTGTCTCTTTTCAGCTGTATCACCTGGGGCACGCTACTCTCTGTGCAACAGTTTTCTTATCTATACAATAGGGGGAAATGGTGCCGACCTTAAGGAATAGCCGTGCAGCTCAAAAGATGTAACACATACAGCACTTAGAACAGTGTTTGGCACAGAGTAAGCACTTAATAAGCAATAAATTTAATTATTATTGACCACATACTGTGTATCTGAAAAAAAAAGGGGGTCGGGGGAAGGGCCTTCTTGAGCATCTCCTGAAACAAAAAAAAAAAAACAAACTGGTTGCTGTTGAGTCAATTCCCACTAACTGCGGGAACAGAGAAGTGCCCCATAGGATTTCCAAGAAGTCACTGGCGGGTTCGAACTGCTGGCCTTTTGGTTAGCAGCTGAACTCTTAACTACTGCTCTACCACGGCGCCTGAGCATCTCTTAACAATCATTATCTCATTACGTGTTTAGATTAATAAGTTATTCCTTCTCTGTTTGTTCGGCAGCTAACCAAAAGGTCGGCAGTTCGAATTCACTCTTTGGAAACTCTATGGGGCAATTCTACTCTGTCTTACAGGGTAGCTATGAGTTGGATTTGACCTGAGGGCAATGCCTTTGGTTTGTTTTTTTCTCTATTACAAAACTTTATCCCATGTAAAGGTAAAAATCAATTACCAAAATGCCTATCTCCAGGGTACAGAGTGATAAAACACCACCAGCAAAATTAGTGCAGGTTGTTCCCTGCCCTTCGATCTAATGCACTTACGCTCCAAAACAAAACGCCCGTACTGCTATTAGAGCAGACACTAGTGAAGACAAGTACAGAGGGCAGGGAAGGTGGGTTCCAGGAAGGAAAATTTACTATAAAAGGGAGCAAAAAGTGACAGGAGAAGAAGGTTAAAAAAAATAAAAACAGATCCTCATACCCGTTAACCATCTCAAACAGGCAACAGACAATTAAATAATTAATGCAGAATCAAAATCTACAAGTGAGGTTTCTATTCCACATACACTCCCTAATCACGGACTTGAAAGTTGTCTGGGGAAGGATTCATGCTTCTAGGTGCAGGGAATAGTAAAAGACCATGAGCTTCAGAGAATTCACTAAAAGAACTTGACGACCATGCTGAATATTTCCCAAAATGCCATGAGCACATTTCTTTACCAATAGAGGATGTAATTTATCAATTGTTAAGATTGATTTTCTCAGCAAAGCTCCTTTCTGGATGGGCTTTGAAAATGTACACACTGCATTTCTTATTTGAAACCATTATCAAGGATGTTTGCTTACAGACCTAAAAGTTTGAATACCACTGAAGGGTCCAAAAGTTCCTCCCTGTGGGGGGGCCGGAGTTTAACAGACATCATATAAAATACCAATCATTTTAGAGAAGTTTAAGCTCAAGGAAATTATTTTCTGAGACCTGCAAAGCACCACAAATAGGGCAGTGCCCATGCTTAAAAATAGTTTACTAAGTATCTGACTTCCTAGTAATATTTCTTATCTTTCATCTCCAAGGATTTGCTGATTTATGGAAACCTGCAATTGAAAGTTGTTATTCTCAGCGCAGGTCTATACCTTTTAATGTTTCCATAATCTCATATGGATGGACTTTAGGAAAATCCATCAGTCATATCAGAGACAACCTTGAAACAAAGGCAAAACAGTGTTAGTTGGCTCCAAAAGGAAATGCAATTAAAAGTGATAAAAAGCTAATAAAAATTATATTATTACCCATGAAACAGTCAATACACATATTCTGGCGGGATTTGTGCATAAACTTCATCTTAAATAAAAATAAAGTCCAATATTTGAGCTTCCAATTTTCATTTGTTTCTCTGAAGTCTAAGCTATACCCACTGTCATTACCAGATAATGTCTATGCAGCTGAATGTTATTGGTACCCTCTATTCTGACTAGACTATTCTATTAGAAAACATGAGATTGGGCAATTTTACATCTACTCCTTTTATCGATTCTGACTAGTAAGTAGGCAATCGATGGTGATTACAAGATACAGAGCATTCCAGAAAAGAAAGAAAATTAAATTTGGCTCATCACTTCTCTTAAATATACAAATAGAATAACTTCAGGATGAACAGCAGGCAGACTTTAATATAAATAAATACACCATTTAAGATCCCAAATCAGCAACCAAATTGATGAGACCACTTCAAAATGATGATGCATTTGAAAGGAGATTATATTTTCAAAGGAACTGCTCTTTTTAAATTGTTAGCAAGATAGGCACATGGCGACACTAATTACTGAGTGAGAGAACACAAGGAATATTTATTAAAAGAAAAGGGAGAAACCATAGAAGGCACGAGATCCAACACTTCTGGTTTCCACGGAAGTATCTAAAAGGGAAAGATACACAGAAGAGAACTGGTTTAATCAGAGTCCCTCTGGGGCTTCTCTGAGCGTGAGGTACAACCAGCATATTGTTGGATTTTTCACTACTGAAAACTCCTTTCTGCATTTTGCATTAAGTGTCCTTAAAAAAACAAAAAACATTGCCTTTGAGTTGGTTCTGACTCATAACAACCTTATGGGACAGAATAGAATTGCCCCATAGGTTTCCAAGGCTGTAAATCTTTAAGAAAACAGACTGCCATATCTTTTCCCTGAAGAGCAGCTGGGGGGTTCAAACCGCCAACCTTTCGGTAAGCAGCTAAGAGCTTTAACCACTGCACCACCAGGGCTCCATGAGTGTCCTTTACTTGTTATTCTGCATCTGCATTTGCCTTGGCTTGAAAGGATACTATTAGAGTAAAAAGGATCTGATCCTGAAACATTTTAGTAGCTAGAAAACGCAGAAAGTTGCATATTTAATCCCTTTTTTCTGTTCACGCTGAATTAAGGCAATAAAGACCAGATGAGACTAACCTTGGAATTTGGTCTGCTGAATGTTCACACAATACCAGGCTGCCAGCCAGAGTTTCTAAATCAAGAGGCCTTTACTATTCCTTCTCTCTATAGGAAAGCCGTCCAAACTATAAATTACCCACAGATATACAGAAAATGTTTGGTTAATCTTCCGGGGCTGATTCAGTTTGAGGCTTCCTAAAGGAAGATGTCTTAGTTTTTAGGGCTGCTGTAACAAAATATCATCAACTGGGTGGCTTATAAGAACAGAAATTTATTGTCTCACAGTTCTGGAGGTTAGAAGTCCAAATCTGGGTATCAGCCAGCACTGATACCTTCTGAGGGCTCTGAGAGAAAAGGCTCCTGGCAATCCTTGGCAGTTTTTGGCTTCCAGCTGCATCTGCCTCCATTGTCATGTGACCATCCTTTCTCTGCTTATCTCTGTCTCCGTGTCTGTTTTCTTCCTTTATAAGATACCACTTAGATGGGACTGGGACCTACCCTGCTGGTATAACCTCATGTAAACTGATAGCACCTTCAAAGATCCTATTTCCAAACAAAGTCACATTCACAGGTACCAGAGGTTAGGACCTCAACATATCTTTTTTGGGGACACAATTCAATCCATAACAGAGGGATCAATCTGTGGACTAAATCTGTTTCTTCCCTTGTAGCCATATGTTAATTTCATTTCATCTTCTTTGGCAATAGTATGCCTTTCTCCACCAACAGTATCTAAGAGGGTGAAGAAAGAACACACGGCACTGAGGACCAACTAACAGGTACTGGGGTATTTGTCCTCCTTCAATCCATATACTTCATCAGCCTGAATGGGAGAGATAACACCTAATGTTTAGTCTGTTTATTCATCAGACTTTCTGTTTGAGGCACTGTAATTAAGCAAGTAGTGAAGTTATCAGAATTGTAATTAAATTAGTAAAGTATGATAATTTAATGAAAGTAATTATGAGCCGGGATCAACTCCACAGCACACAACACCAGTTATCCCAAGAAGCAAATAATTAGCTGTGTGAGATGTCTTAGCCCCTAGATATAATATATAGTTCTAGGAAAAAAGTATGCAGTCTGTTGAAAAGGCACACAGAATGTATTAAGCACAAATCACTGATCCAAACTAACCATGAGACCTCTTACTAACTGGGATTGACTTTTATGACCATCATCATGGCCATATGGCCACCACTGTCATTGTATTTACCCTTGACTGTAAAGGTACTTTATGTGCATTATTTCTTTAAAAAACTTGCAAGACAGGGATATTTGCCTTTGCTCTATAGGTGAGGAAAGTGAGATCCAGAGGCTGAAGTACTTTGTCTTACATTTGATAATTACAGAACCCAGCTTCAAACTCATCTTTATCTGATCCCAAAGTCCATGTTCTTTCCCACCCTGCCACAGTGCCTCTTTCATTCTTTGGGAGTCAAAATATAAATAACACATTAAAAGTTACCATCAGAAGGAGCACTCATGTGGTATAAGGATACCTAAACTCATTGATCTTTGAAATTGATGGGTGAGTGTACCATGACGCTGTGTTATCTACCATGGCCAATTAGTGAGTCTTATACCAAATATTCTACCTCTGTCTCTAGGCTCTAAGCATTAAACTAATACGTGGTCACCGTTGTTGGCAAATCTAGGAATAATAACTCACTTTTCTCAAGCAATTTAATAAACATTCCCATAAAATGCAGGATTTGAAGGTCACAAAAATACATTGAGGTCAATATTATTATTAGTATTCCCATTTTAAAGACAAGGACACATACCTGAGGTCAAAAATCACAAGGAAAAAACAACAACAACAAGGAAACAGGTTTAGAGAATTCATTTGGCTAATGTATACAGAGCCAGCATTCAAATTCTACACTATTGACTCAATCTTTCCAGAGCCCTGGAAACATCCCCCTGAGTTCAGCCTCAGTTGCCCTCTACCCACCCTCTAGCCTATTTATTCTCCTAGAGCCCTCTCTCACGTTCCACATGGAACAGATTCTACAAGAGCTGCAGACTTTCTGGAAGTCTGGCTGATGCCAACAGTCCATCAGTGGACCAACTGGAAGCTGCAGTAAAGGGTACCGTGGTTATCTTTTCCCCCCACAATGGTACAGGCACCTTCCTTCATTGTTATGCCTAGGGATTTTCCAAAGTAAAAATGTCTTACAATGTTATTTCTCTTAGGGATGTGACCTTTCATAATTATTTCAAGTGCTTATCAAACTAGTATCAGAAACAGGTCTAATAATCCAGCAAATAGTAATAATAAGAAGAAACTATATATTTTAGAATTAATATTGTCATTTACATATACTATACTGTGTCTTCAGTGTGCATTCCATTCCAGATTTTGTCTCAATGCACAATTTTAGGACCAGTCTTTGCCAGCTTTACAAATAAAACAAATTCCCAGAGAGGACAGAACAGTGTTTCTAAAGAAACAAATCCAGGGCTAGGGTCATTAACATATTCCCGTGGGTCTACAGAGCAGAGTAACTCCATGGGAAAATGCATTTCCTTCCTCTAGGAAAGAAACCACTACATTGTTTTCCATCTTCATTTCCAACAGAATTCACAGTAAATGCAGAAATACTTGACAATACGACTTAAGTGAAGGAATCACTTGGGACTCTAAAAAAGGAATATTTTTAAGCCAAAAAAAGTCCTAAAAAGTTTCTGCAAACTGTCATGGCCAAGCAAACTTTTTAAAAAGTAAGAAAGGAAGAGACGATATTGCAGGGATCAGCTTCCCAACTCCCCACAGAGCCGCCTAACACACCGGTACCTCTACCTCTAAGCTGTTTTCCAATTGCTCCTTTCTCCAGAGCAGAACCCTTCACAGAAACTCTCATTTAAAAATGAATGCAAACAACTTTGAAATGTACTAAACATATGATAAATTCTTGCAGTCTAAAATAAGTGGCTCAAGAAAGACAGGATTAAGGGTTAAGAGCCTGAGAGGGCAGCCAAGGAATCCTCTCATTCCCGCTTTTGTAGGGCTGTCTTTTATTTTCAGAGCGGGCATGCTGGATGAGAAGATAACGCCAAGCGCATACAGATGTGGCTGAAAAGGCCAATGCTGGATGAACCGAGGACACGTGTGTATTGGGCACAGAACTGATCGTCTTTCAATCAGTTAGTAAGTGGGGCTGCCATCCAGAAAGCCCTTCTTCGTTTGTGACATTTCTACTTCCCTAGACTTGTGACCAGACAAAAGTCTGCTCAAAATGAGCAGTTCCAAACTGTATTGTAAGGTGCTGGATGGGAGTGTAGCTGTGCTTCCTTGAGAAGCATCTAGAGTGAAGTCAGTCTGAGGCTGGGTTTCATTGCATCCTCAAGGCATTTGTACCAGTTTTCTGCTAGTGAGGAGGTCCTCGCTCTGCTGGAGAGCAGCTATTAAGATGTCATAAATCACGGTCAGCCCACAGAGATACACCAGGGCAAGCATCAGTACCACCCCTGGCAGGATGACCACAGGCACAGGACTTCATTCGTTACAACCCAGGCTTATGTTCAGGCCCATACATAAGGCCGACTAAAGCTCCTCATTGGCCGATCGTGATGTTTTTGGTTGATCCAGAACTTATAGCCTAATCAGAATTAGAAAACACTACTATATCTGAGGAGCCCTGGTAGTGCAGTGGTTAAGCACTCACTGCTAACCAAAAGGTCAATGGTTCAAACCCACTAGCTGCTCCATGGAACAAATATGTGGCAGTCAGTCTCCTTCTGTAAAGATTTACAGCTTTGGAAACTGAATGGGGCAGTTCTACTCTGTCCGGTAGGGTCACTATGAGTCACAATTGACTCAGTGGCACACAACAACAACACCACTAATATCTGAACATGAAGTCACTTCAGTATCAAATTTAGCTTCCCCAGATCTCGGCTTCCTTATCTATAAAACTGGAATACTACTACTACCTGCCTCACGAGTTTATTGGGAGGTTACAGTAAACCACTTTGCCCAGTGGGTGCTGGGCTGTGGTCGTTCAACAACTGTAATTATTATAGTTGTTTCTCAGCATCTGGGAAGATGGGCCAACTTCCAGTGCCTGGGGTAACTTAACATGGAAATGATAGACATGCTTTCACTGGAGTGAGCATTTGACTCTATAAATATGTAAGGAAATTTACGACAACCTAGATTGAAATTTCTGTTGGTGTGTTGGATCAAAAACAATTGTTCAAATTGTTCACAAAATGACAATGGAGTCAGATCTCATAGATTTAAGATGCCCTGTTATGTAAAAAGCAAGCACTGAATACTGTTTCACTCTTGGGAGACATCAATGATGTGAGAAAGAGAAAGAAATTAATACGGAGGTTTGAATGAGTTTTTGGCAAAAGAATGATGTTGTATTTTTCTAAGAGATACGGATCTTTGTTTCAGCTTTGCCTTTATAAAAGAATACATGTCATCTAGGGAAAAAAATTAAATGTAAAGTTGATGCAAGAATAGCTTATGTGGATTACTGATACGTAATACATCAGTAAGGACAAAAGAAAGCATAGATGATTTATTATCTAGAATTCATATAAATAAGCATTATTTAATAAACCACTGAAGTAAATGTTTTCATTAATCAACAGTTGTTGAATTCTGGCTTCAGGTAATTCAAGAAGAACTAACTAGCAACAATGAAAGATTATTCGGGGGGGTTTCATGTAAAACATGATCAGCTCTCAGTGACATTCTGTTGAAACTTCAGTGACAAAGTCTCTGAATGAGATTTAATAAGGAGTCAGGTATTCCAAAGTTAGGTTTACAGCCAAACTGTTAAGGGAAGTTTCAGATACTTAAGACACGTACGTCCTTATTTATATGGAGAGCATGAGGGAGAGAATACTTATTCCTAGCTTGAGTTGAAAGTAACTTCGCCAAGAATTCCAACTTACATACGTAGCTTGGCCTATTTGGACTCCTGCTGGGAATAGTCCCAAAAGAATTGATTTGCTCGAGGAACTGTGGAGCTAGGTAGGGAAGAGGGAACTCTAAGGAAGGGATAATAAAAGCACACAAGCTTGTTTTAAGGTTAGTGTCAGGGTATTGTTAGAGAGCAGGGTATTTTTGAATAAAGCCAATCGCTTACTACTCATAGCATCCTCCAGCTCCAGAGTGAGTCCTGGGGAGAGGGTCTACAGAACAAACTGAAAGAACAGTGGATTGAAACCTCTGCACTATTCTGTATCTGTATCTGTATCTGTATCTGTATCTGTATCTGTATCTGTATCTGTATCTGTATCTGTATCTGTATCTGTATCTGTATCTGTATCTGTATCTGTATCTGTATCTGTATCTGTATCTGTATCTGTATCTGTATCTGTATCTGTATCTGTATCTGTGTGAGAGTAACCATGGGCAACATTTACTGAGCCCTCACTCTGGCCTAGGTACAACGCTGGGAGGTAGGTACTATTGTTAGTCCCATTTTACAGATGAGGAAACACAGTCAAAGAGAGATAAAATAATTGCCCAAGGTCTCACGGCAACTGGATAGAAGATCTGAAACTCAGGCCCAGGGAGGAGAGAGTCTGACTCCACACCCCTACTCTGGTCTACTGCTGTTTACGGAGTATTACACTCAAGAGTTTGTTGCTGTGTGCTGTGGAGTCCATTCCAGCTCATAGCAACCCTATATGACAGAGTATAACTGCTCCATAGGGTTTCTTAGGCTGTAATCTTTAAAGGAACAGATCGCCAGTTCTTTTCCCCCCGTGGAGCCGCTGGTGGGTTTGAACTGCCAAAGTTTCAGTTAGCAGCAGAGCTTGTAACCACTGTGCCATGAGGGCTCCTTTGTTCAAGTGGAGAACTGGGTTTCTCCCTGTTCCTTGAAACACACAGCAAGGGTGTTGAGGAGTTCCAGGGAACACAGCAGACCACTGCATGTACCACAGCACAGAGCACAGCTTCTCAAGAGATGGGCTGAGACTCCACATGCTTGTCTGGAGGCACCAAGAGAAGAGGCAGCTTCAGAGACACCACAGGCCTCCAGAGCAGCCATCACTTCAGGAAGGTAGGACATGCAAGGAGGAAATTAGCTGACAGCCTTTGGTGCGTGGGATGACCACGTCCGTGAACAAATAAACTCTTCTGAGAATAACTGAGGAAATCTTTACATAGGGATGGAGGTCACACAATAATGAACAGGTAGAGAGTCAAAGAAATATTGTTTGTTACTCTTATTCCTATGCTGTATTTTATGCTAGGGTAATGTGTCCTGGAAACCCTACAGCTGCTAACCAGAAAGTTGGCGGTTCGAACCTACCAGGCGCTCCTTGGAAACCCTATGGGATAGTTCTACTCTGTCCTTTAGGGTCACCATGAGTTGGAATTGACTCGACTGGCAGTGGGTATAATGTGGCCTGGGGAAACGACTTGAAGAGAACCTACGATAGAGGATGTCTTCAACGCATTGTTCTCTAAACTTCAGGGCCAGCATGCTACCATTGCACCACTCTGCTGCCTTGGCCAAACCACTTGAGATGCCAAGGAAAGTAAGGTTACTGGAAATATAGTGAGGTAGAAAACTGCCATATGTGCGCCTGCTGGGTGCTGAGCTGCACACCTGCACACGAGTGCCCTGGAGGCATGTGAATCTACACGTGTTTTGTTCTTGAGAAACAACCCTTTTGTCACATTCATGACAAAATTCCTCTCTCACACAATGAGAGACACACAAAAAAGGAGCATGAACATAGCATTTATCTTCAGACACAACATTTTACTTCCTGACTGAGTTAATGACTATATTTGAATGGCAAGGAGGTAAAACAAAGACCTAAAACAGTGAATCACACGTAGCATTTAACATCTGGGATCAATTCAGTCAATTTAAGACTCAGAAGAGTATACTAGGACATCATGGTGTTTTTGTTGTTCTACAAAATAAAGCCATAATAGTTTTTCATCTGTATATACATATTGCGGATGTAAGGAGCCCTGGTGGCACAATGGTTAAACACTCAGCTGCTAACCTAAAGGCTCGCGGTTCAAAGCTGCCCTGTGATTTCCGCAGGAGAAAGACCTAGTGGTGATCTGTTCCTGTAAAGATTAAAGCTTAGAAAACCCTATGGGACAGTTCTACTCTGTCACTTGGGGTCACTATGAATCGAAATCAACTAAAAACAACACTGCATGGGTAAATAGGATTTGCATATCCCACCTAGCTGACAGAGTGCATAAAAACTGGCTTGAAAGGCAACAGACAAGGATTCAAATCCTGCCTTCATCACATTTACAAGCTGCCTATCTTTGGGCAAGTTATTTAATTGCTCTGAGTCTCACTGCATTTGTTTACAAAAATGTAGATATTTATCAGTCTCTTAGGTTAATGTGGAAACCCTGGTGGCATAGTGGTTAAGCGCTACAGCTGCTAACCAAAGGGTGGGCAGTTGAAATCCGCCAGGGGTTCCTTGGAAACTCTATGGGGCGGTTCTACTCTGTCCTATAAGGTCGCTATGAGTCGGAATCGACTCGATGGCACTGGGTTTGGTTTTTTGGGTTAGGTTATTGTGGCATTTACATAAGTTGGAGTCTCTAGGTTGTATAAACAGTGGGTGCGCTCAGCGGCTAACCAAAGGTTGGAGGTTCGACTCCACCCAGAGGAGCCTTGGAAGAAAGACCTGGTGATCTACTTCCAAAAACTCAGCCATTGAAAACCCTATGGAACACAGTTCTATTCTGACACACACGGGGTTGCCGTGAATTGGCATCGACTGCACTGCAACTGGCAGTTACATCAGATAGCATTTGCTGAGTGCCCAGAAGACCAGCTGGCACACAGACAGCGTGCTTCCACAGCCCCTTCGCATGTACTCCCTCAGGCTGGGAAGGGTGTCCCTAGTGGCTATCTGAGTAGTTAACATGTTTGTTATTTGAAAAGCTTCTATTAAAAAAAAACAAAACCCTGGATTATTCGAACTTGTATATCAACAGATTGAGAGTTTTTTTTTTTTTTTTTTCATTCTCAATTTTACCTTGAAACACATGAGAACTTCCTGGAATACGGAGATGCTGTCTGCTGGATGCACACCAAAGTCACAATCTCATATACAGAAAAATATAAGTAACGCGTGTTGATTACTTCCTTGTGCCATGTTCTGTGCTTATTTGCTTCCAGCATCTCATTTATCCCCCACAAAAGGAGGAGGCTATGTTTTACAGAAGTCACATGTCTTGCTCAGAGATTCACAGCTAATAAAGCAATTCAGCTGTGATTCAAACCCAACCAAAAAAAAAAAACAACAAACCCATTGCTGTCGAGTCGATTCCGACTCATAGTGGCCCTAATTCCAAAGCCATGCTTGAACTCCTATTCCACACTGCCTTGTTGTTTTTGTTGGTGGTGTCATTAGCTGCCGTCCAGCCAGCCCCCAGCTCATGGCGACCTCAGCAAAATGCTGCCCGATCCTCTGACATTCTGTAACCCCTTTGGTATCAGACTGTTGAGATCCATAGGTTTTCACTGGCTGATTTTCTGAAGTAGATCACTAGGCCTTTCTTCCTAGTCCATCTCAGTTTGCAAGCTCTGCCGAAACCTATTCGGGATCATAGCAACAACACACAAACCTCCAGTGACAGATGGGTGGTAGCTGTGTGTGAGGTGCACTGGCCGGGAATGGAACCCAGGTCTCTCATATGGAAGGCGAGAATGCTGGCACTGAACCACCACTGTCCCCTGCCATGTTGTCTTAATCTCTTATATTGCATCCTCCAGAAAGCTGGCACAGACATACTTTCACTCAGAAGTTACCAATGCAGACATGCAAGAATTTTTTTTTTTAATATTTTGTATTCCATTTTCCTTTGCACTATGAACAGGTGCTTCTCATCTGTCTTGATGTGCAAATAGGTATAAACATCCTTGACTTTGATATTTATTGATCCCAGAAATACCACCAAGAGCCTCTTTCCAAAGTCAAGTTCCTATCCAGAGTCTTCAATTAACAAAGGGAAATGGAGAGCCGTTACTCCAATTTCATCCCATCCAAATAATATATTCTGGATAACTAGTAGATTAATGCTTTCTCTTAGGACATCTTTTATTTTCCTGTTGATATTCTCTGGGTGTAAGGACTAAGTCATAGTAGCAGCAGAAGCAGTAATCATTCACAGTTGTTAGACATTTACTATATGCTAGGTAGAATGCCTAGGTGGTGCAAATGGTTAGGTTGCTTGGCTGCTAACTGAAAGGTTGGAGGTTCAAGTCCACCCAGAGGCACCCCAGAAGAAATGTCTGGAGATCTACTTCTGAAAAATCAGTCGCTAAAATCTTTATGGAACACAGCTCTCCTCTGACACACATGGAGTTGCCATCAGTTGGAAACGACTTGACAGCAACTGGCTACCGGTATATGCTAGGTAAGAGCTCGGCTAACCAAAAGGCCAGCAGTTGGAATCCACCAGCCGCTCCTTGGAAACCCTATGAGGCAGTTTTACTCTGTCCTGTAGGGCCGCTAGGAGTCGTAATCAACTCGACAGCACGGGGTTGAGTCGCTATGACTCAGCATCAACTCAGTGGCAATGGGTTTGGTTTTTGGTTGATTTATACTAATTTAGAAATATGCATTATCTCATTTACCACTCACTGTGGAATCGAATCGACAGCACTGGGTTTTCACTGGGTTATATCCTTATAAGAAACCCTGGTGGTGTAGTGGTTAAGTGCAACGGCTGCTAACCAAAGGGTCGGCAGTTTGAATCCACGAGGTGCTCTTTGAAAACCTATGGGGCAGTTCTACTCTGTCCTATAGGATCGCTATGAGTCAGAATCAACTTGGCGGCAACGGGCTTGTAGGTTATAGCCTTATAAAGGAAATGACAATTTCTTTTATTTAGCAGGAAAGAAACTGAGTCTTAGAGCCTCAGAGATAATTATTTGCAGAGGTGGGTCTCAAGCCCAATTCTGTCTAACGTCAACTTTCACACTTCGAAGCACTACAGATTCTGTTTCAGTTATGAAATGTGAATTCAGATACTATTTAATTTCTCATTATTCCTGCATAATTAAATGAACACACTGCAATCCTGGAGCTTCTGTTAAATACCATGCAATAGCTGGGTAGAAAAAGCAGACCGTAACCCAGTAGGGAGCCCTTCAAACTACAACATCCCAGGCAGGAAAACTGAACCAAATCCCATTTAGTAAAATCTTTAGGGGTCAACAAATGTCTGATCGCAGAAGCTACCCAAACTGCTGCTTCTCAGGGGACTGGGCTCCAGGCACGTCTTGATGAGTTCTCTGAGCAGTGAGGGCTTAGAGAGGGGGAGGCAGTGTGAACATCCAGGAAACTGAACTCATTACACTGGAGATTATGCCACAGATCATCTGCTTTAGAGATCAGTGGCCAATGGACGTGAGGATCCAGATAAGCATCAATTTTCTTGAACAAAAGTTTCCTAGATCTCTATGGGCAAATATTTAACGGCAGTTATTTTTCAAGGAGAGGGACCCTCAGAACATGGGCCTTGGTTTAGGGTTTTTATAATCTCCATCAGATCAGATCTCCAGATAAGATTAAGTCTTGCATCAGACTTGGGCACCTTAATAAGGAATACACGTGAAATTTTTCCTTCGGTGGTGCTAAGAACTATGCAAGGATCCATTCTTCCTCTCTTGCATGACATCCCTGTAGCCCTTGGCATCCTTTATAAAACAAGTGGCTGAAATAAGGATAAATTATTCAGCCTTGGAATGGGAAGAGGTGAACTGGTCCATTGGGGGATCAGATCCATGACTTTGTGTTCTCTAGTAAAGCACTTTAAAACAAATGAACTAATGTTTTCAAAATCCCATCTAAGAAATAATGCCTTTATTCCTTGAACTCTCATTTCCATCAATTCCCTCCCTCTTCCTTCACAATATGACTCCCTTCTCCATCCCAAGACTTACTCCAACTTGATTCTTCCAGGACTTTACCCCCATCCCACTCTGCCTCCACGTTGTCTAACGAGTACACATACAGGTTCTCCGACCTTAAAAATAAATAAACAAATAAAAGGAAAACTCTTCTTTCAGTCCTGTGACCTCCAGAGATCCCAACTTCTTTCTCCCACTCTACGCACGATATTCACGAACAATGTGTATTATTTTTGTTGACACACCAATATGTGAATTTTAGAAAAATTAGCAAATACTCTCAAGCAAAAGGATGACATTAAGTAGCACCCATAATGCAACCACTTAGTTATCATTTTTGAATATATCTTTCTACCTTTTATCTGTGTGGATACATTTTTTAAACAAAAATAGGGTTAATGGTGATTTGTAATGTTGGACAAACTATTTTTTACTTAAAAAATATATCACTCATGTTTTACCATGGCACTAAACATTCTTCTATTTTCGAAACAGTAAGGGACAACCATTACTGTCCTCCAACCCCTCATTCTTTAGTCTCTTTCTCAACAAAACTAATCTCGCCTCTACGACTTCTGCTTGTCAAACTTAGCAGCCTTTTTTCATTTCTGTCCTTCTTGCACCTACTTTGTGATACCACATGGGGATACCATGATGAACATATTTTCTCCCAGATGCTTTTCTGTTCCCCTGCTTATGTAGTCTTCACACACACATAAACATACACACACACCCAATACCCAACCAACTGATGTCCTACTTATGGATTACCTGCTCTACCAGCTACCTTCCTTACATTTTCTCTCTCCCTTTCCACAAGACAAAAGGTAAGTGTTATTCCCATTTAACAAGGGCAGAAACTAAAAACCAGAAAGAATGATTTGCCCAAAGTTACACCAGAATCATCCGGATGATTTGCTAAAATGCATATTCCTGAGCTCCACCCCAGACCAGCTCTGTTGAGAGATGAGAGTCAGGAACATGCCTTTTAAGACGTTCCCCAGGTTATTCCTATGCACACTGAAGTTAGAGCAGCACTCGAGCACTGGCTCAAAAGGGTCCCTATTCTAAAAGTGAGATTCAAGCCTATCTCACGTCTTTAATTTCTTTCCTGAGCTACAGGACTACATTTTGATTTTCAAATAGACCTGTTATGCATTATGGTCCAGAATGAATTTTGAATTGATCATCTTTTCTCACCCACCATGTCTTCTGTTCCTATTCCAAAAAGCAACACTGGTCTTCCCATTCCTCAGACTTTAGCCCTCCAGAAAATCTCCTCTCTCCCTTCTGATGCTCCTCTAAATTAGATATATCACTGAGCTCTATTAGCTTTTATCTCCAAAACATTTTCCACACCTACATCTTCTTTATTCCCACAGGCCTTGTTTCAATCATCTATTCAAACTTGGCCCTGGCAAATATCATGTGCCTGTCAGTTTGCTGACTCTAGGGATACAACTGTGAGCAATAATAACAAAGTTTTAGGGAATGTTTTACCAATTACGAAGATGGTGCAGGACCAGACAACATTTTATTCTGTTATACTAAGGTCCCTGGGTGGCACAAATGGCTAAGCGCTGGATGACTAACCAATAGGTTGGCAGTTCAAACACACTCAGAAGCGTCTCGGAAGAAAGGCCTGGCTATCTACCTGTGAAAGGTCACAGCCTTGAAAGCCTTATGGTGCAGTTCTATTCTGCACACGTTGAGTCACCGTGAGGTAGAACTGAGTTGATAGTAACTAACGACAACAACACACATAAGGTCACCAAGAGTAGGACTCCAAGGCAACTAACAAAAAACAACAAGGAGTGTTTATCTTTCAGTTACATCCCAGGCGTTATGCTAAAACCTTTACCGATGTTACCCCATCTTATTCTAAAAAAAGCCCCTAGCCATTAGGCTTTGTTATTATACCCATTATACAGAAGAGGGTGCTGAGAGTTAGCTAGGTAAGCTTACCCAAAGTCACTCAAACACTAAATGGCAGAACTAGGATTCAAACCAGATATGTTCATTTCACTTAACCTACACTTCTAATTAATAAGCTATATAGTCCACGCCCTTCCAGAGCTTTCCTTCTGTAGTGGGTAGGAGGCAGGTACAGAGAATTAGAAGGTTAAAACAAAGTGTAGGAAGTGCTAACATGTGAGAAGTCCAGGAGGGAAGAGATCCAGACTTGGTGGATGAGAGAGGGTCAGAGAAAGGCTCCTGTAAGAGGTGACACACCAACTGAGGTGGAAGGTGAGCCATGTTAGCCAAGTTCTCTGAGGAGAAGGAGACTCCAGGCATATGGAACAGCATGCACGAAGGTTTAAGACACAAGAAAAATCTCAGCAAGTTGAAGGAATTAAAGTATTAATTTAGCAGAGTTGAATTTAGCCTCAGTGTGTGAAGGAGGTAGAACAGCGGAAGGAAAGGTTACGGAGGAGGCTGGAGAGTTTAGCAGTAACCTGGACAAATTTAAGTGCCTCTACAAGCTTCACTTCTAAGCTTCCAGAAATACGTGTTTTCGCAACTGAACTTTCTAAAGGACAGCACTGAAAATTGTATTCCCTTGGCCCAAACTGTCCAACCCTCCCTATTTATCGAACAGAATCCCTTTTCCTTAGTAGGCACTGATTCAAACACATAGCAGATGCCAGCCATATATAGGCCATGGCGGTCCTGTGCTGAGTGTTGAGACACGCACTCGACTTTGCCTTCCACCTCCAGTCCTCCCACACTCCATGTTCTAACCAAATGAATTACATACTCAGTGTGTTCCTACCTCTCTTGCTTTGCTGTGAATGTTCCCTCTGCCTAGAAAGCACTCTCAAATTTTAGGAGGTGGAGATACTAGGCATACCTCAGAGCCTGGCTCAGATGTCACTCCTTCACAAAGTCACCTTTGATCCTTCTGACCCATGGTGGTCTAACTCCCTGGAATCTTCCACCACTTGACCTCTGCCTTTGTTAGGGCATGTGTCAGTTTTGCCTTATAGGTATCTCTTTGTTGTTAATTTGTTTTTAAATAAATGTCTTCTCTGGCACATAGGGTTGTGGCCACCCTGTAGGTTGAGGTACTAGGGTAATGAATGGTCCTTACGCCATCACAGCTCTGCACAGCCTTATCATAAAAGCTAGTATATACTGAGCTCTTCCTGTTAGGATGAAGCATATTAAATTGCCTTTTTCGTGGTAATTTCATATCATTTAACCTAAATAGAGGCCAAGCACTGAGTTAAACAATTTATGTGTGATATCTCAGTTAATCCTCACAAGAACCCTATGAAGTAGGTGGTATAACTATCTCCATTTTACAGAGGACATAACCAAACCTTAGGGAAGTTAAGTGATTTGCTCAAGGTTACATTGGAATAGTTTAAATAAGTTATAAAAGGATAGAAATAAAAGATACCGAAATGATAACATAAATTGCCTTTTACTGGTGGGATAATGGCTAACACATACCCTTCTCCTCATTCATTTTCTGTTTTCCAAAATAGGTGTATAGTACCTGATTGTGAATTAGAATGTTGTTAAAATAAGAAAGAGAGAAAAAAGCGCACACATTAATAATAATAAAGATGTATTAAGCACTTACCTTATGTTAGGCATTGTTCTAAGTCCTTCACATGTAACAAATCGTTTAATGCTCACAACAATCCTATGAGATGTAGTCTTGACAGCTGAGGAGACGGAGACTAAGAGAGGTTCAAAACTTCGCCCAAGATCACACAGCTTCCAAGTGCTGGAGCCAGAATTTGAACTCAGGCAGTACGACGTCAGAGCCCATTATATCAAACTTTATGCCATACGTATGCACAAAAGCTGATGCCACATACAAAGGATATATTTTAAATGGCAGGAAACACAAAAATATGTTCATCTAAATCAAGGTTTAAAATGCTTGCAAAAATGTGAGCGAATTTGGTACCTGAATTCCCTTTGCTATGAATTTTTTTTTTTTATGGCTGGCATAAAATCACGGCCTGACTCTTTTCAAATGTTGCACTCTCAAAAGCAGAACTACTTGTTTACTGACTTCTCCAAAGAATAATGATTGCAAAAGCACAACAGCCTAGAGCCATATGGAGACACACAGGATGACTGAGAATTTTGAATACAAAAGTTATTTCTGACCCTGCCACAGGAATCTGTCCATAGATCTAATTAGGTCTAAAGTGTCACCAAGGAGCTAGTCATTGCCAATTTAGTAATTTGCCTGGGATAAACCAGGAGGGGGTGTTTAACAGGCACCTAGAGAAGAAGTTGTTTTGGAGAAACCAACTCCCAGGGAGGACTTTGGGAGCCCCCTGCTAGGCATGCCCCATCCCTCAGTCTGTGCTCAGTCTGTGATGTGGAATACAGAAATGGAGACAGTATGGCTGGTGCTTTAGTGTTGATGGTTAGCCAAGTCTTAATAAAATGTCCTTTAACACGATTTCTTGTGACAGTCTCTTTAGACAGGCTGTTGTGTTTTCATAGCTTCCAGATGTTGAAGCTGTGATGCAAAAAATTGAAACAAGTGTAATGGGCTTGATTGTACAAAATCGGATCGATTCAAAATTAGTTTATGGACCCATTAAACATTAACAGTCAACGAGTTTACAAGAGATTAAAACTGAAAACAGCACTAACTATGGTATTTCATGACAGAATGAGGACTTTAGCTACAAGAAGGAAAATATTTCATTTCGCTTTTCTCTAGCAGCAATTTTCAAATCACCCCCAGAATACATTCAACTGTGAGCCTGACATGTCTTTTAAAAGCAGAATCCCACAGTAATAGAACACAGTCCAAAGGTGCCCCAAACAATGGGGCGCTGCCCTGGGTATTCCCAGTGAGCATTACCTAATAACATGTCTGGCTTCTGAATGGTCACCTCTTCCATCACCTACATAACTCACTTCAAGTGAAGTAATATATGAAAAACGCTGAGTGTGTACTAGACACATGCCTTCAGGTGGACTCTGATTCATGGCAACCCCATGTGTGTCAGAGTAGAACTGTACTCCAGAGGGCTTTCAATGGCTGGTTTTTCAGAAGTAGATTGCCAGGACTTTCTTCCCAGGTGCCTGTGGGTGGACTCAAGTCTCCAGCCTTTTGATTAACAGTCAAGCACGTTAACTGTTTGCACCTCCCAAGGACTTCATACTGGATACACAGTAGGCACTCGATGCATACTGTTTTCATTCCATTTTATTTTTTGGCTCCTTGGTGGCACAGTGGTTGAGTGTTAAGGCCGCTAACCAAAAGGTAGGCAGTTCAAATCCACCAGCTGCTCCTTAGAAACCCTGTGGGGAGTTCTATTTTATCCTATAGGGTCGCTATGAGTCACAATCAACTAGGTGGTAATGGGTCTGGTTTTTTGGTTGTAGGCAAATAGCAGGCCTATGGTGTCAATTTGTCCTACTGTGGTGGCTTGAGTGTTGCTGTGATACTGGAAGCTTTGCCACCGGTATTTCAAATACCAGCCCGGTCACCCTTGGTGGACAGGTTTCAGCAGAGCTTCCAGAATAAGACAGACTAGGAAGAAGGGCTTGGCAGTCTACTTCTGAAAAAATTGGCCAGTGAAAACCTTATGAATAGCGGCAAACTGGGCAGTGTTTCATTCTGTTATACACAGGTCCACTATGAGTCGGAACCTACTCAATGGCACCTAAAACAGCGACATAGAAACAACTGGACAGAGGTAAGTAAACTTCAGGTCAAAGAGAATCACACACAAGTGGAGCTTTCCTCTGTAAGCTCTGGGAAAGGCAGATTGTTTGGGCTAAGTCCAGAAACATCGATGAAAAATTCACTACTCAGAGCTCGATAATATCAAGATTCTTTTAAGAAAACAAGATACATCTATGGATTTTCATATGTTCCATGGCATTGAATTTACAGGAAAAAACAAGGACTAGACATCTCTATTCATATAACAAAATTAAATGAGCACAGACTTTGGGGCTAGGAAGACATGAGTTTGAATCATAGTTTCAACACTGACTAGCTATGTGACCTTGAGGAATCTCTCTGGGAGGCATTTCGATGGGATAATATTTTCCTTTTAGTGCTGTTGAGAGCATTCAAGATAAGATATGTAAAGTGCTAGTACAGTCTCTGGCAAATACTCACTAAGTGATATAATATTATTAGTGGATATTTAAGTACTCTCCTTACTATCAAATTTGCATTTGACAAAACAATAATATCATAGATTTAAAGTTTTTTTTTTTTTTTTTTAGCAGAAGTATGTGGGTTATCCTACTACAATAGAGAACAAGTGGAGTTACTTGCTATAAGGGTTTGACGAACTCCCGTAAGCCTTCTGGTTCTCATATACTGCTTCCCTCCAGGAAAACAATAATATCCAGTTCTGATTTTCTCCTTGGAGATTTATGAGTATTAAATATATTTTAATATATCTGTAAAGCACTTTTTGAAAACAAGGCTGAGGGAGCCATTGATCAGAGTTTGACGTGGGAATAATTTCACTGCTGGGCTGCATTTTTCCGAATACATTTCTCCCCATAAACTAATGGGAAATTCAGTATTTCATTTTCTGAATATTGCCCAAATGAATTGCGGAAGTCCGGCAGAAGTGCATGATTGTACTTTCATTAGACTCCTTTTCCTTTAGGCCATGCAGGTGCAATGAAAGAAGAAAGAAAATTAATTAAATTTATGGGCATGTTTATACCCTCCAGGTGTCATAAAATGTACTGGCTCAGACATTTTTCAAGTAATTAAGCAGACATCTCTGTGTTTCCTAACGAGTTGCTGCCCTTCCCTTTTTAATCTGGAGAGGGATCTCATCACCTGCCTTCTGTCACCTGATGGGCTTATACCCTGGGTGAGCTCAACCTTCTTATCACACTGCAATGTGCTAACGGGACTCCATGAGTACAAATATGAGATCCTCTTCTCGGCAAAAATCTTTGCAAGGATCAAGTAATAATTGCACAGGGCATGGTGGCTTACAGATATTAAAAAAAAAAAAAGTGTTCCTCTTATATGCATTATTGGAGATGCTGTTTTATATTATTTGAGAAATATATGACTGACATATACTCAAATATTCAAATATACACACACATACATATGTATGCAAATACATACATGCAAAAAAATATACATATGTATGTTGTTGTTATTGTTAGGTGTCATCAAGTTGATTTCAACTCACTGTGACCGCATATGACAGAACATATCTGCCCCATAGACTTTACTAGCCTGTAATCTTTACAGTCTACCCATCGTCTGTCAGTTTGTTGTACTGTGATGGCTGGAAGCTATACCACTGGTATTTTGAATACCAGCAGGTTTCAGCGGAGCTTACAGACTAAGACAGACTAGAAAGAAGGACCTGGCAAGCTACTTCTTAAAAAACTGGCCAGTAAAAGCCTAATGGATAGCAGTAGTACATAGTGTCGAAAGATGAGCCCATAAGGTTGGAAGGAACTCAAAATACCACTACAGAAGAGCTAGCTCCTCAAAGTAGAGTTAAACCTTAATGACGTGGATGAAGAAAAGGTTTTGGGCCTCTCATTTGCTGATGTGGCTTGACTCAAAATGAGAAGAAACAGCTGCAAACACCCACTAGTAATCAGAATGTGAAATGTACAAAGTATGAATCAAGTAAAACTGTAAGTTGTCAAAGATGAAATGGAATGCTTGAAGACTGATATCCCAGGCATTAGTGAGTTGATATGGCCTGCTATTGGCCATTTCAATCAGAAAATCATATGGTCAGCTATGTTGGGAACGACAAATTGCAGAGGAACAGCACCACATTCACTGACAAAAGGAGCATTTCGAGATTTATTCTGAAGTGCAATGTTGTCAGTGATAGGATAATATCCATATGCCTACAAGGAAGAACATTAATACGAATATTATTCTAATTTACCCACCAAATGCTAATGCCAAAGATGAAAAAACCAAAGACTTTTAGCAGCTTCTGCAGTCTGAAATTGATCAAACATGCAATCAAGATACATTGATAACTACAGGCAATTGGAATGTCAAAGTTGGAAACAATTAAGAGCGACCAGAAGTTGGAAAATAGAGCCTTGGTGATAGAAATGATGCAGGGGACCATATCACAGAACTTTACAAGATCAGTGACTTCTACATTGCAAATACCTTTTTTCAACAACAAAAATGGCATCTATACACATCAACCTCACCAGATGGAATACCCAGTAATTAAGTCGGAATGGAATGGAATACACAGTAATTATCTTTGAAAAGATACGATGGAGAAGCTCAATATCGTCAGTGAGAACAAGGCCAGCGGCGGACTGTGGAACAGACCATTAACTGCTCATATGCAAGTTCAAGTTGAAGCTGAAGAAAATTAGAACAAGTCCAGGAGAGTCAAAGTATGACCTTAAGTATATCCCACCTGAATTTAGAGACCATCTCAAGAATAGATGCATCGAACACTAATGACAGAAGATCAGACAAGTTGAGGGGTGACATCAAGGACATGATACATGTAGAAAGCAAAAGGTCATTAAAAAGACAGAAAAGAAAGGAAAAACCAAAGTGGATGTCAGAAGAGACTCTGAAACTTGCTGTTGAACGTAGAGTAGCTAAAGCAAATGAAAGAAATGAAGTAAAAAAGCTGAAGAAAAGCTTTCAAAAAATGGCTCAAGAAGACAAAGTACAAAGACCTGGAATCAGAAAACCAAAAGGGAAGAACGCACTCAGCATTCCTCAAGCTGAAAGAACAGAAGAAAAAAAAATCAAATCTAAAGTTGCAATAATGAAGGAGTCTGTGGGCAAAAAATTGAAAACGGTGCAGGAAGCATCAAAAGAATATGGAAGGAATACACAGACTCACTATACCAAAAAGAACTGGTATACACCCAACCATTTTAGGAAGTAGCATATGATCAAGAACCTATGGTACTGAGGGAAGAAGTCCAAGCTGCACTGAAGGTATTGGTGAAAAACAAGGCTCCAGAAACTGACAGAATACCAATTGAAATGTTTCAAAAAACAGATGCAGTGCTGGATGTGCTCACTTGTTTATGCCAAGAAATTTGGAAAGCAGCTACCTGGTGAACAGGAATAGATCCATATGCAGGCCCACTCAAAATAAAGGCGATCCAACAGAATGCGGAAATTATCAAACAATATCGTTAATATCACACATAAGTAAAATTTTGCTGAAGATAATTCAAAAATGGTTGCAGCAGTACATTGACAAGGAACTGCCAGAAATTCAAGCCAGTTCAGAAGAGGACTCAGAACATGCAATATCATTGCTGATGTCTGATGGATCTTGGCTGAAAGCAGAGAATATCACAAAGATGTTTACCTTTGTTTTTATTGACTGTGCAAAGGCATTCGATTGTGTGAATCATTACAATTTATGAATAACGTTGTGAAGAACAGGAATTCTAGAACACTTAATTGTGTTCACGCAGAACCTGCGCATAGACCAAGAGGCACTCATTTGAACAGCACAAGGGGATACTGTGTGGTTTAAAATCAGGAAAGTATGTGTTAGGGTTGTATCTTTCACTATACTTACTCAATCTGTATGCTGAGCAAATAATTCCAGAAACTCTACTATATGAAGAAGAATGCATGATCAGGTTTGGAGGAAGACTTATTAACAACCTGCAATATGCAGATGACACAACCTTGCTGTTGAAAATGAAGAGGACTTGAAGCACCACTGATGAAGATCAAAGACTACAGCCGTCAGTATGGATTATACCTCAACATAAAGTATACAAAAGTCCTCACAACTGGACCAGTAAGCAACAACATGATAAACAGAAAATTTCAAAGTTGTCAAGGATTTCATTTTACTTGGAACTATGATCAATGCCCATGGTAGCAGCAGTCCAGAAATCAAACAATGTATTGCATTGGGCAAATCTGCTGCAAAAGACCTCTTTGAAGTTTTCAAAAGCAGAGATTTTACCTTGAGGACTAAGGTGAGCCTGACCCAAGCCAAGGTATTTTCAATCACGTCATATGCATGTGAACTCTGGACAATAAATAAGGAAAACCAATGAAGAATTGATGCATTTGAATGATGGTGTTGGCAGAAAATATTGAATATACCATTGCCATGGATTGAATTGTGTCTCCCAAAAATATCTGTCAACTTGGCTAGGTCATGATTCCCCTGTATGATTGTCTACCATTTTATCTTCTGGTGTGATTTCCCTATATGTTGTAAATCTTATTACTATGATGTAATAAGATGGATTAGTGGCAATTATACTGATGAGGTCTACAAGTTTAGGTAGTGTCTTAAGCCAATCTCTTTTGAGCTATAAAAGACAGAAGTGAACAGAGAGACATGGGGACCTCATACCACCAAGAAAGCAGTGCCAGGAGCAGAGTGTGTTCTTTGGGCCTGAGGTTCCTGTGCTGAGATGCTTCCAGACCTAGGGAAGACTGATGCATCACAAGGACCTTCCTCCAGAGCCAACAGAGAGAGAAAGCCTTCCCCTGGAGCTGATGCCCTGAATTTGGACTTGTAGCCTGCTCAACTGTGAGAGAATAAACTTCTCTTTGCTAAAGCCATCCACTTGTGGTATTTCTGCTATAGCAGCACTAGATGACTAAGAAAACCACGATCTACTAGAAAAGTGAATAAATTTGTATTGGAAGAATTACAGCCAGAATACTCCTTAGAAGTGAGGATGGTGAGACTTTGTCTCAAGAACTTTGGATATGTTATCAGGAGGGACCAGTCCCTGAAGAAGTACATCATGCTTGCTAAAGTAGAGGGGGAGTGAAAAAGAGGAAGACCATCAACGAGATACAGTGCAGCAATGGGCTCAAACACAGCAAGGATTGTGAAGATGGCTCTTTTATACATGGGGTCAGCATGAGTTGGAACCAACTCCAGGGCACCGAACAGCAACAACAACAATCTTCACAGCATACATAGCGACAATTGTGAGGATGGTGCAAGACCAGGTAGTGTCTTCTTCTGTTGTACATAGGGCTGCTATGAGTTGTAACCATCTCTAAGGTACTTATCTGTTCTTTATAGGAACAGATTTCCAGGTCTTTCTACCACAGAGCTGCTTAATGGGTTTGAACTGCCATATTTTGGTTATCAGCCTAGTGCTTAACTGTCACACCACTGGGGTGCACACTTTTTCTTTATATATATATTGTTGAGTGCCATCGACTCAATTTAGATTCACAGTAACCCTATAGGAAAGAGCAGAACTGCCCCATAAGTTTTCCTAGGCTGCAGTCTTTATAGGAGCAGGTTTTCAGGTCTTTTCTCCTGCAGAGCCACTGGACTAGTGGAGCTAAGGTTATGGATAAATAAAGCAATGGGTGAAGGGAGTTATGAACTCAGCATCTACAGGAGCAGAGTGTGGCATGCAGAGTGCCAGTAAATAAGATTCAAGAGGTACAGTGAGGCCAGATTAAAATGGAAGGCTTTAAACCCAGAAAGAGAGGCAAGAATTTGAACCTTTTGTGTAGATTCCTTGGCAGTGACATATAATCAATTCTTTTTTAAAAAGTCACTTGGAGAAATCTTAAAGATCATCCAACCCACTCTAAACATACTCTCCCTGTGCAATCTTTTCACAGATGAAGAAATATGTCAAAATAATATCTTATTAAGAGTCATCTGACAGTGACATAAAGGATAGCTTGAGTTTCCAGAAACTCAGGATGAGAGTCTCATCTTCCCTTCAGACCTTCTCTGTCTCCCCACATTCCCCATCTCAGCAGAGCGGCACCTTCACCTACCCAGAGGCCAGGACGTCCCTCTCCTTCATCTAACCACCCACATCTAATCAGTAACCTCCTTCTGTCAATTTTGCCTCTTTAATATGTCTTGAAGCTGTCCCCTTTTTTCTGTCCCCTGTGCCACTGCCTTAATTCAGTGCCTCATCATTTCTTGACTGGAGTGTCCCAGGAGCTGTTTACCTTTTCTCCTTGCCTTCAGTTTTGTCTCACTTGAGGTCATTTGGGAAACCAGGTTAGGGTGTCAAAGCCATTTTTCTAAAATGTGTTATTTTATTATTATCTCCTTTGCTTGATCCTGCTCCTCAATGCTCTGCCCTCCTGTCACCAGTTTCCCCTACTTCTCCTAGACCTCCCACCGTTCATGTTTACGTATCATGGCTACCTTTGTTCAAAGTGTTTCCTTTTTGTGTAAAGTCTTTCTCTTCATCCCACAACGCTTAACTCTGGCATCAAAAACAGAACAAAACCAAACCCACTGCTGTTGAGTCTGACTCATAGCAACCCTATACAACAGAGTAGAACTGCTTCATAGCATTTCCAAGGAGCACCTGGTGGATTTGAACTCCCAAACTTTTGGTTAGCAGCCATAGCACTTAACCACTATACCACCAGGGTTTCCAACTCTGGTATCAGTTCTTTAGAAATGTTTTGATTACAACTCTTTGAGTTGCAGTTGACAGACATCCTGAATCAACCAGCTTAAACAATACCTGAACCAACTTACAAAAAAAAAAAAAGGGATGTATTGACAGAGAGGACAGTGATGGAGCTGGCCCCAGGCTCCATCTGATGCAGTGATGTACCTGCTGTCAGATCTCTGTCCCTGAATGCTGTCTCCTTCCCTGCCCAGATAGACTTTCCTTATGTGGTACAATATGGCAGCAGGCAACTGCCTCTGGACCAGAAAGAAAAGAGAATTTTTAGGAAAATGTATCTGGCTGGACCAAATGAGGCATATGTTTAACCCTGGATGTATTATTATGTGATGCAGTATAAAACCCCAAAACCAAGCCCATTGCCGTTGAGTCAATTATGACCCATAGCCACCCTACAGGACAGTAACTGCCCCATAGAGTTTTCCACGAGCATTTGGTGGTTTCAAACTGCCAACCTTTTGGTTATCAGCTGAGCTCTGAACCACTGCACCATCAGGGCTCTGAGAAGCAGTACAGGGTGTAAAAATTGGTTCAACCAAGGTCACGTGTCAGGGTCTGTTACTAGGAGAAGGTGATGAATGAATGAGTGCCTTATAGAGGAAAAACAACAGCCATGTCAAGAAGTTTTTGCTTACCCCTCTAGGCTGGCTCATCAACTTCGGCTAGCTTATTTTGGACATGTCATCATGAAAGACCAATCACTACAAAAGGACATCATGTTTGGTAAAGTAGATGGCAGACAAAAATGTAAGAAATCCTCAGTGAGATGGACTGACAACAATAGACTCAAGCATACCAATGACCATGAACATAGCACAGGACTAGCCAACATCTGGTTCTGTTATATGTAAAGGCGCCATGAGTCAGAGCCGACTCAATGGAAATGAATAACTTCTTAGAAAAAAAAAAAACTTTTTTTTCTAAGATGTTATTCATTTCCATTAGAAGTGACCATTATATCATCATCTGCTTCCTTTTCTGCATCTCTTATTGGACTTGTATGTATATTGAGGGATATCCATCACGAGCACAGTGCTTGGCATATAGTAGATTCAACAAATATTCATTGAATAAACCAAAAACACTGTCAACATTTGTGACAGACAGAGAGTGGGGTAATTGTCGCATCCCAAGCCAAAAACCAAACCCAGTGCCGTTGAGTCGATTCTGACTTATAGCGACCCTATAGGACAGGGTAAGAACTGCCCTGTAGAGTTTCCAAGGAGTACCTGGTGGATTTGAACTGCCAACCTTTTGGTTAGCAGCCTTAGCACTTAAGCACTAAGTCACCAGGATTTCCAATTGTCGCATAGTGGTAATCAAAGCAGTAGGTAAGGTCTTGAACGGGGTCAGGCAAAAATAGAAAAGCAAGGGCCGAGGGCCAATGCCACCAGGCTATTTGCAGTTAAATCGGGTGAGAAGGAAGTGAATTCAGCAAAGAAGGAATGGCAAGCAGAAGATTTGAAAGAATAACAACAACAACAACAACAAAAATTTGGAATCTCAGAAACCAAGCCAAAAGCCTTACATACACAAAATGTAAAATTTGAGCTTTATTGGTTTAGATCTTGAATAACTGGGAATGTTCTCTGTTTTCCTGAAATAGTTTTATTTACTGACAAGGAAGGACTCTTAATAATAAGTGATGTAGAAGGTGGGGAGCAGCAAGGGGTCGAGGCTGTGGGGAGGCAGTAGTTTTGCTGGAGCCCAGAAAGACTCCACTGAAGCTGTGAGCATTGTTGAGAGCAGAGATGTCTGTTAGATAAACTGGGGAATGAGTCCCCCAAAAGGCCACTCTCCTGAGGGGTAGAGTCATCTTCTAGGAGGGACTCCACCTAGGGGAAGGGAAAAGAGAGCAGGGAAGTCTAACCAAGGAGAAGGTGATTCTAAGTGCAGCACGGAGCTCGGCACTTGCATGTCTCCCAGCCAGCCTCTGGGCATAAGGATAATAGCTGGTGAACGAAAGCATATCCTCACTGGAAACTCAGTGAAACAGTGGGCCATAAACCGTGCTGCTTTGTGACATGTGATAAACGTCAATGGTGAAGTGAGCAAAGAGCCCTTCTTTCTACTTCTGCCTGAACAGACTACGACCTTAATGCACTGAGGCCTTGGAGAACCTGCAACCCTTTAGCGCCTTCAGCACATTAGCACCAGCTCTATCCCCTACAGTCATGGAGATTGCCTGTGGAGGTGGGGATGTCCTGCAGAAGCCATTCTTCTATGGATGCTGGAGGCAAAATCAGTATCACTGGAAGCAGAGCTGGGGTGGAAGAGGAAGAAAATGCACTGCCACTTGTTGGCTGCTAGGACAAGTTCAAGACCATGGTGTAGAAACCTTCCCAGGGGTTCATAACTATAATTGAAGGGAATTGCATGAAGCCAGAAGTCCTAACACAGCTATGGGCACAAGACTTGGTGAAATATGAGTGTGAAAGTATTTATCACTTCACAGGGTACAGAAAGAAGGAACTGGCCCATGAATTACAAATGTTGAGAGACGCATCTTCAATTGGTAAAACATTTTGGATCATTTTGAATATTAAAAAATAAAATAAGAACAGCTAAGATTTATGCCCTAGGTACTAAACATATGTACTGTTTCTCCTTAATTTCTGGGACAGAGGATGATCAAAAGAGAAAAGCAGAATGAATAGATTCTTTGAAACATAATAATAAGTGCACAGTGAGATCTCCCACTAAGAATCACAAAGAATTTGGCATTGCGCCAGCTCCTCCACAGTTACAATATTCTTCCTCTAAGAAATGGCTGTCCACTGTCACAAAGCCATTTTTCAGCGAGCATACATACTGCATAAAGTATCTGATCCCATAAAGAAGTTTTTCACAGAAATGGGGAAAAATGGAAAAGTGTTTGAGGCAAAATTAAATCTCTACGTGTCATAGTTACTACAAGGAAGAGTATCTCCTCAGGGTGGGGGCTGCAGTTCTGCTATTACAGAGGACAATAAAGCTGTGTCAGACAGAGAAGAGTTCTATAATAAAGCCTACACTGACACTTGAGACTAGCCAGGCTACCTGAGAAATTAGGAACCAAGTAATTGGATGTTTTCATCTCCAAAATACCACTTTTGAAGAAATGTCAGTGAAAAATCTTTATTATTATTATTTTTTTTTCCTTTCAGGAAAAGTACTAGGCAGAAATCTTTCAAGGCCGAATGTCAAAGTGGCCTCCATGTTTATATACTTGAAGTGCTCTATATCAGCTTCCTCCCTTCCAATTGCACCATACAGGTGGGGGAGATAGGTGCCAAGGTCATATACTAAAAGAATTATTCTAAACCAGCACTTCATCTAGGCTGGCACATGGTCTGAAAGCTCTCTGAAGGAAATGTCTCTAGTCCATCCAAATACTCTCCCTTAACATAGTCTCAGCGTGCCCAATACATATTAGGCCCATTGACCCATTACCGTTAATCCCAACTCATAGCAACACGACAGGACAGAGCTAAACTGTCTCATAGGGTTTTCAAGGCTGTAATCTTTACAGAAGCAGATTGCCACACCTTTTTCCCATGGAGTAGCTGCTGAGTTTGAACCGCCGACCTTTGGTTAGTAGCCAAGCACTTAACCACTATGCCACCAAGGCTCCACATATTAGGTGCTTAATACATATTTATTAAAATTAAACAAAATGCTTAAAATAAAAACTTACATACTTGACTCTTCAAGAATGATCCTTCAGGTGGTTACAAGGTACAACTTCAGGTACAGAAGTAAAAATCCCATACAGTCTATAATTTCATTTAATTAAGCAGGCATTTATGTAATGCTAGGTGAAAGGCACACTGGAAGAAAGACACTGTGGCAGATTTTGAGAGATGCAAATGTCAACCATAGGAGGCCCGCCCAGAAAGAACTACCAATTTAGATAAGAAATCAGACTCGATTAAAAATTCATCCTAATAAATGGCATTCTCAATGGTCAGTTAACATAAAAAGATGCTCAATTTTGTTACTCACCTGGGAAAATTAAAACCATAATGAAATACCAGTATAAACTTTAGAATAGCAAAACTGAAAAAGATGCAAAATATCAAATGCTGGTGACAATGTTGTATTAGGCCGTGTTCTCCAGAGAAGCAAAACCATGTGAAGCATATATACGTGTATGTATGATATATATATATGTATATATATGTATATATATGTATACATATATATATGTGTATATATATGTATATATATATATAAATTTAGGAAATTGCTCCCTGGAGGCTGGCAAGTCTCAAATCATGGGACAGGCATCAGCCTCGAAGCTTCTTCGGACTCACATGGTTGCAGGGATGATGAACCCAAAATTAGCAGGTCAGGCAGGAGGTTGCTGGCTCATGGGGTTGTGGGAACTGGCAAATTCCAAGACTTGTAGGTTGGGAGGCAGGTTGCTGACTCATGTCCCAAGAACCAAAGGTCAGAGGATGACAAGTTGGAAAGCACTGCCAGAACATCTACATAAATTGGAGGCAAGCCACACCCCCAAGGAAACTGATTGGCTTAAAACCAATTGGTTTTCAACTGATCGGCCTTTCAACTGATTGGCTGTTCACATCATATCCAAAATGGAGAATGATTACATATCTGCCAAACCACTGAGAATCATGGCCTAGCCAAGTTAACACATAACCTTAACCATCATAGTCAACCCCTTGTCCACTTGGCATCTGTACACATCTCCTTAAACCGTATATAATCTCTAAATAAAGACAATCATAAAGTCATACTTGTGCCTAACATGATACAACTAACTCACCTACAACCAAAACACACTAGTTCCCTTTATATCTTATATTTCATAATAAGTAATGGAATAAGGGAGGAAAGAAAAAAAGATACACACACACACACAAAAAGCAAGGAAGAAATATTAAAAACAATTACAGTCCTCCTTTCTGCAACTGGTGACATGATTGTAGTGATATAAACGTTCTTATACCACCCATTCTGTATTTCTTTTGCCCTCAGCAAGCACCTCAGCTGGTCATGGTTCTTTGCCTGGTGGGGTGACCCACACCTTCATTTTTGAAGTGTCTGGGCCATTAGCAGTCATGTTGGAGTTGGGTTGCTGTGGTTTTCCACTGACTTTATCACAGGGCATGGTAGTACTAAGAGATGTCCTAAGGGATCTTCTGTATTCTAGACATACTCTTCTTCCGTTATGTAATATCAATCCAATTTCCCCTTGATAATCAGGATCAATCACACCAGCCAATATACTAACTCCCTTCTTTGCCCGTTGATCCAGAGGTATGAGGATCCCAAAGTGGCCAGGTGGCATTCAATGGAATCAGTGTTATCTCTTTTGGTGGGAGCATTCCTCACTTTGGAACTAAGATCTCTAGGCACACAGAGCATAGGGTCATGGGGACAGGAAGCAAAAAATTTGTGAGTGGATCACTAGGGGTACTAGTGAGTGGTGCCACTCCCATTTCCACCCTTTGAGTCCTGGATCCATGAATCCTATCGTGAGAGAAATAACACTATATATTGGAGGCTGGTTTGGAGCATATACAGCCTCCTGGAGAACATTGCCCAACTCTGCAAGGTATTGTCACATAGCTGGCACTATAATTGTGTCTTTAGAAGGCCATTTCATCATTCTATCAAGCCAGCTGCTTCTGGATGATGGGGAACATGGTAAAACCAGTGAATTCCATCAACAAGGGCCCATTGCCACACTTTATTTGTTGTGACGTGAGTCCCTTGATCTGAGGCAATGCTGTGTGGGGTACTATTATGGTAGATAAGGCATTCTGTAAGTTCACAGATGGTAGTTTTGGCAGAAGAATTGCATGCAGGGAAGGAAAATTCATATCCAGAGTAACTGTCTATTCCACTAAGAACAAAATGCTGCCCTTTTCATGATGGAAGAGGTTCAATGTAATCAACCTGCCACCAGGTTGCTGGCTTATCACCCTGAGGAATGGTGCCATATCAGTGACTCAGCGTTAATCTCTGCTGCTGGTAGGATGGGCACTCACCAATGGCTGCACTCAAGTTGGCATTGGTGAATGAAGTCCATGTTGCTGAGCCCGTGCATAACCTCCAGCCCTGCCACTATGGCCACATTGTGCACGAGCCCATTGGGAAATGACAGAAGTGGCTGAAAAGAAAGGATGACTGGTTTCTACAGAACACATCATCCTATCCACTTGAATGTTAGGATCCTCCCTTGTCAAGGTCACCTTTTGATAAGCATTCACATGAGACACAAATATCTTCACTATTTTGGCACACAGAGAGAGATTTATCATACTTCTTCCCCATCAATCCTTGTCTCCAATTTTCCAATCATGTTCCATCCAAGTCCCTGACAATCCAGCCAAACCATTGCCCACAGCCTACAAATCGGTATACAATCACACATCTGTCCTTTCTCCTTCCAAACAAAGTGAACACCCAGGTGCACTGCTTGAGGTTCTCCCCATTAGGAGGATTTCTCTTCTCCACTTCACCACTCTCCCTCAGGGAGATCCCGGAAACAGGCTGCAGTGCTACCCCTGTCCACTTGCAAGTGGTGCCTGCATATCGGGCAGAACTATTTGTAAACTTGGTATGAGTTTTTTCTTCCTCATTCAACTGATGATAAGGAACTCCCCATGAAGCCCTAAGTGCAGACTGGGAGAGGGAAGGTAATGTGACAGGCGTGGAGACCATGGGCATTTAGGCCACTTTCTCATGCAACTTACTGTACCTTCAGGTCCTGCTCAGGCCCAATTTTTTATATACCACTTCTATTTATTGATGGAGTGCTGCTGTGCATGCCCAACTTGAGGACTTTGTGGGTCAGAGAACACCCAGCTCATAAGGGCGGCTCAAGCTGCATGGTGACTTAGAGGACCATGGTTGACTGTTCAGTCTCTACTAAGGCCCAGTAACAAGTCAAAATCTGTTTCTCAAAAGGAAAGTAGTTATCTACAGAGCACGCCAGGGCTTTGTGCAAAATCCTAAGGGTCTGCGCTGTGATTCACCAATAGGGGCCTGCCAAAGACTCCAAACAGCATCTCTATCTGCAACTGACACTTCAAGCACCATTGGTTAGCCAGATCATATGGCCCAAGTGGCAGATCAGCTTGCACAGCAGCCTTGTCTTGTTCTGGGCCCCCACTCAAAACTAGGAGCTTTTAGAGTCACTTGATAAATAGGCCTGAGTAAAACACCCAAATAAGGGATATGTTGCCTCCCAAACCCAAAGAAGCACACCAGGCCTTGTGCCTCCTTTATTGAAGGCAATATGCAACAACTTATCCTTCACTTTAGAAGGAATATCTCAACATGCTCCACACCACTGGACCCCTAGACATTTCACAGATGTGGAAGGTGCCTGAATTTTTTCAGGTTAATTTCCCATCCTCTAGTACACAAATGTCTTACCAACAAGTCTAGAGTCATTGATACTTCTTCTTTACTAGGTCCAATCAGCATAAGGTCATCAATGGAACAGACCAGTGTGACATCTTGTGGAAGAGAAAGGTGACCAAGTTCCCTGTGGACTAAATTATGATATTGGGCTGGAGAGTTCATATGTCCCCAAGGTAGGACACTGGAGGTATATTGCTGGACTTATCAGCTGAAGACAAACTGCTTCTGGTGGTCCTTCAAAACATGCATGGAGTAAAGGACAATTAGCCAGAGCAATAGCTGCATATCAGGTACCAGATGTATTAATTTGCTCAAGCAATTAAGCCACATCTGGAACAGCAGCTGCAATAGGAGTCACCACCTGGTTAAGATAATCCACCATCATTCTCCCAGGCCCATCCATTTTTTGCACAGGCCAAATTGGCAAGTTGAGTGGGGCTATGGTGGGACTTACCACCTTGCATCCTTCAAGTCCATCACGGTGGCAATAATCTGCAATCCCTCCAGAAATGTGATACTGCTTTTGGTTTACTATTTTCCTAAGTTATGGGCAGCTCTAATGGCTTCCACTTGGCCTTTCCTACCATAATAATAACCCTTACTCCACATGTCAGGAATCCAATGCGAGGGTTCTTCTAGTTGCTGAGTATGTCTGTTCCAATTATGCATTCTGGAACAAAGGAAATCACTACTGGATGGGTTCAGACACCCACCGTGAGATGGATTTGAGCTAAGACACCATTAATAACTTGACCTCTGTATGCCCCCACTCTGACTGGTGGGCTACGGTGACCTTTTGTATCTCCTGGAATTAATGTCAGTTAAGAGCCATTGTTCACTAATCCCCTAAAAGTTTGATTATTTCCTTTTACCCAATGAACAGTAGGAAACCCTGGTGGTGTAGTGGTTAAGTGCTATGGCTGCTAACCAGAAGGTTGGCAGTTCGAATCCACCAGGTGCTACTTGGAAACACTGTGGGACAGTTCTACTCTGTCCTATATGGTCACTGTGAGTCGGAATCCACTCAACGGCAATGGGTTTCATTTTTTGGGTTCGATGAACAGCCCCTCTCATAAAAATCCTGTTGATCCCCTTGGGGAAGACTGGGAGAAAGATTAGCAGTATAAATTTTTCACAGTGTAGCAGGGTCTTTCTTCAGTAGGACTGGACCTCCCCTTCATTCAAGGGATTTTGGGTCTGTAAACTGGCTCAAGTCTGGGAATTGATTGAGGGACTATGACTCTCTATTATAGAGATTTGAATTAAGACTGCCATTCACTTGACCTAGAATTCTTTTGCTTGTACAAATCGAATAAGTATTTAGTAGATTTCCCATCTATTTCACCACTACAGATACCATAAGTAAGTTGCCAGTGCCATAGGTCCATATGACTCAGACTATTCTGATTATTACTTTGATTGCTGTTCACTACGGTAACCACGTCCACCTTTTCTTTGTTGATAGAGTGCCACAACTTGGCCCCTACTACCTCAGGATCCAATCGGCCCAACAGTAGTTAGTTGTCTTAATTCAGTTAGGGCAGTTTCCACTATCAAATCTGACTTACATAAAATAGCAATCATAGCAGTCTTTAAGGATGCAGGGCTCCCTTTACAAATTTATTCCTCATTGTTGTGGCGAAAGGTGTGTCCTCTGGGTGCTCCATGGGTGGGTCTGTGGGTCCAATGTGATAAATCCTAACATGCCAGTTTTTCTAAGCCTTTGGATATCTTCCTCTACAGTATACCAAGACAGGTCTGGCATTTCAACTTGATTTAGTGTAGGCCACTGCTTAATGCATGCTTCAGTGAACCAACCAAATAAACTATTAGGTCCTTTTCTAACCTCACAAGCCAAATCGTTGAACCTGTGCTTAGTGAGCCCATATCAATAAACTCAGACTGATCCAACTTTATGTTCTTTGTGCCGCTATCCCACCCTTAAAATCCATTCCCATACATATTTCCCAGATTCCTGTTTGTATATATTAGAAAAATCAAGCAGCTTCCTTTGGAATGTGGCATACCTCCTCACTGGTCACACTTTGTACTTCACCTTTTGGGGCTATTACTAGACTTACATCTAGTTATAGGTCTAGAAGCAAAAACAGGTGTTCAGGGTGAACCCTAAGGACATTCAGCTTTGTCTTACAAGGTTTCTGCTTCAGTCCATGGCCTGGACACCACCCAGATGATATCTCAGACAAAGGCTCTGTAGATAAGACACAGCTGGGTAAATCTTATCAGATGGAGGTAGAAGGAATGATGGCTTTACTGGGGAGGGTGTCTTAGCAGGAAAAGATGGAATAATGTCTTCAGATGTAAGGGGGCTGGTTCTGTTGGCAGGAGTGATTTTGTGGAATTTAGGGGCTCAATTCCCCAGCTTCCTGATTAACTGCCCATATGTCCTCATCTCAAGTTTCAGGATCCCGTTTCTTCCTAATCAATGCCCTCACATTAACTTCAGATACCTTTTGAGGTTGGGAATTCAATTGGCATCATAATTCAGTCACTTTTATAATGAGACCCTGGGTTTGGTTTTCAGCAATATCAGCTCTGTTACTACAAGAAATTAGGCTTTCTTTCAGGACACAAGCGGCAACTTCAGGTCTTTTATGCATCACTTGAGCTATGACTCTGAAACCCTGATTTCATCTCTTTTTTTCATCACATTGTCTAGCTAAAGCAGGTCCAACCAACTCCTTCCTTATACTTCTCATTGTAACAAAATTGTAAAAAAGCTATCAAATATGCAATCACCCAGAACCTTGTTTCTCAGAAGTATTTGATCTATTGGTTATGATATTTTGCATAATCTATTGTCACCTCATGCCATGGATTAGCAGTATCCTCTGTATGACTAGAGGCACAGTCATCAGCACCTTTAAGGCTAGCCAGACTTGAGAAGCAATTAAGAAAACTCATCCTTATGATTTTGTTCCTCTAGAACCACTCTCAGTATTAAACGTCTTAGGTTGGGTTCTCCAGGAGAGCAAAACCAGTGAAGTGCGTATATTTAAATCTATAGAGAGGTTTATCTCAAGCAAATGGGTCTTGCAGTTGTATAGGCTGGCAAGTCCCAAATCTGTGGGTCAGGCATCAGGCTGGAGGCTTCTCCTGACTCACGTAGTTGTAAAGGCTGACAAATACCAAATCAGCAGGTCAGGCAGAAGGCTACTGGCTCACAGGGTTTTGGGAGCTGGCAAATCCCAAGATCTGCAAGTCAGACAGCAGGCTGCTGGCTCATGTTGCAAGAACTGGAGATTAAAGGACTGTGAGTCAAATGCAGGATCCAGAGAGAGCTTTGCCAGAACACCCATATACATTGGATGCAGGCCACACCCCCAAGGAAATTGTCTTTCAACTGATTGGCTGCTCACATCAGATCACAAAATGGAGGATGATTACATAATATCTGCCAAACCACTGAGAATCGTGGCCTAGCCAAGTCGATACATAACCTTAACCATCACAGGTGTGGAGTAATCAAAACTTTCATACACTGCTGGGTGGTGGTGAGAAGAGGAAGTGAGGTACTATAGGTATAACCAATTCAAAAAATTGCTTGTCATTGTCCATGAGAGACAAAAGTAAGTATACATTTGTTGTCGATTTGCTGCTGAGTTGATTTTGACTCATTGATACCCCATGTGTTACAGAGTAGAACTGATCCGTATGGTTTTATTGGCTGTAGTCTTTATGGAAGCAGTTTGGCAGGCCTTTCTTCAGTGGAGTCACTGGACGAGTTAGAACTGTTGGCCTTTAGCTTAGTAGTCAAGCACAAACCCTTTGACCACCCAAGCTCCTTAAGCATGTATTATTACTTAACAATTACACTCCTAGGTATATACCCAAGAGAAATGCATATATATGCTCACTAAAAGGTATATATTAGAAAGTTCCAGCAGCACTGTAAACTACTTAAATCTCTATCTGCTGTAGAGAAAAAAATAAATTGTGACATATTCACACAATGAGCAATAAGAAAGAACAAGGTACAATTATATACAGTTCAGATTAATGTAAAAAACAATGTTAAACCAAACAAACCAAATATGAAAGATCACATGCTGTATGACTCCATTTATAAGAAGTTCAAAAACAAGCCAAACTAGTTTATGCTGTTAAAAGTCAAGATATTAGTTATCCTTTGGCAGTCAGGGGCAGTTAATAATCGGAAGATGGCATGAGAGGGGTTTCTGGGAGTGATGATAATGTTCTGTTCTTAATCTGGGTGCTAGGTACTCAAGTGAATTTCAAATTTTGAAAATTCATTGATCTGCACAGTTATGATTCAAGTACATTTTGTATTATATTAGACTGATTAAACAATTTTTTAAAAGCCTACTTTATGTACAGAAAGTGAATTATAAGGAAAGTATTCAGGGTTTTTAGTCAACGGGGCTTTTTTAAAAATAAAAATTATTATAAAAATTTTTTAAATTAAAAAGATATGAACTGTGTTACAATTTCTAAGCATGTGAAATACATGTAACTAGAAAACCAGAAGAGGAAATAACTGAGCTGAAGAAATATTTGAAGTAATAAAGTCCAAGAACTTTCCAAAATGAATTACAAACATCAAGTCACAGACCAGGAAGCTCAAAGACCACCAAGCAGGATAATTTTTTTTTAAATAGATATATGTTATGTATACCTCACACATATTCATACTATATTCAAACTGCAGTAAATCAAAGGTAGAAAATCTTTAAAGGAACTAGAGAAGAGAAATGTCTTACTTATAGAGAACTAATGATAAGAATTACAGAAAAATTCTGGTAAGAAACCAAGTAAACAAGAGGAGAGTGCAGTGATTTATACAAAGGTTTGAAAGGTAGGAAAAAAAAATACTCATGAAGATAGCACTCTATCTCCAGTGAAATTATCCTCCAAAGGTGAAGAAGAAACAAAGACTTTCTCAGGCAAACAAAAACTGAGAATTCATTAACTGCAGACTTCCCCTGAAAGAAATGTTAAAAGAACTTTTTTAAATAAAAACAACAAAGATAAAAAATTTAGATTTACATAAAGAAGAATATGAAAAGAAAGACTAAACATCAAATATATATATTATTTTTTATTTAATTGATCTAAAATATAACTTCTGTTTAAAATAATAATAATAATAACAATGTATTGGGTATTTATAGCATATGCATAAGTAAAATGAATGTCAGCAATGCCACAAGGTATGGGAGGGTGGAATTGAGACTATTCTAATAAGATACCTGCATTATACCTTGGGTGAAATAATGTTATTTGAAGGCAGGGATATATAAGTTAAAAATGTGCACTGTAAGTTCTAGGGCAAAACCAAAATAATTTTTTTAAAGATGTGTAATTGATACATTAATAGGGAAGAGAAAACTGTATAATATAAAATGTTCATTAAAAACGAGGAAAAAATGCAACAAATACAAAACTGTTAGGACGCTAGCAGATATTAACCCAACTATATCAATGATCACCTCAAAGGTAAGTGGTCTAAATACACCAATAAAAAGACAGAGATCATCATAGCATATATATATATATATATATATATATATATATATAACAAAAATCCTCACAACTGGACCAGTGAGCAACATAATGATAAATGGAGAGAGGATTGAAGTTGTCAAGGATTTCATTTTACTTGGATCCACAATCAACAGCCATGGAAGCAGCAGTCAAGAAATCAAAAGACGGATTGCATTGGGTAAATCTGCTGCAAAGGACCTCTTTAAAGTGTTGAAAAGCAAAGATATCACCTTGAAGACTAAGGTGGGCCTGACCCAAGCCATGGCATCTTCAATTGCATCCTATGCATGTGAAAGCTGGACAATGAATAAGGAAGACCGAAGAAGAATTGATGCTTTTGAATTGTGCTGTTGGTGAAGAATATTGAATATACCATGGACTGCCAAAAGAACGAACAAATCTGTCTTAGAAGAAGTACAACCAGAATGCTCCTTAGAGGCAAGGATGGAGAGACCGTGTCTTACATACTTTGGACATGTTGTCAGGAACGATGAGTTCCTGGAGAAGGACATCATGCTCGGCAGAGTACAGGGTCAGCGGAAAAGAGGAAGACCCTCAATGAGGTGGATTGACACAGTGGCTGCAACAATGAGCTCAAGCATAACAACGATTGTAAGGATGGCTCAGGACCGGGCAGTGTTTCGTTCTGTTGTGCATAGGGTCGCTATGAGTTGGAACCGACTGAAGGCACCTAACAACAACAACTATATATATGTGTGTGTGTGTGAATACAATATGTTTTATACAAGAAATCTAATTTAAATATAAAACTTATATAGTTTAAAAGTAAAGAGATGAAAAAAGGCACACCATGCCCACACTAATCAAAAGTAAGCTGGAGTAGCTATATTAATTTCAGGCAAAATAGACTTCAAAAAAAGGAAATTTAAAAGGGATAAAAATAGACATGAACATCTTAAATTTGATATACCTTAATCAAGAAAAAAAAAAAATCAAGGTATTAGTGAAAATAAGTAAATAAAGTACATTTAATGGAATAAACTCTAAACCCATTTACAAAGATAAGAAACAATGATGTGAAACATGGTACCAAAAAATTTACTTAAAATGCAATGCAGAAAGATGAAGATAGTTAAAATACATTAAAATGCAGTAAAAAACCAAACCAAACCCACTGCTGTCAACTCAGTTCCGACTCACAGCAACCCTATAGGACACAGTAGACCTGCCCCATAGAGATTCGTAGGAGCACCTGGTGGATTCGAACTGCCAACCTGTTAGTCAGCAGCCATAGCTCTTAACCGCTATGCCACCAGGGTTTCCAAAATGCAGTTAAGAGACGTAAAATATCAGTTAAGAGCCTCAAGGTTTTTAAAAAAAAAAAAAAAACCTCAAAGCGTAGAATACAGAGAATTGGTGAAAACTCCCAAAACTGAAGAATAAAAAATAAATACTTTCAGATTGAAAGTACATATCAAAAGCTAAGCCAAAACATTAAAAATGAAATGTACTTACAGAGATTTAAAGAAACCACATCAAGAATAACTGTCTGTGTGCGCAATTGTGCGTGTACTAAAGAGAAAAAATTATTATCTACAAAAGAAACAAACAAAAAAGACAATAAAATTGACAGAATTGGCAATAAATTTTTATTAACAAAAGCAGGTGTCAGGAAACAATAGAAAATACGTTTTAAAAAGAGATGGACAATAACTGTCAATCCGGAATTTTATCCATGGGTATACTGCTGCTCTCGAGTAAAGACATTAATGAAGAAAGACATTTTTGGATACAGATTAAAAGAAATTAGTACTCACAGACCCTTGTTGAAAGATTTATTAAGGAATATTCCCGAGTAAGGGAAAAAAGTAAATGCAGAGGGATAGAGGGATGCAAAAAAACATGAATAATCAAAGGAATTAACAAAAATTTCTCACTAAATTTAATTACCTTCAAAAATAAAAAAAAAAAGTTTTTTAAAAGGTAGAATTAAAATTCTAATAGTAGCAAGAAAAACAGGAAAATAAAGGTTCAGTGTGTGGGATGCTAAGATTAGTTTGGTGTTGTTTAAAAAGAGTGTTTAAAAAATTGGATAATTTAAAATTTGGATTTAAATTTTTATCATTGTTGTATTGTTGAACATACCACATAGATGAATCTTAAAGGCATTATTCTAAGTGAAAGAAGCCAATATCAAAAGGTTACATATTATATGATTTCATTTACATGAAAAAGGTAAAACTTTAGGAACAGAAAACCATTTGGTGACTTCCAGAGGTTAGGGGTAGAAGTACTGTCTGACTACAAAGCTCAGCACGAGAAAATTTTTTGGAATACTAGAATTGTTCAGAATTCTGGTGCGGATGGTTACAAGAATCTGTGCATGCACTGAATTCCATAGAATTGTACACCAAAAATAGCGAATATAACTCTATATAAATGAAAACATAAAAACATTAAAAAAAAATGGTAACCAATACAATAAGGATGATAAATTTATAGCTTCCAATCAGCAGTCAGGAAAAAAGAAAAAGTTAATAAAAGGTAAAGAAAGAAAGCATAAAACGGGAACAAACAGGGAACAAAAATGAGATAATAATAGTAACAGCTAAAATTAGCATTCATTATGCATTTACTTTGTGTCAGGCACCATTTTAAGTATTTTACGTGTATTAACTCATTGAATAGTCACAATAACATAGGGACTGTTATTATTAATGTTTTCCAGAAGAAAAAAGTAAGATATATAGAGGTTAAGTAACTAGCCTAAATTACACAGTTAATAAAGGTTGAAACTGGAGTTTGAAAATAAAAAAAAGTATAAATAGATCAGAATTCACAATAAATATAAATAGTATAAATTTTCCTGTTAAAAGACAAACTATCAGCTTGGATTAAAACAAAGACCAGGTAACAGTCACCTCTAAGGCAAAATGACATAGAAATGTGGGAAACAGAAAGATAAATTTTACTAATCAAAACTAACTAAAGAAATGCAAAGCAAAAGAATGACAGTGTAGCAGTATTAATAACAGGCAAAATGAAATTTTAAGCCAAAGAATTATTGGAAATAATGGGGGAATGTTACATATTTCTATAAATAATAATCAAATTAAAAGATACAGCAGAGACAGGAGTAATTCTTTCAAAAATGTTAAAAACGGCTTTAGGGAGCAAGTGGTATTTGAGCTCCTCCTAAAAAAATCAGCTGAATTTCAGGATAACTATGGATCAGAGGGCATGTTAAGAAAATGGGAATAGACATGATCTAATGTAACTGATGGCAGTGGGTGGTTAATGTAACTGAAGGAGCATCAGTGTGTTTGCAAGTATATCTGGGTTTTAAAATGTTAACTGTGATATCTGTGTGTTGGATTCCGTGCACCAAGCAGATGCTACAGACTGGATGATCAGTTAGATGACTGGAAATGTTCTAGGCAAATGAACATGTGAAATATAGTCTCAATTTTCTTCCTCTTCCCAACCAAGTCAATTTTTGTTTGTGACCAGAGTTTTGGAGAGGACAATGTGGAGCAAAGGGACGAGAAAGAACACCTGTCGGCAGTTTTTTCTCCTCTTTGTCACAGAAGAAACTGCCCCTCATCCCAAGACACAGGAATCCAGAGGACAAAAGGGAAATCAGCAAGAACCTCTTATAATGTGATGAGAGAAATGTATGAGAGCTACAAAGTGAGAATTTGCTGGTTATTCATGCAAAATGGCACAAGAGTGGAATTAGACCCAAATGGGAAAGTTAAGATGATAAAAAAACTTGAAATTAGAGAACAATTTAGGGTATAGTCAGAAGACAGATACAAGAAGTCTGAAGAGGTAGTCCTACAGATACACCCAGTCACACATATAAGAAAGACAATGTTCTATGGTCTCCATGCCTGAAAGTGATAGTTGTCCAAGGAATCTGGTTTATCCCAGCAATATCTGTGGAAATGAGAGAATAGTAAAAACAACATACTTAGATGATCATGTTAAAAAAAAAAAAGTGTTTGAAAATAATATGAACATGCCATAAAGAATACCTGAATTATTTAGTTTATAATAAAGAACATACTAGAAGGAATTTCACAATCCAAAACTGAGTTTTATTTCTTAGAGTACTAGGGCGAAGAGAAACAAAGGCAGTAAATGTTCATTACGAGAAGTAGACACAAACCAAGCACAATGCTGGGCAGAGAAAGGAATGAGTTAAAATCTTCTGGAGGAGTTAAAATCTTCTTAAGGGAAATACTCTGGCTGATTCAACTTTGTATCTCTGCAGCGCTAGCACAAAATGGGCATTTGGTAAGTATTTGTTGAATGAATAAACAAAGTCACTTTAGGCTGCGATAGTCATGGTAGAAAGGCAATTGGGTTTGAAATGGAAAATTAAGCCCTGCTTTACATAAATATTTATGTGAAGAAATAGAGAATTACAAGGGGCAACCAATGGTCTTAAATTCCATAAACTTCAAAGAAATTTGAACTGTGTCCTTATCAAAAGACAATGAAGCTAAAGAATCTCTGAAGGATTGGCGATGAGGGAGAATGGTGTTTGTTGAGCACACAGGAACACAACTTCCTCTAATGTATCACTTCCTGTAGGCTGACAGTCATACTATGTGTCTCCTGAAAGATGTGTAAAGAAACTAAAGACATTATGAGCAATATGATGCAGATTGTTCTAACTCAAGTACTAATCTAAAGGTTGGTGTTTGAAATCCACCCAGTGGTGCCACTAAGGAAAGGCCTGGCAATCTGCTTTCATAAAAATCACAGCCAAGAAAACCCTATGGAGCAGTTCTACTCTGTAACATATGGAGTCACCATGAATCTGAATTGACTCGACAGCAAAAAGTTTTTAAAGATTATCTTTGTTATCTTTGTGTAAGATACCTAACATAAAGTGGGTGCTCAAAAAAATGAATTAATGAAGTAACAATAACAGCTAGATAACAATGGGACTCACATTAATGGATCAGTCAGAGATGAGGGTAAAGGAAACAGTGTGTGAGAACCTAACACAGTTACTGGAGGATATATCTGGCTGAAGAAGAAATGAACCATATTACTTGTCTTGTCAAGTACTTCTAAGAGGTTGATGGAAGGACCCATGACTCTACCAAGATCAAACAGAAGCTAGTCCTGAAAGACTCTGGATAAAAGGATCATCATTTCACAGTTACCAAATAAGTCCTGGTAGAGTAGGTTATTGACTGATAAAATGGATCATCACAAAGATATTAAGTAAACAGAAAGGATTTGTTTAAAGAAATGGTGATAATACATTTCTTCAGAATGTTCCATTTTGGCTTCATGAAATAGTCACTTCACTTTCTGAGGGCCAGAGCTGGGACTCTGAATTAATTATGGTAATTCCGAAGTATCTGTGCAAGGAGAAGACTGTGTGTATGAATAAGTAAGTGTCTCTTAGTAACATTTTCTGATGAATAAATCAGTTTAAAATTGGAAATCTATGTCCTCTGGTAATTTGTTCTAAGCCTTCTTTCCTGCAAAATCCCTTCTCAAAAATAACACACCTAGAAGATATTCATTAAACATTTATTGAACAGATGAATTTTATGTGACATTGAGATAATATTTTAAGTTTAACGTTACTATAAAGTAGTACTCAATGCATATTTTCCACAAGCAAATGTTTTGTAATGGTTATAGAACTACAGTGAAGTTTAATACTTGGGTAGAGGTTTGGAAGACACAGGCCTGCAGTAAGTTAGGGCTGTGCTTTACGTATCTGCAAGTCTCACATTTGTTTTTAAAAATGGCATAAATACAATGCACATAATATGTGCCAAACTATAGAACTAGGGACAGTCCAAAAAAGAAGTAAACAAAATGGCGAAAAGGACAATGTCATACTACATGAGGATATATAAAAGATTTCTCTGAGAAGGCGGGGACACAACTGAAGGTAATACAAATTTTTTTAAAATGGTATATGAACAGTAAATACATTATTATTAAGAAAATCTTGAAATACTAAAATGAGGTGTATCCCTTGATTCCTGAAAGAGTTTATTGACAAAATTTACACTTTTCAAAGTGGGAAATAATTTCTATAACTCATTGTCAACTATTGTCGATAGGTGCTGTTGAGTCAATTCCAACTCATAGTTACCCCAGGTGACGGAGTAGAACTGCTCCTTAGGGTTTTCTAGGCTGTAATCTTTTCTGAAGCAGATTGCCAGATTTTTCTTCCACGGAGCCGTTAGGTGGGTTTGAACCACCAACCTTTCAGTTAGCAGCCAAGCGCTTAATCATTGCACCATCAGGGTTCCTATTATTGTCGACTAGGTAACATAAGGAAACCCTGGTGGCATAGCGGTTAAGTGCTATGGCTTTTAACCAAAAGGTCAGCAGTTCGAATCCACCAGGTGCTCCTTGGAAACTCTATGGGGCAGTTCTACTCTGTCCTATAGGGTCACTATGAGACAGAATCAACTTGACGGCACTAGGTTTTTTTTTTTTTTAGGTAAGGTAAATTAAAAAGTACGTATCAATCAACCAATTTCAGAAGGACTGAAATAATAAATTCATGTAGAGGAAATCTAGAGCAAACATACAGTATTTTGGAGTCACATTCCTAATATTTTAAATTAAAATTAGGTGTTTCCAGAATATAGCCCTTGTTCCATTAATAGGGACAAAATACAGGAGTAAACACCATAAGCCAGCTTTATGGTGGGATTTGAAAACCTTTGTATGATATCATCAAGTCAATTTTAGAGCTGAATACACTATGAGACCACAGAAGTAAAAAGCTCTCATTTTACATAATGAGAAGACTGAGGCTCAGACAGATCAAGTAACTTGCCTAAAGTCACACAACTAACAAAAGGCAGACACCTGCTGAGTCTAGGCTCTCTGAGTCCCCAGTTCTAAGCTCTTTCCTTTATCCTTTGATCTCCCAAAACATAAAAATACACAGCAGGAGAAAGAAACTAACAAGTACTGGACTTTAAGGCAAATATTATTTCTGTCCTCTAAACATAAGCATTATCGTCTCTAATTTCCTGTGATATAACTTTATTTAAACTCCAGAGGAAATGTACAATCAGATGGTTGTTGTTGGTTGGGAGTTGTCCTCTAGCCGATTCTGACTCACAGTGACCCCATGTGTGCAGAGTAGAGTTGTTCCATAGGGTTTTCAAGATTGTGACTTTTGGGAAGCAGATCACCAGGCCTGTCTCCCAAGGCGTCTCTGGGTGAATTCGAACCACCAACTTTTCTTCTAGTAGTTTAGCACTTACCTGTTTATGCCACTCAAGGACACCATAATCAGACTAGGATTTGGGAATCAATAACATAGTCTTAACTTTCTATTATGGGAAATTTCAAACATATACAAAAGCAGAAATAATAGTATAATGAAACCCCCATGTACTCATTGTCTACCTTTCACAATTAATTTATGGCCAATGTTGTTTTATATATTCCCCATCTAATCCCTCCTCTTCCACAATATAATTTTAAAGCAAATGCATACCCATAAGCATAACACTACGAATCTCTAAAAGTTCTCTCTTTTTTTTTTTTTTGGAAACATAACTACGATACCATTATCACACCTAAAAATTTATAATTCTTCTTTATTTCAGTGTTCGATTTTACAATTGTCCCACGATGTCACTATCCTTAGAGTTTGTTTTGAACCAGGAATAGCATAAATATTACTGAAACACAGAACAATCAAATGAGCTGTAGTTAAGAACGTCACACTAGAATCTATCCTTGATAACGATAGTTTTTCAGGCACTTTGAAGAATAGGAAAAAGAAGCATCATTATGAAGGTCTGGAAATAAGATGATTATCTTCCTACAGTCCCATTAAGTTACGAAGCTTAATGCAAAGAAGAGTAGTTTAATATGCATGAGTTGATGACAATGTTTATATGCTATGATGCACCACTTTATCAAGTATGTTCATACATCCAAATGATCCTTGGCAAGGTGTCACACACAGGAAATGAAACAGATCCTACCATGCCATGACCTGCAAGTGTACTCTAATAACTCATGGCAGGGACTACATAGGGAGCGCGGCAGGAGAAACTACGTAGGAAAAAGAAAAGAACAGCTGAGGTTGAAGACTGGGATCCAAAATTCCAGCCTGGGCTAAGACAGAATGCAGTTCTGCACAAATCTGTTGAACTACCTGAGTTTCAGACTCCTTATCAGTATAAAAAGGAGTAGCTAAAATGACTTTTGATGCCCCTTTCATATCTAATAGTCAATGACTGGGAATACTGTCGACCCACTCTTATGTATTACTCTGAGCTTCAAAGATATTTCATGACTAAACAAACAAGTTTGTCAGTTTGTCGTACTGTGGGGGCTTGCGTGTTGTTGTGATGGTGGAAGCTATGCCACCGGTATTCAGATGCCAGCAGGGTCACCCATGCAGGACAGGTTTCAGCTGAGCTTCCAGGCTAATACAGACTAGGAAGAAGGACCCGGCAGTCTACTTCTGAAAAGCGTTAGCCAGTGAAAACCTTATGAATAGCAGCGGAACATTGTCTGATATAGTGCTGGAAGATGAGCCCCCGGGTTGGAAGGCACTCAAAAGATGACTGGGGAAGAGCCGCCTCCTCAAAGTAGAGTCAACCTTAATGACATGGATGGGGTAAAGCTTCCAGGGCCTTCATATGCTGATGTGGCCTGACACAAAATGAGAAGAAACAGCTGCAAACATCCATTAATAACTGGAACCTGGAATGCATGAAGTATGAATCTAGGAAAACTGAAAATTGTCAAAAATGAAACAGAACGCATAAACATCGATATCCTATGCATTAGTGAGCCGAAATGGACTGGTATCGGCCATTTTGAATCGGACAATCATAAAGTCTGCTATGCTGGGAATGACAGCTTGAAGAGGAATGGCATTGCAATCATCTTTGAAAAGAACATTTCAAGGTCTATCTTGAAGTACAACGCTGTCAGTGATAAGATAATATCCATATGCCTACAAGGAAGACCAGCTAATTATTATTATTCAAATTTATGCACCAACCCCTAGGGCCAAAGATGAAGAAATAGAAGATTTTTATCAGCTGCTGCAGTCTGAAATCGATCGAGCATGCAATCAAGGTGCATTGATAATTACTGGCGATTGGAATGCAAAAGTTGGAAACAAAGAAGAAGGATTAGTCGTTAGAAAATATGGCCTTGGTGATAGAAACAATGCTGGAGATTGAATGATAGAATTTTGCAAGACCAATGACTTTTTCTTTGCAAACACCTTATTTCACCAACATGGACTTCACCAGATGGAACACACTGAAATCAAATTGACTGCATCTGTGGAAAGAAATGATGGAAAAGCTCAAAATCATCAGTCAGAACAAGGCCAGGGGCTGACTGTGGAACAGACCATCAATTGCTCATATGCAAGTTCAAGCTGAAACTGAAGAAAATCAGAGCAAGTCCATGAGAGCCAAAATATGACCTTGAGTATATCCCACCTGAATTTAGAGACCATCTGAAGAATAGATTTGACGCATTGGACACTAGTGACTGAAGACCAGACGAATTGTGGAATGACATCATACACAAACAAAGCAAGAGGTCATTGAAAAGACAGGAAAGAAAGAAAAGGCCAAGATGGATGTCAGAGGAGACTCTGAAACTTGCTCTCGAACGTCGAGCAGCTAAAGCAAAAGGAAGAATTGATGAAGTAAAAGAACTGAACAGAAGATTTCAAAGGCCGGCTCAAGAAGACAAAGTAAAGTATTATAATGACATGTGCAAAGAGCTGGAGATGGAAAACCAAAAGGGAAGAACATGCTCAGTGTTTCTCAAGCTGAAAGAACTGAAGAAAAACTTTAAGCCCGGAGTTGCAATGGTGAAGGATTCTATGGGGAAAACATATGATGCAGGAAGTGTCAAAAGAAGATGGAAGGGATACACAGAGTTATAGCAAAAAGAATTAGTCGATGTTCAACCATTTCAAGAGGTGGTGTATGATCAGGAACCAATGGTACTGAAGGAAGAAGTCCAAGCTGCTCTGAAGGCATTGGTGAAAAACAAGACTCCAGGAATTGATGGAACATCCATTGAGATGTTTCAACAAACAGATGCAGTGCTGAAGGTGGTCACTCATCTATGCCAAGAAATGCAGAAGACAGCTTCCTGGCCAACTGACTGGAAAAGATCCATATTAAGGCCTATTCCCAAGAAAGATGATCCATCCGAATGTGGAAATTAGAGAATAATATCATTAATATCACACGCAAGCAAAATTCTGCTGAAGATCATTCAAAAATGGCTACAGCAGTACATCTACAGGGAACTGCCTGAAATCCAGGCTGGTTTCCGAAGAGGACGTGGAGCCAGGGATATCATTGCTGATGTCAGATGGATCCTGGCTGAAAGTAGAGAATACCAGAAGGATGCTTACTTGTGTTTTATTGACTATGCAAAGACATTTCACTGTATGGATCATAACAAATTCTGGATAATGTTGCGAAGAATGGGAATTCCAGAACACTTTATTGTGCTCAGGAGGAACCTTTACATAGATCAAGAGGCAGTTGTTCGGACAGAACAAGGGGATACTGACTGGTTTAAAGTCAGGAAAGGTGTGTGTTAGGGTTGTATTCTTTCACCATACCTATTCAATCTGTATGCTGAGCAAATAATATGAGAAGCTGGACTATATGAAGAATGGGGCATCAGGATTGGAGGAAGACTTATTAACAACCTGCATTATGCAGATGACATAACCTTCCTTGCTGAAAGTGAAGAGGACTTAAAGCACTTACTAATGAAGATCAAAGACCACAGCCTTCAGTATGGATTGTGCCTCAACATAAAGAAAACAAAAATCCTCACAACTGGACCAATGAGCAAAATCATGATTAATGGAGAAAAGATTGAAGTTATCAAGGATTCCATTTTACTTGGATCCACAATCAACAGTCATGGAAGCAGCAGTCAAGAAATCAAAAGATGCATTGCATTGGGTAAATCTGCTGCAAAGGAGCTCTTCGAAGTGTTGAAGAGTAAAGATGTCACCTTGAAGACCAAGGTGCGCCTGACCCAAGCCATGGTATTTTCAATCGCATCATATCCATATGAAAGCTGGACAATGAATAAGGAAGACTGAAGAAGAATTGACGCCTTTGAATGGTGGTGTTGGCAAAGGATATTGAATATAGCATGGACTGCCAAAAGAATGAACAAATCTGTCTTAGAAGTACAGCCAGAATGCTCCTTAGAGGCAAGGATGGCGAGACTGCTTCTTACATACTTTGGACATGTTGTCAGGAGGGATTAGTCTCTGGAGAAGGACATCATACTTGGCAGAGTACAGGGTCAGCGGAAAAGAGAAAGACCCTAGATGAGGTGGGTTGACACAGTGGCTGCAACAATGAGCTCAAGCATAACAACAATTGTAAGGATGGCTGAAGACTGGGCAGTGTTTCGTTCTGTTGTGCATAGGGTTGTTATGAGTCGGAACCGAATCGATGGCACCAATCCTACCCTACCGTACCCTACCCTACCCTAACCTAAATATTCAAAAATCTTTTCATCTGCCACACAGTTTCTAAAGAACAAAATTCTAAAGTGGTAACTTTTGCTATTTCTCATTAGATTTTTGGATCAAGTAATCCTTGGTTATATGTCTAATGACAAGGCTCTCTGACAAGCAACTTACTGCTACAAAGAGGAACATTTGGAATTAGCAGTAAGCAAGCAGTGACCTACCTAGTTTGAGCACAGATGTCCACTGTAGTTAAAGGCTATAGAACTAATCTCACCACAGCCTGGGTCACACACCAATAGGCATTAAACTAAGGCAAACTAGCACCCCTTGTAGAGTTACCAGTTTTAACCAAAGCAACCAAACCCGTTGCCATCGAGTTGATTCCAATTCATAATGACCCAGTAGGACACAGTAGAACTGCCCCATAGGGTTTCCAAGGAATGGCTGGTGGATTCGAACTACCAACCTTTTGGTTAGCAGCCAAGCTCTTAACCATTGTGCCACCTGGGATTTTATTGAATAAAAAAAATATAGCATGTCCAGTTAACTTTGTATTTCAGATAATGAGTGATTTTATATTAAAAATTTTATATAGTAAAAATTTTCACACTAAAAAATATTCATTGTTTACCTAAAAATTCAAATTTAGTTATATGTCCTGTATTATACCTGGGAACCCTAATCCCCCATTCCCACCCCCTCCCACACACACACCCGAGGTAGAATCACGCCAAGGTTCTCACACTCCTCTTACTATGATGTGCTTTTAGCTTGATACTGGCTTGGAAAATGTTACCTACTTAGGTCTGAAACTCAAGAAAAAGCAGATGCAATCTTTAAAGGCACACATGACACATAATCAAAATAAAATATTTTCTTGTCACCTATTCATTTTATCCAGAACTTGAAATTCACATTGGCAATGGCATATAAAATCTTTTACCCAAAGAGATTGCTTAGTACTTTACTAAAACTCTTAAAACTTTTTACAAAGAGAAACTAAATGGTTTCTCCTTGATGAATACATCTGTACACTGGGTGTTATAATGGCATTGTTTAATGTATTCCTCATAAACCTATTAAGCCCTATTAGAAAAAGAAGTTGATGCTCAGAAAAATTATTTCCCCAAAGTCACACAGTTAATGAGCAGTAAAGCTAAAACTGAGGGGAGGACCACTTACTTCAAATCCACAGTACAATGCCTCCTCATCACTTCCCTTTCCCCAAATTTCATAAGATAAAATACTTAGCATAATAAGTTACTACTTACTGAGTGTTAATTACGTGCCAGGCACAGTGTTAAGTATTTTACATACATTAAATCATTTAATGGAGCTCTGGCGGCACAGTGGTTAAGAGCACGCTGCTAACCAAAAGTTCAACGGTTCAAATCCACCAGTCACTCATGGAAACCCTATGGGCAGTTCTACTCTTCCTATAGGGTTGCTATTAGTTGGAGCCAACTCAACAGCAACAAGTTTTGGTTTATCATTACAATTACGGAAGTAGAAAGGGGTTTCTGGCCTGAAAAAGACAGGGAATACTAGAAAGGTGGGCAAATATGAAGAAGAGGATGAGTTTGGTTTAAAGCATCTAGAGTTTGAATTCCCTCTGAAACATGGAAATGTTTCTTCAGCATTTGGGAACCTAGGCTTGGTGAGTACAGAAAGGCTGAAGTTGAATACATACAGCAACTAGATGGAACTTGAAATGTCAGGAAGACTATGAGAAATGAGAATAAGAGTGGGCAAAGAAGATTATTTTGAGAGATGGCAATAGTGAAGGAGATGTGGAAGGAGTTCTTAGAGAAGTAAGAGGAATACTAGGGGAGAAAGTTATCCTATCATCCAAAGGGGAAGACAATGAGACCAATGGTAGTTTTAACTTCTGAATCTAACAATTAACTAGTATATATTCAAGGGCATTTATATACATTATTACACTAGTATATTTTGAATTATAATCCTTCTGTATCTTATCTCAAAGTACCTATTAGTCTCTGTTTACTTTGCTTATGATGCATATGGTACTTAAAAGTAAGAAAATTCATTTTTTTTTTTAAATAGCCAGTGGTTCTCATCTTTCAGGAAATCTCAGTAGTCTCACTTCCATTAGTCAGAATTAGTCAAATCGTATTGTATAACGTGAGCCAACTGAATGGATGTTTACGTTAGGACCAAATCCCATGGTATCACTGGTAATTTCCGAGTACGCAAAATGTTCTCACACATATGGAATAGGAACTGTAACAAAGACCATTTACACCCTCCCTGGAATAGCAATTTTATCTTAAATTTTTTAACCAAAGACAGTTTTTGAAAATAAAAAGAAAACAAGATAGGGGAAGATGTGCAGGAAAAATAGAAGGAGATTCTAGGCTAAAATATGTGTCTCTAGGGGAAGTCTACTGGAGCCCTGGTAGCACGATGGTTAAGAGCTTGGCTGCTAACCAAAAGGTCGGCAGTTCAAATCCACCAGCCGCTCCTTGGAAACCCTACGGGGCAGTTCTTTCCTGTCCTATTGGGCCGCTATGAGTTGGAATCAACTCAACAGCAATGGGTTTTGGGTTTAGGGGAAGTCAACAGCCAAGAAAACCCTATGGGGCAGTTCTACTCTGTCACATAGGTTTGCTATGAGTTGCAATTGACTCCATGTCACCTAACAACAACAACAACAGGGTAAGTCAAGGGCTAACCTGGCCACCTACCCTGAACACTGGCATTTCGGGATAATAGTTGGGATTCTGGGATTAGAAGGTTATGAGAAGATTCCTGGGAAAAACTACAGTGAGACATGATGGATTTGAAGTCAGCCCTAGGAATAAGGCTTTTGAACAAAGTCCATCCACTTTCCTTTTAGGAAACACCCTGAGTTAACTGAGGAAACACCCCAAAGGCAAAAGAGAGCTGGAAAGCCCCAGTGACTCTGAGGGCAAAATTTTGTTACAGAGAAGTAATGGGAGCAAAATGTTGGGTATATGTCCCAAGCTCTTCAAAATGAGAGGCTGTATGAAACAAACCATGGACAAGAGTAGGAGTTAAAACACCAGGGACATTTTAATCAGTAAAAAGAGCAAGTGCACCCTGTTGGGAGCCTAATGGAGAAATAGTAACACTAGTAGGAAGAGGGCAGTTGCAAAATAAAGTTCAAAATAGAGCTATTCTGAGGATTTCCTGGCCTTACAAGATCCTATCATGGGCCTATACTACCTCTTTGATCTCATCTCCTCTGACTCTGTGCTCCTCACCCTGGGCTGCAGACTACTGACCTGCTACCTCACCGGCCACCCTCACCTCAGGGCTCTTGCATTGGATGTTCACTGTATCGATGTACCCTTACCATCCTATTTACCAACCTGTCCATACTGGCCCAGCACTCTTTCCTACTTCTATTCATTCCATAGCTCTTATCACCAAAATACTCTATAGTGTACTTGCCGTTACTATTGTTTAAATTAGCTCTTTCCCTTCACTAGAATGTGAGTTCCAAATGAGCAAGCAGTTTTGTCCATTTTGCTGCTGTATTCCCACCACCAAGACTGGTGCCTGACACATAGTATTCACAAAATAAATGTTAGCTATTTCATCATTAGGACAGTCCTCAACCCTGTGAAACTATTTACTGAAATGGAGAAATAACAGTTGACACAGACATGGAAGAAACACTGTCAACACAGTAATAGTTGGGTTATAGGAGTGACCAGACCCCAAGTCTCTGAGGCCACACAGTCTAGCATGGGAGGCTCCAGCAACACTTGGATCCCGGAGGCAGAATGGCACTTATAGTTGCATCAAAACTTTTAATGGCCTCCAATGACAGCATATAACCACTTTAGGACTCTGCCAGCCACTGAGTTCTGAGTTGAAGACCACAGCTATTTTTGACCAGATCTTCTTGATTATTTTAGCCAGGTATCAAGAGTAAGTTGGGGAGATAAACATTTTTGTAGGAAAGAAATACCTTCTAATTAGATTCATACATTCATTAATCACTGTGTCCCCATTTTTTTCACTCTGACCTTCTGGGGCTAGGTTTTGGGTAAGGATCCCAACCTCAGCCAGAGCTCAGTAAGCCAAGGTCAAAATCAACTATGCGGGGCCAGAAGGAGTAAATGAGCCATAAACAGATGAAACATGGTAGGCAATGAGACAAAAATCCCAAATAAAAAATAAATAAAAACGAGGAAGGATACATGAAAAGAAGGAGGCTGGTGGCACAAAGTAGAAGTCAGACATAACGTGGCAGAGACCAAGTAGAGAATGTGAGGCAGTACACTAAGGCTTTCCTGACTCCTGGCTCCTGCCAAGGCACTTTGTTTTGTCTTTTAATTTTGACTTTTATTTACCCACTAGGCCATGGGTGCTTGTGCCAACTGTCTTAGGACAGACACTGAGAACTTTTTGTTTTTGAAATGCTCAAGCTACAGCTGGCTGACTATCTGTCCAGAGTGAGGTAAGGGGTTCCTGCTCCGGGTGGGAGACCAGACAATTGATGAATTATACACCTATAAGATATTTTTTAAGGGTCTAGAATATTACAATATTTTACAAGCCTACAGAGTCACGATGAGTTAGAATCAACTTGACAGCAGCGGGTTTGGTTTGGACCTATCTATACTATTGCTGTATTATGCTCAAACACTAGAGAAAGAAATTGAGACAAAGATACTGGCGAACTGTTTTGAGCAGTGTCTTAGGGTTCTCCAGAGGAAAAGAACCAATAAGATATACACACATACATATTCATATATATGTAGAGAGAGAGAGGTTGATTAATTTATTAAAGGAATAGGCTGACATGATTATGGAGGCTGGCAATTTCAAACTCCACAGGTCAGTTCTGGTAGTCTTGTGTCCCAAAATTGGTAGACCAGGTAGTGGTGGGCATAGGGGGTTCTGGCAGGTGCTCTTTATAGTCTTGAGGCAAAATCTCTCTCTCTCAGGAAACTTCATATTTTGCTTTTAAAGCCTTCAACTGATTGTATGAGGACTGCCCACATTATGGAGGGTAATCTGCTTTAATTAAGGTCGAATGATTTAAATGCTAATCGCAAGTAAATACCTTCATAATAACATCTAGGCTAGTGTCTGACCAAACAAATGGATACCACAGCCTAGCCAAGTTGATAACGTAAAATTAACCGTCACAAGCAATAAGCAATAATTAGTAATCTGACAGAGCTGAGTAGGAGGCAGAAAATTCTGACTCCCATTTCTCTGTTTAGACAGCACTGGTTATTTTCCTTTAGGAAAAAAAAAAAAAATCGAGAATTACTAGCAATTTTGTCCCCTCCCCAGCATTACTAACATTTTTAAATTTACTCAAACTCTTAGAGCCCCCCAAAATATGACTGGACACCAACATCTATCCTTTCATATATTGAATAGGAAGCCCCTCAAATTGGATGAAATTAATGCCCTTAAAAATTTCACTGATTTCTATGCCACTATCCAAAAATGCAGGGTGTAGTGGTTAAGAGAATGGCTGCTAACCAAAAAGCTGGCAGTTCAAACCCACTAGATGCTCCTTGGAAACTTTATCATGCAGTTTTACCCAGTCCTATAGGGTTCTTAGAAACCCTGGTGGCGTAGTGGTTAAGTGCCACAGCTGCTAACCAAAGGGTCAGCAGTTTGAATCTGCCAGGCGCTCCTGGGAAACTCTGTGGGGCAGTTCTACTCTGTCCTATAGGGTCGCTGTGAGTCAGAATCGACTCCACGGCACGGGGTATAGGGTTGTTATGGGTAGGAATTGACTTGGTATCAATGGGTTTGGTTTGGGGATTTTATCCAAAATGAGATTACCAGGAAAGACCAGTTTAAATTTAAATACATGCTGCTTAAGATGGGATAACTTATCCTTGATCCTCACATTTGTAATCAATAGGGAACTCTTCAGCTACATCTGATTTTTCACATTTTTCAGCTAAGTCAGGAATCCTAATGCAAAAATCTGCTCTGTTATGTGGATTCGTGAACTGTCTAGAGAGTTCTGGGTCCATTAACCAACAGATAGATTACTATGAGACACAAATACAATGTTTTTGTCTCCAACCGAAACGGTCTTGCTCCAATATTATTCATGTAATTTCAAGTAAAGTGGTTGCTGTTTTCTCGAGACTCACACCTGGAAATTAATAAAGAGTAAGACATTTCTCTTGGTATTAATTCAAAATTCTAAAGCAAAATTAATTACATACGCATTCTTAAAACTCCAGATCCTAGAGCTGGCAAGGAGGATGTTTCAGAATGTATTCATTTAAAATCCCACAGTGAATGTGCCTAACAGGAGCTATTCCTTATGTACCATGTGAAGGGGTTGCAGCACATGGGGCCAAGTTATAGACCTGGCAGTTAAATGAGAGGCACGTTACATCCTGGCCGTGACTGAGACAAGACATCTGAGCACCACTCCTTGTCTTGACACTCCGGTGCTGCAGCCAGCCAACACACTATGTCAGGACCCTCCTCCCTAATATGATAAATACAATCTCAACAAATGCTACAAATCCACTCATATCTATTGCCTGGTTCATGCTGATCAGGACTACAGGATTGCTGAGTTTTCTACTGATATTTTTAAAATTAAAAACTGTGAAGTAAGAAGTTGCCAACAATGCTGAGTGGCAGATAGTGGTTTAAAAAATAAAGTCTCAATGAGCTCAAACATAGCAATGATCACAAGGATGGTGCAGAACCGGGCAGTGTTTTGTTCTGTTGTACACAGGGTCGCTATGAGTCCTTACCCAACAGCGCCTAACAATAACAACAACATACCATTCCGTATTATACCCAAAGGTAAATAATTGGAATCAATCATAAATCAGTCTTTTGCATGATCATTCAGCATCAAAATCTAACAATTATTCTCAAGGAAATTTCTCTTCCTAGCCAAAGCTGTAGCTGAGCATCTTTAGGTCTAACATGAAATATTAATGGCTTTTTCTTTCCCTTCTCCTTGCTTTTCACTCTGTCCTGCTCCAGCCCCTGCCATCCTTTCCCTTTAAAGGGTAAAACAAAGTCATTCTGCCCTTGCTTGTGAATCCTATGTGTTCTCACCAACACCTGAGGCAGTGAAAAGAGATGAAGAAATGACAGTATCTGGTCTCAGTGTTTTTCACCACATTGTTGTAGAGATATTTAGTACCTCAGACACAGTGTTAACTCTTCACTGTCCTTTTGCAGCTCTGAAAACAGCAGCACTCTGAACCTTTACACCCAATGCATGATCTGCTTGAAGCTAAAACCACAAGGGCCCCTTTGGAAACCAGCTACTAGGCGTGTGTTACTCTTTGCATTTATTCATTGCTGTGCTGGAGCCTAATTTTCAGGAATTTTGTGAGCAGATTGTTAATTTATTTGCAGCTTGAAATTGGTCATTTTAAGAAATTCTCTCTCTCTCTCTCATACACACATGCGTGCACACACATGTGTGCAAAACCCAAACCCATTGCCATCAAGTCAATTCTAACTCATGGCGATGCCACGTGTTACAGAGTAGAACTACTCCTTAGGGTTTTCTTGGTTGTAATTTTACAGAAGAAGATAGCCAGGCCTTTCTTCTGTGGTACTGCTGGGTGGGTTCTAACTGCCAAGCTTTAGGTTAGTAGTCAAGCACAAAATGTTTGCACAGCCCAGGGTCCTCAGGAAATTTACAAACACTACAAATCAGCCTCCTCCCCCACCTTGCCCCAAAGCAGGTTGTTAAACATTTACCAACTCATCGCTGTATTTATTCATTGAATACTTTGTGAAGTATCGGATGCCAAGCACTATGTGCCAAGCACTGTGCTGGGTGCTGGGATATAACTACAAACAAAAATATTTCAATACTAGTGGTAAAGAGAGGCAATAAACACATAAAAACACACATATATATTTTTTAAACTTTAGAGAGTGATTAGTCAAATGAAGAAAATAGGACAGGTGCCATGACCGAGAACAAAAATAAGGGGTGAGCAGCTCTGTAGTCAGTACAGTCTAGTGGTTTAGAGTGCAACTGCTGCAACTAGACAGTTTGGGGTATAATTCTAAACTGTACCCCTTACTGTATGGCTTTGAGAATGTTATTTAACATTCGTAAGCCTCAGTTTCCTTATCTGTAAAATAAGAATGATAATATTAACTCTTCAACTGGGTGAAATGAGGATTTAAAGAGATAATCCAGATAGAATACCTGACTCCAGGGCCTGATGCATGTTCTGAGCTGACCCAAAAGAATGTTACCTATAATTATTATCAGCTGAGGAGGTAACATTTAATATGAAACTTAGAGTATGCACAAGAGTGAGCCTGCTGAAAAAACAGAGAAAGAGATTTCCAGGCAGAAGGAAAAAACAAGTACAAAGTTCTTGGGTTCAAATGGGTTAAAATGGTCCAAAAACTATTAGAAGGCCCGGTTGGCTGGAGAGTAGTTTGTCATTGTTACGTGCCGAAGAGTCGATTTTCAACTCATAACAATCCCGTGTAATGGAGTAGAACTGCCCCATAGAGTTTTCTAGGCTGTAATCTTTACAGGAACAGATTGTCAGGTCTTTCTCTCATGGAGCCACTGAACGGGTTTGAACTGCCAGCCTTTCAGTTAGCAGCCAAGCACTTAACGGTTGTGTCACCAATATATTAGCAAAAAGGTGGCACAGAACAGAGTTGGAGAGGTAGGATAGAGACAGATCATTCAGAACCTTTTAGGCCATTGAAAGGCATTGGGTTTTATTCTAAATGCAATTTGAAGCCTCCAAAGAGATTTAAACAGAGGAGTGACATGAGTCAATTTATAATTTTGATATCTCTCTTCTGGCATCTTGACGGTGAATGGCTTAGAAGAGGCCAGAGTGGGTGCAGAAATATCAGTTAGAAGTTTAATGCAATAGATCAGATGAGAGATGATGGTGCTTTCCATAAGTCGGTAGCAAAGCAGGTAAGTGAACAGATTTGGGATATATCTTGGAGGAAAAATCAATAGAACTTGGTGATGGATTGCATGAGGGTGTAATAGATTGCATTTTTCGAAGACAAACAATATTTTCTATCCCATATACTCTTCTACAATGTGACCTTGACAGTCCCCTACCAAGAGGTGAAATCTAATGCCACCTCCCTTAAATCCAGGCATGACTGTGATTGCTTCAACCGATTGAAGCACAACACAAATAATGCTATGTATCTTTCAAAGCTAGATTATAGAGGCAATGCAGTTTCCATGTTGTGCTGCCACATAACAAGTTCAGCTACTCAGAGTCCACCATGAAGTGAGGAATCCCAAACCACATGGAGAAGCCACATGAAGGTGTTCAGTCAATAGTCCCTGCTGAGGTCCCAACTGACAGCTGGCATAAACTTCCAGACATGTGAGTAATGAGATCTTGAGATGTTTCCAGCCCAGCTGTCAAATGGTACAGAGCTATTGAGTTTTCCCAGCTGAGACTCTAGAAATTGTGAAGCAAAGACAAACCAGAGAATTACTGACCCACAGAATCTCTGACCATAATAAAAAGAATGTTTTGTGTCACTAAATTTTGGGGTTGTTTCTTATGTAGCAATAGTAACCAGGACAGAAATTTTGTACCAGAATAGAATGCTGCCATACCAGCCTAATACATGTGTCATTGGCTTTCAGGTTTGGCAGCAGGCAGAACCTGAGAGGGCCTTAGAATACAATTAGTGAAAGCTGGAAGGGCCTTGTGGAGACTTTGACGAAGGCTGAGATGATGGGAGAAAACTGTTATTGGAGGCTAGAAAAAAGTTGACCTTTACTATGTAGTAGCAGAAAATTTGGCAACCCTGCTAGGTACATTGACATGGGAAATAGAAAATAGACCAAATATACTGGTGGAGTTGACTGAGAACATTTCTCAGGAAATATTGAAAGCGCCAACTGATTTCTTTTAGCCATGTGTAAGATAAAGCTAGAGAGACAAAAGCACTAAAGGAATTGTTCAGTTCTTAAGCAAATTCTAGAGGAAATATAAAAGGCCTTTCTGAGTTTTGAAAAGAAAACCACTGCTTATTCAGCGTCTTTTAGCAGAAGATTCTCAAAGTAAGAAAAGGCCTCGGAGCAAAGAACAAATCGAAGACCTGCTAGGAAAATGTCTCAGAGTAAAGATAAAGACTAGGGTTTGACTGTAAAACCCTTCGTTAAAACATCATAAAGATTTAAGATGGTGCCTCACAGACCTTCTTCAAGACACAGGACTCCTCGACTTAAGCGCATGTGTCAAAAGCCTCTCTTTTACACACCAAGCATCTAAGAATCTTAAGGGTGATGTTCCACAGCAGTTCCGCAGGGAGCCCAAAGTAGGAAAGGGCTTATCTTGAAGAAATATGTGGTGATGTCTTTTGCCTAATTTAGTATAGTATAAAGTGATACACAGGAAGCCTGAAAAGTTTTAAAGGAACTGCATCAGCTTGGACTTCTGAAAAAGACAGATAAACTCCTTTGGGTGGGAAGCAAGATAGGAAAATCACTCAGCTACAAATATGGTCCATTTCTTACGGAAAAGGAAGACCGACTCAGAAAGCAGAACCAAAAGCTGGGAAGTGGATCAAAGAGCTGGAGAAGACAAGTCCTAGGGAGTAGGACTGAACCCTTATCAAGGAACTGGCAACATGTGACCACCTGAATTTCAGAACCACCATGAGAGGACAATGAATGCTGTGTGCCTCCCATTCACCTGTTTTTTGAATGGAAATGTTTATAGTGATTCTCCTATGCCTGGCCCACCACTGTATGATGAGTGTGTAGGAGACAGATAATTCAAGTCTTTCGTTCACAGCTCTTAAGAGATTAAGAGAAACTATACTAATTTTTTATACTACAAGAACTCATTCAAAGAGCCTCAGAGCCTCATCTGTTATCAGGGTGTTGATGACAATATCTTGGACTTCAAGTAATGAACTGAGAGTTCGGGAGTTTTCAGAGTGGAATGAGTGTATTTTGCATGTGGAAAGGATATGAATAGTTGTGGGGAGACTGTGAGCCGTGGCTGGTTTATTTACCAAGGGTGGCTGAAACAGTACCTCCCATCCCACATGTTTTTCTTTGTTTTATGCCCCTACGTTTTGGAGTGGTTTGTTACAAGCCTGTAGTAATCAGGTCATAGGAATAAGAAAAGGGGAGAGTCAAGGAAGACTACTAGGCTTTTGGCTTAGGCAACTAGGTGAATGGTGGTGATAGTATCTGCTGAGATGATAAGCACCAGGTTTTTTGGAGGGGGCGGGGCAGGAGGAAAAATCATTGCTGGATTTTGGCCATCTTATTTTTGAAATGTGTATGAGTCATTCAAATGTAGTATCTTTAGTTCATTCAGGATTCGGAAACCACCATAAGACTTCTATAGTGGAAGTGGCTTGCCAACGATGCTTTTATGAAGCATGATCATAACACGCCCATTGTGATATTAACAAAAACAAAAGATTGACGTCTCCAAAATGGCATTATCATCCAAAACGAATACAACCAAGCATAAGCCTCCCCCAGTTTTTAAAACTATTGTTTGTTACTTTGAAAGGCCACCATTTGGCCCTAGATAAATAAGTGAAATGTAGTTTTATTATCGGGAAACATTTGAGTGCTTAAAGGGAAAAAATATATTTAAATAATCCTCCTTGCAAGAAAAACACAATCTGAAGTTAATCTAACTGATCACTTGCCAAAAATCAAATCTTGGACAGAATTCCAGTTTCAGTCCAACGCAAATGAGGGCTATTTCAAAAATGGTGTTCCTTATGGGGATGCCAAAAGACCTTAAACATTGCAGTGTGCCAGGCACAGCCATAAAAAAATAGAGGTAGCTGTTTTGCATTGTAGCATTAATCACAGGAACCAGACAAGAATAAACAGCAGTGGGGTGAGGGGCTGCCCAGAGAACAAGGATAATAAATGTTTGTAATGACCTCTAGTACCACGGAATTAAAGGCTTTGGGAGACATAAAAAAAGTAGAGCAAAGGAATCGATTCAATCTTCTGTTACCTGTGTTGATGAAACAATGTGCAATTTGTACAAAACCTCTTCTCAAAACAAACCATCCCAGCCAGCCAGACACCATGTTTCTGGTGGCAATGTCACCGTAATATCTTAGGAATTCCCTTTGATTTTTGGAGGTTGTGAGTGATCCATGACACTAGATTTGCTGCAACCTTCAGTAGAAGGCCATCATTTATTCAGTTGGCAACTGAACAGCAACAAAGCAGTTGGCAGAAGAATGAGTTTCTGACCCCTCTGCCCCCTTCTCTCCTGAGGGGGATAAAGAAGGCTGCTGCCAGCACTATGTCCCACTTTTCCTTGTGAATACACCAACAGTTCCAATTGAACGTACAATCGTGGATCAGAGGCTCCTGTGCAGTTCACACCTCAACATCCTAGAGAATAGCTACAGGACATTTAATAAAGCCCTACAGTGCCCTTCATGGAAATGGTGAGTGCTTATGAGTTCACCATGATCATGGGGAATTAAGGCTATAAGCCAAAGAAAGAAGGATATATATATATATATATATTAATTTTCTTGTCTCTACCGTAGTAACTGTAGAGGCCAACACACAGTTCTGCACATAGTAGGACATTAGCATATATACACACACACATATATATTATAATGATGGGACTAAAGCTTACAAGAAAATATAACCCTAATTGGCCATTGCTTCTGATCAGAAAATGTAAAGCAAAATTTCGTCACTTGCATTTGACCATCAGGAGGGGTAGAATTTATTACAGCAGTATCATCTATCATCATCATCACCACTCATAGCAACCCTACAGAACAGAGTAGAACTGTCCCATAGGGTTTCCAAGGAGAACCTGGTGGATTCAAACTGCCAACCTTTGTGGTTAGCAGCCGAAATCTCAACTGCTATGCCACCAGGGTTTCCATAATCTGGGGCGTGTTTCTGTTGCTGGGAAATTTCTCTAAAATGAGATTTAGGGAGATTGAACTGCTGTACTTGGGCCTGTACTTCTTTTTTTTCCCCCAACTCCTCCCTCCTTTTCATTCCTAATGTTAGATATGGCTCATAAATAAATGTCTCATTTTGCATTTCAATAAAGTATATTTATGTATTCAGATCTTTTATGAAATGTTAGAGCTGCCAATATTTTAAACACAAGGGGGAAAAGCACATTGGTTTGGGGATCTGCAAGTGTTTAGAGGTTTTTTTTTTTTTTTTTTTTAAGAAGTTATAAATGGTGTAGGACAAAGTCTAGGTCAGCAGTCAAGTCGAAGACCCCTACCGATTATTATTAATATACAAAATTGGAGGAATATGGAGAGTTGGTCAGCATTTTTGTCTCCTAAAGGAGACAACCAGAATGAGATGCAAATCAGTGCTCTTATCTAATGAATAATGCAGATGAGTGTTCTGCAGATAGCAAGTCAGTCTGCAGGAATCCTCTCTGCCTCACCTCACATTTCTTGTGGATTTAAGCACCGTGTGTCACAAGAAATTAGAGAAAGGAATGGCCAAGTAATGACAGAGCCTTGGTGCCCCAAGTCAGTGTAGACAGCAAGGACATTAAGATGCATAGTACAGCAAGGGAGGGAGCTGACATCTCATTAAAATGAAAATGTTGCTATTTTTCCTTCACCTAGTTAATGGAGTTGTATGACACTGTAATCTGTGGCTATTTGAGTGGCTACTCCTTAAAGGAATCCTCTACCACACCTTTTTTGGAAGGGTTCTGGAAAATTTTAAAAAGACATCTTCTCCCCAAGCCTCAGTGAAAGGAAAAAAAAAAAAACAAAAACTAACCAATAGCACTTCACTTTCTCTTTCATACAAGTTAACTAACACTTAAGATTTTTCAGTAGTAAGACAGAGGCCACTTAAAACTATGCACTGTATGCAACTTTCTAGCTCTTAAAAGGTACTCATCTCCCCCAAATAACAATGGAAAACAAACCCTCATTTATTCAACACATAATCAATGGATGCGAACCATGGGTAGGCTTGCAGCTACTTTTCAGTCATGGGCTATTTCACTGAAATGTGTTTTTGATTTAGCATTCACTGCCATCGTTCCTAATTTTCTAAGAAAGCAGCTCTGAATACAGAATTCTTCTCCTTGCATAACAGAAATATACGTGCCTTGTGTTTTCTGTTGAATTCCTTTCTCTTCTAGTCCTAGATTTCAATCAATCTTCAAGTGCTTGACTAATCTTGGGCAAAAGTGAAAGACTACTTGTCACCTAAATATTTAGGAGAGCTTCCAGCACTAGTAGCCCACATGCTAGAAGGGAATTTGCAGCACAGTCCGTACGGTCTTTGTTTCCAGCCATCTTCGGGGGGCTCTCAAAATACAGGAGGGGACCAAAATCACTCCACAAAGCTTAAATCTTTTCGAGGAAAATTGTTTAAAGTAAGTTGTAAATACCATGCCATAAGAAACAGGTGACGCTAATCACATAATATTCTTTCCTGGACTAATTAGGACAGCGACCCCATGTATTCATACTATACTACACAATTATTGGGTTTTTTTTTTTTTCTTGCTGTTCAGTTTTGTAGTCTTGATTTCGGTGAGGTTTCCTCTAAGTTTGAATTTTGGAAAAATTATCCACGAAACAAAGCTTGCTAGAACTGTTATGTTTAATAAACATAATAAAGCTCTGTGTTGTAGCCATAAAAAATAAAATAAATAGCTTTAGAGCAGGTATTTTATTGCATTTATTTGGACACTGAGAGAATATTTTTATTTACTTCTTAAGACCATTTCTATAGCACTGTTTTTCATACTGTGAAATTATTAGGAAGTCATAAAATCATTTCAGCAGGTCTTGATCATAATTCTAAAACTTGAAACAGAAAATAAAATATAAAATTGCTTTGTACATAGTAAGTTGTTTTTGTGAAACTTTTATTTCAGTTAGATGCATATTTATGTTTACATATGTTTACTGAGGCTTTATATAAAATGCATTACCGTTAATTTTAGATTTAAAAAAAAAAAATTGAAAGCCAGAGCTCTAGGGCCCTTCATCAAATCATTTCACATTCACATTGACGTTGGAAAGAAGCTGAGAGAAGCTAAACCAGCTTGATTATTATGCTTACTAAATAAAAGAGTTGAAAGAGACTTCCAGACCAGTATAAAATACAAGCTTTGTGAAATCCACAACCTTACAGAAATGCAAATACATTTTCATTTCCTAATGGGCTCTGCGAAGAGAAGCATACATTTTATTACAATACTAATGTTGCTAGGAGTGGATATCAATCCATGTCTTTAGGCAGACAAATGTAAGGCACTATCTGGAATGTTGGTCGTAAGGGTATAAAAGACCTTAAATTAAATTTCTTGACACAGGTAAGCCTCTTGTGTAGATTCTGGAGTCTCAAAGCAGAACCCTTGCATTCTCGCGTATAGGAGAGCCATCACTTTACATGCTACTTCCTAAATCAAAACCATACTTATTCCTTCACAGTGCTTCTAGTCAGAAACTCTTGAAAAGATTGCTATTTACATAAGAGCAGTGGAGTCCTATACAAAATAATTAGTCATATTTCCTTAAAGATGAACAAACACTAAAAATCATCAAGTCTAGAGAAAGAAGTGGTAGCAAGCATGGAAGAAAACCAACATAAAAAAGCAGAACAGCTCAGTCTAAGCCTAATAGTTAATCCCATATGTACTACTGGTAGGACATTTATTGATAAGAAATTATTAGATCATAAGAATTACTACTCTGGACTGAAAAAAAAACCCATTGCTGTCGAGTCAATTCTGACTTATAGTGACCCTATAGGACAGAGATGAACTGCCCCATGGGGTTTCCAAGGCTGTAATCTTGACAAAGCAGACTACCACATCTTTCTCCCACAGAGTGCATGGTGGGTTCCAACCCCTGACCTTACAGTTAGCAGCTGATCACTTAACCACCACGCCACCAGAGCCCTAGAAATAAACAAGGTAAATAAAAATTCACGTGAAAAATATGGATTATGTGTAAGTCAACGCAAAATATGCATGATTTTTCACAATTGTTTAGAGTTGAATAAAAAAGAATTTATATAACACTGACACTGATCATTCTACTTCAGGTGATGTGAGGATCATGACACTGGAACTTTGGAAATGAAAAAAATATAGCACCATACTTGACCAGGCATTGAAAAATGTTTCCATAGTCATAATAGTGTAAATTTGGTTTATTGGCTTTCAACTTTGTTATGGATTGAATTGTGCCCCCCCCATATGTGTCAATTTGGCTAGGCCATGATTCCCAGTATTGTGTGGTTGTCTACCATTTTGTAATCTGATATGACTATCTTATGTATTGTAAATCCTAAACTCTATAATGTTAAGAAGGCAGGATTAGAGGCAGTTAAGTTAATGAGGCAGGACTCAATCTATAGGATTAGTTGTATTTTAAGTCAATCTTTTTTGAGATACCAAAGAGAGAAGTGAGCAGAGAGAGGGCCCTCAGGCTACCAAGAATGAAGAACCAGGAGGGGAGCACGTCCTTTGGACCCAGTGTCCCTGCACTGAGAAACTCTTAGATCAGGGGAAAATTTATGACAAGGACTGCTAAGGATTGTATTGTGTCCCCCAAAAAAGTGTTTGTCAACTTGGCTAGTCCATGATTCCCAGCATTGTTGTAAATCCTACCTCTATGATGTCTATGAGGTGGGATTAGCAGCAATTATGTTAATAAGGCAGGACTCAATCTACAAGATCAGGTTGTGTCTTAAGTCAATGCCTTCTGAGATATAAAAGAGAAAAGCAAGCCAAGAGACTTGGGGACCTCTACCATTAAGAAATACAAGCCAGGAGAATAGTGGATCCTTTGGAACCGGGGTCCCTGAGCTGAGAAGCTCTTCGACCAGGGAAGATTGTTGACAGCGACCTTCCCCCGGAGCTAATAGAGAAAGAAAGCCTTCCCCTGGAGCTGGCACCCTGAATTCAGACTTCTAGCCTCCTAGACTACGAGAGAATAGATTTCTCTTTGTTAAAGCCATCCACTTGTGATATTGCTGTTACAGTAGCACTAGATGACTAAGACAAGGACCTTCCCCCAGTGTCAACAGAGAGAGAAAGTTCTCCGCTGGAGTTGGTACCCTGAATTCAGACTTCTAGCCTCCTAGACTGTGAAAGAATAAATTTCTCTTTGTTAAATCCATTCACTTGCAGTATTTCTGTTATAGCAGCATTAGATAATGAAGACAAACTTAAAGAGTCAGCCTAAAATAAAGCACAGAAAAAATGGTTGTATTTGCAAGACAGAATGAAAATATCAGCATTGTAAAACATTTTAATTCTGTCTTGCAAATACAACCATAGTGCAAATAAAAGTATAACTGACAGATGGTGGGATAAGGAAGAGGGGAAGAAAAGGTAAAAGGAGTTAATTTCTTATCTTTCTAATTGTCAGAGGACGGAGATGATGAGAGAAATTTTCAACAGGGTCTCTAGTTCTGCCTAGCTCCAGAGAGTGCAACATGTGGTTCTGAAAGCTGACTGACCAAGAAAAAAATAAAAAAAGAAGTAGTGGTTTAAATCAATTTTTAAAAGGTTATCCTACATGACTATGAACAATCATCTAAGTATCAAAAAAGGGAAAGAAGACAAAGAAAAAGACAAACTATATAACTGAGCCATAGGCTCATATTTAAAAGAGAGGGCCATTAGATACTGCTTGAAGTTGGTAAGTCAAATGAACGGAAGTATAAATATATCTAGAGTCGTGGACTAGAACTAACTCAGAACCTGTTTTTGTGTGCGTGTGTATTTTCTTTCAAGTTGCTTCTTAGATGTCAGAGTGGGGAGGAATAGGGCAGGAGACTTGCTATTCATAGCTCTTCTGTACTCTTTATTTGTGAAGATGTGCATGTATTGCTTTGGTAAAAATGAAACTTAAAAAAGATAGCGGTAGGGGCAATAAGGGCCTTGATATTGGGGTAGAGGGTCATTGAACATCTGGGGGCACAGGAATGGCATAATGAAAACAATGTATTAGTAGCATTAAAATAGCAGCTATCATAAATGGAGAAGAGATATGAGGGAAAATATCTAGGCACTTGCATTGGATCACTGATTCTCAGCTGGGGTAATGGGACATTTGGCAATGTCTGGAGGCATTTTCGGTTGTCACAGTAAGAATGGTGGCACTCCTGCCATCTAGTAGGTAGAGATCAGGGATGCTGGGAAACATGCTACAATGGAAAGGACAACCCCCCTCAGCAAGGAATTATCCGGTCCAAAATGTCAATCATGCAGATGTTGAGAAACCCTGCTTTAGACCCTGCGCATTTCTTTAGGTGACAGGTAAGAAGGCACTAAGGGAGGCAAGTAGCAGTCAAGACTGAATAAAAGAACTAATTAGGAGGAATTGGTAGTATTGTGGTCATTGAAAATCAAAAAACTTTGAAAATATTGTTGTTGTGGTTGTTGTTGTTAGGTGCCGTCAAGTTGGTTCCAACTCATAGCGACCCTATGCACAACAGAACGAAACACTGCTCAGTCCCGAGCAATCCTTACAATCATTGGTATGCTTGAGCTCATTGTTGCAGCCACTGTGTCAATCCACCTCATTGAGGGTCTTCCTCTTTTCCGCTGACCCTGTACTCTTCCAAGCATGATGTCCTCCTCCAGGGACTGGTCCCTCCTGACAACATGTCCAAAGTATGTAAGAAGCAGTCTCGCCATCCTTGCCTCTAAGGAGCATTCTGGCTGTACTTCTAAGACAGATTTGTTCTTTCTTTTGGCAGTCCATGCTATATTCAATATTCTTCGCCAACACCACCATTCAAAGGCGTCAATTCTTCTTCAGTCTTCCTTATTCATTGTCCAGCTTTCATATGGATATGATGCGATTGAAAATACCATGGCTTGGGTCAGGCGCACCTTAGTCTTCAAGGTGATATCTTTGCTCTTCAACACTTCGAAGAGGTCCTTTGCAGCAGATTTGCCCAATGCAATGCATCTTTTGATTTCTTGACTGCTGCTTCCATGGCTGTTGATTATGGATCCAGGTAAAATGAAATCCTTGACAACTTCAATCTTTTCTCCGTTTATCAAGATGTTGCTCATTGGTCCAGCTGTGAGGGTTTTTGTTTTCTTTATGTTGAGGTGCAATCCATATTGAAGGCTGTGGACTTTGATCTTCATTAGTAAGTGCTTCAAGTCCTCTTCACTTTCAGCAAGCAAAGTCGTGTCATCTGCATAACGCAGGTTGTTAACGAGTCTTCCTCTAATCCTGATGCCCAGTTCTTCTTCATATAGTCCAGGTTCTCGTATTATTTGCTTGGCATACAGATTGAATAGGTATGGTGATAGAATACAACCCTGAGGCACAACTTTCCTGACTTTAAACCAATCAGCATCCCTTTGTTCTCTCTGAACAACTGCCTCTTGATCTACGTAAAGGTTCCTCATTGGCACACTTAAGTGTTCTGGAATTCCCATTCTCACAACATTATCCATAATTTGTTATGATCCACACAGTCGAATGCCTTTGCATAGTCAATAAAACACAGGTAAACATCCCTCTGGTATTCTCTGCTTTCAGCCAGGATCCATCTGACATCAGCAATGATATCCCTGGTTCCACATCCTCTTAGGAAACCAGCCTGAATTTCCGGCAGTTCTCTGTTGATATACTGCTGCAACCATTTTTGAATGATCTTCAGCAAAATTTTGCTTGCATGTGATATTAATGATATTATTCTATAATTTCCACATTCGGTTGGATCACCTTTCTCGGGAATAGGCATAAATATGGATCTCTTCCAATCAGTTGGCCAGGAAGCTGTCTTCCATATTTCTTGGCATAGACGAGTGAGCACCTCCAGGGCTGCACCTGTTTGTTGAAACATCTCAATTGATATTCCATCAATTCCTGGAGGCTTGTTTTTTGCCAATGCCTTCAGAGCAGCTTGGACATCTTCTTTCGAAACCATCGGTTCCTGATCATATGCCACCTCTTGAAATGGTTGAACATCGGCTAATTCTTTTTGGTATAATGACTCTGTGTATTCCTTCCATCTTCTTTTGATGCTTCCTGCGTCGTTTAATATTTTCCCTATAGAATACTTCACTATTGCAACTCGGGGCTTGAATTTTTTCTTCAGTTCTTTCAGCTTGAGAAACACCGAGTGTATTCTTTCTTTTGGTTTTCCATCTCCAGCTCTTTGCACACATGTCATTATAATACTTTACTTTGTCTTCTCGAGAGGCCCTTTGAAATCTTCTGTTCAGTTCTTTTCCTTCATCAATTCTTCCTTTTGCTTTAGCTGCTCGACGTTTGAGAGCAAGTTTCAGAGTCTCCTCTGACATCCATCTTGGTCTTGTCTTTCTTTCCAGTCTTTTCAATGACTTCTTGGTTTCTTCATGGATGATGTGCTTGATGTCATTCCACAACTCATCTGGTCTTTGGTCACTAGTGTTCAATGCATCAAATCTATTCTTGAGATGGTCTCTAAATTCAGGTGGGATATACTCAAGGTCATATTTCGGCTCTCGTGGCCTTGCTCTGATTTTCTTCAGTTTCAGCTTGAATTTGCATATGAGCAATTGATGATCTGTTCCACAGTCGGCCCCTGGCCTTGTTCTGACTGATGATATTGAGCTTTTCCATCATCTCTTTCCACAGATGTAGTCAATTTGATTTCTGCGTGTTCCATCTGGGCGAGATCCATGTGTTTAAGTCACCGCTTATGTTGGTAAAAAAGGTATTTGCAATGAAGAAGTCATTGGTCTTGCAAAATTCTATCATTCGATCTCCAGCATTGTTTCTGTTACCAAGGCCATATTTTCCAACAACTGATCTTTCTTCTTCGTTTCCAACTTTTGCATTCCGATCACCAGTAATTATCAATGCATCTCGATTGCATGTTCAATCAATTTCAGACTGCAGCAGCTGATAAAAATCTTCTATTTCTTCATCTTTGGCCCTAGTGGTTAGTGCATAAATTTGAATAATAGTCGTATTAACTGGTCTTCCTTGTAGGTGTAGGGATATTATCCTATCACTAACAGCGTTTTACTTCAGGATAGATCTTGAAACGTTCTTTTTGACGATGAAAGCAACACCATTCTTCTTCAAGTTGTCATTCCCAGCATAGTAGACTGTATGAATGCCTAGGATATCAATGTTTATGCATTCCATTTCAGTTTTGACGATTTCCAGTTTTCCTAGATTCATACTTCGTACATTCCAGGTTCCGATTATTAATGGATGTTTGTAGCTGTTTCTTTTCATTTTGAGTTGCTCCACATCAGCAAACAAGGTCCCGAAAGATTTACCCTATCCTCATTATTAAGGTCGACTCTAATTTGAGGAGGCAGCTTTTCCCCAGTCATCATTTGAGTGCCTTCCAACCTGGGGGGCTCATCTTCCAGTGCTATATCAGACAATGTTCCACTGCTATTCATAAGGTTTTCACTGGCTAATGTTTTTCAGAAGTAGACTGCTGGGTCCTTCTTCCTGGTCTGTCTTAGCCTGGAAGCTCAGCTGAAACCTGTCCTCCATGGGTGACCCTACTGGTATCTGAATACCGGTGGCATAGCTTCCAGCATCACAGCAACACGCAAGCCCCCACAGTACAACGAACTGACACGTGGGGGAAAATACAGATTTTGAAAATTTATATTCTGTGTTTATCCATATTAGTGAATTCCCTGATTGTAGTACAGCATTGAATTTAATCCAAAAATTCTCAAATCACTGTAATGCACCACGGTACCCTTAAATCTTACTGTAACAGAATCTGTAGTTCATTCCTGTCAGATAAGAGATGTTAAGATTTGTACTTTGCTAAACAAATGGCAATCCTTGAATTCCTTGGTTGAAGATCAATACAACAGATTTATTTATAAGGGTGAATCCTGTGACATTCCTTCTCTGAAGCATCTTGGATTCAGAAACTTAGGGTAAAAATATGTACTTCCTGTCTATAAAAATGCACAGTGATTTTTCTTTTTATATTTTGGAATCGAATAATGTGTATTGCATGTATTTTTCCAGCTCCACCTTTATCAAATGAGATGTTGATTGTAGCAGAACAGAAAAAAAAAAAAAAGAATACCTCAACTTGACAGAACATAACAACAACATAGGAAATAGAGAACCACTTAACTGCCCCTAACTCAATCTCTCCTACCATTGCACTACTCTATAAACTGTTGGTCCCTTTTCAACAAGTTTTGACTTTATAGTCAAGAGTTGCATTTTCCCCATCCAACAATAAGTTCCTTGAGGGTAGGGACCTTGTCTTACTGAACTTTCTATCCCTCTAAGTGCCGGCCTTGCAAACAGTGAACCCTCAATAAGTAGCTATTGATTTGTACTGAATTGCTGAATTTAATTTCATGCAGCCCCCAGCAAGAATCCGTACCTGTTAACACTAAAATTACTTACAATCCTATACAGAGACAGAACCAATGACAAGTTTATGAATCTTTACAAAGCTGGCCTTAGAACTACTTGTGGCTCTCACCATGCATATGTTAAATGAATTTGGAATTTGCACGTCAAGTTGAAATATGGTGCCCTAGAGAATTTCCTTGCTTGATCTCATTCAATTAAATCTACATATTGCCCCCCAACACCCCATTATTATTAGAGACTGTCCTTTTGTTTCAAATTATGTAAGAGCTTTTCATATAAGACATCTGTCTTATAACTTGCCTAACTTTCTTAGGAAGAAAACAGAAAGCAAGAAAAAAAACAATACATCGGTGATATTAATTATACTGGCATGTTTTCCAGTACTTTGAAAGGAGGACTGTGAACATTGATTGCCACTGAAATGAGACCCGAAGGATATATTACAGTCCTGAAAACCCCACTTTATGTCCTTATGGCCCTAAGAAATCTAGTAATATCCTGATGGCTACCTAGGGTAATAATCAATTTTTCCTATGAAGTTGCCTAAGGCAATAGCCTGCTGTGTGCTGCGGCCATAATCCCTTTGCAGATTGCTGAATTCTAAAATGCCTCTTGCTTTCTGACACAAAAGTTGAGCTCAATATAACATTCCGGTAGGTAAAGGTGCTTCGAATCCCGGGATAGATTTGCAAAGAAATCTCACATTGGGATTACGCTACTGTTGTATTTCATTTATCCCAAGAAGCTGCTTTTTTTGGAGTTTGGACTTCTTATGAAGCATCCTGGAGTCCCTGGGTGGTGCAATCAGTTATGTGCTTGACTGCTATCCAAAAGGTTGGAAGTTCGAGTCCACACAGAGGCCCTTGGAAGAAATACTGGGAGAGCTACTTCTGAACCATCAGCCATTGAAAACCCTATGGAGCACAGTTCTATTCCAACACGCATGTGGTCACCACGAGTCGGAGTTGGCTCAATGGCAACTGGTTTTATGAAGCAACACAGAAGGACCATTGTACTGACCTCTGCTAGACAAGGACAGCTTGGTGAAGGGAATAAGAAAGCACTAGCTGAGTTTGAAGTTGTTATTATAATTGCCCTGGAATACTTGATGATAGTCCATCATTCATGCTTTCATCAACCACGCATTAATCAAATTAAAAAAAAATTTTATATTACAAAAATCATAAGTCAGCATTTTAAAGTTTATTCAACCACTATGAAGTATCAGTTATGTACCCGGAATGGTACTAAATTCTGGGGATTATTCTAAATTATCCTTACCCTTGAAGAGTTTATAGGCTAATATGTAGTTCTCAATCCGGAATTTGCATTAAAATTACCTGGCCACTTAAAAAAAAAAATACCAACCTGTGAACTTAATCCCCAAAGGTAAGGCCTAAGCATTGAGCCTTCTGAAGAATCCTAGGAAGTTCTAATATGTAGCTTGGAATGAGACTCTTATTCTAATAGGTGAACTAGAGAAACAAACAGGAGATTATAGTACAGTGTGGGAAGCGCTATCACAGGCATACAGACACCAGTTATCATAAAGTTGATTACGACTCATGATGACCCCTTTTGTGTGAGAGTAGAAGTGTACTCCACAAGGTTTTTGATGACTTATTTTTCAGATGAAGATTGCCAGGCCTCTCTTCCAAGGCACTTCTAAGTGGACTCAAACCTCCAACCTTTTAGTTAGCAGCCAACATGTTAATTGCTTGTACCACCCAGAGGCTCCATCACAGGCATAGACAGGATGTCATGGGAGCACATTTGAAAGTCATAAAACTCAGTATTGGGAGGTCAAGGAAAGCTTTACCAATAAAAATAACCTCATAGCTTCTACAGAAAAAAAAAAAAAAAACCTTCCAAAAAAGGTCAGGGAAAACAGGGAAAGACAAAAAAGCAAGGAATTAAGAAAGTAAGAAGATAGGCTTATTTTAGCACAATAAACTAATGAGCAAATGTCCTGTCAAAATGCTGCTTTCCAAAGTGGAAAGGATGAAGGGTTTAGCTCAAATATCATTACTGTGTCCCTGGACTAGTTACTGAGCTTCTTTTACCATTTTCTTCATCTATAAGTAGGAGACAATAACTGATACCTCATAGAGTTATTGTGAAGAACAGAAATAAAATGGGGCATGAAACAGGCAATAAATGGCTATCATTAAGTTGTTGATGTTGTTGTTATGTGCCATCGAGTCAGTTCCAGCTTAAAGCAATCCTATAGGACAGAGTAGAACTGTCCCATAGGATTTCCAAGGAGCGACTGATAGATTTGAACTTGCCAACCATTTAGTTAGCAGCCAAGTTCTTAACCATTGTGCCACCAGGGCTCCTATCATTAAATAAAAAAAAAACCACGGCCGTCAATCATTAAATAGGCATGGATAATTCTAACCCAGATGCTATTTAAATAAAGTACTGTTTTAATGATTGGATTAGGGTGATAGTTTCTGCTTGTTAAGGAGACTGAAATCTCAAAATGAAATAAAAACAGCCCTGACATATCTTTCTGCTGTGAGATAAAGTACACATTATTTTTTACCTCACGTTAACCCTTTTCTACCCTAAACAGGATTTAATACTCCTCTCTCAATAAATCTGGGCTGGCATAATGCTTTGATCAATCAAGATCAGCAAAGATGGAACTCTAAAACTCAAATCTCTCTTCTAGGAAAAGAACAAGCCCTCAAGGTGGCACTGAAGTCTTTTCTTCAGGAAATCTTTCCATTCTTTGGACTTGCTTATCCATTTTAGAAGGGTGACCAAAATAAACAGCTCCATGTTTTTCTCTCACTATATTCCACTGCTTTGAAAAAGGACTTCTTATACATCTCACACTCCTTTCACCAGATGAGTATGGTCTTACTTAATATCCAGAAAGCTGTAAAACCTTCACTTCTGAGGTACTGGGTGTACCGGGGCATTACTGAAGGATGCTGGGCTTGCCATATAATTGCTCAGACAAAGCAAAAATGTTGAGGGTTATATTTTGTTGTCAAAGGAACTTCAGTACAACCCTTTACTCATTCCCTGCCCCAAGCAAAAAATGGACCGGGTCATTCTATTTATCTGTTGCTGAAAAGAAAAATACCAATGCCTTTCAACCACGGCTTTGAAATTGGTATTTCTAAAGAATCCCAAGTCTTTCTTAGACTATAGAACCCCCAATCCTAGGCTATAGAACCCCCAACCCTGAAATAAAAAAAAGAACACAAAGGGGAAAAGGAACAAAACACAAAATTTAAAAGACTGCTAGAATAGTGAATTGTGAGGAGGCATTAATGTACCCTGAAAAAAAAAAAATTATCCTGGCTGGGTCTATCTCCATAAATCCTTGAAGGACTGCTACATGATTCTTTGACAAATATCACCTAATGGCTTGGAAGTGAAGTGATAATTTCAGTTCCTACTACAGAGCCTTGATGATGTTCTTGTGAGCCAGTTAATTTATTATGAGCTCTCCTATACCAATCTCATACAATCTGGAAATAGAAAAGCCCTCTCTTCTGAATTAGATGATTTCTCCAGAAAAGTAGCTGTGCAGAAAGACAGTGCCAAATTTTCTAGAGTTTGCCAAGAAAAAATATTTTCATATATCACAAAAATTCTACCAAGTACCTATTGCTTTAAACATGCTAGTTGTTCATATTTTTCCAGTATACATAAGTGCATTTATATTTATGAGTGAGAGGGTGTGGGGCCAGCAGTGTATAATTTAAGGCAAAACTTGTGTTAATCAGGTTAATTTCATAAAAATTCTACTTCTTCTTAAGACAACTTTTAAAAGTAAAGCCAATCATGCCACATTTCAGAAATCCCTTAATCAATCCACTGGTCTTGTTACTTTTCTAGTTAAAACAATTTTAAGTCTTGGATTCTGGAATTCTGACTTCATACATTGTGTCATACAAGTTAAATATAAGGAATCTTGAGCAAGACTGCTAAGCTTTTTGCTAGTGGTTTGACTGTGGACAAGTTACATTACTTCTCTGTGACCCACCCTCCTTATTTGAAAATTGGTACAATAACAGTACCTACTTAATGGGGTTGTTCTAAGTTAACACATGTAAAAGTGCTTACAACAATGACTGACACATAACAGCTTTTCATTAAAAGTTGGCTATTATTATGTTGGGAAACCCTGGTGGCCTAGTGGTTAAGTGCTACGGCTGCAAACCAGAGGGTCGGCAGTTCAAATCCTCCAGGTGCTCCTTGGAAACTCTATGGGGCAGTTCTACTGTGTCTTATAGGGTCACTATGAGTCAGAATCGACTTCGATGGCACTGGGTTTGGTTTTTGGTTTTATTATGTTAAAGCCCTGGTGGTGCAGTGGTTAAGAGCTCATCTGCTAACCAAGAGGCTGGCAGTTCGAATCCACCAGCCACTGCTTGGAAATCCTGTGGGGCAGTTCTACTCTGTCCTATAGGGTCGCTATGAGTTGGAATCAACTCAATGGCAATGGGTTTGTAATTATGTGATTATTGGGCTCGAACACATCAAATATCATGAAGATGGTGCAGGAATGGGCAATGTTTCTCTCTGTCATACATAAGGTTGCCATGAGTCGGAGCTGACTCAATGGCAACTAACAACAAATTATATTATTATAGAATCTCCAAGAATTCCCTTGATAAAAAGTACAGGTTTTGGAATTAGGGATGAATTCTACCTCAATTTTTCGTTAGCTTTGTGAAGCTGGACAACTTATTTGCCCTTTCTGGTACTCAGTATTCTCAAATGTTGTTTGAGGATTGAAAAGCAATGTGCAAAATGCTTGGTGTATAGTCAGGTGGTTATTTGAACAGCACATAGCAGCTAAAGTGAATAAATAGCATATAAACTAGAGACAAAGACAACAATGGACTCAAGCATACTAACAATCACGAACACGGCACACAACCAGTCAGTGTCTCTTTCTGTTATACATAAGGTCACTACGAGGTGGAACCAACCCAACAACAACTAACAATATACCAGATAGTCAACTTACTAAAGGAAGAGAAAAGAGAGACTGAAAAATACGTTAGCATTTGGTTTTAAGGACTCCTGGGTCACCTACCCACCATGTAAACAAACAAAAAATCCAGGCTATTGGTGAAGCATTTCTATGTCCACGTGTGAATGCAAGGCTAGAAAACCGGTGGTGACTACAGTCAGCCTTCAGCAACCACACTGACTTGGCCAAGGTTAATAATTGTCACTTCAGAGTCTTTGGAAGAAGTGTGGATTTTCATAGGCTGGATGAGCAAATCTATGATGCATTTATGTCTAGGAGGGGTGGGGAAGTGCAGTTCAGAAGGAAAATGCAGCAGGTGTGCAGTGACCAAAGCTGAGGACATGGCAATCACAGAGCCCCCATGGAGGCTTGGCACAGGACAGCCAGGAAGCCTCAGGCCCCCTGCTGGGACACACTGTGGCAGACTGCTGCCCACTGCTGAGACCAAAGAAATGAACCAAGTATCTTTGAGTCAGCCAGACAGACCCCTTGAGAGAGAAAAACTTCAGTCTTAAGTCTTAAGCCTCCTTTAAGTGCCTTCTGCCAAAGGCTTTGAGAAAAAGGTGAAAAATCCAAAAGAGGAGAAAAAGAGCTGTTTGCTGGGAGATGGGAGGAATTTAAGTGTGGAATTCAATGCTGATAGAGAAAATTAGGAAGCGTTATAAACATACACATAATAAAAAGAAAAAAGTATTTACTGAGCATTTTTAAACATCGATAACTAAGTCATTAATATTTTTAAATACTAAAAAGGGCACAGAGTGTAGTATTGACTTATAATAATGAAAATGTCATGTTAAAAAATGCACCTGGTTTTGAACCGACAAAATGAAAAAGAATAATCAATCTTGTTTTATCACATACTAAAAGCTAGATTTCAACACAATGAAATTGTGTCTTATTAAAATGTGGGCAGAGACCACTATTATAAAAACACTTGAAAAGGTTTTTCACACAGAAAGCAACAATATTTGATGGATATGAGGGAGAAGAGGGGTGGGGAGGGAAAAACACTAAATAGGCAATAGATAAGTGGCAACTTTGGTGAAGAGTAATACAGTACACAGTACTGTGGAAGTCAGCACAACTTTACCTACTCAAAGTCATGAAAGATTCACAGACACAACAAAACTCCTTGAGAGGCCGAGTTACTGGGCTGAGGGCTGGGGACCACGGTCTCAGGGAACATCTAGCTCAACTGGCTCGATAGTTTATAAAGAAAATATTCCACATCCTACTTTGGTGACTAGCGTCTGGGGTCTTAAAAGCTTGTGAGCGGCCATCCAGGATGCTCTACTGATCCCACCCCATTTGGAGCAAAGGAAAATGAGAAAATCAAAGACACAAGGGAAGGACTAGTTCAAAGGACTAGTGTACCACAACTACCAGATTGAGTCTAGAATAAATAGATGGTGCCCAGCTACCACTACCAACTGCTCTGACAGGGATTACAACAGAGGGTATCTGAGGGAGAGGGAGGAAAATGTAGAACAAAATTTGAACTCCCAAAAAAGACCAGACTTACTGGTCTAACAGAGACTGGAGAAACCTGCAAGTATGGGCCCCGGATGCCCTTTTAACTCAGTTCTGAAGTCACTCCTAAAGCTCACCCTTCAGCCAAAGATTAGACAAGCCTATAAAACAAACAATAACACACGTAGTTCAACCACGTATACAAGACTGAATGCGCACACCAGCCCAAAAGCAAAGACAAGAAGGCAGGAAGGGACAGGAAAACTGGACGAATGGAAATGAGGAACCTGAGGTTGAGAAGGGGAGGGTGCTGACATATCACAGGGTTGGCAACCAATATCACAAAATAATTTGTGTATTAATTGTTTAATGAGAAACTAATTTACTTTGTGAATTTTCACCTAAAGCACAATAAAAAAAAAAAATGTGGGCAGAGGTACTAAATATTTGTATGGGGCTCTTAAGTAATGATGGCCCCATTATTAAGAAATGGGAAATACATTCCTTATTATACTCTCCAATTCTTATTAAAGAGTTCAAAGAGTTTTTATTAAAGAGTTCAAAAGAGAACTGTGAACCTGAATATGTCCTTTAATCTAAAAAAAGAAAAAAAAATGATTGCTTATATTTGATGTCGGGGTAAGTAACAGTAACTTGGTAAGTTATAATGTGTTTTCTGAACCTGACCTATTCACCAAATGGTCCATACAGTTAATTCATTTTCTACTAGTTTTAATTACAGCATCAATAATTATGTTCAGTTTATATCTGTTTATTGATCTTAATGGTACTAAATCTGCCACTTAAATAAATACTCTTTTGCCAGTATTATCAGTAACAATATTATTTTGCTTGTAATTAGTTGATTTGTCATTCATTAAGACTACTAATCAATGCCTAATTGCCTTCCCTTAAACCTAGTAAATCACACATTAACAAAAATGATCACAAAGACAAATGAAATACTGCATGGGTACCAAAACTTGTCACTCACTTGAATTTCAAAGCATGACACAGACATGGCCCAAGATAAAAAGAAATGATTTATCTTCCTAGGCTCCTATCCTCTTTCAATTTCACTTCCTTTAGGTCTTAACATGTATTTTTAATGTAAGAAACCTAAATAGCTAATCCATTTTGAAAATGGTTTTCTTAGCATTCCTGAAAAGTAGTTGTGATATGTCCATTTGACTAATTGTCAGTTATTTAATGAAACTCTAATCTAGGATTAACATGTGAAAGTATGTTGTAGACGTGATTAAAGTCCATAATCAGTTGACTCTAAGTAAGAGAGATTATCCTAGATAATCCAGGCCTGATGTAATAAATTGAAAGGTCTTAAGAGCAGAACTGGAAACCCTGGTGGCGTAGCGGTTAAGTGCTATGGCTGCTAACCAAGAGGTCAGCAGTTCAAATCCGCCAGGCATTCCTTGGAAACTCTATCGGGCAGTTCTACTCTGTCCTACAGGGTCGCTATGAGTTGGAATCGACTTGACGGCAGGGGGTTTGGTGTTTGGTTTTTTAAGAGGAGACCTAAGGCTTTCCTGAAGAAGAAGTTGTACCTGTGGACAGCATCTTCAGACCATGCCCGAGAGTTCCAGCCAGCCCTTCCTGACAGCCTACTTTATAGATTTGAACTTGCCTAGATAGTTTCCTATAACATAGGGTCGCTATGAGTCAGAAGGAAACCGTCATGGCATAGTGGTTAAGTGCTACGGCTGCTAACCAAAAGGTCGGCAGTTCAGGTCCACCAGGCACTCCTTGGAAACTCTATGGGGCAGTTCTACTCTGTCCTATAGAGTCACTATGAATTGACTCAATGGCAACGGGTTTGATTTTGTTTTGTTTTTAGATAAGTCTCCACAATTATATAGGCCAATTTCTTTCAATGCATCTCATGATATACATCCCCTACTAGTTACTCTTCTCTAGTGGAAACCTACCCATACAGTAGGCAACATGGCTTGAGTGTTACATCAGAGAGTAATCAGAAAAAAACTCCTTGCCTTAAATATAATGCCTTACCATTTTTAATATAATTATTGTATAGCCACTCACTTCTTTGTGAGATCCCATAAGAATACAGATATTTCTAGGAAGGGTGATAGCATAAACTATTCCTATCAAGGTCTTTGCTGTTAGTGGTCCTCTATTTCTCTCTGAGGTGCTTAGAGTGGAACCCATGAAGGAAAGCAGTAAAGGCTAGGGGGAGGATGCACAGCAAATGAAGTGTTAAACCAAACACCAAACCTAGTGCTGTTGAAATGATTCTGACTCATAGTGACCCTATAGGACAGAGTAGAACTGCCTTATAGAGTTTCCAAGGAGCACCTGGTGGATTCAAACTGCCAACTTTTTGGTTAGCAGCCGTAGCTCTTAACCGCTACGACAAATGGTCAGGGCCTACCCTGTCAGAACTAGTATTTCTCCATCCAAATTTCCTTGGATTCTTGTTCAATAAAAAGCTTACCTTCTCCCTGGTGGCCCAGACCTTACAGAAAGATAAGCCCTTTAGAATTTCGTTATCAAAAGGACAATTGACACCATATGTCAAGAAATTCTAAAATACTCTTGCTGCTCTTTGTAAAATCTACTAGCTCAAGAAAACAGAATTCGATACAAAGACTATAGAGTCTATAGATGCACAGATCAAATTATTTGAAACAGCTAGCTTTATTTTTATTATACAAAATAAACATGGATCCAGCTTTGGTAGGAAAAGAAGGCTAGCCTGGAAATGGGGGCCTAGCGATGGCTTCGGCAAATTTGGGTCTGTTGAAAACATGGTTTTGCACATTTGAAATCAATCGGTGGCCCGAAATACATGAACAATTTCTCATTATGTCATAACATCACCAAAAAATACCCAGTGATTTCAAGATGTTTCTGTCTATTTTTGTTGCTGTGCGGCTTGTATGAATCAGCCCTCTACGGTTGAGAAACTGAGGCACCAGTATTGAGTTTGGAGGATTGATCCAAGTAGGAGAGAGATATCACAGTTATCTCTACAGATACAAACAGGATATTTACGATGTGCTTTTTTTTTGTTTGTTTTCATGGTCATCCAGGATGCAATTCAAAAGGGGGCTTTTTTTTTTTTAAAGATTTGTGGCTGAGTTTCTTTTGTTGTCCTTGGCAAATGTCACCTCGAAGTAACTCAACTTCAATTTCCCTCAAGGGAGTAGAGATGCTCATGAACAGGTGTAAACAGACTTATACTGTCAAGTTAATGTAACGATATTGCAAGTTTCTACTAAGAGAGAGGAAGATTTTAAACTGGCCAGAATATTAAAAATAACTAGGATTTTTCATATCAGAAAAATACTCCTCTTGAGTATTTTTCTATTAATCTAGGAAACTTATTTCCTAGATTAATACCTACTTAATTATAACATGAGCTCAGAAGCTCCTGAAATTATCTATATTAGGTTCTAGAGCTGAGGTCTTTTCTTCCTTGACGTTAGTCTGAAATGAAAATAAGAATTTTGCCAATGATTTCCTACAGCTAATTGTGGATTTCCATGAAAGAAATGAAGAAAAGCCAGTAGAGCAACATTGGAGAACTGCCTTTCTCATTTCAGACTACAACGACATGAATAACTTTCTAGTTTCACAGTGAAGTTCCCATTAGTTACACTGTGAAATTACAGAGTGTTTTTCCTCTGGAGATCTCAAAGTTCTTTTCTGGTATCAATTTGTCAATAGCCCAATGCCTCTGATCCTGTGGTGCCCAGAGGAATCTGTGCTAGCACTATTTCTGTGGAAGCCTTTCATAGGCCTTATGACAACCCAACATAAAGAACATCAGTAATGACTGTGACATTTACTTACAAGTGCTTACTTAGCTAACAGTGTATACATAAAAAGAAAGGAAGAATGGCTTTGAAAAAAACTGGAAAACTCAAGGGCAATGTGTTTATATCTCTCTGAAATTAAATTAATATATGTAAAGCACTTAGTGTTTGGTATAAAACACTCAATAGATGTTAGTTATTATTATTTTAAAATATCTGGTAATTCAGCATAAACCATTTGTCAGGTATTATGGCTTAGAGGAAGCCATTTAATTTTTTCAAATCTCGGTTTCCTTATTTTTAAAATGGGGCTTTTCTACCTATAAAATATGAATAACATGGCTCAAGGTACATACAACCATTTTTTTTACAAATATGAGTTATTAGTATAATAAATTTGGAACCTGGAAGTTAGGGGATTTAGGAATTTTAATGCAGCTAATAATGAATTATACATAATATATGAGCCTTGGTGGCACAGTAGTTAAGAGCTCAGCTGCTAACCAAAAGGTTGGCAGTTTGAATCCACCAGCCGCTGTTTGGAAAACCTATGGGGCACTTCTGCTCTGTCCTATAGGGTCTCTATGAGTTGGAATCAATCCGAAGGCAATGGTGTTTATATAACATATATCATATTACCCCAGCTATTTACTAAAACTGGGTAAAATATAATACTGATATCCTGCCATTCATGGATAGCTTCTTCCAGTATAAAGTTCTTCTCAACGATCATACATGAAGTCACGCCTCTCTAAAGGTGGCTGTAGGCAGGCTCATGGAGCTAGAAAGATTTGTTCTGGAACATCATAGAGCAAATAAAATAAAGAGGTATTTAAACAGTTTTATAACTATTTCTTACTGGCAAACATGGTAAAACCAAACATTCGGTGTGCCTGTGAAAATGTCATATAGTCATGAATCAATATTTTTGGAGAAGAGGGAAACCGGAGATTTGGGTGATCTTATGGAAGTCTACCCTCTGAATGTCAGAGATTATGGGAATATGTCAGGCTAAGTTGCTTCCATCTAAATTCCATGTTCACTGTAATCCTGCTGACCCTTTCCATCTCTGAATAAACCCGTTGCTGTCCAGTTGATTCTGACTCATAGCGACACTACAGGAGAGAACAGAACTGTCCCGTAGGGTTTCCAAGGAATAGCTGGTGAATTCGAATAGCTGACCTTTTGGTTAGCAGCCGAGCTCTTAACTACAGCACCACCGTCTCTGAATAGGTATACGTAAACCCGTGGTATTTGATGACTGTACCCGTGGCTTTGATATTTACTCATCTATTTTCATTTATCATTGCATGCCCCAATTATGTAAGTCTCACCTCTTGCAAAGCTTCTGGTGGGTGAAGACCTGGGTCAAACCAAGGGTCTGGGATGTGCAAAGAGTGGCTTTTTCTTGTATTTTATTTCAGAGGTTTCAATGTTAATTATTTCAGTCAATCCTCACAATAAACCATTGGAAAGAAATTGAAATCCACAAAGTTTAAATTCGATAACTTGTCCAAATTTACTTGGCTGGCCTTCAATAAACATTTATTGAATTTCAGTATCATCTGTTAAGTGCCTATGATTTGTAATCACTGAGCTTGCAAAAAATACAAAATAAGAATTATCCTACCATTTTACCATTGTATAGCACTTTCCTCTATTTTAGATCATAATTTGCATTTTTAAAGTAGCTTCTGTTTATAAAGCACCTTCACCTACAGGATTGTGTTTAGTGATTGATGGATTATAGGGTGGGAGGCTATGCCAAGAAGCGATAATGCTGTATTATATATTGGAAAAACATAAAACACAGCTGAGTAGGATTTAGATTAATCCATGGATGGCAAAGTCACAACATTTGTTACTGATGAAACAAATCTGCAAAAGGAAATTATTTTAAAAGGGAAGCTAAAAACAAGGCTTTGCTTCAGATGTTTTCTTAAGCTGGAATGTCCTTCTCTTTCTTCTTCCATCTCAGAGGGGTCTACTTCTCCTCAAAGCATCACTCAAAGGCCATCTCCTTTACAAAACTATCATTGATCCCTCGGAGTTTGCAATGAGTTGCTTCCCTCTGTGTCCCCATAGCTCTTTATGTGTAGCACTAACAGCACTTATTTTCTTCTTTGTAAATAGCTATTTATTTATAAAGCTTCTTCAAGGCAGAGGCATGCCTGTTATCGTTATCTACCATAGTGTCTGAAACAGGGCTTTGCAAAGCAAGGAATCCCATAGCGTTTGCACGATCAAGTTAATTGTGGAGGAACACTACTAAGTCAGAGGCTGTATAAAGGAGAGAAAGTACTCAATACTCCCCAAAATATTGCCAACGGTCACTTCCTGCCAGATTCTGCATGAGGTATCTTTGCTATCATAAATGATTACAAAGACAACAGTGGAAAGAGAAACAAAGTGGTAGAAAAGATTATTGGGGGAAAATAATAAAAGAAACAAGAGTAAAAGTGGAGAAGGCAGAGATTTAGAAAAGGCAGACTGGTAGAAGGGTTTTTCATTCCACAGTTACGTATTAACAGAGCTCTGCTGGAGCAGTGGTTAAGAGCTTGGCTGCTAACCAAACGGCTGGCAGTTCAAATCCACCAGCTACTCCTTGGAAACTTTATGGGGCAGGTCTACTCTGTCCTATAGGGTCACTATGAGTTAGAATCAACTTGATGGAAATGGGTTTTTGTGTTTTTTGTTCTTTTTTTTTTCCTATGTACCAGGCTCATAGAACTACCCTATAGGATTTCCAAGTCTGTATTTTTTTTTTTAATCTTTACAGACAGTGGTTAAGAGTTAGGCTGCTAATCAAAATGCTGGCAGTTCGAATCCACTAGCCATTCCTCATAAATCCTATGGGGCAGTTCTATTCTGTCCTATAGGGTTGCTATGAGTCAGAATCAACTCTTTGACTGCAATGGGTTTGGTTTGGTTTTTGAAATTTTTACAGAAGCAGACTGCCACACCTTTCTCCTGTGGAGTGGCTGGTGGGTTTGACGGCAACAGATATTTTTATTTTCATTTATTTTTTATGCACCAGGCACTGTACTAATTATAGAGGATACAACAGAGAGCAAGACCTAGTCCCTGTCCTCAAGGAGATTAGAATCGAGTTTGGGGAGCAGACAAGTAAGCAATAATTAATTACAAAATGAAGTGGTAAGTGTGCTATTGGAGTCATTGTTGGTGCAAAGAGTTAATATACTCGGCTGCTAACGGGAAGGTTGGGGGTTTGAATTTATCCAGAGGTACCTTGGAAGAAAGTTTTAGTGATCTACTTCTGGAAAATCAACCATTGAAAATTCCACGGAGCACAGTTGTACTCCAACACGTATTGGGTCACCATGAATTGGAGCTGATTCAAAGGCTACCGTAAGTGTACCGGCAAGGTAACTACCTATTATAGCACGACAGTTGCATTTCTAAGAAATCTTGCCTTCAAATTACCTTTAAAAAATAGCTTCTGTGGAGAAGAGAGGCTAAGGGCTAGATTTCTAGTCTTATAATACCATGTTTTAAGGAGCCCTGGTGGCTCAGTGGTTAAGAGCTTGGCTGCTAACCGAGAGGACAGTGGTTCAAATCCACCAGCCACTACAAGAGAGAAAGGTGTGACAGCTTGCTTCTACAAAGATTTACCATCTTGGAAACAATATGGGGCAGTTCTTCTCTGTCCTACAGGGTTGCTATGAGTTGGAATCAACTCAATGACTGTGGGTTTGGTTTAATAACATATTTTACTGCAGGAATTTCAATAAGAAAGTTGTGTGTCTTAATAGGTCTAAGAATATAGATGCAAAAACAAAACAATATTGAGCAAATCTAGCATTTGAAAATGTCTAGACTTTTCTCAAGAAGAATGGTCTTTACTTTCTTATCGCTACCAGTATTATGATTATTTACTCTCATAGTTACTTAAATTTCTTCTTTTAGACACCTACCGCTATAGTAACTACTAGTGTAATTTAATGTGGTCTCTGTCTTTCATGTGACCCTCATGAGGTTAGGAAATGTGCCCGATTTTTTCATCTTTTTGTCTTCAGTGCAGCACTTTCCTCACAGTACGTGCTCAGTAAATTGTTAAATTCATGAAATTACTAACATTTGGTACTTTTATCGCCCAATGTCACTTAAAGTTTCTGTACAGCCTGTAACAAACTTTTTTTCCCCAAGTGGTGCTCGTTTCAGATTGCAATGTGAGTCCTGCACAAGACCAAGAGGTCTGCACAATGCACAGAGACAGCATGCACTGCTGGGCAGGTTGCGCACTGCACAAGTAAACTCAACCAAGGTGGGACTGAGATCCAGCCTGCACTCCCCACCCCAAGCCACAGCATAAGGTACATATCTTTGAAGGAAGCCATACCTTTTCCTAATTCCCTGATAATGTAACTTGTTGGTTTCCCTAATTGAACACACTTTATCCAAGTATCATATAAAGTAAAAAATGCAATGGCTGAAAGATGGAATTATGGATCTAAGGTTTCATCTAAGAATGTTTTGTTTCATTTGATCAAGAGTGTGGTGGCGAGCCTATGAATGCCTTTGAGGAAGAGGGTAACATGGATAATATGGCAGTCAGAAGAATTAATTTAGGAGCAAGCATTTCAATTTCCCATGCAGAAATTTCTTTTATATTTGCTAAGTCTTCAACGAGAGCCATCACACTGAGACCTTCCAATATGTTACTAATGAAATGAGCTTTCGTTTAATTTATTTTCACATTTATTTTGTTAATATTTTTGTTGTTGTTTTCAGGAGTCATTTTAAGGCATGTTTGGTGCAGTTTTTAAAACTCTGAGCCATTGCAATCTCAATGCAAATGCCATTGCATCCAAGAAAGATGATTTTAATACTGTGTTATTTAGGATATATTTCATTTACTTTAAAACCACAGTTGTGAAATTATTTTGGTTTTAAATAGCTGGCTTGGAGCCAGAACCTCATATGCAGTTAGTCATTGGATCCCATTAGTAACATCGGGGAAGGCCAGACAGCCCACAGAAGGGGGAGCTAAAGGGAGACATCCACAACATCTCTTTAAAGCAGAAAATGAGGAATCAGAATGACGTCAGCCGTTTAGCAATAGAAATCATAATCATGATGCTAAAAGAACTTGAAAAACCCATTGCTGTTGAGTTGATTCCAACTCATAGAGACCCTATAGGACAGAGTAGAACTGCCCCATAGGGTTTCCAAGGAATGGCTGGTGAATTTGAGCTGTCGACATTTTGGTTAGCAGCCTGAGTTTTTACCCACTGCCCACAGGGGCTCCTGCAACGATAAAGATGATTAGTATTTATTAAACATGTGCTATGTGCCTGGCACTGTGCTAGATACACTGTTACCTTACTATTCCTCAGAATGAAGAGGTAAAATGATTTGATTAAGGTCACACCGTTTGGCAAAGTTAGAACTTCAACCTTCAGGCCTGTATGAATCTAAATAAAATATACTCTATAAAGGCACGCACTTTCCCAAGTTAGAAGATGATGCTGAAGATGATGCTCTAACTAACCAAGACCCACTGGTCCTGGAAACTCCCTGCCAAGAAGGGACAATTGACCCTCTCTTAAAAAGTAAAGAGATGTCAAACCTTTGTGTTGCTACTCGTAAAAGAGCCTTCTCTTTCCCCCAAACAAACACACAAAGTGTGTACGGATCTACCTCCACTGGCAATCTAAAGGGAAACTTCCTGGCTGTGGTTTTAATTGGAAATGGAACCTTCCCGCGCTGTCCAAATTGCTTACAGTTACCCATCACCATCAGGCTTTCATCTAGGAGACAAGTCAACTCCAGTGATGGATAAGGCAATATTTATATATTATCTTGCAAAGTAAGCAAGGAGATTTTCAGTTAAAAAGTACTACAAGGGCATTCTTGTAATGAAGACATTGTAAAGAAGACAGTAATGAAGACATTGAAATTAGGAGGAAAAAAATCGTGTGATGCTATTAAAAATAACTTTTATGGCTGTGATTCTGTATAAGTTGTACAAGTCAGGATACAGCTTTCAATTCAGGTGGCCAGATGCAAGGGGCCATTCTTAAAATGTGTTGACCCCCTCTCCATATAAAGATCTAGTCATAGAAATTTGCTTATAGTTTAGCTCTATATTTCTCTCTCAAAATATCATGCTTCTTCCTATTGAGTTAGTATCATGAGTATTCATTAGTGATGCTCAAACAACTTCTAAGTGACGTACTGGTAATTCATTAAACAAAGATGAGAGATGAACGGCCATGGTATATATAAACCCCTTGCTACTGAGTTGGTTCTGACTCATAGCGACCTTGCAGGACTGAGTAGAACTGTTCTACAGGGTTTTGAAGGAGCGTCTGGTGGATTTCAACTGCTGATATTTTGGTTAGCAGCCGAGCTCTTAACCACTGTGCCACATACATATAGCTTTCTCAAAAGTCATGAACAAATTAATTATGATTTCTTTGATAGACCATAGACTCTAACTATGAGTGTCCTGACAGTTAAGGCAATAAGAGAAACACGATTTTGTAAATGTATTTTATTACGTAGAATAAGAGAAAGCATATCAGTAGGTGAAACAAAATTTATAAAGGAGAGCCCTAGTAACCTGTTGGTAGGAATGCAAAGTGGGGCTACCTCATTGGTGAAAATGCCCATACTCTATAAATCCAGCAGACTGGCTTCTGAGTATATAAGAAAAAACAAATAAAATAAAACTCTTGCTCCCATGCACCAGGAGTACAAAGATGCTCCTTGTAGGATACTTTGTAATTGCAGAAATAAAAAAATAAACTTCCTAAATGCTCACTAGTGAGGAATGTATGTACACAACGAAATACTATATAGCATTTTAAAATGAATGAACTAGATCACACACATGAACATGGATAATTTTTAAAACCAAGTTTGAATAAAAAACAAATTACAGAATAATTATTTCAGGATGGTAACATTAAAAACAAAATGCCAAAACAAAACTATACATTGTTTATGAACACACAGGTTTCCTATAAAAAGCATGGACTGAAGGAAACACACCAAATTCATGATGGTGGTTATCTCTGGAAAGGGGAGCAAGGAATGGATCAGGGGATGGGGACAGAGATGGCTTCAGCTTTGTCAGTAATTATCTATTTTTTTTTAAAGCCCTAAGAAAAATGGTATAACAATAACTAACATTGCTAATTCTGAGTGGTGGTTGTACATGTATTTATTATATAGTTTACGTACTTAAAAATTTTTTAATTAAAATAAAAGCTTATGATAGCTTCAAGACTAAGGACCTCCAGCACGGTCTGTATACTCCAAAGGTCGTGTATGTATTAGAACAACAATCTTTTATATGAGTGTTATGAACAGATTAACATATCTCTGTTTGAAGAGTTCATTCATTCACCAAATATTTACTGAGCCCTACTATGGGCAATGGAGTCCCTGGATAGCACAAACGGTTAAATGCTCAACTACTAACAGAAAGGCTGGTGGTTCAAACTCACCCAGAGGCACCTCTGAAAACAGGCCTGGTGCTCTGCTTCCTAAAGGTCACAGGTTTGAAAACCCTATGGAGTAATTTTATTCTGTGCACACTGGGTCATCATGAGTGGGACTCTACTTGACCACATCTAACAATAACAACTATGGGCAATAGGTCGTTAGGTGGCGCAAGCAGTGTGCACTTAACTACTAACCTAACCCCCCCAGCAGCACCACAGAAGAAAGACCTGGCCATCTGGTCCGTAAAGATTACAGCCAAGAAAATCCTATGGAGTAGTTCTACTCTGTAACATATAGAATCAACTGATGGAAACGGGTTTGGTTTTTTTGGCTTACGATGGGGAAACACAAGACAAAGTTCTTGCCCTTTTGAAACTTGTATCCTAGAGGGGAAAACATATACATACATATATATATGTGTATAACATAATCCCAATAGGAGATCATTATAATTGAGCTGGTATTCAGTCAGAAGATCCCCAGCAAGGCATAACTGTTGATGTTTTTTCTGACTTGTCAATGACTGTGCTGTCCCAGTGATTAAACATTCTTAATATCACCCTTGTACTAAATTCAATGAAGAGAAATTAAGCAGGCTTAGAAGACGGATAAAGAGTGTGCATTGCTGTTGTTGTAGTATGCCGTCAACTCAATTCTGACTCATAGCGACCCTATAGGAGATATATTTTATATAGGATGGTCAGATAGACCCCTTTGAAAAGGTGTTTTAAGCAGAGACCTGAATAGAAGGCAGGATCAACCTCTGGGAAGATATTGAGAATACAGATCCAAGCGAAGAGAACAGGGCAGGAATAAACTTAGATGATGAACACCAAGAAGGTGTGGCTGAAGAGGACTGAGCAAGGAGGGGGTGATCAGAATGCATTTTAGAGAGATATGCAAGGACCGGAAAACCTGGTGGCATAGTGGTTAAGAGCTATGGCTGCTAACTAAAAGGTTGGCAGTTCGAATTCACCAGGAGCTCCTTGGAAACCCTGTGGGGGCAGTTCTACTGTCCTGTAGGGTCACTATGAGTTAGAATTGACTTGATGGCAAGGGGTTTGGTTTGGGGTATGCAAGGACCAGATTCGACTAGGACTTTCCGACATTGTAAGGGTTTGGATTTAATTCTGAATGGGGCATGAAGCTACTGGAAGAAATATAACAAGGAACTGACCGACTTCGATTTTTAATAATTCACTCCAGCACCTACGTATAAACCTGATCATAAGGCGAGAGTGGAAGCAGGGAAACCAGTTAGGAGATATTGCAGGAGCTTAGCCTAGACATAAAGCTGGCTGGGGCCTGGAGGTTAGCAGCGGAAAGGGTGAGAAGTGGTCAGATTCGGGGTACATTCTGAAGGCTTAGCTAACAGGACTTGTTTATGTGTGTAGTAAGAGATATGAAGGAATTAAGGAGAATTCCTAGGTATTTTGTCTTGAAGGACTAGACAACTAGAAGTTGCCATTTACAGATGGGGGAAAGACTAGAAGCAGAATCAATCTGGGGTGAAGAAATCAAGTTCTTTCATAAACGTGAAGTTTAGAAAGCCTATTAGACATCCGAGTGGAGATACCACAGCTATACGATAACAGTTGGTATTGATAGTGTCAAAAATAACCAAAAGCATCACACTAACTACTTTTCTCAACACCTCACCCACAAGAATATGATTTTGTTAACTAGCCAACAGTTGCTGACTTATTATTCTGGTTTTAGATAGTGAGTACAATATATACTCTGCTCTCTATGATTTCAAGCAGCTTATTTCCATTTATATGAACACGTTAATGGAAAAGAAGGCAAGAATGGAAACAAACACTGTTGATTGGTTCTCTTATCCCTGAATGAAGACACTCATCACATAATGTGTATTTCCAACATTCCAGGCACTCTGTTTACAGAATCCAATTTTCTGAGGTTATTTCAGATAAAAAGGTTTTTTAAATAATAACATCATAGTATGGTAGCTGATAGGCCAAATCATAAACACAATTTTAGAAAAGGCTTTCACTATGGTTTAATCCCATGTGCTACAAATAATATTAGGGAGGAATTTATAGGATAGTTTAAGAGTGGGATACGGACGTCAGACTGCCTGGGTTTACATACATCGTGTTCCCACTACTTACTTGGAAAAGCTACTTAACCTCATGGCTCAGTTACTCTACCCTTTAAATAAGAATAATGATAGGATTGAGGATTACATGAACAAGCACAAACCAAATGTTTCGTACAGTATATGGCACCATGTAAGTTTTAGATAAACATCAGCTACAAATGTTGTTTTTAAAAATATAGCACGTTTGATTCTACAAGCCTGCGTTATATACTACTATACACAATACACTGTGCTAGGCACTATCCAGTCAGTGATGGCTAGATAGAAACCATACTGAGCCAGACAGACCCATTAATGAAAGTACTCTTTAGTATAACATATTAGTCTTTCTAAACTTTGAAATCAAAATCTACATAGAGAAATGGAACAAGAAGAATGGAAATAACTAGAATGTTCAAGCATTATGAAGAATGCAACCAATGTCACTGAACCATTTGGGTAGAAATCGTTGAATGGGAACCTAAACTCCTGTGTAAAAAAAAAAAACCCTTCACTGAAAACACAATATAATAATCCATACAGAGGTGGCCCAGGTATCAGTGACTAACCTCTGATGAACATACTGGCCACCAGCTCATTTTCTTCAAGTCATACACATCTTCTCTTCCACAACTCATGCTGACCCTATCTGTTGGATTCCTCTCTCTTTTGAGGGAACTTGTGAATGGTCTATAATATGAAAGATCTCATTCCACTGTAAAAGAAGTCCATAACTTTCACATGTCACTTATAAAAAATATTGAAAGCCCCTAGTAAAATCTTTACATCATCTACAAATCTTATCTCCCCATGTCTGGGAGACCCATTATAGTTGTCTACATCCCACATTCATGTCTTTTAGAAGCAACATACACACAAAAATATCTTTCTCGGAAATACAGAATTAATTTTCTAGAACAGTCTTCTAACTGCTGGGCAGGTTTCATACTTCTCTTACTTTGATCTTTTTTTTTTTTTTAACCAATTTATAAATTCTTCCCTTGTGCAAATCAACATTAAGGAACCTTGACAATATTGCCGAAACGTGAGGTTAGTTTTTAGACCATGCTTACAGGTTGCTTGGGAGTGTATTTGATTTCTTCATTTTATCATTTCCAAGAAGGAAATGGAGCAATGGGGAAAACAAAGCAAAAAGTTGCACGTCATAGTGAAAGAGCATTGTTCGGACAAGATCTGATAATAATGTCAGCTGTGGGACCTCTCAATGGACTTCATTCCTCTGGAACAAAAGGGCTATTTCTTTGTACCGGAGCAATACCCAGCTCAATTCTTCATTTAGTATTCTAGAAGTCAGTTTCAAAGTAGGTCAAAGAATGAGAACCCATTCTGGTTTCTTCCTCAGCTCACATCTTTAATTTCCGTGGAACAGACACTATGTGAACCTATCTATTCCCAGCAAGATGAGAAGAAACCTGCAACCTGCCAGTCTCTGTAAGTTCTTTTCCAATATTATGCTTGTGAAAAAACTTTCATCATTTTCCCTTTTGTAAGAAAAGAAATTTTGAAAGCTAAAAATGGCACACGAAAAAACCACTCTGCCCATTGGTCTGGTGAATTAAAACCGAAGCAGATTTCACACCAGCAGGAATATGTTTCAGTATGTAACTGTTTCCAAAAAGGCTGATTCTAAGCAAGTGAAAGGTAAAAGACAGCTTCTCAAAGGTCTCACATTAGGAAAAAAGACACAGAAGGTGGCACTCAGATGAATATGTCCTAGCCTTAAGGTAATGGCTTTCTGCCACCAAAATCCATTGTAGGAATACATACAATTTCCACAAAAGGAAGGGTGTGGAAAAGTCTCTAAAACAAGATCTTCTCTTCTGGGAGAAATAATATTCGTATTTTTGAACTGGATTAACTGACAAACAGCGCTGTTTGTTTAAAAGGCTCAAATAGAAACATTTTTTATTGATTTACTTTTTAATAGCTGGCTGAAGTAGAAGAGTTAGAAAAGGGGCAAAAGTACAAAGGAATAAAATCACCACAGTTGGAAATAAATAAATTCAAATGGCCGAGGCACATTAAAAAATTCAACCTTCTCAATAAGCAAATAAATGCCTCTTTTAAAAAACGAAACTCATATATCTATGTAGTCTTACTCATCAGGTTCTATGATTTTTTTGCTCCTCTTTCATTTTGTCAAGATACAAGAAGTCATTCTACCTTTAAGCAGGCTACTAGGTTGTCATTCATTTAAAACTGTGCTTCCACTCCATCCAGCCTTTTTTTTCTTGCCTTTTCAGATGTTGTATAACATTACGCGCATAGCTAAACCAAAAAGCAAACCAGTTGGTGTCAGGCTCCAAGTTATGGTGGCCCCACGCGTGTCAGAGTAGAACTGTGCTCCACAGGGTTTTCAGTAGCTGCTGTTTCAGATGTAGACCGCCAGGCCTTTCTCCCAAGGCTCAAACTTTGAAGTGGGTGGACTCGAACCCTGAACCTCTAGCCTTTCAGTTAGCAGCCAGATGTGTTACGCATTTGCACTACCCAGGGACTCCAGTACATGGCTACCAGATAGTATTTTCCAAGTAGCCCCTTGACATGTAGCAAAATAAGGTTTTGCCTTTGGATTCTGAAAGCTGGTTCTACTTCTCTGCTTTGCCACTCCCAGGGTTTTCACTACTTTGTATTAATTATGCTCAGTACTCTTTACCTCCTTTGGAGGCAGAGAACATGTTTTATTTGACTCTGATTCTCAACACCAAGACCAAGTTTTGTGCTATATGCTCTGTTCACGTCATCTGACATACTATATTCTGCAATAATATTTGTGGAGCATTGACCCCACATAGAGGAGCACCTGTGCACATAGAGAACACCAGCTGGAAACAAGGACGTGAGGTGGTTTCAGGTTTGGTTAGCCCCACCGTAATCTTCACCGCCTTCCTCCCAAGGCCTCCCCCATAAACCATGCCTGTTATGTCAAGGCATCTTCAACCCAGTATCCACCCTTCCAACTAGATTGCCAGCCTTAAGCCCCGTGGAGGTGCAACAGGGTGCTTAAGGGATGTAGTGGGAAATTAGGTTGTGTACAGCCAGATTTAAAATTCAGGTAGAGGATTTTAGACTTGATGCAATAGATAATAAGGAGTGACTGTAGCCTTCTCAAGAAGGAAGTACTTGATATACTCATGTATCAGAAAGACTGATCTCCTTGAAAATTCATTACAAACATGAATTAAACTTTTCTAAGAAATAAATCTAAATAATGAGCTAATAACAATGAAGTGTTAATAATGAAGGAACTGAAGGTTTTTTTTTTTTTTTTTAAATTCCATTCTGGCGTAATTAAGGGATAAATCAGTGCAAATGAAAGATGTCACCGTTACTAAAACTTCACTCACTTATTGAATTATCTTTCATGTGAACAGAGTGTGTTTTTAAGACTATTCCATTCTTATATAAGTCAATGTCATTTTCCAGTTTTGGGGAAATGGATATTAATCTCTTGTCACTGAAAATTTAACTGAGTTTATCAAAATTAATTTCTCAAAGGCCACCTGATAACCACCAGATGGCAACCTGAGCTGATGTCGGATCAGAAATTTAAGTTATGGATAGCCCTGAGACTATTCATCAACAACCACTCAGACCCCTGGGCTCCTTTAAAATCATAAAACACAGATGCTTTCTACTACTTGTGTAAATTCCATTGGAACAGAATGCAATACGCTCGACCCACAATGTTTACGATAATTAAAGTTTTTTCCTTAATAGCAGTCTATCTAGAAATAGCAGACTATGAAATGATCATTAATAGAACTGTTACAGTACTTGAACAAATGCCTATCAAGAGAGCAGGCACACATTAGTACATTTCCTAAAGAAAATCCATTTTCATTTCAGATTCTGATATTTTATTTAGAAAAATTACACCCTTTCTTTTAATTACTTCAGTAAACATAATGAGGGTTTTGCTAATGACACCACAGAGTCCTTTCTTTTCTCCATTTTTTTAGTAATATGAGCCTGCTTGTAATTAAAGGCGTGCTGCATTAATGATGCCGAGAGTCTCCAAGGGAAACGTTTAATGTCCACCTCATGATATTATGCCAAAATTACATGCACAGAAGACTTTTTAATAATCTTTGTTTTCTAATTTAGTTTTGATTGGCTCTGGAATCCATAACAGCACTCAAGGGCTCACATTTCTACCGTCATCAGCACTTCTGCTCCATAAATTGTACAAACGCACATGACTCCTTCCGTCTGCAGGCATCTTTTCAAAGCTTCTGTTTAACGGATCCAGAAAATTAGCTGCAGGCTGGAGATAATTGCAGATAATTTTGCCATTTTTAAGCCACTGGGGTGTTGCGTGGAGATATGACAGCTAACTTTGTCTAAACACAAAGAACAAGTCATAGCTTTGTGTTGTCACTTCAGCTTCACGCACAGGTTCAGATCATCCTATCTGTGCTTCATGCAAATTGAAACAAATTGTTGTCACTAGAGGATCTGTTTTCTGACAAAGCTGTGTTACCTGGAGCTTTTAACATGGATGAAAGAGGGATGGGATCTATACTAACATGTACTCCCAGCATTAAAATAAAAAAAATGTTATTTCTTCTCTACCCTTCAGATTCCTCTCCCTTAACAAAACAGGGATCCTTTTTAGCCATAAAACAACTTAAAGAAATAGATGAAATGATAAAGAACATGTATAGTTGTTGACATACAGAATTCATGTATTTACATGTTATACACATATAGGTTAGAGTATGTGTGTATGGGTGTGTATTTATTTCCCTATTCTATTGTCATAAATAGAAAAAGGAGACTCTCCCAGAAAACTAATGTTTATAAATGCTGGCATAATTAATATAGGACAATTTAAAATCACTTGACATTAAAGATTTATGAAATAGGTCATCCAGGTTAATAAGCAGAGATCTATTATTAAACGGAATCAATGGCTACATTCACACGCTCCCTTACGCTAAGATTTCATTGTGTGTTAAAGTCAATGCAGTATTCATGGATAGTCACTGGCAGATAGTGCTGGAGCAACTGCAGAGAGTGGCAAAACCGACTCTGAAGGCATTGCCAGTGCCCTTCAACTGTACATTAAATAAATCGGCTATGGGAATTACAGGGTATTTCTCTGACCAAATGCCTGCTTGCTGCTCAGGACTGCTTATAGTCACAGCTAATAAGCATGTCACTAGCTGAGCAGATGATTACTGAAACCATTTTGCACCAAAAATTTACATATGGGGGTAAGTAGCGATAGTACCTATGTGGCAGCTACCCTGATGTAATAGGCCATAACGACTCTGAGGGAGCAGGTATGGATGCGAATGTCAAGGAGGGGAGAATGTGTAAGTCATAACACAAATGACTTTATGGATTCCCATTAGACCTTGGGCTAAGGAGCACCTAAAAAGGTCTGATGTGACAGCATCTGGAAACAGCTTTACAGCCTCGTGTCAGGAACCCGTACGCTAAAGAGTTTTACGGAAAACCCACAACTGCAGAGAGGACGTGTTGCTATATTAGGTCATTATGACTGACTTGGTATATAATATATATACAGAGTCCCAAGGTGCACATTTGAAGGCTAGATTATTAAATCAGTTATGCCAATAATATGCATATTAAGGAGCACAAATTAAGCATTGATTGGTAATATCTCACAAGTCTTACACTCTCCCTTGCAAAATTATTCGCTCAATGGCAAGTTTAAAGCCACCAAGGCTTCTGAATGTCTGCATCAGACTAAGATGCACCCTTTTAAAAGGTGGTCCTGTGGGGTTTCATGTAAACATGTAAAGTATACATGCTACTGCACCTGAGAAAGCTGAGAGATATCATTCTAGTTCTTTTTTCCCCTTTGGTCTCAAAAATCACTTAGCCATTGGAGAGGTAGGAATTGGCTTGTTTAAGGACCTTATTAGGTCCTGTCACTGTGAAAAGCAGGCATGGGAGGCTCTGTAATGTGTCCTTCCCACTCGGGATGGGAGAATGAGGCATGCTGAAGGTCCCAGGTAAATGCTTCAACATGATGGACAGGAACCATGCTGGGCAAGCATTCTCTTGCCAGAGCCTGGAACCAGGGAAGCTGCACATATAAATCACACATAGAACACATCAGACGGTGCCGATGCCGGTGGAAATAGCACCTTGCAAAATGGTATTTGCTATTTTACTTAGATTGGTGAATCGAACAATCCCAGAAGAGGCATATTGTGACAAGTGTCATGCAAACCAATATATAGGGCTAGAGTGTTGTTAATACGTGAAGAACTAGCCCAGAACTTGTCCTCCGCTGTAAGGAGTGGGAGATTGCACAACCTATCACCCGAATGGCAATTTCACCCCAGATTGGCAATGTGATCATAAAGTTGACCTTTTATGAGAAATTATTAAAGGCCTTTTCTAAAGGCAACATACGCTCTTCTACAGATTTATTGTAGTGCTGCTAATGTGTGATATAGCTCTGAGTCAGAATCGACTCGACAGCAATGGGTATGTATAATGCGTTTGAATAAGCTCTGTTTTCTGGAAGTCTTCAGCTTCTAAAATGCAACTTCTTTGCAAAGCATACACCTGTCTCCCAGAGAGATGGGTCCTCTCTTTGAAATATTTAGTCTTTTAGGGCACTTTAGTCATAGTGACACCTAATAGCCAAGCTCTTTTTCTCACTCTCCACAAAATCAGGTTTAGACTATAATTCAAACCAGTCCCCAAAGGCACTTCTGAAAAATGGCAAGCCCTTAGCTTTTAGGTGAAAACACTCTTTATTGCTCAAAATTGTTTCCTGTTACAAAACCTTTTCTATAATGCTAGGTCTAAGATGATCTTATGCTAATTTAACTCACCGGGGACTGTGAACAGATGCTACCTTGATTAATAGTTTCACTATCCTGAAAATGCCAGGCCAAGTTCAAGATAATAAAGTCAGATAAGAATACTATTAAAACCTGCCATACAATGATATCTGTATGTAGAAAAAAATGGGATCACAGTACTTGGATCGCATAAAGACCATCTGTAATAAAAGACAACAACATAAACCAAATGAACATACTGTCTGAATTCTCTAGCACATTTAACATCATTTTAATCTCTAGTCTGTTTACTAACATTTTGTAGGTGTAGTTTCAGCTATGTCCTTAGTGAAAATTCAATGTGCTACTCCGAAGCTTGCCTTTTCACTTAGTAGACACAGTACGCCACGAGAACAAAGAATTCTGTAACTTTGCTTATTAAAAGAATAGCATCTGCATTTGTATGTCCACGGTCATTAGTTTTCAGCAAATATGTTTCAACATTTCAACATTCATCTTTCAAATACCCATGAGAAACTATGACCCTTGAAAATAAGAAACTGTATGAATTGGCAAATAAGACTTTTCTAGAAAAGCCTCTCTTAAGACTTTAGTTCCTCTATCCTCTGCTTCTCTTTTCACTGTTCTCCTCACCAATGACAATAGTTTCCTGGTGAAGAAAACCAAGAGATCTATTCGAGCCTTAACTATGGAACTTTGGACTGGCCTTATATAGTTGTATAAAGAAAGCTTTGTGTTTTTAAAGTTGGTTTCCCAGCAGATTTTTTCTTTCACACAGCACATATCACCTAATCATATTCTCAATCTCCAACCCCCGTTGGATTTTTGTAATAATATATACAATACACCTGCTGTAGTGAGCCTTTGGTTTGCAGGGGAGCAGAAGGTAAGTTCCAATGCACCAACCACACTGTGCACATTGTAGTTCCTGGTAGGGCGAGCCTGCACTGAGAAGGGAGCTAGCCTGGGAACACAAATCTGCTACCTGAAGATTCAGCTTATGGCATGAAATGAGTCTTCACATTCGCCAAACTCATAGGCATATACAGCTTGCCCCCATTCGCTATGAAATATTCTATTCAAAAAGGTTGTCTCACCATTGCACAGAAGGTCTCAGGAGGGTCTCCACAGGTAATATCCGGGGGATCCAGCTTCACTTTCAGATACTTGGTCATGTCCATGGATTCCGGCTGACAGGCCATGTAATCCCAAACTTTCCCTTCATCTGTGTAGATCTGAGTCTTACATACATCATAATGTCCCCACACCAAAGGGAAGGGCTGCATCACTGAGGACACTGTAACCCAAAGGGCATGAATTGACAGGAATCTTGACAAATACATCTCTAAATTCTTTGCAGGTTTCGTGGTCACTAAAGCAGAGTTTGCTTATCTGTGATCTGTGTCCGTTTTATATATACGTATACATATGTGTCTATATGTAGGTAGGTCTTACATTCAAAGAAAAAAAAAAAAGAAGGCTAGACTTCAAACCAGACTGCAAAATCAAACGTGAAGAGTTAAGATATTGTGCGTGTTCGGAAATACCGAGGACTTTGGTGGAAGCCTAACATACTTGTGTGGTAGGCATCAACAACTTGCGGCGTTTTCTTTGTCCTAGAACATAGCCAGCAGACACAGGTCTAGTTTGGTTTTTGTAAAAGATGTCCAGTAGCAGATAATAATTTAGCAAAGTGATGGGTCTTCCATTATACATCTGATAACCCTGAGTGATCCTCGATGTTCACAGCTCAGAAATGGAGATTACACGCGCCGAGATATCAGTATCTGAAGCCAAAGGATGAGTGTTGATAGCTCGGTGTCTGTTTCCCATCAATCATTCTTTTCTTCTGGCACCAATACCTTTTAGAAACAATAAGAGTAAGAATTATTGACCCAGAATCAATGTATTACAAAGTGTATGATATGTTGATATTTTGGTTTTTGACATAATATAAAGCAAATTGGTGTAATATGGATAGCCTGTACTCGGTTGCTTCCCTAGAACGAGCAAACCACGGAAATCATTCACACTGGGGGGAATTTCTCTATGAAGGATTTAACTCTTCCACAACAAAGACAGATGTGTGTATTCCAGGTGAGGAACAGATTTTCGCTTCAAAAATTATATTTCCATCTTGACAAAACTGATAGCAAGTGCCTAGATTGAAACATTTCTCATGTGCTAGAAAATCTTCCAAGAGAACAATGTGGGAAATGAGCTCTTTTATTACACTGACAAAGAAATGACAACTCCTTGTATGCCTTTTGTCTCTTGGCAAAGAGACCCTAAAATCGCCAAATTCCTTGTGTATTTCTTAGCTTTTGTTAGCTGGAGTGAAAACCAGCATTGTTGGCCTGAGCCTGTCCCTGTGGGTTTGCTCATTATATTGCAAGAATTTAGCCTCTTTTGTTTAGTTGTATGTAGTGATAAAGACAACTTGGCTCTCTGGATTAAAAAAAAAAAAAAATTCTTTTCAAAAATAAAACCAAAGGGGTAAATTTTCTGTTCATAAGAGTCTTTTATTTTCCCACATCTCTTTATAGCCATTACATCTGCATTTGCAGTTACTTTCTGTAACAGAAGTGAATTTGTCCCAAAGGCAAATATTATATGCTATTTTAAAACTAAAAGCTCCAGTAAAACAATTTAAAATGCACATACAAAAATAGCTGAGGGTGAGTTAACAGGCCATGAAGCTGAATAATACGGCACTAATTCTCAGAGAAAATGGAAATTACTATTTAAAAGTACTTTTGGTTAACTTATAATGCAGCCTGCATAACGATGGGTAGAAGTGATTGGTGCATTTAGCTGGCAACTTTTTCCTTTGAGATGATTATCCAAATCTAAACAAACAGTAATATATGGAATCCAGGTGTAAAAAAGGTATATTTGCTTAAATAGTTGGTCCTATTCACAGTCCCAAAAATTAACTATAAACAATTCAAAAAGGACAAAAAAGCCTACAGTTTTGGAAAATTCCACTACATTTCCTTCAATTCACATTGACCAGTTTAAATATGGAAGTTCACTATCTTCAAACACTCTTATAAAAGGAATTCACTATATTTAAATAATGCACCATCTTAAAATGAACTAAGCCACAGACTATGAAGTGCCAACAGATGGTTGAATTGTGTTTCCATAGCAAAGTAATTTATAATAATTGCTTTATGGATGCAAGTGCAATTTTCATTATATTCAATTCATAAAATGTTATCATACAGCTACAATTTGTGATATTTTCTATTAGGGAGAGTGTTGAATATTTGAGTTTCCATGAAGCAATAATTAGCAGTTTGTCTGATCATGTATAAACTATAGATTTGAATCTGCTTCTTTCTTGTACCATAAAGACTATACTGTGTTGAACACATTTTGAAATCTTAAGCTAAAGAGAAAAACACAGAGAAGCATGTGTTGTGCCTATTACAGCCTTCTGTTTTTTGTTTCCAGTTTCATTAGTAATTTTAAGTTGATATTTTCAGAAACATCCAACAATTTGACAATTAATAATCTGAAAAGGTGTTAAAAATAGCACAAATTTATCCTTTCTACATGCATTTTTCAAATGTGTTTACTACTTTATTATAGCAGGAAACAAACACTTTCCCAGGAGGGCGGAGGTGGGCAGTGTAAAATCTATAGACCAGAAATTATTAACTTCAATTCTTATTGTCATATACACAGCTACTTATTTTCCAAAAACGATGCAGTCTTGAAGACTTGGAATGGACTGCTTTGAGTTCGAACTGAGTAAGCAGAATGTGTTAATTTTTTATATTATTTTTTAAACATGGATTTAAGTATCATATGTTTGCATGCTCCCTGAAATTAGTCTTAAATGTGTATTTTTTTTAACATTTTTTTTTTTTACCATCTCCCTCACCCATTTATTCTTGGACACTGTCCTCATCCGCATTTTGCCTTAACACAGCCACAAACTAAAAGGTGCCCATACATTAGTACGGGAAAGATTTGGACACTAAGGAAAAGCCTGTGAACCTGTCACTGCCTCCTGACACAACAGCAATCCCAATATAACGAATTCTCATTAGAGTATAGCAGAATTATAATGATGGTCATTACACAGAGTTATGGACTACAGCATTGATCGAATTGAGAGAACTGACAAGCAAAAATGCACAGGAGTGCAAGATATTTGAATATTAGGCACATGCAGGACTGTGCGACAGGCAGAAGCAGCCAATTATAGCTTCAATTTCTGGCATATAACCAGTTGTGATTAATAGTTTTCCATTACATTACAGACATATTATTAATGTATTAAAAATGTCAAGCTTTGGCAAGCACTAATATGGCATGGCTCAGTTAGTCTGCAGAATTTACATTTAATGAGCTCCCATTGACACAGGAAAAGATACTGACCATGGCATATTACACATCACGAGCAGAGGGTCACTCGGCTGTTCTTTAACATAATTATTCGATGTTTCACTCTAATTTTTACGTTTGTAGCGTCAGCTATGATGTGTCTTTCGCTTTGAGCCTCCTTACTTCCCAGTACCATATGCACTTCAAAGAAAATCCTCAACTTAAAATGAGTAAGGAGTTAATCTATGAACTTCCATGACACATAACCGAAAAGAAGTCTGTCTCAAATTCACGAATTTGTTGTTGAAGTATTATTATGGAGTTTTCAAAGCAAATAAAACCATGTAAAAATAGAAGGCTCTTTATACCTTAACCTGTATTACCTCATGGTACTGGTTCCCATCTGGCTATGCTTTCAACCAGGTTAAAATTATCGATGTCCTCTTTAAAGCTAGGGCAGTACAATAAATAGCTCAGCAAACTGACTATGAGAATGACAGTCAAAGACATATTTTGGGACTTTGTAAGCTGATCCCTTCTGGCCCCTAACTGGTCTGATTGCCAAGTAATACAGGCTTTGAATTTGTTTCAGAAGTCTGAATCCCCCAAATGTAAGCAATGTCCCAAGATGTCTCTGGGCAGTGCCGGCTCTAGCTCTTAACTTTGCGAAACTTGGAAACTCACTATAATCAAATAGTGTCATTGTCTCTACCTGTAAACTACAGTCTTGAGGACGTTTTTTTGATTATTATTATTTAAAAACAGAAAAATACAAACTAACATGCTATGAGCGCTCCATAGGCCTCTGGCAGGTGTATGAATGTCCAGAGCCAATGTCAAAATACAAAATTATGTCACGGCCCTCCAGTTGGTAAACGTTATTGATCAGGACTACAATGGGCTATAAATTGGCTTTGCAGACGTGGCACATATCTTTCTGCTGGATTCTGAAGTTAGTTCCTTTCTACCTTGGATTACCTTTTCACAAAGTATGTCACAGTCCCTTTCAACAAAACAGGAGCTTCCCAAAATATTACATGAAAGGAATAATGATAAAAACTGTAGGTAATTCTATCCCAAAAGAAATTGCCAATTTCATCAACATCTGAGAGGAAAATATTGCCAGGAAATCTACTAACTCTAACTGGCTTTCAGCATTTGCTTTATTATATAATCTAACTAGGAAGTGGGGGTGGTAGTAGTAGGGTATTTATTCCATAAATATTCAGCTGTTCAGGGGCACCTGAAATAGACAGCTATTGACTCATTCCTCACAGGCATTAAGAATTTTATAAATACACATGTTTCTGAATGGGAAGGAACAAAAAGAAAATTGACTATAATCATATTCCATTGAATGAAAACCCTAAAGGAGTAAAGATATGTACAAATATCAAAATTAGCAGTTTCCAACACAGTTATCATGAGATTTGCTACATGAGATATTTTAACACATATTGAACGCTCTTGGCACTTATTTGTAGTGAAGATTGCAATTTCTAGACATCTTAATGGGAAACATCTGTTTCTATCCTTTTCTTAACTGTCTTTCAACATGTAGGGAATTTAACATGTACAACATCATTGGCATATCCTACTCATACTTGATTGGATATTCTGAGCAACTGCCTATCATGAGATTCTTAATAAAACCAAAGAACACACTTCAGTACTTGAAAGATCTCTGTTTTCATTGACAGAAGACTGATGAGAGAAATTAAATATCATGTGTTTTTCAGAAGGTTTGGGGACTGGATAACACATAAAATTATTTCAGAATCAGCTAAACCTAGAGGAAATCTGGTGTTTCATTCCCATGTGAACAACAAAAGCATCCATTCTCTCACAGAGGGAAGTTCAGAGATCCCAGGTCTCAAATACACATTTGAGAAAATCTACACCCACGTGAAGTTTTGAAACAGAACTCTAGATTCTGCAAATAATTTTTTTTTAAGTATTCTAAACCTTCCACTGAGATAAAATACAATATAATTCACACACACTCATGCATCTGTTTTTCCCAGGTTAACATATAATTGATTTGCTGAGTTGTATGAAATGTTCTTTCTTTCCAAGCGACTCGGTGTTTTGCAACTCTAAAACTCTCTCCCAGTGCTCACAACGCTTACAAAACCTATCAACTAAAAGTGCCATTCCTTAATTTTTTAACATATTAACTGAGAGTTTTCAGGATATTAATGGAAGCAAAAACAGGTTATTTGCACCAATTAGAAATATACAAAAGGAAATAGTACATTCGCCTGAACCATTTTAACACACATGCCCAGTGAAAGCTGACAAAATAAAAATCTAATAGGAAAAACAGCTATATGTCCTAATAAAGGAAACTGGTTTAAAGATTATCCCTCTTAAATTTTGCAAAATGAAAATTAAATTAAAAGTCAAATATATGGAATCCTGAAATGTTCTGATGTTGGTCTCAGTGGTGAAATACATCTTATTTCATGGTATCCAAAAAAGAAAACCTTTATATGTGTGAAATGCTGGATACATTTCTTCTTTGCTTGCTGAACCACATGCAAAAATCCAAAATTTACCCTAAGGAAAAACCGAAAAGTTGCTTATCTCAAAAAATAGTCTTGAACAGCTGCTTTTCCTTTACCAAAAAGAAAGGGGCTGGCGCAGGCATTCAAAGTGGCACAGTTCAAAATATTTAAATGTGGGATTGCTAATTCCCCACAGGTTAGGGACAGTCCTCAAGTCCAGCCCAGCAGCCAAATCTTGCTCCTCCCCCCAAAAAAGAGACGTTCTGGAAAACTTTTTCTGGTAAGTTTAACGAGTAAGCATATTTGAAAAAAATTTTTTTTTTTTTTTTTTTTGCTGGAAGAGCTTTCTTTTTTTTTTTTTTCATTTCTGTAAGATAAGAAAACTTTTAGCATTTCCAGTCATAAAATAGGGCCTTATTTCTAGAGCAAGTCTACTGCCAGATTCGCCATATGTTTAGCGGGATTCTGACTCTTACTCAGAATTTTCCATTCCAAAGATTGACAAACTGTTAAGAGACTCCATTACTGGGAGAGGAAGCTGTTCTGAGTTTTCCTGTAGACATTTCAGTATTCTTCTTACCCCATTTGTTCAATCACTCCTGCTTTGCTTCATACAAACATTTAAAGGTACACTCAACTCTTTCTAGTCTTGGAAAATCTTAGTATCACATCCCTTAGTGCCCTTGGCCTAAAAAAAAGGGGGGGGGGGTGGAGGGAGGAGCCAGGTTGCTACTGTCATGCCAAGAAGTTAATAAGGATGGCTTGAAACTGTATTTATGAGCCTGAATGTAATTGGCTTGGGAAGGAGAGGTGGGGAGAAGGAGATTACATAGGCGAACAATGCATTGAAGAGTTGCAATGTCGTGCTAGATTGATCATTCCCGGATAAAGAGAAGAATGGGGAGGAAATGGGGAACGAATGCCTCTACCCTCTGGAAATCAATACATGATGTAATGACGAGAACGCAGTCTCCGACTTTTCCACAGAAAGTTGTTTTAAAATCCCCGCTAGGAATTTTCCTCCGTTGCCCTGTAAGATGACAACCTACTCTTAAGTGGATTTCTGGAAGAAAAAAAAAAAAAAAGGTCCCGGGTAAGGTTACTAAAATAAACAGCAGAGGGCGCAGTTTCTTTTTTAATCCAACTTTTCCCTTGCATGAATCACTTAATTGGTTATTTTGGGCCCAATAATATTCAGTATTATTTGTATTATATATAGATATCCACAGATCCATACAGGAGAGCAATTCACTGTCCTAAGCCGAATTCATCAACCGATTAATGTACTGCCAGGAAAGAATCTGAAAAAAAATATTTCCAAATAGCATTCCTACACCAAGTCTTTCCCCTCTCAATTTTCCTTTCTCCTCAGCTACAGAACACGGGATAGTAAGGTTTTAATCTCACACCAATAAAAGAGATTAAAAGAAAGGGACTTCAAAATCTCTCATTGTGGCCACCGGCCTCACCTGGCCGGTAACAGGGCAAGTTTTTTTCCCCAAAGCAAAGACAATTGGTGAAAGGTGGGGGGCGGGGGACCCTCCTGCGCCTTGAGTGTGGTCAGGTGCGCGAGAGAAGGAGAGCGCGCTGTGTGCATGGCAGTCCGTCGATGGAGGTACCGACCCAGCGCCGGGCTCTGGATACAGCAGGCAGACTCGTAACCTGCTCGGGGCGCACACCCAGGAGGACATGTGTGTGGGTGTGAGAGTGTGCAGGCTGTGTGTGCGCGCACAGGCTCCGCACGCTGCCTCCTCAAGGCGCTTTAGAAAGTTCCTCGCCCACCCAGAGCCTTCCCTCCCGCCTGTGGATTGCACCGGGGGGACCGGAGGGAGGGAGGCCGCCCAGCGGCAGAGGGGCGGAGAGGAGACGCGTGGGTCGCTGAAGGAGGGGAAGCAAGCCGCACTTACCCGGTGGCCCATTTGCCCTTGCGCTGGGCGGGAGCCGAGCCGACGGCGCGGGGCGGCGGCCCTGCCCAGCCTGGTCCGCCTCGGGCGGCGGCCGCAGCAGCGGAGCCCGCGGGCAGCGCACCGGCGGGCGGCGGCTGCTGCTCCCGCGGAGCCACCTCCCGGGCGCGGGCGGAGCGGGAGGGGTGGGGGTGTGGACCGGACCCGCCGCCGCAGCCCCGGGGTCCCGATCGCGCCAGGCGGGCCGCGGGAGAGGACCCTGCGGACCCGGCGCCCGAGCCGGCACGCCACTCCCCGCCGCTTAATTACCTTCCTCCAGCCCCCGGGGGGAGCCTCCTGCGCGTCGCCCCCTCTCGGAGCCCGCACCGAGGGGGGAATTCCTTCCCGTTGACGTCCTCTCCCGAAATGCAAAAGATCAGTGACTTTGACAGGTAGATGATGGGGTGGGCGGAGAGGAAGACAGGATGAGAAAGGTGCCTCTCCCTCCAAAAATATAGTGTTATTAATAATGAAATCGCAGCCTTCGGGAGGTCTTGCCGGCCCAGTCCCCCGCTCGCCGGCTCTGCTCCGCGCCTTCTCGCGCTGCTGCCTCTGCCACTTCTCACCTTAAACTTTTACTGAGGGATTTTTTTTTCCCCCTATTTCTATTTCCTTTCTTTCTTTTTTTTTTTTTTAGCTGCAGGGCGATTTCCTGATTCCCGGGGATCAGAACCAGCGGCCAGGAGGTTCTACCCCGCTTGGCACCGCTTTCATTTTATTTCAGATGAAGACGTTGAGCTTAGTCAGAGGGGACATAAATCAGGACAATTAGTATTGGCGCCAAGAAGATCCTCTAGTACCAGTGTCGCCCGGGCTTCCTTCGCGCATTCCTCCACTCAAGTCAGAAATGTCACTGCACATAGCGTTGATGGCTGCGAGACGCGACGCACCCAAAGTCCATTTGATGAAATATACATGGCCCACGATGCTTCTGGATTGCGTCCGGGACCCTGCTCCGTGCGGGCAGCGAGCTCTCGGCAAACTTAGGGGCGCGCACAAATTAAAGAGTGAGCGCGAGGGCCAGCAGAGGGAGAAGGAAAGAAGCAAGCCCGGGGAAACCGCGGCTCCAGGAGGGGTGGCAAGTACGTTTCACTTAAAAGCAGATCTTCTTCTGCAACTGCCAGCAAGTGGAAGGATTGCAAACCTTATACTACCTCGAGACCTGGGCTCTCCGAGCGGTCCTAGCTCCGTCCCGCTTGCTAGTGCTGTTACCGTTCTGGCCATCGCTGCCTCCGCTCCACGACCTCGGGTGCTGTGACTACAAGACCACCCTCCAGCCCCCAACCCCGGCTCGTCCGGAGAAGCGGCTTTTCTAGTTGCTCCCCACCAACCTCCCACCTTCTGCCCCCGCTGATCCCACCCCTCACTCCTTCATCCCCTCCCCAAACTGTTCTAAACACACCCCCCGCCCCTAGCAGTGATCGCAAATTATTTTTCAACTTACAATTCGCTTATCCTGCCAGCGGCCCCTACAGCGCAAGGCTCGAATATTTAGAAATCCATTCTCCTTTAGAAAGTTGAAGTTCAAGAGACAGCAGTGCATTTCCGGCCTCTTTGCCTTTCCCAAGAGGAAAACTAATGCCCCAGCCCTAAGACTGCCTTCCCCACCAGCGGGGTAGCTACACAAGGACTACATGCCCTACAAGGAAGGTGAAGGGCTAAAAGCACAGGGGTCATTTTTCTAGGGTGATGACTGAGAGTGGTGTTGACAGAAGGATGTATGGGAGAGAAGGCGGTTGAATTGACCATGTAACCAGTTCCTCCTGGGCCTTGTGCAGTCGAGAGGAAGGGGAGGGTTCCAAGCACCGCACGCCTTCCCTCCAATACCTGGGAGACCACAGTGAATCTTCCCACCTTCCACTCGTTCCAGTGCAGGAATCAGGAGAGCTCTGTGGTTCCCTTCTCTGTCCTGTAGCACTGACATAGTACAGGGGAGCTAGCTGCAGGGGTGAAACTTCTAGAAGTGGTTCTTAAACACCCCAAACAAACAAACAAAAAAAAAAAATTAAACACAGCAGTGGTCATTCCCGGCTCCTCAGCTGGTCTCTGGCTGTGTTATTCCAGGGTTGAAATGTACTGATCACATGGTAACGCCACTTACCACACCCCTCACCTAACCTGCACCACCACCCCCAAATAGGGCACCAGAACTCGGTCATTGACCTTGAAACAACACCCAAAAGTGGCTTTCTGACGTCCTCTTGGCCCCCTGGCGTGGAAACTCTCAGGATTTGCTCCTGTCCTTTCCTCTCAAAATAAAAAACAAAAAAAATTTTTTTTTTTTCCTCTCAAGCCAAGAAGACCCCTTCTGAACCCACATTCTCAGCTCTACCTGATTGTTTTTAGGTCTTTTTCAGTAAAAACAAAAGAAATCCATGCAGAAATTAGGAAACTTCCTTCTGGGATATACCAAAATATTTCTGATGTTGACCCCCAACTGGCAAAATGTTTCCTTTTATCTGTCAAAATCTTGGAACCACCTTTCTTTCTCCTTTTACCTTCCCTTATTCCAGGGTTCATTTGACTATGAAGCAGATATCAGTTCAAAACAATCTGATATGTGAATGGGGACCCACTATAGTTCGGCAATGATTGCTGATGTCAGATAGATCTTGGCTGAAAGCAGAGAGTACCAGAAAGATGTTTACCTGTGTTTTATTGACTACAAAATGGCATTCGACTGTGTGGATCATAACAAATTATGCATAACATTTCAAAGAATGGGAATTCCAGAACACTTAAGTGTGCTCATGCAGAGCCTGTACATAGACCAAGAGGCAGTCTTTAGAACAGAAAAAGGGTATACTACTTGGTTTAAGATCAGGAAGGGTGTGTGTCAAGGTTTTATCCTTTCACCATACTTATTCAATCTGTATGTCGAGCAAATAATCCGAGAAACTGAACTATATGAAAGAAAAATGCAGCATCAGAATTACAGGAAGACTCACTAACCGCCTTGCATATGCAGATGACACAAACTTGGCTTGCTGAGAATGAAAAGAATTGGAGCACTTACTGATGAAGATAAAAGACTACAGCCTTTCAGTATGGATTACACCTTGACATAAAGAAAACAAAAACTCTTACAACTGGACCAATGAGCAACATCATGCTACATGGATAAAATACTGAAGTTGTCAAAGATTTCATTTTACTTGGATCCAAAATCAATGCCCATGGAAGCAGCAGTCAAGAAACCAAATGATGTTTTGCATTGGACAAATCTGCTGCAAAAGACCTCTTTATAAAATTTTAAAAAGCAAAACTGTTACCTTGAGAACTAAGGTGCTCCCAATTCAAGCCATGATATTTTCAGTTGTCTTGTATGCATGCAAAAGGGGGACGATGAATAAGGAAGACGAAAGAAGAATTGATGCCTTTGAATTATGGTTTGGTGAAGAATATTGAATATACCACGGATTGCCAGAATAAAGAGCAAATCTATCTTGGAGGAAGTACAGCCAGAATGCTCCTTAGAAGCAAAGATGGCAAAACCTCGTCTCACTTACTTTGGGCATATTATCACAAGGGACTAGTCCCTGGAGAAGGACATCATGCTTGGTAAAGTAGAGGGTCAACAAAAAAGAGGAAGACCCTCAAAGATATAGATTGACACAGTGGCTGCAACAATGGGCTCAAACGTAGCAACAATTGTGAAGATGGCTTATGACCCAGCAGCTTTTTGTTCTGTTGTACGTACGGTCACTATGAGTCTGAACTGACTAGGTGGCACCTAACAACAACAACAACAGTTACTTAGCTTTTCCCTGTGAGGAAGACTAAATAGTTTTCCAGAGGTGAGCTTCTTTCACAAACATCTGCTCTGGCCTTTTCACAGGCTCACTCACCAACAGTATCTGTGGGTCTAAATTCTAGAAAGGGTATCAGAATCACCTGAGGAGACTTCTCAACATTAAAACCCATCTCTTTCCAAACTGTGATTCCTCCTTCAGTGGGGATGGGGTGGGAAGGAGAGACTTCTTCTCCAAATAAGCACTCTGAGTGGATCTGATATACTGTCCCAAGCTGAGAACCTGTGAACTAACATTTGTATATTAAACCAAATTTCTTGAATATATCTTTGCACATTTGTTTATGGAATACACACTTATCAGCAATTTAGGTGTTTCCTTGGATTAAGGAAAAATAACTTAGGTCATACTTACTTTTCCTGTCATTCTTTGCCATCTTCACCTATACCTGTATTTAACTTTCTTTGGGAAGAATGATTTCTCTGCTTTTATTTAACCTTTCAACTCTACTTTCTTTTTCTGTCTCTCTCCTTTTGGAAAAGAATTGTTTGATCTTTTCATTCGCTGGCTGCAGATCTCTGGCTGGTTTCTATGCATTCCTCATTCTTCTTCAACTTAGATATCTATTTATTTGTACTTATTTTTAATCCTGTTAGGTCTCTAGCTGTTGTTTATTTTTCTAGGCTCTTAACTGCTTAAAAATTTTCTCTTTAGAGATTTGGCACGGTCGTTTAAATCCTTGTAAATTCAATATGCCAAACTGGTAGTGGTGGCATATTTGCAATGTATCTGGTCCAAAAAGATATATATCTTCTTATAAATACTGTAAAGAACTTGAGATAAAGTAAGATAAATGTTCATTGCAGGTATGAATAATTTTGGCCCATTCTCAGGATTCAGTTATAGCCTTCTTGGCAACAGCAGCTAACTCCCACAATATTAAATTAAGACTTAGATATCTGAAATTTCCAAATCAGGGACAAGTTCTATTTGACCGATTGTACCAAAAGGTCGGCAGCTCGAACCCACCAGCCTCTCCACAGCAGAAAGATGTGCCAGTCTGCTTCTGTAAAGATTACATACAGCCTTGGAAACCCTGTGGGGCAGTACTACCCTGTCCTTACAGGATCGCTATGAGTCAAAATCAACTTGACAGCAATGGGTTTGTTTTTTTGTTTGTTTGTTTTATACTATGATGCTTTTTATAAATGCTGCTTGTGTCCCAACAGAAACATCCTTCTTAGTAGCTGTAAAACGTTTAGCTCTTTCTTGCCTCCACTTTGTGCCCAGGGACACGTTTTATTACAGAGCTATCAGTAGTGCAGTTTTGGCAGGTTTTGAAATTCCTTACCTGACAAGCTTTTTTAATGCTTAAATATTTTGACGTTTAAACCTCTAGCAAACCCTAAGGATCTGAGCTGGGGTCTGTCACTAGACTCTAGGACCATTTTTCTGCCATTGTAGCTGTACCAAATTTGTAAGCCAAAACTATCCAAGTATCAACATAAGTATAGCCATGGTCTCATTTAGCTCCTTCTGGGGTTGATTGCTGACCAAAGGACATGTCATTTAATATAAGAAAATACACATTTTCCTGTGTTACTGACTCTGGAACCTGAAGAATAGCTAGTCATCTATGCCGTTGCTACTCATTTACTAATGTGGAGAACATTACCTCTAGCACCCATGTGCTTCCTGGTATGTGACATTGTGGAAAACAGTTTGAAAATAATAAAATTAGCTGCTTGGTTACAGTAAAATGAAAAGCATTACCAAGATGTGGATTTTCCTGTTTAACAGAAAACCATAAAACCAAGCCCACTGCCACTGAGTCGATTCCAACTCAAAGCAACCCTATAGGACAGAGTAGAACTGCCCCATAGGGTTTCCAAGGAGTGCCTGGTAGATTTGAACTGCCGACCTTTTGGTTAGCAGCCAAACTCTTAACTACTATGCCACCAGGGTTTCCATTTAAGAGAAAGTGTGTTAAAATTAAAAGGTGGCTGAATTTAGTAAAATATTTCATATTTCTTTTCTATTCCAACTTTAGTACCCAAGAATTGTTTAGGGGAGAGTAAGGCTTGTTTACCTTCATGAAAAATCAACTGAAATCATTTCTTAATGTTTATGCTCTCAGAGAGATAACTCTAGATTTTTTTTCCAACTAATAAGCCTACCAAAATCATGACACCTGTGCTACCATTATCCATTTTCTTTTCCTTTCTTTGAGATAGAGAAAACTTAGTCAATATTTGTTTAACAATCTGTCTCTCTTCCGAGGTTATGAAAAAAGCATCCCATGAGCAGGTTTTGGGTAAAGCTATGGCCTGAACAAACTTTATATGTCCTCGTGTACTTAAATTTTATTTTGGTCAGTTTGTCTGCTTAAATTATTTCATGAAGAAAAGTTCCCACAATTAATCTAGTGTGCTGCCTGAGAAAGTCCAGTCTCAAAACTCAAGAGCTGTGTGTTGTTGTGTTGTTGTTGTTAGGTGCCATCAAGTCGGTTCCGACTCATAGTGACAGTATACACAACAGAACGAAACACTGCCCAGACCCGAGCTATCCTTACAATCGTTGTTATGCTTGAGCTCATTGTTGCAGCCACTGGATCAATTCACCTCATTGAGGGTCTTCCTCTTTTCCGCTGACCCTGTACGCTGCAAAGCATGATGTCCTTTTCCAGGGACTGATCCCTCCTGGCAACATGTCCAAAGTATGTAAGACGCAGTCTCGCCATCCTGGCCTCTAAGGAGCATTCTTCTTCTAAGACAGATTTGTTTGTTCTTTTGGCAGTCCATGGTGTATTCAATATTCTTCACCAACACCACCATTCAAAGGCATCAATTCTTCTTTGGTCTTCCTTATTCATTGTTCAGTTTTCACACGCATATGATGCAATCGAAAATACCATGGCTTGGGTCAGCGCACCTTAGTCTTCAAGGTGACATCTTTGCTCTTTGACACTTTGAAGAGGTCCTTTGCAGCAGATTTACCCAATGCAATGCGTCTTTTGATTTCTTGACTGCTGCTTCTATAGGTGTTGATTGTGGATCCAAGTAAAATGAAATCCTTGACAACTTCAATCTTTTCTCTGTTTATCAAGATGTTGCTCATTGGTCCAGCTGTGAGGGTTTTTGTTTTCTTTATGTTGAGGTGCAATCCATACTGAAGGCTGTGGTCTTTGATATTCATTAGTAAGTGCTTCAAGTCCTCTTCACTTTCAGCAAGCACGTTTGTGTCATCTGCATAACACAGGTCGTTAATGAGTCTTCCTCCAATCCTGATGCCCTGTTCTTCTTCATATAGTCCAACTTCTCGGATTATTTGCTCAGCATACAGATTAAATAGGTATGGTGAAAGAATACAACCCTGACACACACATTTCCTGACTTTTAAACCTATCAGTACCCCCTTGTTCTGCCCAAACAACTGCCTCTTGATCTATGTAAAGGTTCCTCATGACCACAATTAAGTGTTCTGGAATTCCCATTCTTCACAGTGTTATCCATAGTTTGTTATGATCCACATAGTTGAATGCCTTTGCATAGTCAATAAAACACAGGTAAGCATCCTTCTGGTATTCTCTGCTTTCAGCCAGGATCCATCTGACATCAGCGATGATATCCCTGGTTCCACGTCCTTTTCTGAAACCAGCCTGAATTTCTGACAGTTCCCTGTCCATATACTGCTGCAGCCATTTTTGAATGACCTTCAGCAAAAGTTTGCTTGTGTGTGATATTAATGATATTGTTCTATAATTTCCAGATTCAGTTGGATCACCTTTCTTGGGAATAGGCATAAATATGGATCCCTTCCAGTCAGTAGGACAGGAAACTGTCTTCCGTATTTCTTGGCATAGATGAATGAGCACCTCCAGGGCTGCATCTGCTTGTTGAAACATCTCAATTGATATTTCATCAATTCCTGGAGTATTGTTTTTCACCAATCCCTTCAGAACAGCTTGGACTTCTTCCTTCAGTACCATTGGTTCCTGATCATATGCCGCCTCGTGAAATGGTTGAACATTGACTAATTCTTTTTGGTACAATGAGTCTGTGTATTCCGTCCAACTTCTTCAAATGACGATTTCTTCAAATGAACTTCTCATATATTTGATTACTCTAAAACAACAAAATCAACAGCTGTTTTAAATTGAGTAGGAAAATACATGGAGGAAGATTGAGTAAACACGCTTTGTCTAATTTAGAGATGTTTCTGTCAATTCTATCCTAAAAGATCTCATCAGCAATCAGCAATTCAACAAACATTGGTTGAACCCACACTGCCTGCCAGGAATTGTCCTAGGTGCTGGAGCAAATATAACACTGCAAAGTCAGGAAGCTCACGATCATGTTGGGAAGGGAGAGTTGGACAACTAACTGTAACGTGCATTTTTAGTACTATACTAGATGTATCCTAAGGTGAGTGTAGTTGTAACTCTCATATCTGGAGTCTCCTTTCGTACCCAAGATGGGGCTAAGGTACACACAACTCAGATGGCTACGTGGAGCTTCAAAGATCTCTATCAGGTCATTGACCCAAACTACAATAGAGTGCAGCCCCTCTGGTGTAGCAGCATCTGCAGGGCGTTCTGGTGCTGTCATACAAATGTAGGGTAGAATGCAATACGCAACCAGCTAAAATTCCATGCACCACTGCAGTGAGAATATCCATGACAAAAGAGACTCCAAGAGTAGAAAAATTACAGATACAGAAAGAAAAATCTAAGATCACAGGGTACCATTTCATTTAGGGTGCAATATACCCAGATGGGAAACTCTGGTGACATCAGATGGGAAACTCTGGTGGCATAGTGGTTAAGTGCTATGGCGGCTAACCTAAAGGCTGGCAGTTCAAATCCACCAGGTGCTCCTTGGAAAGTCTATGGGGCAGTTCTACTCTGACCTATAGGTTTGCTGTGAGTCGGAATTGACTTGACGGTAACGGGTTTGGTTTTTTGGTTCTACCTAGATGTATCATTGTGCTTTTCTTGACTTCCTGCCTCTGGGTTTAGTTTACACTTCTGGAATTATTATCTTGACTGCTATTTTTAGTAGCTCTATGGCTCCCATCCTTTAACTTGTATTCTGAACGGAGGCAGCAGATGTAAGCTGGATGTTGGCTTCAAGTGAGTAAGATAGATTTCTGCCAAATGGCCTTTACTTCCCAGAAGGCTGCTATCTCCCCCGGCAATAAGGCTCCCTCTCCTACAGAAAATGACTAACTCTCTTAATTCTTGCCTCAATTTTTAAGGGAGAGGAATAAAACCAGAGACATTATGAATCCTCTTCATACTTCAAAAACCAGGAAGAAACTTGATGGTCAGCTGTTTAAATTTGGAAATCCCAAGGAAAATAACAAATTGTAAGATTCCTAGAACCTCACAAAAATTATTTCTTGTTCCCCTCTCCTTCCATTTTCCCCTCCTCTTCCTCTGACTTGAATTTAACACTTCCTGTGTGCTGGGGAGAAAAAAAGCTTGGTGATCTCCTTCTGAAAATCAGCTGATGAAAACCCTATGGATCACAGTGATCTGATCAGCAATCAATCAAGAGGATGGCCCAGGACTGGACAGCGTTTTATTCCATTTCACATGGGTTCACCATGGGTCCAGGGCAACTTGATGGTAGCTAACAACAACAATAACATGTGCTAGGGTCTGCATTAGAAATAACAAAATTAATAAGACAGTCTTTCTAGTAGATTACCTTCTAATAGGTAAGAAAAACTGGTTAACAAACAATGTCATACTTCTGTAAGTGCTGAGATAGAAACCCACAAGGAGCAGGTAAGCCCCAAAGAAAAGGATGTGCAATCCCCCTTGGGTGTCCTAGGAAAAGGACCTGGGTAGATGAGATGACACATGAAGTACATCTTAAAAGATGAGTAGGTGTTCATTCAGCAGACAAGGGACCCAAAGGTACTCTGACAAAGGAGGCAGTGTCAAAGTATCAGGAGGCTTAATACAGCACGACTTATTTTGGCACTTCCTAGCTATGCAAAGGCATTTGACTGGGGGGATCATAACATATTATGGTTAACATTGCAAAGAACAGGAATTTCAGAACACTCAGTTGTTCCCATGCAGAACCTATACACAGACCATGAGGTAGTTGTTCGAATAGAACAAGGGGATACTGCGTGGTTTAAAATCAGGAAAGATGTGTGTCTGGGTTGTATCCTTTCACCATACTAATTCAGTATGTATGCTGAGCAAATAATTCAAGAAGCTGGACTATGTGAAGAAAAACTTAGCATCAGTATTGGAAGAAGACTCATTGACAACCTATGATATGCAGAGGACATAATCTTACTTGCCGAAAGCAAAGAAGACTTGAAGCACTTACTGATGAAGATCAAAGACCACGTCATTCAGTATGAATTATACCTCAAACATAAAACAAAAACCCTCACAACTGGACCAATAAAGCAACATCATGATAAACAGAGAAAAGATGGAAGTTGTCAAAGATTTCACTTTACAACGATCGATGTATTTCATTGGACAAATCTGCTGCAAAAGACCTCTTTAAAGTGTTAAAAAGCAAAGATGTCACCTTGAGTACTGTGGTGCACCTGACCCAAGCTATGGTATTTTCAATTGTCCCATATGCATATGAAAGCTGGACAATGAATAAGGAAGACTGAGGAAATAATGCTTTTGAATTATGGTGTTGAGGAAGAATATTGAATAAACCATGGACTGCCAGAAGAAACAACAAATCTGTCTTGGAAGAAGTACAGTCAGAATGTTCCTTAGAAGAGAGAACGATGAGACCGTCTCACACACTTTGGACATCTTATCGAGAGGGGTCAGTCTGTGGAGAGAGACATCATGCTTTATAAAGTAGAGGGTCAGCGAAAAAAAAGAAGACCCTTAATATGACGGATTGTCACAGTGGTTGAAACAATGGGCTCAAACACAGCAATGATTGTGAGCATAGTGCAGGACTGGGCAGTGTTTCCTTCTGTTGTACATAGGGTCCCTAGGAATTGGAACTGACTCGATGGCACCTAATAACAACAATTACAGCAGTTCAGTATGGATGCAACTCACAGCACCATACAGACAGCTTTTACAGTGAACTCTTACAAGTATTATGACACTAAGAACCTAAAAGAACAACTGAGGGCAATTGGAGGGAAAATCAAGAGAAAAGGAAGCATTTCATTTAGGTTGAGACAGATGAGCACGCCAACATTTCACCATTATCGACCTACAAAAACGGCCACTCCACATGGCTGAACCTAATAGGGTCAGGTACTGCCCATTCAATTCTTAGTCATCTGTGTTAGAGAAGAGAGTGATCCAAAACAGCAAATAATTTTAGAAACTTCTATATTTGCTTTTGGAATACATTATATGCCTTCTTTTGGCAGGAGATATACCTTCCTAATGAGGTTTTGTGCTTAGATTGGTATTTAAAATAGTTGGATTTCCCTGAGTAAGCACTGACAGCAGGAGAACGTGGCTGCTGAGCAGACTGGTGACCGGGAAAACCAAGGTTCAAACATTTAACCAGGGATAAGCCACACATGAATAATGGAGAGTTGAGTAATTAGTAATTATAGATACCAATTAAGCCTTAGACAGAAATAACCAGTTCCCAGTCAGTCTACCTTGGTTTGCATTTTTGCTGTTCTGAGTCATTCCAAATCCTGCTGGAGAAAAATTGTTTGTCAAAAGGAAGGGAGAAGAAAATAAAAGATAGAAAAAGAAGTTACAATCAAGAACTTTAGAAATCATCACACGTAATGAAAAAAAAAAAATAAACCAGCAATAATTGGATGTTCACAGTAACCAAGTACTTCTCTGTTAAAGGGGAACTCAGGGGTTTTGTTTTATTTTGTTTTGATGGAGATGGGACAGTTAACCAAGCTGTTTAGTTTTTATAACCAAAAAACCAGAGGATGTATTTGGTAATGAGAAAAAAAATTAATCTTCTTTTTTTTAAACTTGTCCTTCCCATTAACTCCCAACTGCTTTCTGCATTTGTAAACCTCAGTCTTCTTGATAAAAAAACCCAGGCTTCTTGATATCTGTGTAAAATGAGACTTTGGAAACCACCTCTCTCCTCAGTCACTCCTCTGAAACTGTATCTGCCCCACTAGGCAGAAAGCTGAGTTTGCAACAAAGGAAGAGAGCTGAGCTAGACGCCGTTACCGTACCTTATGGTATATATGTTACTATTAAGATGTTTACAATTATTCTTATATTAAGTATTGATTGATAGGCAGATTTTGTTCTTTTTGGTTTATAAGATATATTGTTAGTAGCACTAAACTAGGAGCCAAGAGATCATGTGCTTAAAACACTTCTTTTGCTGGGTGAATTTAGATAAACCATTTCATTTCTCTGGGCCTTAACTGCCTCATCCATAGAATGAGGAAGCTGAGTTCTGTGAGTCTAAGGCAGTATTCCTTAAAGTGGGGTGCCTGGACTTCCTGCATGTGAATCAACTTGGGGGCTTGCTAAAAGGCAGGTTCCTGGGCCTCACTCAGAATGACCAAATCAGCATTGCCCCAGGTGATTCATAGCTCAACACATTAAATTTTGAGCATCACTAGCCTAAGATTTCTTCCAGGTTTTGCATTTTGAGTTTTGCTTTGAGGTTGAGATTAATTTAAAGGAAATTTTAAAAGGCAGAAGAGCTAAGGCAAAAATAAATGTATCCTTCATATTCTTGGGTAATAGAATATGATCTCTGGTTTCTAAAAGTTGTATATAAATTTCTATATTTAGAATTAAGTGAGATATACATTTAATTCCTCCAAAGATTAGCTGGAATAAAGGCTGAGGACTTTGATATCATTTTTTTTTTTAAAAGGAAGGAATCAAGCATTTACCATCTTTTTTTACACAGTTAATTTGCGACTGAAAAGTATATCCATTGAGGTTCCTGTGATTATGTTTTTTTCTTTTCCATTTCAGATCAATAAAGTCCATTCTGTTCAATAATATACTTCTGGATGGTAGATTGGAGAGTGAGAAAATATTTCATTTGTTAAGTGTTCCCAGAAGAGCTGTGGAAAAGTCTTTAATTTCTGCTTTCCTGTCTGTAATTCTGGAAGAACCAACTTATTTTGAATGACAAATGGTCAAGTTAATTATAAAATTTGTTTTTGTGTTAGGATTATATTGTTTAAAGGGATCCTGTCAGCTCCATTAGCATACTATAATTAATTTTCAGCAAACATCTTTACATTTAACAAAGTCACTCATTTTTATTTATGACTTCAAAAAACAGTTAGGCTTTATTGTCTAGTGTGATAAAACTGTCGGCTGCTGCTGCCCTTTCCTGGTTTGCAGTGGTACCACAAATCACAGGTTCTGGCTAGCTGTCAAAATCCCCCAAAAATGCATATTGGGGAAGATCAGCCAGGGAGCCATCTGATATAACTGCATCCCAGGGCTCACAGTGGCTGTGTGCTATTTATTTCGTGTTGCCTTTTCACCACTTGAAATCAGGCTCAGCAGAATTTTGCATTTGTTCTTTCAACATTATCTTACATTCCCAAGTGGTCATCTGTGTCTTCATGGCAACCAAAACTCAGTATGGTCAGTGAGTAGAAATTTTCACTGATTTGCACATAACTCTAACACACTGAACATAAGAAATGAGAGTGAGACAAATGTTAAAAAACTTGATAAATATGTGATGGGCTCCAGTTCAAATGGATGCTGTAAAACTATTTAAAATTCTTCTCCTTTCTCAAAACTTAAATTTTACGAGCAGTATTTTTTTTATCAATAGGTGGAGGTTCTTAATTTGTGATTTTTCATCATAATGCTGCCTTGTAGTAGATTTATAGCTAATGATTTTATTTTTTGGTTGTTGTTCTGAGGCGTGAATGTGCTGTTCCTTCCTAACAACGTACGCAATTGATATTTAGTATTTCCCACGGCCCTCAATGTAACAAGTTTGGTACAACTGGACTGTGAGACAATTAAGCCTTCCCACTTGACCTTGATCAGCCAACATCTGGGCTCTGTGCTGCTCTGCTTAGCAGCTTGGCAGCACCAGACAAAATGTTCCAGTCTCTTGTTCTGAAACGTTCTCGTAAAGAGGTGCGACAAAAGCTGGCAATCTTATCCAAGTTCCTCTGGTTTGAATTCAGTATCTTAATATGGAACAAGAGACAGAGATGTAATTTGTTGAGTGTGTAAACATTAGGTTATGTGACATCCTAAGTGACAAAATGAGCTTTTTTGCTAAAACAAATATTATTTCATATATAGGGTCTCTATGAGTAAAAAAAAAAAAAAAATTTTTTTTTTTTATGAGTAGGAATCCACTCGACAGCAATGGGTTTATGTACCCCATGCCTTTCCCAGAGCTGCTAAAGATAATCAATTGAAGTGTTCACTTTAAACCACCTTTCCAGTGAAATATTTTTTCCATCTATGCTCATATCTATGGCAAGGATGTTGTAGAAAATCTTATTTCATTAACTCATATTCTTTTTTGAGGGTCACCAGGAAGAATCCCTCTCTGTTCTTACTATGAAGAACATTTATGCTTTTTCTATGTAGCTATTGTTCCTTTTTTTAATCTCGTAGATATTATCAGTTAACTTACAAGGTTTTCCCTTTCTGTCCACTAATAAGTGTAGAAATAAACTTGTGGTACATGGGCATTGATGTGATGCATATTTTAAGCCTTTTTCACATTTCAATTTGTTTCAGCTCTTTTTTTTTTTTTTTTGACATTTTTTATGTACCCTTGGGATTGACCTGAAATCCTCTCTAAAATACAAATACGATTTTAGGTACAATTTAAAAAATAGGCAAAGGAGTAAGAAAAACTTTCCAGAAAATTACAGAAATAAGGTCTCAATAGAAAATCAATGATATTAATAAAAATGAAAAAATAATAATAATGCTAGCCGAAACCAAATGTGCAAAGCATTGTTCCTTGTGCTTAGGATATGTTGTTGCTGTTGTTAGGTGCCATCAGGTTGGTTCCAACATATAGTGACACTATGTAAATCAGGACAAAACACTGCCCTTTGCTGCGCCATCCTCGTAAATACATGTATATTTGTCAGTGACTCAAAATTGCTTTACAGATGGTTATGTAACACATAAAAACAGTACAGTCTGAACCCTTTCAGGACTGGTGGTATACATCTCTACCACTTTCTTTTTTTACCTCTAGGGTTCATTGGGGAGCTCCCATCCCACTGAGAGTACATGCTACCAGCAGACAGGACCCTATAAAGGCACACCTCATTTTATTGCACTTTGCTTGATTGTGCTTCTCAGATATCAATTTTTTTACAAATTGAAGGTTTGTGGCAACCCTGCGACCAGCAAGTCTGTTCTGTCTGCACCATTTTTCCAACAGCATGTGCTCACTTAGTGTCACTGTAACATTTTGGTAATTCTTGAAATATTTCAAATGTTTTCATTATTATTGTACCTTTTATGGTAATCTTTGGTCAGTGATCTTTAATGTTACTTCTGTAATTGTTTTGGAGCACCAAGAACTGTGCCCATATAAGACAGTGAACTTAATCAATAAATATTGTGTCTGTTCTGACTGCTCTACTGATAAACCATTTTCCCTGTCATTTTCCCTTTCCTTGGAACTCCCTGTTCTCTGAGGCCTGACAATACTGACATTAGGCCAGTTAACAACCCTACAGTGGCTTCTAAGTGTTCAAGTGGAAGGAAGAGTGGCACATCTCTCACTTTAAAAGAAAACCTAGAAATGATTAAGCTTAGTGGGGAAGGTATGTCAAAAGCTGAAATAGGCCGAAAGCTAGGCTTCTTGCTCCAAACAGTTAGCCAAGTTGTGAATGCAAAGGAAAAGCTCTTGAAGGAAATTAAAAGTGCTACTCCAGTGGACACCCTCATGATAAGAGAGTGAAACAGCCTCAGTACTGATTTGGAGAAAGTTTTAGTAGTCTGAATAGAAGAACAAACCAGCCACAACATAACCTTAAGCCAAAGCCTAATCCAGAGCAAGGCTCTAACCCTTCAATTCGATGAAGGCTGAGAGAGGTGAGGAAGCTGAGGAAGAAAAGTTTGAAGCTAGCAGAGGTTAGTGCATGAGATTTAAGGAAAGAAGCCGTCTCCATAACATAAAAGTGCAAGGTGAAGCAGGAAGCGTTGATGTTGAAGCTGCAGCAAGTTATCCAGGAGATCTTGCTAAGGTAACTGATGAAGGTGGTTACACTAAACAGCAGATTTTCAATATAGATAAAAACAGCCTGATACTGGAAGGTGCCATCAACGACTTTCATAGCTAGAACAAAGAAGTCAATGCCTGGCTTCAAAGTTTCAAGGAACAGACTGACTCTCTTGTTGGGGACTAATGCACATGGTGACTCTTAAGTTGAAACCAGTGCTCATTTACCATTCTGGAAATCCTAGGGCCCTTAGGAATTACGAAATCTACTCTGCCTGTGCTCTATAAATGGAACTACAAAGCCTGGATGACAGCACATCTGGTTACAACATGGTTTACTAAATATTTTAAGCCCACTGTTGAGACCTACTGCTCAGAAGAAAAATTCCTTTCAAAATATTACCAACTGCTCATTGACAATGAACTTGGTCACCCAGGAGCTCTGATGGAGATGTACAAGGAGATTAATGTAGTTTTCATGTCTACTAACACAATATCCATTCTGCAGCCAATAGATCAAGAAGTAATGTTGACTTTCAAGTCTTATTATTTAAGAATATATTTTGTAAGGCTACTGCTGTCATGGGTAGTGATTCCTCTGATGGATCTGGGCAAAGAAAATTGAAAACCTCGTGGAAAGGATTCACCATTCTAGATGCCATTAAGAACATTTGTGATTCATGGGAGGAGGTCAAAATATCAACATTAACAGGAGTTTGGAAGAAGTTGATTCCAACCCTCATGGATGACTTGGGAGAGTTCAAGACTTCAGTGGAGAAAGTAACTGCAGATGTTGTGGAAATAGCACAAGAACTAGAATTACAAGTGGAGCCAGAAGATGCGACTGAATTGCTGCAATTTCGTCTTAAAACTTTAATGGATGAGGACTTGCTTCTCATGGATGAGCAAAAAAGTAGTTTCTTGAGATGGAATTTGCTGGTAAAGATGTTGTGAACATTGTTGAAATGACAACAAAGGATTTAGAATATTACATAAATTTAGTTGATAAAACAATGGCAGAGTTTGATAGGATTGATTCCAATTTTGAAAGAAGTTCTTCTGTGGGTAAAATGCTATTAAACAACATCGTATGCCACAGAGAAATCTTTCATAAAAGGAAGAGTCAATCTATGTGGCAAACTTCATTGTTGTCCTATTTTAAGGAATTGCCACAGCTACCTCAACCTTTAGCAACCACCACCCTAATCAGTCAGCTGCCATCAACATTGAGGCAAGACCCTCCACCAGCAAAAAGATTGTGATTCACTGAAGGCTCAGATGAGGATGTCTTAGTCATCTAGTGCTGCTATAACAGAAATACCACTAGTGGATGGCTTTAACAAAGAGAAATTTATTTCTTCACAGTGAAGTAGGCTAAAAGTCCAAAACCAGGGTGTCAGCTCCAGGGCAAGGCTTTCTCTTTCTGTTGGCCTTCTCATCAATCTTTCCCCTAGACTAGGAGTTTCTTCATGCAGGGACCCTGAGTCCAAAGGACATGCTGTGCTCCCGGCACTGCTTTCTTGGTGGTATGAGGTTCCCCTGTCTCTCTGCTCACTTCTCTGTTTTATATCTCAAGAGATTGCCTCAAGACACAATCCGATCTTGTATATTGAGTCCAGCCTAACACAACTGCCACCCATCCTCCCTCATTAACATCATAGAGGCAAGATTTACAACATATAGGAAAATCACACAATACCAAGAATCATGGCCCAGACAAATTGATACACACATTTTTGGGGGGACATAATTCCATCCATGACAGATGGCTAGCATTTTTAGCAATAAAGTATTTTTTAATTAAGGTATGTACATTTTTTTTTTAGACATAATGCTATTGCGTATTTAATAGGCTACCAAAGAAAATAAGTAGATAAACCAAACCCAGTGCTGTCGAGTCGATTCCGACTCATAGTGACCCTATAGGACAGAGTAGAAGTGCCCCATACAGTTTCCAAGGAGCTCTTGGCAGATTTGAACTGCTGACCTTTTGGTTAGCAACCTTAGCACTTAACCACTACACCACCAAAGTTTCCACTACAGTATAGTGTAAACATAACTTTTATATGCACTGGCAAACCAAAAAATTCGTGTGACTGGCTTTATTGCAATATTCATGACTTTATTGCAGTCGTCTGGAATGGAACCTGCTATATCTGGGGTTTGCCAGTATGACAGTTTGAAACGGAAAAAACAAGCATGTGCCACAAATACTTTTTTTACAGGGTATTGTATGAGGTGGTGCTGAATCATTGAATTGTTGGTAGGAAAAACATTAATTTTGAAAATTTTTATTTGGTACACATACGTACCTCTGGACTCCGGGGGTAGAATTTGTGTTCACAAAGGGAATACATATGTACCTCTGGACTCCAAGGGTACGATTTGTGGAACGAGGCATAAAATAAAAACCGTATTACCTACCAAAAATTCAGACACCCTCAATGATTCAGTATGCCCTCCATTACTGAAAACACATAGTATCAACAAAAAATTAAAAGGAAAAAATAATCGACTCTTTTGTTAGGCTGCGTTCTCTAAAGGAGCAAAACCAGTGAATTGTATATATATATAAAGCCAAACCAAAACAAAACAAACAAAAAAAACCATCGCCATCAAGTTGATTCTGACTCATAGTGACCCTATATGATAGAGTAGAACCGCCCCATGAGGTTTCCAAGGAGTGACTGGTGGATTCGAACTGCTGACTTTTTGGTTAGCAGCCAAGCCCTTAACCACTGCACCACCATAAAAAACAGATCTAATTTGTGAAAATGGCTCATGCAGTTGTGGAGGCTGGCAAGTTCCAAATCTGTGGGTCAGGCGTCAGGCTGGTGGCTTCTCCTGACTCATACAGTTGTAGGGATTGATGAACCCAAAACAGCAGGTCAGATGGCAGGCCTCTGGGTCACATACCAAGAACCAGAGGCCAGGTAATGTCGAGTCAGATCCAGGACCCAGGGTGAGAGTGAGCCTTGCTGAAGCATCCATTTATATACTGGAGACAGGTCACATCCCCAAGGAAATTCCCCTGTTAACTGATTGGTCACTCCCAGCAGATCTCATCCTCAAGGCAATTATAATATATCAGATCCTATCATGGAGGTGATTACATTATACTACATTATGGAAGAGCAAACAGTCCAATGTCTGCCAAACCACTGAGAATTATAGGGACCTCCTACCAAAAAGAGAGAAGAGCTGGGAGTGGAGCATGTCCTTGGACCCAGGGTCCTCCCACTGAGAAACTCCTAGACCCAGGGGAAGACTGATGCTAAGACACGCTTAGATGTCCAAGAAATGCAAGGCCTTTTTCCCAGAGCTGACACAGAGAGAAAGCCTTCTCCCAGAGCTGGTACCCTGCATTCAGACTTCTAGCCTCCTAAACAGAGAGGATAAATTTCTGTTAGTTAAAGCCATCCACTTTTGGTATTTCTCTTATAGCAACACTAGATAACTAAGACAGAATTTGAATAAACCTCGAGGAGTTGCATAAATATGAGTTAAACTGATCATTTGCAATAAGTTTCTATTAGACTTTAAAAAAAAATCCTAACTCCCAAGCAACACTGGTCTCCGCCAACATGCTAGGCAGGTTTAGGGCCATTGCACTAGCTGTTCCCTCTGCCTGGAACATTCATTCTTCTCTCTCAATATCTCAAAATCTGTGGGACTAGCTCTTTTACTTCCTCAAGCCTTTGCTCAAATGTTACCTTCTCTAGGAGGTCTATACTGAATTCTCTGTTATACTTTCCTCAAATCATCATTCCTAATCACCCCTATCCTGTTCTACTTCTTGTTTCCATATATTTTTCACCCTTAAACATAATAGATAATTTACTTACTAATTATGTTTATTGTTTATATCCTTTGTCCCCAAATAGAATGTAAGCCTCATGAGTTCAATCTTTGTTTTGTTCACTATTGAATCCTAGGCTCCCAGAGAACATATTAGGCACTCAATAAATATTTGGTTGAATGAATGAAAGATATGTACATTCTGAACATTTGAATAAAAATAAAAATGTTAGTCCCTTGTAAAACTTTTTTCATTCTCATCTAATTTAGAGGAATTATTTAGCTGAAATTTTTTTTTTTTTGGTGTGTAAATAAATTTTGTGAGAAATCTCACCATTGTGAGATATCCTTTTTTTTCCCTTTCTATTTCAAAAACTTCCATTTTAGCATAAACCATTGTTACCTCCTATCTGTTTAATAGCCTTGTGATTGCTCTCCATACTTCTAGTATTTCATTATTCCAATCCACTATGAGCATTATTTTCAGTCTAACTACTAAAAACAAAATGAAACAAAACAAACAAGCAAACAACAACAAGAAAAACCCACAACATTATTCAAGACTTTTCCCTCCTTGGAATACTGACAGTTCCATATTATCTACTGGAAAAAATTCAGACTTCACTGGGGAAGTCAAGGATCATTGGCCTTTGGATCTATCTAATTTTCCAAACTTATGCTCACAATTCATTAACACGATACCTTAACTCCAACAGCTCTGCTTTCCCACCATCTGCTGAAGATGTTTTGACTTCTGGCTCCACTGCTTTTGCTATTGCCCAGTCTCCTGCTGAAATAACTTTTCTCCTCTTAGTTACCTATCTAAAGCCTAAAACTTTTAGCTGAATGTTCTACCACTTTCAAGGAAATATTCCTGATGATTGAAGACCAATTGTATTCATTGTTATTTTTATTTGAGTTTTTAACCTAATACTGTGTAATACTGTTATAAAAATCTGAAAGTAATATTTAAGTTCTTTTTAAAAAATGTATTTCAAGCACAGACATTAAGGCTTGTACTTCTTCCAGAATATTTGGTCCAGTGTTATAAGCATAATATATGGTCAAAAAATGGGTGTTCATTAAATAAACAAGTTAAATTTTAAAATATCAGAATTTATACTGACATCAATAATGAAAGATTCAACACTATAATAAGGGTAGTAAATAATAGCTAAAATTTACAAAGTGTGTATATTTACCAAGTATCACATTTATTCTTCACAGAAATCCTATTAAATACACAGCATTTTTCCCATTTTACGGATGAGAAATTAGAGGGTAAGAAAGATTAAGTCAGTTACCTAAGACCACGACTGTTAAGCAAAGTGTCATGAATTTTGAACTCTGATCTTTGGAGATTCCAGATTTTTGTTTTTGCCAATACAACATGCCCCTTTTCATAATGACAGTGTAGTCATAATGTGAATACACAGAAAATATATGCACATGTATAATATACCCAGTCCCTGGAGAAAGACATCATGCTTGGTGAAGTTGAAGATCAGCGAAAAAAAAGGAAGACCCTCAAGGAGATGGACTGACACAGTGGTTGCAACAAAGGACTCAAACACAGTAACAATGGTGAGGATGGGAGGACTTAGCAGCGTTTGTTCTGTTGTACTTAGGGTCACTATGAGTTAGAACTGACTTGAAGGCACCTAACAACAACAACATGTACTTATATATATAGTATTCATCGCAAATGTTTTCTGAGTTCTGACATTTATGGGTGTTTGATTATAATAATTCATGAGGACTTTTTGCATAGATGTATTAGCTAGTGCTGGTAAAGAAAGTCCAATAATCATGGCCTGATTTTAAAGAAAATCAATAGGAATAAAATGTTCAAAAAGCTTTTATTATCTCATGACTGGATCTTCTGGTGGTTTTCAGAGAACTGGTGTTTACTAATCTAGTAATACACCTCTAGGAGAGATTCTGGTAGCTTATAGCTAATACATAGTTTCCAGAAATTGCTCCTCAGTCGCAAGTTGCCATACATTAAGCATGTGTACAAGAAAAGGGAAAATAATCCTTGCAACAAATGTCACAATTTTTCAGAACTTTCTAATTAAATTAATTTGTCACCATAATATGCTAAAAGGTGGGGGGAAGGGAGGCTTTTAGGCTAAGTGATTAAAATGGGTCAGAAAAGGGAAGGGGTGGAGACACCGGCTCCATGCTTCATGCCATATCTCACTTTAATTTTCTTTCACTGGTTGTGAGCATGACGGGAGGATTTTTAATGGCCTTAAAAAAATATTTCAGGAAAGCCTTTACGTAGTATGCCTAAATTTGGGGCTTTCTTATTTTTTGTAGGAGACATCACAGTCTTTGGAAGCAGACGGCTTTTAGAGTCATCTCCAACTCTACTTTTGACCTGTGAGATCTTGTCATGTGACTTCATTCTTTCCAAGCCTCTGCTTTTTATATTTAAAACGGGAATAACTCATGCAGTTATTAGAAGGTTTAAATTAAATGGCCTGTGTCTGCAAAAATGTCATTTAATATAGCTATGTCATGCAAATCAGACATAGGCTATATGGCTTTTTTCACTTTGGATTGCTTAAAACCATGGAATAAATAAGACATTACCTAAACCTTAAATATTTAATAATACAAACAGAATTATTGCACTGACTTATATATTCTCATATCATAATAAAAATTTGTGATGAATACTCATTTAAAAAAAAGTACAATGTAGTAATTTAAAAAAAGAAATAAATGATAATCCTACTTATGGGAAAATCTTTGTTGATCTTTACAGCTTACTGGTTGTAACAGTTTCCAGAGAAAAGAAGAAAGAAGCCGATAGCCCAGCCGTTTTGCAAGGACCCGCCAGGCCATCTATTTGCTCTGGCTCTGCCTTGCTTAATCACATTTCTCTTTCCATGTTCACATCTGGAGAATGTCCTGCTCAGTAGTAAATGGCTATGTTCTATAAAATTTGTGAAAATTTTACAGCTTGAAATAGCTTTTGACAGAGTCATTTTCAAATTGCCCTATTAAGATCTGTAGCATAGATAGCCGATGGAGTGTCCACAGTGCTGCCCCACTTACCAGATCTTCCTTTCTGAAGCAATAGAAGTTTAGCTGAGAACATTTCCCAGCCTCCCTTGCATCGTGTGCAAAACTTCCAGGACATATCCTTAAAGGGAAGAAGTCTGCCCTATCTTCCCTGTCTTCCTTTCTTTTGGAATGCCGATGTAGAGGTAGGGTCTGAATCAACCGTCCTGAACAATGATACTGAAGCCAGCTGTTGAGGACTGCAGAACCAAACCTATTTGGACCTTGGGTTTCTGATATAACAGACCGCCATTCCAACTCTGGGCTGCTTATGCTCAGATGTTTATGTGAGGACGTTTTGGGTCTTTTTACAGTTGCTAAACCTGTACTTTATATCCTGGTGGCCTAGCGATTAAGAGCTATGGCTGCTAACCAAAAGGAAGGCAGTTTCAATCTACCAGGCGCTCCTTGTAAAACTGATGGGGCAGTTCTACTCTGTCCTATAAAGTCGCTACGAGTCAGAATTGACTGGAGGTCAACAGGTTTTTTGTTTTTTGTTTTGGGAAAGCTGTACCTTAACAAATACAGCTTCCGTAACATCATCACAAAACCTGAATCATTTACAGCCAAGTAGAGCAAAAATCACCATGTATCCTGAATTATACCAAATCATTTTTCAATTGTCATGAAATGATCTTTAAAAATAAATAGTAATCTGTTTTTTTTAAATTAAATTGATTTATATTGTTTGGATCTTCTAACATGCATGGTAATTTGTTCTTTTACTTTCCAAATCCTTTTTTTTTTTAATTTTTTTGTTCTGAGCTTCTCACTTTCTTTTTGGTTATTTAGCCTCATATGATTAAAAAAAAAAATACAGGAAACTGATGTGATATCATTTCATAGTGAGCATATTCTAGACTCTTGAGACCAGTGGGGTTTATAAAACTGATTAGAAAAACTGTTTCCCTATTAACCGTAATTACTAAATGCTTCCTAATATAGTCTTGGTCACCAACTTGTAAATTTGTCCTTTCCCAATAAAAGGCATCTTCTGGTTCACACTGCACCTATGTGATTGGTTATAGAAAGCATTGCGTACAGCACTCCTTTAAACACAGTGGCCAGTCTCTGATTCATGATCAGATTACTGTAATCCCAGCCATGCACACTTAAAGCTTCATTCCACAGGCTTTGACCAGTCTGTGTTAAAGTGAACAATCTGGGAGGCTCCAAGTGCAGTGAAACCTGCATGAGCTTTGAAATCAAATGTGCCTGGCTTTAAATCCTGGCGTCGGCACTTACTGCCCTATTTCCCTGGGTTATTTCCTTAACTTCTCTGAGCCCCTGTCTGTAAATGGGGGGTAATAATACCTATTTCACAGTTTGGTTGAAACCAGTGCTTCACTCTTGGTAGGTGCTTAATAAATGTTAACCCCTTACCCTACTAGAGTATTCTCCATAAGGACCATACGTGAGCATGAAATTTTTGACCTCTGTTTCTTAAGACTTGTTGAGCGTATTCGTCTATTGTTGATGCTAAGAAGTGTTGCTCACCTTTCTCAACAGCCATGGTAGTAGTTGGAGCACTCAGCTCCATTTGAAGTTGGTTGGAGCTGAACTACTGGTGCTGTTAAATTCATGGAATGAAGAAGGAGCAACTCCATTCACACTGGCAGACATGCTACAGTCCAAGCAGGGAGCTCAGCTCTTTTCCCTTTACCCACTCCCTACTTCTCCATCTCTAGGAGGATTTGAAACAAGATCTTGGCTGCTTGGGCTTCTGTGATGAGGGTGCACTTGAGTAGGTCAACCACAGCTCACCCCAGTGGATTAAGGATGGAACGTAATATGTAAACCGTACTGGACTGAGAGTCCAGTAATTTCCATTCTGCCACTGGCTAGGGGTATGATCCTAGGCAAGGGAAGAGGAGCAAAGGATATATACTGAGTGTTTATTCTGTACACTGTCTTTTGCTAGAACTTTGTGTCTTTTAATTTCATCCACACTAGAGCCCTCTGAAGTAGACATTATTACTACGCCCTTACCAGGTGAGGAAACCAAGACTTCCCTGCATTCTGTAACCTGCTTGAGGCCACATAGCTAGTAAATTATGGAGTTATGAATGAACCCAGCACCACCTGGCCCTCATAGTCCTACCCCTTTTGCTACAGGATGCTGCCTCTTTTAACCTAATTGAGCTTTCTTTTTTTCTCTGCAAAAGGTTGTGGGACGGATATTCTCTAAGGTTCTTTATACTCTCAGATCCTATAATTCCATCCTCTTTGCTCTAAATGCAGGAATATAAAACTTACTAAGCTTTAAAAAGAAAAACAACCTAATAAGTCTTCCTCCAATAAATGTTCTCCATCCTATGTTTGACTCAGTATATAGTAGGTACTTTTAAAAGGGGAAGACACAGAAAGGGTAAATGCTTATAATTGGGAACATAGAATAAAGAATTAGATACTTAACAATTTTGGTAGGCATCATTTTTCAGTCAACTGCTATTCAAAATCTAAATACTCTTCTTGCCTTACTTTTTAAAAAATTCTGATTATACAACAGAACACAAATGAAACAATTCAGAATCCACTGTGTGTTGAAAGAAGAAAGGGATCCAACAAGTACAACTGGAGCCAACAGGAGACACGGTTATAGACAAGTTACAGCTGATGGAGCCAAGAGTATAAAAGATTATAGTGAGAAGCTCCTACATTATTAGCGTAACTCCATTTTAGTCTTCCTGGGTTGGCTAGGCAGTCAACACAGCTGTATCTAACACTTAGCTTCCCTCATTTGTCACATACATTTTAAGTTTGAAGATGTGAATCTCACATTGATTTAAAACAAAACTTCCTTGCCTTCTTTGTACCAATAATGCTTTATTTCTTCTCTCTTGAATAGCGAGGCCAGTTCTGGGGAGATTTTGCAGGGTGGTGCTGAAGCTTGTCTACATTACCCTTCTAGTGGCAAATTCAGTTCTCTATTTAATGGATACTTTTGCCTTAGTCATAATCGGTAAACCTCCTTCTGGGTCACCAAGAAATGCTGCATTTGGTTGGGACTTCTTCATTGCTCTTTGTATATCTATGTGAACGATAGGGGGAGGACACTCTTTTCTTACCATTAAGCCTTTTGCTTTTGTGAAACATATCTGAATTTGCATTTTTGCTTTAGTTCGTAATGTAGTAATGTGGGAAGGTACTGGGAATTATTTAGAAGAGATGCTGAGAACATTTTCTCAATTACTCAATAGGCTGTAGAGGCAGATTCATGAAGGAATAGGCATTTAGGTAAAGTGACAGAGGTACAGAGGTGACAGCGTCTGAGACAGATGTTCTGTGAAAATGCAGCCGGGCCCATTTCACCGCAGTTTCTTTAATGGTGCTATTTATGATATACTTTAACTGACTTCATGGACCTTCTTTTTTTTTCAGATGTAAAACTCACCCTTTTGATTCTGCATTTCAGGCTTTATTTCCACCTGGTTCTCCACGCACAATGTACAATTTTCATGCACACGAGATTTCCACTGGTGTCACGTGCATTGTATACCTCAGGCAAGGACAAATGACTCAACTCTCCCCTGGAAATGGAATTGCTGGGCCCCTTACACCCCTTCCAAATGTTGCAATTAATCAGCCCCACGGATATATTTTGGATGTGTACTCTGTGCAAGGAACTTTTGAAAGGACAGAGCATAAATACTGCAGAATGGCTTTTAGGGTAACTTAATTTACCAACAGCCTTTTTCAATTCTCCCTAGCCTACCCCCAAGTTTTGACCTAATTAAGCACTCTTTAACACCTTATGCTTAAAAAAGGAAGGCTCATTTAAAGAGTGTGTGAACAGAAAGGAAAGCATAGAAAAGGCATCAACTACTCCTTCCCTTAATCTGTCATTCCTACCCACAATATGGCAGGTTCTCACAGTCCAGACAGTCAAAGTTTTTCAGATGGATGTGGAGAGAGAAACATAATGTTAATCTCTCTGGGGTCCATCACTGGTGCTGGTTTCTCAGATTCCTTTGCTTTGCTTATTCTTTTATGGGGAAGTCAAAAGAGGTTGAGTTGGGTCTCAAAGTGTTACAGATTTAATTGTGCCCCCCAAATTGTGTTGGAATTCTAACCTCTAGACCTGTGGATGTAATCCTATAAGGTTTTCTTTGTTATGTTAATGAGGCCATATCAGTGTAAGCACTTCTGAGTTAGGAAAAGAGTAGCTTAGGCTAGACATAGATATAAGCAAGCACAAACAAAGGAAGATAGATACCACACAAAGATTGTCAAGGAACAGCAGGATACAGAAAATGAAACAAAGATCTTTCCCCAGAGCTGATACAGAGAGACAGCAAGCTTTCCTCTATAGCGTGAATTCAGAATTCTAGCCACTTGAACCATGAATAAATGAATTTCTGATTTTTAAAGCCACCACTTGTGGTATTTCTGTTACAGCAGCACTAGGAAACTAAGACACAAAGCATGGACTAAACGGTTAAATGTGCCCCCAGCATCCCCAGCCTTGACAAGGGCTCAGTTCTCAGCTGCATAAGAGCTCTGTTAGCATCTAGGCTAACCCCTTGACAAGAAGATTGCAGAGTAGGGAGTTAACACTGCTGGGATCCCATTTCCTTCTCAGTGGAGAACAAAGAGACATTAACAGGGTGAGGGTGGAGGACCCCTATACAAGGGTTGATCCCAGTCAGCAGAGTGAACTGCTGCCATCCACAGCTTATTTGTCCAGATGAAAGCATTGAGACCCAACTTGATCCTTCTTGGTATGCCCTGTAAAAACCACCAGAGCAACAGCAAGCTGGAACACACAACATTAGTTTGCAGAGGAAAATCTCTTCTACACAGGCAAAATACCTCTTTGTTTGCCCTTCCGCTTTAAAACTATGGTCAAATAATTGCAAATTGGTGGCAGGGTGCTTTAAAATTTATAAAGGATTTTTTTTTTTTAACTCTCACAACAATAGGTAATATTTAATGGGACCCTACAATTTTGCCACGTGTTGCTCTAAGCATTTTACAAGAATCATCTCTTTTAATTCTCATGGCAGCCCATAAATGAAGAAGCTGTAAGAATCAAACTGCTTGAGTTTAAATCATGGCCACCATCACTTTCTAGCTGTGCGGATTTGGGCACGTTGCTTAGCCTCCCCGTGTCAAGGTTTCCTTTAATCCTCACAGTTACCAGGTATGCTGTTGTTGAAGTTGTGAGGTGCCATTGAGTCGGTTCTGACACATAGCGACCCTATGTACAACAGAAGGAAACTCTACTGGGTCCTGCACCATCCCCACAATAGTAGTTATGTTTGAGCTTATTGTTGCAGCCATTGTGCCAGTCCATCTCATTGAAGATCTTCCTCTTTTTTGCTGACCATCTACTTTACCAAGCATGATATCCTTCTCCAGGGACTGGTCCCTCCTGATAACATGTCCAAAGAAAGCAAGACAAAGTCTCGCCATCATTGCTTCTAAGAAGCATTCTGGCTGTACTTTCAAATCAGATTTGTTCGTTCCTCTGGCAGTCCATAGTATATTCAATATTCTTCACCAATACCAAAATTCAAATGCATCAGTTCTTCTTCAGTCTTCCTTATTTCCTTATTCATTGTGCAGCTTTTGTATGTATATGAAGGGATTGAAAAACACCATGGCTTAGGTCAGATGCATCGTAGTCCTTAAGTGACATCTCGGCTTTTTAACACTACAGAGAGGTCTTTTGCAGCAGATTTGCCCATTACAATACATTGTTTTGCTTTGTATGGCAAGTCACAAATATGGAAATAGAAGCAGCTATGTTAGTACAGTAGCCTGGATTTGAAGCTGATCTCCTGACAGAAAATCCCGTGTTCTTTCTCCTGCTCTGTATCTCCACTATGACCAAGCAACCGTCTTTTACCAGGCTATTGAAAGAACTACTTAACAGTCTCCTCAAATTACATTTGATGACCTCGTAACATCCCCCAATTCATACTCCATATTGCAACCAGGGTGACCTTTTTAAAAATATATCTAATCACGTGTCACATTCTGCTCAACACTATTCATGGCTCTTCATTTCTCTTAGGATTTAAACAAAAACCTTAACATGACCTTTAAGGAAAGGTAAGATCTAGCACCTGCCTACCAAGCCAGACTGATCTCACAGCATTTGGCTCCTTACTGTCCTTAAAAAACAAACAACAACAGCACCAGACCAGCTGCCATCAGGTCGATTCTGACTCTTGGCAACCTCATGTGTGTTAGAGTAGAATTGCACTCGATAGCATTTTCAATGACTAATTTTTCAGAAATAGACCACCAGGCTTTCTTCTAAGGTACCTCTGGGTGGATTTGAACTTCCAACCTTCTGTTTAGGAGCCAAGAACTTAACAGTTTGCACCGCCACAGACCCCTACTCTCTTTAATAAGTTAAGAAAGGCAAGAAATGTAGGTATCTTGTCAGGGGTACAACTTCCCAAGTGCTAGGTGTGGTAAGGAATACATTGGACACAATCAGCTCTCAGTGAGGGAACTCATCACACTCTACCTGATTTAAGCTGTCCCTAACTAAAATGTGCATATTTGCCCCAAGTCTTATCCACTGGTTACTTGAAACAGAGAATTCATTTTCTCATAGACACCTATTGCAAAAATTAGGTTCCAAAGCCATCAAAGCCTATTTTGCCTCCAAAGTAGCAAAACTATTCTGAAAGTATTGAAACTTCCCATCATTTATTTGGCAAAATAATAATAGTTAATATTTATTGATCATTTGCAATGTACCACGGGATATATTTTCAACATTTCACATGTATTGACTCCCCCAAAATTTATGAATTAGTGACTATTATAATCCCCATTGTACAGATAAAGAAAAGGAGGTGCATAAGCTGAGGTAAAACACAATCACACCCAAAAAAACCACACCTGGAGGTGGAGCCAAGATGGTGGAATAGACAGATGTTTCCAGCGAGCCTTCTTTACAACAAAGACCTGAAAAAACAAGTGAAATGAGTATATTTGTGACAAGCTGGGAGCCCTGAGCTTCAAAGGCGAACGTAGAAAATGAACTGAGAGGTAGGGGGAGGAAGAGACCATTCAGAAGCAGGGAAGAGTTACCAGACATTAATCGCAGGGAGCCCTAAGGCACCATTCCTGGAGCCGCAGCAGCAGGCTGGTACTGGCATTCGGCTGCAGTTTCCTCAGGGAGAAGCTGCCAGCCACACAGCCTACTCACACCTCCGGAACCAGAGAAGAACAGTGCTTTCAGCAAAAGCTAAGTGCTTGCATATGATTTACTGCACCCCCCCCCCCACCCCTAAGCAGGCCTCACCAGCTGAATTCCCTGGGCCTGAGATAGACCCTGTTGAGCACCTAGAGCCATCCTCCCAGCCTTAGAGAAGGAAAAAAAACTGCAAATAGGGGAAAAGATAATTTGCCAGCCCCTAATCAGGACAGAAGCAGCTCCTGTCCAGGCATAAATGATCCATGGACTTTGAGCACCTTTCTCTTCTGCATGGACCTGTGTGCACCTATTTTAGGAGAACAGGTCCCTGTTGGCAGACTCCAACTGTTTCAGCTGTGCAGTGGAGAGGTGGGTGTTTGATATCTGACCTTACTTTGCCTATTAAACAAGGTCCTTGTCTACCCACAACAGGGACCAAAGGACTCGTAGCTCCACTCAGGTCACCCGGCAACCTGCACCAGGGGTCCAAGGATAACTGGTGCCTCCCAGTCCTTACAACCAAGAACTTTGGATGCCCATGGTCTCTCTGCAGAACCCACCCACCTGCATGCTCTAGGGAACAGGGATGCGCTTTCCTCAGAGACACTTGGGGGTCAGTTCTCAGCCCCCTGCCCTGTTCAGAGTGTGACCCCCTGCTGCAATCAGATACAGGTGCATACACCAATCACCCCTGCCCCTCTAAGACTGTAGGACAGAGCCTGTACCACACACTTGGTTATCAGCTACCTGGACACATGTGCTGAATTCATACAAGAAAACTGAATGGACTCCTGGACTGATATACCTGATAACAGCTCTAGCCATCTGTGCACAGGACCTCAGAGCTCTAAAGGCGAAAATAATCAAGATTGCTTACTCAAGCAACCTATTTGGGTATATCAAAACAAAACAAAGCAAGCAGCTATGACACAGTAAGCAAGCATAAACTAATATAATAACTTCTAGATGGCTCAGGCAATAGTCAACATCAAGTCACATAAAGAAAGAGACCATGATCACCTCAACAAGCTCTCAAAACAAAGAATCCAGGAATCTTCTAGATGAAAGTGCATTCCTGGAATTACCAGATGCAGAATACAAAAGATTAATATACAGAACCCCTCAAGACATCAGGAAGGAAATGATGCAATATGCAGAACAAGCCAAGGAACACACAGATAAAGCAACTGAAGAAATTAGAATATTCAGAAACATAATGAAAAATTTAATAAGCTGGAAAAATCTATAGGCAGACAGCAATCAGAAATTCAGAAGATTAATGACAAAATTACAGAGGTAGACAACTCAATAGAAAGTCAGAGGAGAAGAATTGAGCAAGTAGAAGCCAGAATTTCTGAACTCGAAGAAAAATCACTTGGCACTAACATATTTGAAGAAAAATGAGATAAAAGAATTAAAAAAAACGAAGAAACCTTAAGAATCATGTGGGACTCTATCAAGAGAAATAACCTACGAGTGATTGGAGTACTAGAACAGGGAGGGATAACAGAAAATACAGAGAGAATTGTTGAAGATTTGTTGGCAGAAAACTTCCCTGATATCATGAAAGATGAGAAGGTATCTATCCAAGATGTTCATCGGACTCCACATAAGGTAGATGTTAAAAGAAAGTCACCAAGACATATTATAATCAAACTTGCCAAAACCAAAGATAAAAAGAGAATTTTAAGAGCAGCTAGGGATAAACAAAAAGTCACCTACAAAGGATAGCCAATAAGAACAAGATTGGACTACTCAGCAGAAACCATGCAGGCAAGAAGGCAATGAGATGACATATTAAAAAAATTCAAGGAAAAAAAATTGCCAGCAAGGAATCATATATCCAGCAAAACTGTCTCTTAAATATGAAGGTGAAATTAGGACATTTCTAGATAAACAGAAGTTTAGGGAATTCATAAAAATCAAACCAAAACTACAAGAAATACTAAAGGGAGTTCTTTGGTTAGAAAATCAATAATGTCAGGTATCAACCCAAGACTAGAATACTGGGCAGAGCAATCAGAAGTCAACCCAGACAGGGAAATTAAAAAAAAGCAAGATTACATATATGTAAAAAACAAAGTTCAAAACAGCGTAACAGCAATTTAATTACATAAAAGAAGACAACATAAAACAATAAAGAGGAACTGAGAAATATAATCACAGATCTTCCATATGGAGAGGAAGATACACCAATACAAAGAAATAAAAGCTAGGGACAATGGGTTGGAGAGGGATGCTGGTGAGGAGTGAGCTTCTTGGATCAGGTGGACACTTGAGACTAGGTTGGCATCTCCTGCCTGGAGGGGAGATGAGAGAGTGGAGGGGGTTAAAAGCTGGTGAAAAGGACACGAAAAGAGAGAGTGGAGGGAGAGAGCAGGCTGTCTCACTAGGGGGCCATAACTGGGAGTGTGCAGCAAGGTGCAAGGTGTATATGGATTTTTGTGGGGGAGAGTGACTTGATTTGTAAACTTTCACTTAAAGCACAATAAAAATTATTTTTAAAAAAGGAAATAAAAGTTAGATTGAAATTTAGAAAAATAAGGGTAAATAATAAGTTAACCACAAAAGAGACAAACTATCCTATTCATCAAAAAAAAAAAAAAAAAATAGAGACTAGCAGAAACAAAATCAACAACAACGAATGTGAGGAAAGGACAATATATAAAGATAATCTACTCAGCACATAAAACTAAGTGGGAAAAAGAAACTGTCAACAACGCACAAAAAAAGGCATCGAAATGATAGCACTAAATTCATACCTATCCATAAGTACTCTGAATGTAAATGGACTAAATGTGCCAGTAAAGAGACAGAGAGTGGCAGAATGGATTAAAAAAAAAACCAAAAAACAAGATCTGTCTATATGCTGCCTACAAGAGGCACACCTTAGACTTAGAGACACAAACAAACTAAAACTCAAAGGATGGAAATAAAATATATCAAGCAAACAACAATCAAAAAAGAACAGAAGTGGCAATATTAATTTCTGATAAAATAGACTCTAAAGTTAAATCCGTCATAAAGGATAAGGAAGGACACTATATAATGATTAAAGGGAGAATATACCAAAAAGATATAGCCATATTAAATATTTATGCACCCAATGACAGGGCTCTAAGATACATAAAACAAACTCTATTGGCACTGAAAAGTGACATAGTCAGGTCCACAGTAATAGTAGGAGACTTCATCACACCATTTTCAGTGAAGGAAAGGACATCCAGAAAGAAGCTCAAGAAAGACACGGAAGATCTAAATGCCACAATCAACCAACTTGACCTCATAGACATATATAGAACACTCCACCCAATAGCAAATAAGTATACTTTCTTTTGTAGTGCACATGAAACTTTCTCTAGACCACATATTAGGCCATAAAGCAAGCCTTAGCAGAATCCAAAACACTGAAATATTACAAAGCATCTTCTCTGACCATAAGGCCATAAAAGTGGAAATCAATAACAGAAACAGCAGGGAATAGAAATCAAACACTTGGAAACTGAACAAAACCCTGCTCAAAAAAGACTGGACTATAGAAGATATTAAGGATGGAATAAAGAAATTCAGGGAATCCAATGAGAATGAAAACACTTCCTATCAGAACCTTTGGGACACAGTGAAAGCAGTGCTCAGAGGTCAATTTATATCAATAAATGCACACATCCAAAAAGAAGAAAGGGCAAAAATCAAAGAATTATCCCTACGACTTGCACAAATAGAAAGAGAGCAACAAAAGAAACCCTCAGGAACCAGAAGAAAACAAATAATAAAAATTAGAGCTGAACTAAATGAAATAGAAAACAGAAAAACAATTGAAAGAATTAACAAGGTCAAAAGCTGGTTCTTTGAAAAAAATCAACAAAATTGATAAATCGTTAACCAAACTGACAAAAGAAAAACAGGAAAGGAAGCAAATAACCTGAATAAGAAATGAGACGGGCGATATTACAACAGACCCAACAGAAATTCAAAGAATCATATCAGATTACTATGAAAAATTGTACTCTAACAAATTTGAAAACCTAGAAGAAATGGGTGATTTCTTAGAAACACACCACCTACCTAAACTAACACAGAGGTAGAACAACTAAATAGACGCCTAGCAAAAGAAGAGATTGAAAAGGTAATCAAGAAACTCCCAACAAAAAAAAGCCCTGGCCCAGAGGGCTTCACTGCAGGGTTCTACCAAACTTTCAGAGAAGAGTTAACACCACAACTACTAAAGGCATCTCAGAGCATAAAAAAGGGCGGAATACTCCCAAACTCATTCTATGAAGCCAGCATATCCCTGATACCAAAACCAAGTAAAGATACCACAAAAAAGAAAATTACACACTTATATTCCTCATGAACTTAGATACAAAAATCCTCAACAAAATTTTACCCAGTAGAATTCAAAACATATATATAAAAAAATAATTCACCATGACCAAGTAGGATTCATACCAGGTACGCAGGAATGGTTCAACATTAGAAAAACAATTAATGTAATCCACCATATAAATAAAACAAAAGTCAAGAATCACATGATTTTATCAGTTGATGCAGAAATGGCATTTAAGTTCAACACACATTCATGGTAAAAACTCTCAGCAAAATAGGAATAGAAGAAAAATTCCTCAACATAATAAAGGGCATTTATACAAAGCCAACGGCCAACATCATCCTAAATGGAGAGAGCCTGAAAGCATTTCCCTTGAGAACTGAAACAAGACACTGATGCCCTTTATTACCGCTCTTATTCAACATTTTGCTGGAGGTCCTAGCCTGAAGAAATGAAGGGCATGCAGATTGGCAAGGAAGAAGTAAAATTATCTCTGTTTGCAGATGACATGATCTTATACACAGAAAACCCTAAGGAATCCTCAAGAAAACTACTGAAACTAATAGAAGAGTGCAGCAGAGTATCAGGATACAAGATAAACATACAAAAAGCAGTTGGATTCCTCTACACCAACAAAAAGAACATCGAAGAGGAAATCACCAAATCAATGCCATTTAAAATAGCCCCCAAGAAGATAAAATACGTACGAATAAATCTTACCAGAGATGTAAAAGACTTATACAAAGAAAATTAAATACACTTCTGCATGAAATCGAGAGACCTACATAAGTGGAAAAACATACCTTTCTCATGGATAGGAAGACTTAACATTATAAAAATGTCTGTTCTACCAAAAGCGATCTATACATTTAATGCAATTTCCATCTAAATTCCAACGACATTCTTTAATGAGATGAAGAAACATATCACCAACTTCATATGGAAGGGAAAGAGGCCCCGGATAAGTAAAGCATTACTGAAAAAGAACAAAGTGGGAGGCCTCACTCTACCTGATATTAGAACCTATTATATTGCCATAGTAGTCAAAACAGCCTGGTACTGGTACAACAACAGATACATAGACCAGTGGAACAGAATTGAGAATCCAGACATAAATCCATCCACATATGAGCAGTGGATATTTGACAAAGGCCCCAAAACAGTGAATTGGGGAAAAGACAGTCTTTTTAACAAATGGTGCTGGCATAACTGGATGTCTATCTGCAAAAAAATGAAACAAGACCCATACCTCACTCCATGCACAAAAACTAACTCAAAAAGGGTCAAAGGCTGAAATATAAAATCTAAAATGATAAAGATCATGGAAGAAAAAGTAAGGACAACATTAGGAGCCCTAATATATGGCATGAACAGTATACAAAACATTAGTAACAAAGCAGAAGAAAAAACTAGACAACTGGGAGCTCCTAAAAATCAAATGCCTATGCTTATCTAAAGGCTTCACCAAAAGAGTAAAAAGACTACCTATAGACTAGGAAAAAGTTTTCAGCTATGACATTTCCGATCAGCAGTTGATCTCTGAAATCTATGTGATACTGCAAAGTCTCAACTACAAAAAGACAAACTGCCCAATTAAAAAATGGGCAAAAGATATGAACAGACACTTCACTAAACAAGACATTCAGGTAGCTAACAGATACATGAGGAAATGCTCATGATCATTAGCCATTAGAGAAATGCAGATCAAAACTACAATGAGATTTCATCTCACTCCAACAAGGCTGGCATTCATCCAAAAAACACAAAATAATAAATGTTGGAGAGGCTGTGGAGAGATTGGAACACTTCTACACTGCTGGTGGGAATGTCAAATGGTACAACCACTCTGGAAATCGATTTGGCGCTTGCTTAAAAAGCTAGAAATAGAACTACCATATATCCTAAAGGAATAAGAGCCTTTACACAAACAGATATATGCACAACTATGTTTATTGCAGCACTGTTTACAATAGCAAAAAGATGGAAGCAACCAAGGTGCCCATCAATGGATGAATGGATAAATAAATTATGGTATATTCACACAATGGAATACTATGCATCGATAAAGCACAGTGATGAATCTGTGAAGCATTTCATAACATGGAGGAACCCGGAAGGCGTTATGCTGAGTGAAATTAGTCAGTTCCGAAAGGACAAATATCGTATAAGACCACTATTATAAGAACTTGAGAAATAGTTTAAACTGAGAAGAAAACATTCTTTTGTGGTTACGAGAGGGAGGAGGAAGGGAAGATGGGAGGGGTATTCACTAATTAGATAGTAGATAAGAACTACTTTAGGTAAAGGGAAAGAGAACACACAATATAGGGGAGGTCAGCACAATTGGACTAAACCAAAAGCAAAGAAGTTTCCTGAATAAACTGAATGCTTCGAAGGCCAGTGTAGCAGAGGCGGGGGTTTGGGGACCATGGTTTCAGGAGACATCTAAGTCAATTGGCATAATAAAATCTACTAAGAAAACATTCTGCATCTCACTTTGAAGAGTGGCGTCTGGGGTCTTAAACGCTAGCAGGTGGCCATCTAAGATGCATCAATGCGTCTCAACCCACCTGGAACAAAGGAGAATGAAGAACATCAAGGACACAAGGTAATTACGAGGCCAAGAGACAGAAAGGGCCACATGAACCAGAAACTACATCATCCTGAGACCAGAAGAACTAGATGGTGCCCAGCTACAACTGATGACTGCCCTGACAGGGAACACAACAGAGAACCCCTGAGGGAGCAGGAGATCAGTGGGATGCAGACCCCAAATTCTCATAAAAAGGCCAGACTTAATGGTCTGAAACTGGAAGAACCCCAGTGGAGATGGCACCAGACCTTCTGTTGCCCCAGGACAGGAACCATTCTCGAAGCCAACTCTTCAGACTTGGATTGGACTGGACAATGGGTTGGAGAGGGATGCTGGTGAGGAGTGAGATTCTTGGATCAGGTGGACACTTGAGACTATGTTGGCATCTCCTGCCTGGAGGGGAGATGAGAAGGTAGAGAGGGTTAGAAGATGGTGAAATGGACACGAAAAGAGAGAGTGGAGTGAGGGGAACAGCTGTGTCATCAGGGGGAGAGTAATTGGGTGTATGTAGCAAGGTGTATATAAGTTTTTGTGTGAGAGACTGACTTGATTTGTAAACTTTCACTTAAAGCACCATAAAAATTATTAAAAGAAACCAAACCCACAGCCATCGAGTGGATTCCAACTCATGGTGACCCCATAGGGTTTTCGAGGCTGTAAATCTCTACGGAAGTAGACTGCCCCATCTTTGTCCCGCAGAGCTGCTGGTGGTTTCAAATGATCCATTTTTTGGTTAGTAGTCGATCGTTTTAACATTTAATGTCTCTGATTCTTACCTCTAACATTAGAGGAATAATCATCTAAGTTTTAGTAATCAAACATAGTTTTGAAGATTTTTTTGCTGTCTATTTTGTACTTCATAAAACTAAAAATAACATGTAATAGTTTTCCAACTAAAGATTCAATTTTCCTAAGCCTTTAAAAACTCTTTCATACCATGACGATGAAATAATTACTGCTTTTAGTTGATTTACATTTTGCTTTCCTGTCCATTCAAACCTATGTTATGAGACCCATATCTTGTTCCACTCGTTCAACAATTTTTGCTAATGTCTGCTGTTGTTGTTAGCTGCTATCGAAACTTGTTGCCGTTGAGTCAATTCCAGCTCATAGTGACCCTATAGGACAGAGGAAAACTGCCCCATAGGATTTCCAAGGAGCGCATGGTGGATTCGAACTGCTGACCTTTTGGTTAGCAGCTGTATAACTCTTAACCACTATGCCACCAGGGTTTCCAGCTGCTATCTAGCTGGCTCCAATTCATGAAAACCTATGTATAACAAGGAAACTCTGGTGGCATAGTGGTTAAGTGGTATGGCTGCTACCCACAAGGTCAGCAGTTTGAATCCACCAGGTGCTCCCTGGAAACTCTATGGGGCAGTTCTACTCTGTCCTGTAGGTTCGATATGAGTTGAAATCGACTCAACAGCAATGGGCTTATGTATAACAATAAAAAGTTGTCTAGTCCTGTACTACCATCATGATCGTTGGTATGCTTGAGTACATTGTTGCAGCCACTCTGTACTTTGTGTTCCAACTAGGGGGTTCATCTTCCAGCACTATATTGGACAATATTCTATAGCAATCCCTATGGTTCGCATGGGCTAATTTTTGGAAATAGATCACGAGGCCTTTCTTCCTAGTCTGTCTAAGACCGGAAGCTCTGCTAAAACCTGTCACCCTGGGTGAGCCTACCCGTACTTGATATACCAGTTGTGTAGCTTCCAGCATCAAAACAGCATGCAAGCAAACACAGTATGACAAGCTGACAGATGGGTGGTGGGTTAGTGTCTGAATAGGTGTAAAACAGCAAGCGCACAGTCCAGCATTCATAGCATGCACAGTTTCCTTACAGTAGCTCTATTTAGGGCATAGTTTCTAGGAATGCATAGAAAAAACGATCCTCAAATGTTTTGCAGTTGTCTAGTTCCTTCTTCTACCAGTTTGGGATTGCTCCCTATGCTGTGGTGCTAAATCTGTGTTTAGCTTTTTATTTTTTAAAGGCTTTAGCAGATTCTGCATGTTTAAAAAGATCAGATTTCAGGTTATGAATATTTGAGCAACTGCAAAAAATTAAGCTATATTCCAGACAGCATCACTGATTCATTTTCATCTATTGCCTTTGTTGTTTCACACATTGGGGAATATTTGACTGGGGTCTGCTTGATTTAGGAGAGTTATTAAAAAGTGTTTTTATCGCCTACAATGATTTTCCATAATAGGTCAGCAAATGAAGGGATTTAAATACATGTTTTATTGAAAGCTAAAAAATAGTTTAGATTCAAAAGGATACGCTAATAAAAAAAAACAAAGTTTTCTTAGTTGTAAAATATGTAAGCAAGGTAGATAAGTTAATATCGTTTATGTATTTGATCTTCTCAACATAGACTATAACCAGGGAACATGTTACGTATTTTTTCATTCTATTCTCTTCCCCGTACTATCTTAGTGTTGTTGTTAGTTGCCATCAAGTCGATTTCAGCTCACGGCAACCCCATGTGTTACACAGTCGAACTGCCCCATAGAGTTTTCGTGGCTGTAATGTTTCAGAGTGGGTTTGAACCGCCAAACTTTAGGTTAGTAGTTGAGCGCAAACCGTTTGTACTACCTAGGTACCTTTATCCTAGTGTAATTCCCTTCAAATAAATATTGTAAATATATCGCAACACAAAATGATGTTATGTGGCTTTTAAAATAGAGTTAGTACACATAAGCAACATAATATATGTTATAAAAAGAAATAGTTAAGTGTTTTCTTCAAATCTCCATAACGGGCTTACTAGACGTCCTTCAAAATATTGAAATGCTAAACAATCAGGATGGTGGAAGCCCCTACCAAACAGCACCAACACGCGTCCTGTTCAATGCTCTGCCAGGCATTAAAACTTTAGTTGCAATCACAAAAGGACAAATATTGATAATCTCAAAAAAATGAAATACCTAGAATTGGCAAATGTGTAGAGGTCAGAGTTTAAGAGTGCTACTAGGGGCAGGAGGGATGGGGAAGGGGAATCATTGTTAGGAAACATTGAGTTTCTATTCATGGTGATGAAAATTTTGGCAACAGATATTGGCGATGGTTGCACAGCATGACTGATGCAATCGTTGTCCTTGACTTGCACACATGAAAATTGTTAAATTGGCAAATGCTGTGTTATCTGTGGAAACCCTGATGGCATAGTGGTTAAGTGCTACAGTTGCTAACCAAAAGGCCAGCAGTTCAAATCCACCAGGTGCTCCTTGTAAACTCTATAGAGCAGCTCTACTCTGTTCTATGGGGTCACTGTAAGTCGGAATTGACTTGATAGCAAAGGCTTTTTTATGGATGTTTTCTATATTTTAACAAAAATTAAAAAATTAGTTTCAGAGTAGATAAGACATTGGCATTTGACGGGTCCAGAGTGCTCAGGACCGTAGCTATTTACCAACTAGCGCAGAAGTACTTCAACACTTTAACTAACCAAATGGCTATACTGGCGCATACCAGTTGCTTCTGAGTAGACTCTGACTCATGGTAACGCCATGTGTGTCAGAGTAGAACTGTGCTCCATAGGGTTGTCAATGGCTGGTTTTTCAGAAGTAGATTACAGCCTTTTCTTTCAAGGCACCTATACGGCACTGGAGTTATGGGTGAACTAAAACCCCTGACCTTTTGGTTAGCAGCCAAGCACATTAACCATTTGCACCACCCAGGAGCTACAAATTGATGCATAATTACAGAAGGCCTGATCTCAGAGTGAAATAAACTAGTAATATACAGAGGAGACCCACCTTCTTGTATTTACCATTTCAGAATTGTATTGCTATCAGAGAGCCTAACTCTATACCAAAATCTCCAGCCCTGGTTTATAACTGAGAGCCATCACTGAACTTCTCATGATGCTGATAAACCTCTTACCAGTACATTCCTTACTGCTTTGGTTAATGGAGTATCACAGAACAGGGGTTACTGGTAGGTAGGCTTCCCAGCTTTACCTCGTATCTACTCCTGCATGCCTATTTCTCTGAGGCTTTGTTTCCTTCTTCTACCATCCGCCATGGCAATTCTGACCTTTCGACTTCACTTAGTGTGGCCCACTGCTTCTTTCAAACATGTGAGCTTTTTTCCTAGTGCTTTTGAAAAAACCCTTTGCCGTTGAGTCAATTCCGACTCTCAGAGGCCCTATGGGACAGAATAGTACTGTCCTGTAGGGTTTTCAAGAAGGAGCTGGTGGATTCAGACTGCCTCCTTTTGGTTAGCAGCTGTAGCTCTTAACCACTGCACCACCAGGACTCCTAGGGCCCTTGATAGGTTTATATTGCTTGTCACAGGAGAGTGATCCCATATCAGTGCATTCTTCCTTATTCGACTTTATGCCCTGTCCTTCTTGATCCAGAATCCTTAGCACCTGTTCCTAAATGTAGTCTCCCAGTTCCTTCTGGTACAGGTTGACTAGATTCTGCACCTCCTTTAGGATATAGTCCTTTTCCTTTCTCAGCAAGTCTAGCACTTCCCCAGACAGGTTATGATTCAATTTTAACCCCAATTACTGTTTTGGAAGTCACAGTAGATCTTGAAGGAGTATGTGTTGTCTTAAAATGTATGAGCCTCTGCATCGTCTTCAAGCATTGGGGAAGTGCTAACCTCTAATAAAAATTAATGGGCACCTTCTGTAAGCCCAGAGCACTCACCCAAATCTGGACATTAAAGATTTTAAAGTGTATCCTATTTCAGTATCCCATTCTTACCCAGTTAATGCCCTGATCTTGACATGGCGATTTGCTTAGGCTTATAATTCAACTTTCTTTGGGGTTCCGCTAATTTTTAAATTAAATCTGGAGACTAGTTCTCAGTATTTTTTGTCATCCAGCTACAGGAAATGAGAGTCTTTTTATACGCTACGAAGAAAAACCCTTAATTGTTGATTAATTACTCTCTTTCTTTCAATTTTCTTTCATAGAAAAACCCTTAATTGTTGATTAATTACTCTCAGCCTTTCATTACGTTTTCCAAAGCATCAGCAGCCCCCAGCAATAACTATACAATTTAATCTGACTTACTGAATGACACAGGAAACATCAAAAGAAGATAGAAGGAATATACAGTCACTGTACCAAAAAGAAATGGTTGATGTTCAAACATTTCAGAAGGTAGCATATGATCCAGAACTGATGGTATGGAAGGAAGAGGTCCAAGCTGCACTGAAGGCATTGCCGAAGAAGAAGCCTCCAGGAATGAATGGAATACCAGTTGAGATGTTTCGACAAACAGGTGCAGTGCTGGAAGCACTCACTCATCTATACTCAGAAATTTGGAAGAGAGCTACCTGGCCAGCTGACTGGAAGAGATTCATATTTGTACCCATTCCAAAGAAAGGTGACCCAAAAGGATGCAGAAATTACCAAACAATATCACTAATGTCACACACAAGTAAAATTTTTCTGAAGATCATTCAAAAGCAGTTGTAGCAGTACATCAATAGGGAACTGCCAGAAATTCAAGCCAGATTCAGAAGAGGACTTGGAACAAGGGATATCATTGCTGATATCAGATGGATCCTGGCTAAATACAGAGAATACCAGAAAGATGTTTACTCACGTTTTATTGATTATGCAAAGACATTCAACTGTGTGGATCATAATAAATTACGGATGATATTGTGAAGAATGGGAATTTCAGAACATCTAGTTGTGCTCAAGGAACCTGTACATAGACCAAGAGGTAGTCATTCAAACAGAACGAGAAGATACGGCATGGTTGAAATTCAAGCAAGGTGTGTGTCAGGGTTGTGTCATTTCACCATACTTATTCAACCTGCATGCTGAGCAAATAATCTGAGAAGCTGGACTATATGAAGAAGAACAGGGCATCAGGATTGGAGAAAGACTCATTAACAACCTGCGACATGCAGGTGATACAACCTTGGCTTGCTGAAAGTGAAGAGGACTTACTGATGAGGATCAAAGACCACAGCCTTCAGTATGGATTACACCTCAACATAAAGAGACAAAAATCCTCACAAGTGGACCAATAAGTAACATCATGATAAATAGAGAAAAGATTGAAGTTGCCAAGGACTTCATTTTACTTGGACCCACAATCCACACCCATGGAAGTAGCAGTCAAGAAATCAAAAGACTTATTACGTTGGGCAACTCTGCTGCAAAAGACCTCTTTAAAGAATTGAAAAGCAAAGTTATCACTTTAAGGACTAAGGTGCACCTAACCCAAGCCATGGAGTTTCAATCCCCTCATGTGCCTGTGAAAGCTGGGCAATGAATAAGGAAGGCTGAAGAAGAATTGATGCCTTTGAATTACGGTGTTGGCAAAGAACATTGAATATACCATGAACTGCCAGAAGAATGAACAAATCTGTCTTGGAAGAAGTATAGCCAGAATACTCATTAGAAGTAAGAATAGTGAGACTTTGTCTCACATACTTTGGACATGTTATCAGGGGGACCAGTCACTGGAGAAGGATATCATGCTTGGTAAGGTGAAGTATCAATTAAAAAGAGGAAGATCCTCAACAAGATGGATTGACACAGTGGCTGCAACAATGGGCTCAAACATAACAACGATTTTGAAGATGGTGCACGACTGGGCAGTGTTTCATTCTGTTGTGCATAAGGTCACCATGAGTGGGAACCAACTCAACAGCACTTAACAACAACAGTTTGTGATACTTTGTCACTACAACTATAGGAAATGAATACAGCAAGAAATGTTCTGAGAGAAGTTTTCTATTTTCCTTTTTTCCCTAACACAGTGATTGGTACCACCATTCAACCAGTTGCCCAGCAGTGAGACTGTTGGATATTACCTCTTTCTCACATCTCATGAGTGTTAATGAATTGGCATATCTACCATTTTAATATCTCTTAACCCATTCACTCCTTTTTTAGGCCATCACTAATGCCTTAGTGCTGACCTCAATCATCTTTCTCTTTTGAACTGGCCCATCTGTCCTCAGTCTTTTCTTCCATTTCATTCTGTAGATACATCCAAGGTTATTTTCCTAATACATAAATCCGATCAGGCCCTCCCATATTCAATAGTCTTTAATGACTCTCTATCATTCTCTGGACACAGTGCAATCATTCCACCTTAACAGTGCCTTTTTAGAAGATCTCTGCTTACCTTTCTTTCAAATCACCACTCATAGCTTCATGATCTACATTCCAGGCTTGTGTAACTATTTGAGCTTCTTGGAAAATTCTTTTTGTTTATCACCTTCAGGCTTTGCACATACTATTCTCTCTCTATGGAATGCCCTTCTCCTATCTTCTTCCATTACCTTTTCCTGACTCCAGTTCTGAATTTAGACTTCACTTCCTCTGAAAACCTTCTCTGACTAATGAAGTCTGGCTAAGTGTCCCTACCAAAGGCTCCTCTGACTCCCTACAACTACCTATTTATTTTTCTGTTCTTTACTCTCAATCCTTTCTCAAGGTGGAGATGGTCTTTGAAAACTCTTTCATACTCCAAACGCAAGGTAAAGTGCTAGGTCTATAGTAGAACTCCCCATCTCCAAATTTTGGAGGGTTCAATAAATAGTGTGCCTGGCTCATGAAATTATTTAATAAATGGTAGCTATTTTTTTATTATTTCAGAATCTGGTGGTACAGTGTTTAAAGCGCTCGGCTGTTAACCAAAAGGTTGGTGGTTCAAACCCACCAGCCGCTCTGCAAGAGAAAGATGTGGCAATCTGCTTCTGTAAAGTTTAGAACACCTTAGAAAACCTATGGGGCAGTTAGTTCTACTCTATCCTATAGGGTTGCTATGAGTTGGAATCAACTCGACAGTAACGGGTTTGGTTTGGTTTTGGGTTTAGTTATTATTTCAGTGTTAGTTTGAGAAAATAATGTTGGGGTGAATGATTGGAAGGAAAACGCAACATGCAACTGGTTATTTCTAAGTGTGACTTTAGTAATTGGAAGAGCACCTATCATTGTTATTTTCTTTATCAAAAATACAAAAGATTTATAAAATTTAACCTTTTTAAACAGATCTTTTTTCCTAATGTCATTAGGAAAAATATTAATAACCTAAACATTTTAGTTTTAGAATCTACCATGGAAATGAAAACCATAAATAAAATAGCACCGAGTACCAAATAAGATAGTAGGGACATAATAATCTGGCCATAATTGTTATTAATTCACTTTTCAATCATTATTTAGTTATACATAATGATTAATTCAACTTTCAAGTATTAATACAATACTTTGAAATCATTACACATTTAATAAACCCACAAATTCTATGATATATAGATAAGTCTATTACTGTTTTTGCAAATGAAAAAATTATCACCTAGGAATACCTCAAGGGAGTGAAAGAGGCAGAAGTCAAAGTGTGAACTATTATCTTTTAGTTGTACTTTAGATGAAAGTTTACAGAACAAACTAGTTTCTCATTAAACAGTTGGTACACATATTGTTTTATGACACTGGTTAACAACCCTACGACATGTCAACACTCTCCCTTCTCAACCTTGGGTGCCCTATTACCAGCTTTCCTGTCCCCTACTGCTTCTAGTCCTTGCCACTGGGCTGGTACGCTCCTTTAGTCTTGTTTTGTTTTATGGGCCTGTCTAATCTTTGGCTGAAAGGTGAGCCTTGGGAGTGATTTCATTACTGAGCTAATAGGGTATCTGGGGCCATACTTTCGGGGTTTCTCCAGTCTCTGTCAGGCCAGTAAGTCTGGTCTTTTATTGTGAGTTAGAATTTTGTTTTACATTTTCTCGAGCTCTGTCCAGGGCCCTCTATTGTGATCCTTGTCAGAGTAGTCAGTGGTGGTAGCGGGGCACCATCTGGTTATACTGGACTCAGTCTGGTGGAGGCCGTGGTAGATGTGGGCCACTAGTCCTTTGGACTAATCTTTCTCTTGTATCTTTAGTTTTCTTCATTCTCCCTTGCTTCTGAAGGCATGAGGCCAGTGGAATATCTTAGATGGCCATTTACAGGCTTTTAAGACCTCAAATCCTACTCACCAAAGTAAAATGTAGAACATTTTTTTTAAAAAAATTTTTTTATTGTGCTTTAAGTGAAAGTTTACAAATCAAGTCAGTCTGTCACATATAAGCTTATATACACCTTACTCCATACTCCCACTTACTCTTCCCCTAATGAGTCAGTCTGCTCCCTCCTTCCAGTCTTTCCTTTTGTGACCGTTTTGCCAGTTTCTAGCCCTCTCTACCTTCCCATCTCCCCTCCAGACAGGAGATGCAAATACAGTCTCAAGTGTCCCCCTGATACAAGTAGCTCACTCTTCATCAGCATCTCTCTCCAACCCATTGTCCAGTCCCTTCCATGTCTGATGAGTTGTCTTTGGGAATGGTTCCTGTCCTGGGCCACCAGAAGGTTTAGGGACCATGAGCACCGGGATTCTTCTAGTCTCAGTAAGACCATAAAGTCTGGTCTTTTTATGAGAATTTGGGGTCTGCATCCCATGGTTCTCCTGCTCCCTCAGGGGTTCTCTGTTGTGCTCCCTCTCAAGGCAGTCATCGGTTGTGGCCGGGCACCATCTGGTTCTTCTGATCTCAGGATGATGTAAGTCTCTGGTTCATGTGGCCCTTTCTGTCTCTTGGGCTCTTAGTTATCGTGTGACCTTGGTGTTCTTCATCCTCCTTTGATCCAGGTAGGTTGAGACCAATTGATGCATCTTAGATGTCCACTTGTTAGCGTTTAAGACCCCAGACGCCACACTTCAAAGTGGGATGCAGAATGTTTTCATAATAAAATTATTTTGCCAATTGACTTAGAAGTCCCCTTAAGCCATAGTCCCCAAACCCCTGACCTTGCTCCACTGACCTTCGAAGCATTCAGTTTATCCCAGAAACTTCTTTGCTTTTGGTCCAGTCCAGTTGAGCTGACCTTCCCTGTATTGAGTATTGTCCTTCCCTTCACCTAAAGTAGTTCTTATCCACTATAAAAAAAAAAAAAAATTTTTTTTCTAACTATTCAGTAAATAACCCCCTCCCCCCTCCCTCCCTCCCCCCCTCATAACCACAAAAGTATGTGTTCTTCTCAGTTTATACTATTTCTCAAGATCTTATAATAGTGGTCTTATATAATATTTGTCTTTTTTCATCTGACTAATTTCACTCAGCATAATGCCTTCCAGGTTCCTCCATGTTATGAAATGTTTCACAGATTCGTCACTGTTCTTTATCGATGTGTAGTATTCCATTGTGTGAATATACCATAATTTATTTACCCATTCATCTGTTGATGGACACCTTGGTTGCTTCCAGCTTTTTGCTACTGTAAACAGTGCTGCAATAACCATGGGTGTGCATATATCTGTTCATGTAAAGGCTGTTATTTCTCTAGGGTATATTCCGAGGAGTAGGATTTCTGGGTTGTATGGTAGTTCTATTTCTAACTTTTCAAGAAAATGCCAGATAGATTTCCAAAGTGGTTGTGCCATTTTACATTCCCACCAGCAGGGTATAAGAGTTCCAATCTCTCCACAGCCTCTCCAACATTTATTATTTTGTGTTTTTTGGATTAATGCCAGCCTTGTTGGAGTGAGATGGAATCTCATCATAGTTTTAATTTGCATTTCTCTAATGTCTAATGGTCAAAAGCATTTTCTCATGTATCTGTTAGCTGCCTAAATATCTTCTTTAGTGAAGTGCGTGTTCATATTCTTTGCTCACTTTTTGATTGGGTTGTTTGTCTTTTTGTGGTTGCGTTTTAACGGAATCATACAGATTTTAGAGATCAGGTGCTGGTTGGAGATGTCATAGCTGAAAATTTTTTCCCAATCTGTAGGTGGTCTTTTTACTCTTTTGGTGAAGTCTTTAGATGATCATAGGTGTTTGATTTTTAGGAGCTCCCAGTTATCTGGTTTCTCTTCATCACTTTTGTATTCGTGAATTTTTTTTTTTTTTTTTAATAAACTATGTTATGCCAGTCGAGCTGGAGGTTTCCCGAGATCATGGTCCTCACACAGCCCTCAGCTCAGCAATTCGGTCCCTCAGGGAGTTTGGATATGTCTATGGAGCTTCTATGGCCTTGTCTTGTACAAGTTGTGCTGGCTTCCTCAGTATTGTGTACTGTCTTACCCTTCACCAAAGTTACCATTTATCTATTGCCTATTTAGTGTTTTTCCATCCCTGCCCCATTCCCTCCCTTGTAACCATCGAAGATTGTTTTTTTTTTTTTTGGGAGGGGGGTGTAAACCTTTTCATGAGTTTTATAGTAGTGGTCTCATACAATATTTCTCCTTTTGTGGTTCACTTATTTCACTCAGGATGATGCCCTCCAGATTCATCCATGTTATGAGATGCTTCACAGATTCATCATTGTTCTTCATTGTTGCTTAATACTTTATTGTGAGTATGTACCAGTTTGTTTACCCATTCATCTGTTGATGGGCATCTGGGTTGTTTCCACCTTTTTGCTACTGTAAACAGTGCTGCAATGAACATGGGTGTACATATGTCTATTTGTGTGACAACTCTTATGTCTCTAGGATATGTTCCTGGGAGTGGGGTTGCTGAATTATATGGTATTTCTAGCTTTCTAAGGAAGAAGAACGGGGCATCGGGATTGGAAGAAGACTCATTAACAACCTGCGTTATGCAGATGACACCACCTTGCTTGCTGAAAGTGAAGAGGACTTGAACCACTTACTAATGAAGATCAAAGACCATAGCCTTCAGTATGGATTACACCCCAACATAAAGAAAACAAAAATCCTCACAACTGGACCAATGAGCAACATCATGATAAACGGAGAAAAGATTGAACTTGTCAAGGATTTCATTTTTCTTGGATCCTCAATGAACAGCCATGGAAGCAGCAGTCAAGAAATCAAAAGACTCATTGCATTGGGCAGGTCTGCTGCAAAGGACCTCTTCAAAGTGTCGAAGAGCAAAGATGTCACCCTGAGGACTAAGGTGCGTCTGACCCAAGCCATAGTAATTTCAATCACATCATATGCATGTGAAAGCTGGACAATGAATAAGGAAGACCGAAGAATAATTGATGCCTTTGAATTGTGGTGTTGGCGAAGAATATTGAATATATACCATGGACTGCCAAAAGAATGAACAAATCTGTCTTGGAAGAAGTGCAGCCAGAATGCTCCTTAGAAGCAAGGTTGGCGAGACTGCATCTTACATACTTTGAACACGTTGTCAGGAGGAATCAGTCCCTGGAGAAGGGCATCATGCTTGGCAGAGTACAGGGTCAGCGGAAAAGAGGAAGACCCTCAACGAGGTGGATTGACACAGTGGCTGCAACAATGAGCTCAAGCATAACAACGATTGTGAGGATGGCGAAGGACCGGGCAGTGTTTCGTTCTGTTATGCACAGGGTCGCTGTGAGTCGGAACCTAACAACAAGGAAGTGCCATATCATTTTCCAATATGGTTGTATCATTTTGCATTCCTGCCAGCAGTGCATGAGAGTTCTAATCTCCCTGAAGCCTCTCCAACATTTGTTATTTTCTGTTTTTTTGATTCGTGACAGTATGCAAGGGTGAGATGGTATCTCATTGTGGTTTTGATTTGCATTTCTCTGATGGCTAGTGCTCCAGAGCATTTCCTCATGTGTCTGTTGGCCACTTGAATGTCTTCTTTGGTGAAGTATCTGTTCATTTCCTTTACCCATTTTTTAATTGGATTGTTTGTCTTTTTGTTGTAGAGGTGTTGGATTTTCCTATAGATTTTAAAGATTAGACCTTTCTGTGATTTGTAATAGCCAGAATTTTTTTCCCATTCCATAGGTTCTCTTTTTACTCTTTTGGTGAAGTCTTTTGATGAACATAAGTGTTTAATTTTTAGAAGATCCCAGTTGTCTACCTTACCTTCTGGAGTTTGTGTGTTGTTGGTTATTGTTTGTATCCTGTTGATGCTATGCATTAGGGCCTCTAGCACTGATCCTATTTTTTCTCCCATGAGCTTTGTAGTTTTTGGCTTTATATTTAGGTCTTTGATCAGTTTTTAATTAGTTTTTGTATATGGTGTGAGTTATGGGTCCTGTTTCCTTTTTTTTTTTGCAGATGGACATCCAGTTTTGCCAACAGCATTTGTTAAAAACACTGTCTTTTCTCCATTTGATGGACTTAGGGGCCCTTGTTGAAAAAAAGGGGACCATAGGTGGATGGATTTACATCTGGGTGGTCAATTCTGTTCCATTGGTCAATGTATCTGTTGTTGCACCAGTACCAGGCTGTTCTGACTACAGTAGCTGTATAGTAGGTCCCGAAGTCAGGTAGTGAGAGTCCTCCTACTTTTTTCTTCTTCTTCAATAGTGCTTTACTTATCTGGGGCCTCTTCCCTTTCCATATAAACCCAGTTAATGATAAATTTTTCCAACTCTTTGAAGAATGTCATTGGTATTTAGATTGGGATTGCATTGCATTTGTAAATCGCTTTGAGTAGAAATGCATTTTTACAATGGTGAGTCTACCTATCCATGAGCATGGTACGTTTTTCCATTTCGGTTTCTTGCAGTAATGTTTTGTAGTTTTCTTTGTATAGGTCCTTTAAGTCCCTGGTTAGATTAATTCTGAAGTATTTTTACTTTTTTAGGGGCTATTATAAATGTATTGTTTTCCTGATTTCCTTTTCATTGTTCTCTTTATTGGTGTATAGGAATTCAACTGATTTTTGTATGATTATTTTGTATCCTGCTACTCTGCTGAATCTGTTAGTTCCAGTAGTTGTCTTGTGGCGTCTTTTGGGTTTTCTATGTATGGTATCATATCATCCACAGATAGGAAGACTTTAACTTCTTCATTACCAATTTGGATGCCCTTTATTTCTTTTTTCTTGCTTTATTGCTCTATCTAGGACTTTCAGCACAATATAGGAGTCGCGATAAAGGTCATCCTTGTCTTGTTCCTGTTCTCAAGGGGAATGTTTTCAGCCTCTCTCCATTAAGAATGATGTTAGCCATTGGTTTTGCCTACATATCCTTTGTTATGTTGAGAAATTTCCCTTCTATACCTATTTTATTGAGTTTTTATCAAGAATGGGTGTTGGACGTTGTAGAATGCCTTTTCTGTGTTGATTAAGATGATCATATGATTCTTTTATTTATGTGGTGTATTACATTGATTGATTTTCTAATGTGGAACCATCCTTTCAAAGCTGCTATTAATCCTACTTGGTTGTGAGGTATTGTTTTTTTGATATGATGCTGAATTCTATTGCCTATAATTTTGTTGAGAAATTTTGTATCTGTATTCATGAGAGATATTGGTCTGTAATTTTCTTTTTTGGGGGGATGTCTTTGCCTGGTTTTGGTATCAGGGTTATGCTGGCTTCATAGAATGAATTCAGAAGTGTTGCTTCCTTTTCTATATTCTGAGATATTTTGAGTAGTAGTGGTATAAGCTCTTCTCTGAATGTTTGGTAGAATTCTCCAATGAAGCCATCTGGGCCAAGGCTTTTTTTTTGTAGGAAGTTATTTACTTTTCTTTTTCATGTCTTGTTATGGGTCTGTTCAGATTTTCAGCATCATTTTGTGTTAGTTTGGGTAGGTAGTGTGTTTCTAGAAATTTGTCCATTTCCTCTAGGTTTTCAAATTTGTTGGAGTATAGTTTTTCATAATACTCTGTTATGATCCTTTTTATTTCAGTTGGGTCTATTGTAATGTTCCCCATTTTATTTCTTATTTGGATTATTTGCATCCTCTTCTGTTTTCCTTTTGTCATTTTGGCCAGTGGTTTGTCGATTTTGTTGATCCTTTCAAAGAACCAACTTTTGGTTTTGTTGATTCTTTCTATTCTCTATTTCATTTAGTTCTGCTCCGATCTTTATTATTCCCTTTCTTCTGGGGGCTGCAGGCTTTTTTTTTTTTTTTTCCTATTGTCTTTCTATATGTTTGAGTCATGTAGCTAATGTTTTGATTTTGCCTCTGTCTTCTTTTTTCATGTGTGCATCTATTGCTATAAGTTGACCTCTGAGAACCACTTTTGATGTGTCCCAAAGGTTTTGGTGTGATGTGTTTTCATTCTCATTTGATTCTGGGAATTTTTGATTCCATCTTTGATTTCTTCTATTACCCAGTGGTTTTTAAGCAGGGTGTTGTTCAGTTTCTATGTAACTGATTTTTTTCCCTGTTCTTTCTGTTGTTAATTTCTGCGTTGATGGTGTTTTGGTCAGAGAAGATACAAAGTGAATTCTGAAGCTCAGGAGTTACTTAGCCCATGTACATCTACTTGCCATTAGAGAAACTAATCTTTACCAAAACTTATCAGAAATAAGCAAACAGTATCATTTTGAGAAAGCTGTCAATAAAGGAAATCATAAGCCAATATAGTGTAATATTATAAAGTGTATGAACTCTGGTCTGGATACATAGGATACCCTTATGCTCGGGGCAGATTATCCAATAAGCAAGGTAAGTATGGGCTTACTCATGCTTACTTACTAATCTGTAATAAACTATGTCACATGCGTTTCACCACATCTTTGAAATTGTCCGTTACAGATTAGTAAGTAAGCACAAGTAAGCCTGTGTTTACCTTGCCTACTGGGTCATCCAACCTTGTCAGGGATTGTAGCTTTGAAAAGATGCTTTGATTCTGCAGGAAGGTGTTGTGGGGTTGGGAGAGAGAGAGATGCCAGCCACATCTAGGAGCAGAATCTTTTTTTTTTTTAAAGCTTATCAAAGCAATAGTTTATTTACTGTCCACAAAATGTCTAATGCAGGTTATGAGCTTTCTGGGGATGTTCTCCTTGATGCGGTCTCTCAAAGATAGAGGCTGCTTCCATCATGTGGGTCCTCCATCCCAAAATTACCAGTTGTCACCAAGTCAACCCTGACTCATGGTGACCCCATGTGTATCAGGGTAGAACTGTGAAGAAGCAGAATCTTTGCTGTGGTGAAAATGTGAAATTGTTTAGTACAGATGATCTGACTATTGGATAATATGCCCTTGCTTATGCTGTTTGCTTTCCTCATTAAGAATATTTGTTTTGTGCTTTTATGTCCTTATACCTATCAACTGTCAAAAATATCCTCTTTGGAAAATTTCTGGTGGAATAATTCTCATCAGGATATACTGGGGCTCTATCATGTGTCCTACCAGCTAGGGTGAACTACATTTCCCAGAATTCCCTTTCATATATGTTTCTGGGTATAGTTGGCCTAAGAGTATATGGGAGATTTGAAGGGCAGAGTGAAACAGCAGCTATTTTGTAGTTCACAGGCATCACTCATCTACTGATGCACTCCATTTGCGAGAGGAAATGGCTGGGCCTGCAACAGTGCCAACTTTTCCTGGATCTTCCTTCAGCTTTTCTGATTCCTGGGGTAGATGTGTGTGTCTAGCTTCATGATAAAGGGCCCTGGCTTCTGTAGGACAAGCACACAACCACAATCAGAAACAAGAACAGACATAGATTTCAGGAACATCTTCATGATTTCCAACTAATGTTTATAGGTTCTAGCTTGTTCTTGCTCTTCTCCACTTTACATCCATCTTTCCTTCCATACTGTGTACTTGTGGACTTAAGTCTGTCTGTCTGTTTATCTCTGTGTATATATAGAGAGAACAGTGGTGGCGCAATGGTTAAACAGTCAATAAAAGGTTAACAATTCGAACTTACCCGGAGTCTCCACGGAGAAAGACCTGGATATCTGCTCCTGTAAAGGTTATAGCCTAGAAAACCCTATGGGGAAGTTCTACTCTATGACACGGGGTCACCATGAGTCAAAATTGACTTCATGGCACCTAACAACAAACATATGCATATATATATATTTTTTAAAGACATACACACACCCTAGTGGTTGTGTATCTCTGGTTATATCCTGACTTCCTAACCAATACAGAATTTGAAACTAGAAGTAGGGTGGTTCCAGATAAATAAAATCTTTTGAATGAATTCTGTATATTGGTTCTAGGTTCTCCAAAATTGTTTTTCTGATGTGATTAACTTTAGAGGCATTAATGACCCTATATCCCTGCTTTCTACTGACACAGTGGCTACAACAGTGGGCTCAAGCATACCTACTACAGTGAGGATGGCACAGGACCTGGCAACACTTCATTCAGTTATACATGGAGTTGCCATGAGTTGGGACCAATTCAATGGCACCTAACAACACCACCAACATCTCTGTATTCAGTGGTAAAGGTGGTACTGGCCAGCCATGACATGTACTGACAAAACAGTTACTTAGTTTATGACCTTTAGATACCTGTAATCAAGTGTCTTTAAAAGGTAAGGCTCTGGGTGACCAATTATTTGCTGCCCTAGAACATTTTAATGAAAATACAAGTATAGTGGGGTTGGTTGTTTGTTTCTAATTCTACTAGAGAACTTGGGGCAAGAAAAAGATGATCTCAGCTTTTTATATTCCCATGACATGGTCCACACTAAGGACTTGAAAGCTTCTATGGCTGCCCTGAGGGAAATACTCATATCCTGTAACTAGGGGGCCAAGATTTTTTAAAACAAAACTCAAAGTCTTATCCTACAAGTGATTCAATTACAATGCAAACTGAATTCTCAGTCTTAAAGAGTCTCTTTTCTTAAAGTTATGGCATTGATTGGTAAGGAATGAGATCCTGAAAATTGGGATGGGACATCTGAGCAGATTTTTATAACTTCAATCCCCAAAATTCTTCTGAGCCTTCTTTGGTAGTGGGAGCTGCCCTTCCAATCCTGCCTGGGTAGGTTAATCTCTGTTTTCTAGAAGAAACTATAATTGCCTCCCTTGATGTAGTTGTCTTACAAGGCACTGCTGACCATCTTCTAAACTTACCTCTGCCACTCATCTTTAAACCTATAACCAGATGTAAGTCTCAGCAGGTCCCAAAGTACAGATCGTGACCTGCGAGAAGGGGTAATATTCATCAAGAGAATTACATGATTTTTTAAATTGGTATTTGGGGAAACCTGGAGAATATGTGTGGGAATATCTCTTAAGCATGTGGGATTGAGAAGGAAGGAATATAAAATTGTTTTTGGACTAGTATATTACTTTTGGCCTGCTAAGCAGAGATTCTGCACTCAGTGTTTTAGGTAGAGGGCCTCTAAATGGCTATAACATTTTTTTTTTTTTGGTAGGTTGATTAAAATATGGATCTAAAAGTAGCCCATACCAAATAAGTTAAAATTTCCAGAACCTCCATGGAATACTGAAGAGGAAGGCATTCAAAATCTTAGGGTTGGAAGTTAGGGTGGTCTTCTCATGTAAAATATGCTCACCCACCCCTTGGAGGGAGCCAGAGCACATACTTTTTATTACACCTGTGAGAAATAAATTTGTGAGAGAATTCCCAGTGTCCTTGAAGCTTTGTGATAGCTATTCTTTATAGGTCAGAGATTATAGTTAGAACTGCCACCATAGAACTGGGACCCTTAAATGCAATGAGAATGATGAAATCCTAGGGGCCACATGGCAGCATTTAATCTCCAAAAACTGGAATGGGCATTGGAGCCAATACACTAATCAGAGTAGTCTGACTCACAGAAGTCTTTGACACTGGCCAGTTTATCATAGTATCTCCAAAACTGAAAAAGACTGGTTACCTATTAAATTCTTGCTGGATCTTTATAAGTGGAAAAATTCTAGGTCTAATTAATAGAAATATGACTTGAATCACCAAAATAGAGAGTCACAATTCCTTCACCAATTCCTAGACTTGAGCCATTTCACACACCCAGAGCCCTTTGAATGAGGGAGGTCAGTTCCCCATGAGAAAATACCCTGCTACACTGCCAAAAATGTATACTGTTACTTTTTCTCCCAGACTTCTCCAAAGGGACTTGTGGCTATTTATCAGGACGACTTTGTATTGTGAAGGGAAAATATATAGGCTTTCTGAAGGTTACTGGAAACTAACTCAGAACTGATACTAATTCCTAGAGACATACAAAAAACACCATTGTAGTCCACCAGTTAGAGTAGGAGTTTACAGAGGTCAAGTGAATAAGTGGAGTTTGGCTCAAGTCCAACTCACGATAGGCCCAGTGAGTCCTCAAGCCCAGAAAGCATATTTGGAATATACATACTCAACAATGGGAAGAATCACCATATTTGTTACCTGACCCATGAAATTACAGCTATTTCATTACAAAAGGCCAAATGAAAGTCATTAGAACTGCCTTTACCTCTGGGATTAGCACCACCAATGACTTCAAAGATGCAGGAGTGGTGATTCCCATTCAATTTACCTATTTAGCCTGAGCAGAAGAGAGATGGATCTTGGAGAATGACAATGGATTTCCACAAATTTAATTAGGTGGTGATTCCAGATGTGATATTTGCAGGTACTGTTACAGATACATTTTGGGGGGGTGGGAGGGGCACTGGAGAAATCAATACGTCTCCTGGCACCTGGTATATGGCTATTGATGTGCATTTTCTTTTTCTTTATATCTGAGAGTAGAGACCATCAGAAGCAATTTTCTTTCAACTGACAAGGCCAGCAATACACATTCACTTTCTGTTTGAGAGGTATTTACACACTCCAACCCTTGTCATAATTTAGTCCATAAGAATCTTGATCACCTTTTCCTTCCATAGGACCTCACACTCATCACACTGGTTTATTATACTGATGGTATTATGTTCATTGGCTCTGATGAGCAGGAAGTAGCAACCATCTGGATGCATTGGTAAGAAGCTTATGCACCCCCCCCCCAAATTTAGGGTCTTGCCACTTTGGTGAAATTTCTAAAGTTGCAGTGGTTTGGGGTATGTCAAACAATTCCTTTCAAGGAAAGGAAAATTGCTGTATCTTATTGCTAAGAAAGTGCACATTGCATAGTGAGTTATTTGAGATTTTGGAGGCAACATAGATCTCATTTATGTGTGTTACTCTAACTCATATATTGAGTGATTCAAAAATCTTCCAGTTGTGAATGAGGCTCTGTAACAGGTTCAGGCTGTAACAGGCTCTGTAACAGGTTCAGGCTGCCATAAAAGTTACTCTTCCACTTGGGCCACGTGATTCAGAAGATCCAATGGTTCTCATTACTGGTAAATAGGGATGCTGTTTAAAATCTTTGGCAGGACTCTACACGTAAATCACAGTACACACACTCAAAATATTGGAGCAAAGTCATTTTATCCTCTAGAGATAACTATTTTCCTTTTGAGAAACAACTTTTAGCTTACTACAGGTCTTTAGTAGAGATTGACCACTTGATTATGGAACACTAAGTTACCATGCTTCCTGAGCTGACCATCATAAACTGCATGTGGTGTCTAACTCAACAAACTGCAAAGTTGGAAGTGCATGGCTTCACTCTATCATAAGATGGAAGTATTATGTACAAGATTGAGTTCAAGCAGGTCCTGATTTGATGGCACAAGTAAGCTGCATGAGGAAGTGGCCTAGATGCCCATTGTCCCTACTCCTGCTACATACTACCTTCTCTCAACCTGTGCCTATGGCCTCATAGAAAGTTCCCCCCTGATTAGTTACCCCAGGAAGAGAAATCTTGGGTTTTTATACAGATATGCGAAGATCACCCAAAAGAGGACAGCTACAAAGCTACAGCCCCACTCTAAGACAGACTTGAAGGACTGCAATGAAAAGAAATTCCCCCAGTGGGAAGAACTTCAAGAAACGCCTGTGGTTGCTTATTTCACCTGGAAGAAGGGATTGTATGATGTATGAATGTATACCAATTTATGGCTATGGCTTATGGTTTGGCTGGATGGTCAGGGATTCCAAAGGAAAACAATGGAAAATTGGCTGCAAGGAAGTCTGGGGAAGATGTGTGTGGTAGACCTTTCCAAATAGGAACAAAGACTGCAGATTTGTGCCCCATGTGAATTCTCATCTAAGAGTGACTTGAGCAAAGGTGGATAGGATGACCTGTTCTATGGACATAAATCAGCATCCATCCCCAGCCACTCCTGCCATTCCTCAGTGGGTTGATGGACAAATGGCCATGACAGCAGGAATGAAGGTTATACATGGGATCAGCAAAATGGACTTCCTCTCATAAAGGCTGGTCTGGCCACACCCACTGCTGAGCATCCAGCTGCAGCAGAGAGCAGCTACAGAGACTAACACTGAAATACTGAGACCCTGATATCCTCAAGGGAATCAGCCAGCAACTTCACGGCATCTTATTTACATTGGGTCACTTTCATCATGAAAAAGGAAGCACTTTTTTCTTATTAAAATACACTTATCTTGGACATGAAATTGCCTTCCCTAATGTTTCTGCTAAAACAATCAGCCATGGACGGAATGCCTATCCACCCTGATGGTATTCCACACAGCACAGCTGTTGACCAAGGAATTCATTTTACAACAAATGAAGTACAGCAGTGGGCCCATGGTCATGGACTTCACGTGTCTTAACAAGTCTGCCATCATCCTGAAGCAGTGGACTTGATTGGTGGAATATAACTATGTGGAGACTGGTGCCAGCCCTTGAGGGCTAGGATGATGTCTTCTGGCATATAGCATATACTCTAAATCAGCGTCCAATATATGGTACTGTTTCTCCTGTAGCCAGGATTCATGGGTCAAGTTATCAAAGGATAGAAATGGAAGCAACTCCTGTTATTATTACCCTATGTGATCCACTAGCAAAATTGTTTTCTTTTTCATTTCCATGCTTTTAAGCTCTGTTGGGGTCACAACAATTATTCCATTCACCTAGTAGTTGAAACTGACACCTGGATGCCTTGGTCCCCTCATGCCATTGAATCAATAGACAAAGAAGAGGGCTGGTATGTTTGATCATGACTACCAAGGGGAAATTGGATTGATACTAAGGGGGAATTACACAATATTACAGCATAGATACAAAGACAACAGCCTTACAGAAACAACTCCAGGCCCCATCTATGTAAAGTCAAATCCCTGTAAGAAAACTATCTATCATTTATCATTTCGTGGTTGCTCTGCTTCTCTGCTTGGACCATGATTGACAAAGGATGCAAATAACTGCAAAGAAATTAAAGTATGACTTTCTAAGAAGGATCAAATCCTTAAGCCACCAAAGAGGGTAAGAAATAGGGAGAGGGCCATTGTACTGATTACCATTAAGGTCATAAAAGATATTTTTGTGGTAGGAGTTAGTACGTGTTTTTCAAAGAAACAATGTACGTTAAACTAAATAGACCTGATACCACGCATGTTAAACAGGCACTGTAGCTTGGGTGAATCTAATTGGTCTTCATAGCACCAAGTCTTAGGAAAATCTTTTCTGTCTCAAACAACTGGCTTGTGATAGGATTTCTAGCACATCTATTTTATATCAGGGATTGCCTGAATGAGGCAATCTGTGGAAAGAACCAGAAAAGGCAATCATTTTACAGAAGAGGGGGAAAAAAAGGAATTTTCTGGGGGGAATCTCTTTCTCTCTCTCTGATATCAGGTTTCTCTCCTTTTACTTGTTTTATACTGTCCTTTGACCTGGGAGAAGTTGTTTCAAAGACAGTATACCCAGTTTTTTAAATCTGTAAACAATAATAAGAGTGCTGACCTCTTTCATGGGATCATATGATTACTGCGATGAGGCAGGTAATACCTCCCAAAAACTCACTAATGTAATGAATATTCTCCTGCATTTTTCCACATCAGTAAAGGATGAGACCAGTAGTTAGCTCGGCAAAGGCCATGTGACTGTTTGCACCGTGTCCAAGGGATGACATATGCTTTTAACCTACCTTGTAGCCCTTATTTGAGGACTTCAACAGTGATTATGGAAAATAAATCAGGCCACTTCATTTTATCGCAGCTTCACAGTCACTTCACAGATGTCCTAATTTTATCTCAGAATTCATGAAAACAACTTATTTTTGTCATTTAACACTTTAATGTTCAAATTTCTGACACCTTATTTTATAGGTTTCTAGGGCATTTCTGTTCTCAAACCAGGAGCAGATGTCTTCCATGTGCTAAGTTCTTCTTTCAGTAATGGGATTTTTTGATCATTTCTATCCATCACAGCGTAACTATGATTTTAAAAAATCATGTAATGAATTACCAGTTGTGCGCTGGAGCTCCAGGAAGCATGTAGCTTCAGAAACATTTATACTTAGGATCGCCAAATAAAATGAATATATTCAACCTCCTCTTCCTCACTCTCCTCTTGAATCAACATAGGTGTTAAGGCACAATAGCACCTGGAAGATTCATTCAGTAAGTATCCACTACGAGACGAAGCCCAAATGGCCCCCATCCTGAAGGAATTTTAAACTCTAGAGCTATATTTCCAACAAGGATAACGGTATTATTTTGAAAGCCTTATTACCATATGTCTTTGAATATAATACCCCCAGGTATTTTCCTTTCCACTTCAACATTGAGGAACTTTTTTTTTAATTTGGTTGGTTGGTTTTTACCCCAAGTTATTTTCACAGCGGTGAGCCACTTTGGTTGTTGACAAAAGCAGTCACTGCTCCGAAAGAAGCATGAAAGACCTGATTTGCTGAAAAAGAAGTCAAGAGTGTGCATAGACTTAGTAACAATGCTTGAGTGCTTTGACATGAAGGAAATTTAGCTGTAAATTGTAGTGGCTGTAGTCCCCGAGGAAGCCATAATCTATTCCTCCAAGGCTTATTTTCTACTGACCATCTTCTTTCCCTGGTCTTATTTTTAGGAGTAAAAAATTCACTTATGAGGCCACAGAAGTTAAGCACCACATTAAACACCAAGGGGTAGGGGATAGACCATAAAGCAATTCTGGTCCTGAAGATTTCCCTCATTTGGGAGGCTTTAGAAATGATTACAAGAGAATCCTGAGCATTCACTTCATCTCAGCAGTTTTAGAATTCAGAAGGTAACTTTCTCAGCATGAAAAATCTGAACATATTTTGAAATAAAATCATTAGAAAAGTTGTTTTCTCATATATTTCACAGCTTATTCATGCTGAGCCATGTAAAAAGGGAGAGAAAACACAACAGAATGGCATTTTGTCCCTGACCATATTGGTAATTAGATTCTTATGAGAACTAGTAAACAACCTGAGAGCGAGTTGCAAGCTCTAATGTGATCCAGCACCATTATTGATCAGTCAGTTGCCATTGCGTTTATTGAAGTTACTAATTAGAATGGTAACCATTGCCAAATAAACTACATGTCTGCACAGCTTAATAGACAAAGTCAGTACGTAAAGGGATAGAAGAGGGAACTTTTGAGGAATGGTCTTTGTTCTTATTTCTAATAAGTGGAATATGAATGCAATATAGCATGACAAATGAGTAAAGATGATATTGGTATAAAATGAAAAAAAAAAGTTTCTGCCTCATTGAAATCCATTTGTTTGTTTATGATCTCAGTGTTCTGGGAATTTACCAAATCATAAGCTGTCTGAGTGATAAAATTTCTTGTTTCTGTTCCATATTGTAAATGAAAAGAATGCTTGGCTCTGGATTTACACCGTTCACTGTTTTGGTAAATGAATAGTGGTAAAATTTCTTTAGTAGCCATGAACAATAAAGGCTGCTGAGAATGGTCTTCAGTATATAGGCCTTGACAAGCACTAATAGGAACCTCGACGTTGCTACTTACTAACTGCGATATTGAGCAAATTTTGTAACCTATCTTAATATTAATTTCTTTATTTGCAGAATAAGGTTAAAATAATAGTCTCTATGCATAAATTTCTATGAAAACAAAATACATATAAAATGCTTAGCACAGTGTCTGGCACATGATAAAAGCTCAGTAAACGTTCACTCTTTAAAATTTCAAGCTTATATAACTTGCAATATTCATAGTATGCTTATAGAATTTAGATCCGTAATAGGCTGGTATTTAAATGGAGTGACGACCCACTATTTTAGATGAAGTATGACTACATTAAAGAAATTTTAGACTTGGTCAAAAGATTTTGCTGTTTCCTGAGGACCCAAATGAGATGGACACAGACTTCCAGAATTAAACAACAAGACAATCAGCTGACAACCTAACTTTCTGAAACAGGTAGGAGTAAGGAAGACCTCTCTAGGCAGGAAGTCCTCTTATGGACAGGCAAGGAGTTACAGAGGTTGGAATGGGATGCATGTAAAAGACACAGCATCTTCGAGAATGTATTACAAAGAGGGATGCTATATCAGGCCATGGACAACTAAATAAGATTAAAAATAATAACAATAATAAAACCTGAAGAAGAATCATCAGTTAATAGCCAAGGAACAAAAGCAAACACTGAAAATGGATCAAGGGCTAGCTGAAGAGCCACATCAGCTGAGCCATACCAAGGACTAAGGAACGAATTGAGGGTAAGCCCATTTACTCACTCTCCTACTGTGTGCCAGATGCCACGTTAGGAGACTGAACAGTAAAATCAGAAGGAGAGTGTTGAGCGATTTTCAGTTCCTATTTCCAAGCCCCTGGTTCCCATTGTCCCCAAGGTTCAGCAGCATTTCTGCTTTTGCATTAACGTAGTTTTTAGTTCAAGTTGGGTTTCTGTCACCTGCCACCAAAAGTCCTGACCAAATGTAATGAAAAAAAGAGTTTCAATGCTCAATGGTAGCATAAAATTTGACAATATTTGTGGTAAACCAGTGGCTTCAGGGTCTGGATTTTACAACTTTTAACACTGAGATACACATTAAGACATTTATTTTTTCTAGTGAGGGTAATATTGCTTTGTTTAATACTTGATCAAAATCTCAGTTATTTTTTGGGATCATAGAATTTGAAGAGACTTGGAAAGGTTGTCTTTGTTGTTATGGATGAAGTTGTGTCCCGTACCCCCAAAGTATATGATAAAATCCTGACTCCTCTGCCTGTGGTTGTGATCCTGCTTGGAAATAGGGTTTTTCTTTTGTTGTTAATGCCGTCATACCAGAATAGTATGGGTACTAAACCTAATAACTACTGAGTTATAAAGACAGCAGAGTAAACAGAGAGGCACACATAAGAGGGAAGAAAGATGCTAAGGAACTCCAAGGAACCCACCACTAACAAGGAAGACCTCCCCTAGGGTCTCATCCTGAATATGGACTTCTAGCCTCCTGAGGAGAAAATAACTTCCTATTCTTTAAAGCCACCGACTTGTGGCATGCTTTTTCACAGCAGCACTAGCTAACATTTGTCTTCCCCCAATGTGTAGCAGATAACGTATTCTCCAAGAGCTAACTCAAGTAATTCTTCCACTGAGATCATTTCCTCTATGCTCCAGAAAACAAAATAATTCTTCCTTCCTCTTATCTTTATAGTATTTTTCTGTACTGCTAATATAGTATCTATCATAATATTATTTGAATAGGAGTATAGAATGCATGTTTTAGTTGCTTGACTTTGTATTTAAGTGTTTAGCACATACCTAGCATTTTCTAGATACTCAGGATACATTATTGAATAAATAAAATAACCATTAAATTTAATTGAGGATAAGAAGACTGAGGGAAAAAGAACCTTAGCAATCACTTAATGTAAACTGCTTAGTGTATAAATTTGCAAACTGAAACCTACAGAGTTGAAGTGTTCCCCCCCACCCCGCCCCCCAACCTCACAGAGCTTCTTAATAGCAAATTTGGAATTAAAACTCAGGTCTCCTTTCAGCTACACCATAAACCTTGCGCAGTGCATTCCTGCCACGAGGGGCAAAGTGAGAGCTCATAAACAAGGCTCTCATTCTCCACAGAGTTGCGCAAAGTGGAGAATGTCCATTCTCTCTCTTGACATCTCAGTTGGTGAAAACTACTTTGGTTTTGTAACCTGGAAGGGCAAATATTATTCTGTGCAGATGTCATCTAATGGCATGCTCCCTATTTTCTGTTTGAAATATTTAAATTAGCATACAGTAATTCCTCTGTATTGGAGATATTTAAAAATGACATACCTAACAGTTTTTTTTTTTTTTTTTTTTTTTTACTGTGGATCTGTTTTGGATGTTTCAAACCTGCTTCACAGGTTTGATTAGCATTCTTGATAAGATCCTGCATTTTCAGGATATAGATTTTCTGTATTTATTAATTGGAAACACCTTTAGGCATAGGTCTGGTCTCTTAAAAATATTTTATGATGTATGAAAGCAATCTCAAAGCTAGCTTGACAAAACTGATCAGTCTCTTAATGTTTGTACTAGCTACTGAGACTTTTTTTTTTGAGCATTGCTTGGTTTTCTTTGTGATTTGGGTATAGTTAGAGCTGGAAATCTGTTTTATATCTAGGTGTGCTGAGTAGGATCCATATAATCTTGGTATTCAATTTTTTTAATGATAGTCAGTGCCGATTAGGATACTATTGGCTCTGAAAAGGACCCTGAAAACAAGAGGCCAATAGTGCCTTAGCCCAAATCAAGATTGTAAATTGTTGATTGCCTGGAGCTGTATGTTCTTAATGTAACAAGAGCATTTCAGGGGGGATTAAATATACTCTGAATTTAGAGACCATCTCAAGAATACATCTGGCACGTTAAACACTAATGACCGAAAACCAGAAGAGTTGTGGAATGGCATCAGGGACGTTACACATGAAGAAAGGAAGACATCATCAAAAAGACAGGAAAGAAAGAAAAAAACAAAATGGATCTAAAAGACACTCTGAAACTTGATCTTGAACATAGAATAGCCAAAGCAAAAGGAAGAAATAATGAAGTAAAAAAGCTGAATAGAAGATTTCAAAGGGTGGCTCAAGAAAACAAAGTATTATAATGATATGAGCAAAGATCTGGCGATAGAAAACCAAAAGGGTAGAGCACACTCGGCAATTCTCAAGCTGAAAGAACTAAAGAAAAAATTCAAGCCTTGAGTTGCAATACTAAAGGATTCTACAGGGAAAATATTAAACAACCCAGGAAGCATTAAAAGAAGATGGGAGGAATACACACAGTCACTATACCAAAAAGAACTGGTCAGCGTTCAGCCATTTCAGGAGGCAGCATACAATCAGGAAATGATGGTACTGAAGGAAAAAGTCCAAGTTGCACTGAAGGCTTTGGCAAAAAACAAGTCTCCAAGAACTGACGGAATACCAATTGAGATGTTTCAATAAACAAATGCAGCGCTGGAAGTGTTCACTCATCTATGACAAGAAATTTGGAAGATAGCTACCTGGCCAGCTGACTCGAAGAGATCCAAATTTATGCCTATTCCCTGGAAAGGTGATCCAACCAAATGCAGAAGTTATCGAACATTATCATTAATATCACATGCAAGTAAAAATTTGCGGAAGATCATTCAAAAGCAGTAGCAGCAGCACATCAACATGGAACTGCCAGAAATTCAAGCCGGATTCAGAAGAGGCCATGGAATGAGGGCTATCATGGCTGACATCAGGTGAATCCTGGCTGAAAGCAGAGAATACCGGAAAGATGTTTACCTGTGTCTTATTGACTATCCAAAGGCATTCATCTTTGTGGATCATAACAAATTATGGATAACATTGCAAAGAATGGGAATTCCAGAACACTTAATTGTGCTTACGAGGAACCTATACATAGATCAAGAGGCAGTCGTTCAAACAGAACAAGGGGGTAAAAAAAAAACAAACCAAACCAAACCCAGTGCCGTCAATTCCATTCTGACTCATAGTGACCCTTGGGTTAGCAGCTGTAGCCCTTAACCGCTACGCCACCAGGGTTTCTGAACAAGGGGGCACTGGTGGTTTAAAGTCAGGAAAGGTATGATTCAGGGGTTGTATCATTTCATACTTAATTCGATCTGTATGCTGAGAATATAATCTGGAGTATGTGAAAAACAGGGCATCAGGATTGGAGGAAGACTCATTAACAACCTGTGATATGCAGCTGACACAACCTTGGCTTGCTGAAAGTGAAGAGGACTTACTGATAAAGATCAAAGACCGCAGCCTTCAGTATGGCTCATATCTCAACGTAAAGAAACAAAAATCCTCACTACTGGACCAATGAGCAACATCATGATAAATGGAGAAAAGATGGAAGTTGCCAAGGATTTCATTTTACTTGGACCTATTTTATAATCAATACCCTTGGAAGAAGCAGTCAAGAAATCAAAAGACTCACTGCATTGGGCAAATCTGCTGCAAAAGGCCTCTTTAAAGTGTTGAAAAGCAGAGATGTCACCTTGAAGACTAAGGTGTGCCTGACCCCAGCCATGGTGTTTTCAATCACCTCATATGCATGGGAAAGCTGGACAACGAATAAGGAAGACCGAAGAAGAATTGATGCCTTTGAATTGTGGTGTTGGTGAAGAATATTGAATATACCATGGACTTCCAGAAGAAAGAACAAATCTGTTTTAGAAGAAGTACAACCAGAATGCTCCTTAGAATCAAGGATGGCAAGACTACTCCATACTTTGGACATGTTATCAGGAGGGATCAGTCCCTGGAGAAGGGCATCATGCTTGGTAGGGGGTCAACAAAAAAAGAGGAAGACCCTCAACAAGATGGAATGACACAGCGGTGCAACAATGGGCTCAAGCATAACAATGATTGTGAGGTTGGCACAGGATTCTGTGTTTCATTCTGTTGTACACAAGGTTGCTATGAGTGGGAACCCACTTGACCGCACTTAACAACAACAACAAATGTACTCTGGATAGTGATGTCACTAGGAGGGGAGGTGTGTAGATCGCATTCCCTGACACTGTCAGAGGAAGTGACAACAAAATGACCCCATGTCTGTGGTGGTGTAGGGCAGCTGACACTGCTGGGGGAGGGGCCACCAAGGCAGTGGCACCTCTAGAGTTGGTGTCACCCATTGTGGTAATTCATAACCTCCTTCTGGTCACCCATCAATCAGGGTGTGGTTGACCATGTTGCAGCACCCCCTATGGGGTGGAGAAGAGGGTCTCCTCCTGGGTAATTGGGAGAGGGGGAAAGCTGAAGGGGACCATGGGGGATGAGGCCGGGAGGGTCAAGGCCACTTGGGCCACCAAGGGGGTTCACTGGCTAGCCCATCCATGGGGGGTTGGGGGGTAATACCTTGAGTTACTGCTCTGGGTGACACCAACCCCAGTGATACCACTGACCCTGGAGTCTCTGAGTGGTACAAATGGTTAATAGGCTTGGCAGCTAACCCAAAGGGTTGGAGGTTTGAGTCCATCCAGAGGCACCTTGGAAGAAAGACCTGGAGATCTCCTTCTGAAATACAGCCACTGAAAACCCTATGGAGCACAGTTCTATTCTGATACGGGGTCACCATGAGTTGGAACTGACTCCATGACAAGGGTTGTCGTAAATGTACTTCTGAGAATCAACATCTCTGAATTGGGAGTGATCTCTTTCCTGATAACAGTCTCAATTACTGTGAGATGTGGAAGTGGATGCATATTCATGTAGGAGATGGGGAAGGACTAACATGAGAGTGGATTATGAATGAGATGCAATGTGTGCAGTGGTTTAGCTCTATAGATTTTTGTAAAAATTTACTCATTTGAACTGAAATTGAGTCATGCATCTTCTATTCCTATGTGGCTGGTAAAAAAAAAAAAAAAGGCTGGTATGAACCACAAATTCCTTCTTAGATTTTCTAATTCAGATAGGGCTTGGGAAATCTCATGGAGACTAGATATACAACAGGGAGTTGGAGTATGTCTTGATACCATTCACATTGTGTTGCAATTAATGTAGCTACAGAGATTGCAAGAAGAGGGCAGACACACTTGTCCCCCCTGTGTTGCCTGTGATCTCCAAGACCTGCAAGGGAGAACAGAATTCCTAGATTTATACCAGAGCCAGTCATCAAAACCTAATTTTTATTATGGAATTTCCTTTCTCTCCTTTTATATTTTTTGCTACTTCATATCAAGATATTTAAAAACTATTTATTGCTCATGTACTAGCAATAGATTTCCAGTGTAGCTTTTGTTAAATATTTATAAAAATACAAGCATTTTATTTTTCTGTACACAGTTATTAGACATTTTTCTTGGTATATATATTTAAATGGTACTTTTTTAATTATGAGAGTATAGGCTTAAACTTACACTAATGCTCTTGAAGGAGAGAGATTAAAACTCGTATTCCAACTATGTTTGAGAAGACTGACATATTTTATGTTTCTTAATTATCTTTACAGTTCCCAATTGCATTACTGTTGAAAAGGATCAATTTACTATGTGCCAATGAAAGACTAAAAGAACCTCCCAGACAACTGCTATTTCAGATGAGAAAATATTTCATTCCTTTGTGCTGTCAGAATATAAAGCTTTCATATGAAGGGTGTTTTTAACCTTCTTTTGTTCTACTCAAAGTCAAGGCCTCATTTGGGTCAAGACTGACATTCAGCACAAGTCTAAAATATTAATTTAATAAAAATTTTCCGTACATAGATTTTCTGTATTTGTTAATTGACAATACCTTTAGGCCTTTTTCCCTCAAAAATATTTTCTGATATATGAAAGCAGTCTCAGAGCTAGCTTGAGAAACCTGATCAGTCTCTTGAGGTTTGTATTAGCCTGCTGAGATTTTTTCGCATTTCTTCTACATTCCTGTTTTTTCACCAAAGGGTCACTTTATTCAAAATCTTACTTTGTGCCTTCTATGATCGCTTTCACTATGTGCCTTTTGGAAGCTACCAGCGAGAGTTTGATGAATCAATCGCAGCCTGGAGGAAAGGCTGCTGAATTTTTTCTTCATCTGAAACAGCTCGGTACCAGAAAGCCAGCCCCTTCTAAATTCACATCGGGGCAATTCTGCAATCTGCCGCAAATCATATGTACTACAAACTGATTTGCATAATTCATGATGGAATTTTTTTTTTTTTACATTTGTCTGCAGTTGTAATTTCTTTTATCTTTTCTGGATGGCAGTGCAGAGACTTGCTTTACTCACAGGTCTAGGTTCATGGCACACTATCATCAGTTTTCATGCATTTTCCCTTTCATCCACAGTCACTAGTCTCATTTCCCTCCTGCCCCCTCTTCCTACCAAAGATACCTGCTCTATTCTGCTTAAGATCTGTCCGTGTGTATATCCTATCCTTGTAGAATATAGTGTTGTTTTGAATGTTTTTTTTTGACTCTTATATAAATGGTAATGTGTTATGCATTATAGATATTTTTGTTTCGTACATTTATATTTTTACTTGGGAATATATTAATGTCTGTCCATGTTTATGAATGCAAATCTAATTCATTGCTTCTAACTACTGCAAAGTTTTTCATGCTGTGTGTCCACCATTCCCTCAGCAATGGACAACCAAGTTGCCAGGTAAACCTGGAGTAGGTAATGGAGAACTGTAGGAGCAAATTCTCAGCAGCTCTACAGTCTGCTGACACTCGTTGTCATGTCCTCCTTATCACATCTGGCTTTGAACACCACCTTGCTTTGCCCCTACCATCCATCCCTGCTAGACTACAGCTTCTCTTGTCCCTGATTCGCAGTAAGAAAGGGGCCAACGATGATCTCTTCAGGGATTCTTTCTTCATTGTTGTTAATTTTTCTCAGTGATAAACTTTATCTCATACCTAAAGAAATCAAATGATGGGTTTCAATAAAGGAAGCCAGCAGCCTGTGGTAACTACTGGTGTTTTAAAAAAACAGAAATCTAGAATTATTTTTAGAAGGCAAATTCTGGTTTGTAATGTAGAGGTGAATTTACTCCCTTGTGGAGATACAGATGTGAAAATGAACTTTCATTGGGCAGATGTAACATGCATAGTACTGAACTGACATCTACTGTAAACAAACATCAAAGAGCTATTAACCATATTAAGAGCCACAAATCTCACAGGAAAGAATTAACAGCAGTACAAATGACCACAGATTTCACTGAAGTAAGAAGAAAAAAAAAAATGACCTTCCGGAAAAGATTTCTCAAAATTATTGCAGCAATATTTTTTCTAGTCATGTTCTCACCTTCCAAGTGAATCTTGCTCCTTGTGATCTCTTTCATCTCTTTGATCTCATTCTTTGAACCAACTCCTTATACTTGGTGGGGGGAGCAGCACCTGGGACACAAGCTTTCACTTTTCTTTGCATGGCCAACTCTGACTTGAACATTCTAACACTACCTAGTATCTTCAACTGGAAGACAAAGAAAACAAAAATAATAAACAAAAAATAAAATACCTTCCCAGACCTCCTATTTTACTTCGGTGACTATCTTATATCCTTCATGGCCAAATTTCTTCAAAGAGAAATCTTGCCTTAATGTCTTACCTTCTATTGTGAACTGCCTTAACACCCCACTGAAAGTAATGTGATCCTAGGGAGTCAAATTGAAAGCTTTCTTTGCTTTACATTTTCTCTTGTTGGCAAATGACACTATTTACCACTTCCTCCTCCTCAAAACTCTGTAACGGTGTCTCATTAGTTTTAATTTCTAATTCTATAGAAAATTCTTCAGTATCGTTAATCAGCTCCTCATAACACACCCAACTCTTAAATGTTGGCATTCTTTAACCCTCTGTTCAAGGCACTCTTCTCTTGTTGCTCTCCTCTCCCTCCCAAAGCAATCACCTAATTTCATTTTCCATATATCTATTTACTAGCCATTTTCAAATCTACATCTTCAGTCCAGATCTCACTTTTGAACTCCATAAATCCAACTGTAGATTAGCTCTTACGTTGGGTAGTTCATTGGTACCTCAGATTAAGCCTGTCCAAAACTGAACTCATAATTGCTCTCAATCCCCTTCCACACCCCTACCTCATCCCCTCTTCCTCCTCACCACACTAGTCCTTTCCAGTTTTCTGTAGTGCTTCATGTTTGGTACAACCATCTATCCAGCATGCAATCTAGAACTGGAGGAGCCATCTTTTAAATTGCTTTTTTCTTTTTTAATTCCAATACGTAATTGTTATAAGTTGAATTGTGTCTCTCAAAAATGTATGTTTACATTCTAACCTCTGTACCTATGAACATGACCTTGTTTAGAAAAATAGGTTTTTCTTTGCAGATGCTATTAGTTAGGTTAATGAGGTCATACCAGTGTAGGTGGGTCCTAATCCCTCTTGAGTTCCAAAAAACCAAATCCATTGCCTTTAAGTCGCTTTCGACTCATAGAGACCCTATAGTACAGAATAGAACTGCCCACATAGAGTTTCCAAGGCTGTGATCATTACAGAAGCAGATTGCCAAATGTTTCTCCACAGAGCAACTAGTGAGTTCAAACCTCTGACCTTTTGATTAGTAGCTGAGCACTTAAACACTGTACTACCAGGACTCCTTCCCTTTTGAGTTTTGAGTAGTGTCTTATAAAAGGGGAGAACAGACACAGAAACGGTGACACACACACACAAGGGAAGATAGAAACCATGTGACGACAGAGGTAGATGCATCCATAAGTAACAAAGGAATGTCAAGGTTTGCTGGAAGCCACCAGAAATTAGGAGAGAGGCATAGAAAGCTTTGTTTCTAAAATCCCGCAGAAAGAATTGGCACAGCCAATAATACCCTGATTTGGACTTCTAGCCTCCAGAACCCTGAGGCAATAAATTTCTGTTCTTTAAAACTGCCCAATTTCTGGTATTTTGTTATGGTAGCCCTTGAAAACTAAGACAATAATCACCAAATCATATAAATTGTATTTCCAAAATACGTTTAAAAATCTGTTCATTTTTTTCTCACTATCTTCCCACTTCCATTCTTGCTTCCTTTCAATTCATTCTGCACACAGTGGGCAGATTGAACTTAATAAACCCTACATCAGATGTTTAAAAGCCTTTAAATGATTCCATTAAACTCCTCATAGATTGTTGTTGTTCTTAGTTGCCTTCAAGTCAGCTTCCACTCATGACAACCATGTGCATAACAGAACGGAAACATTGCATGGTCCTATGACATCTTCAAGATCACTGGTATGTTTTAGTCCATTGTGGCTACTGTGTCCATCCATTTCACCGAGGGTTTTCTTCATTTTTACTGACCCTCTACTTTAGCAACATGATACCATTTCTACCAATTGGACTTTCATGAAGTCTCGCCAATTCTACCTATCATTCTCTTTATCATTGAGGAGCAAAGTTTTCTCAATTCTAAGAAGCATTCTGGTTGCATTTCTTCTAAGATCGATTTGCTTTTTTCTTCTGACAGTCTACGGTATATTCAATATTCTTCTCCAACACCACAGTTCAAATGCTTCGATTCTTCTTTGGTCTTTCATTTTCACTGTCCAGCTTTCACTTCCATGTGAGGAGATTGAAAAGATCATGGCTTGCATCAGGTACACCTTAGTCATCGAAGTGACATCTTTGCTTTTTAAAACTTTAAAGAGGTCTTTTGCAGCAGATTTACCCAATACAATACAATATTTGTTTTCTTGACTGCTGCTTCCATGGGTGTTGATAGTTGATTCAATTAGACTGAAAACATAGACAATTGCAATTTTTTTCTCCATTTATTGTGTTGTTTATTGGCCCAGTTGTAAGAATTTTTTTCTTCATGTCCAGGCATAATTCATACTGACCTTCATTAGTAAGTGCTCACGTCATCTGCATTTTCAGCAAACAAGGTAGTGTCATCTGCATATCATAGGTTATTAATGAGTGTTCTCTAATCCTGATGCTGTGTTCTTCTTCATATAGTCCAGCTTCAGGAGCTATTTGTTCAGCATACAGATTGAAAAAGTAATATGAAAGGATACAACCCTGCTGCACACCTTTTGCAACCTTCATCCACATAGTATCTCCTTGTTCTGTTCAAACAACTGCCTCTTGATCCATGTACACGTTCCACATGAGCACAGTTAAATGTTGTGGAATTCCCAATCTTCATAACGCTACCCATAATTTGTTATGATCCACACAGTCAAATGGCTTTGCAAGGTCAATAAAACACAGATCAACATCACATTCATAATTCTGCTGATCACTCTCTTTGTTGTCATCAGACTCGACACGTTCTGGTTCCTTTTGCTTATCTACCCATGTGCCTTTCATCATGATTTTCCCTGGTCTGGAAATACTCTTCCAACCCCACATTCCCTCACTTCACCTGAATGACTTTGACTCATCCTTAAGCACTTGGTTTAAACTTCATCTTCTCAGATAGGTGAATATTTCTCTGTACAGCCTTATATTTAAACATGTACTAATTAGACTTTCATAACATTTTTTAAGTTTGTAATTCTTTTTGAAATAACTATCTGTGCTAGAATCTGTGCTTCAAGTAGGCAAAAACTGGAACTGTCTCATTCTCCTAGTATAGTGCCTGGCACCATACGTACTCAATAATGTATGATGAATGAATGAATGAAAGTTTGAAAGAAGTAATTCATTCTTTGAGATTCACTCACATGTAATTTCCTAAAGAAAGCCTTTCCTAAAGCTTCCAGTTTAGTTAAGTGCCCCCTCCTTTTATACTCCTAGCACGCTATCTATGTCTCTATGTTAACTTTTACTATATTGGAGATGTCTGTTTAAAGGGCCTGCCACCATCGTACTCTCTCTGAGAACTTCCAGTACATGTCAGAACTGGACTGTTTGGGCTTGAACCTCAGCTCTGCTACTAACTTGCTATATAATTGAGGGTAAATTCTGCTTCTGTTTCCTTTTCTATCAAAATGGATTATAATTCTTACATCATATCAATTTGTCTAGATTAAATGGCAACACAGTAAGCATACAAAAAATGTTTGTTACATTATTACTAGCTTTGTGTACTATTCTGTATATTCTATATTACGTTACTGTGAATGATAAAACAAATTGCTTAAGGCAGGAAAGAGAGAGAGAAAATCACAATTTAAATTAATCTATTTATTCTTTCATATTAAAATATATATTTAAGCACCTATTTCTAAATTCAATCCAGCTCATCTTCCACACTGCAACCAGAATTATATTGTAAAAATGTAAATTTTCTTTTGTTATTTACCTGATCAAAACTTCTTCAATGATTCCTTATCACTTATAGGAAAATAATAAAAAAAAGAAAAAAATCCCAAAGCCTTAGCATGGAATGAAATGGTTCATTCTAACTTTTCCTGACTTGCCTTCTCAAAATTTTTTCCAGTCTGTTACTCTCTCTCCCTTACTTCAGCCATACTTATCTCCTGTTTAAAGAAAAGAAAAAGAAAGATAAAGGAAAAAGAAGAAAAAAGAGGGTCAGGGCTCACTCTTCTCTCAAGGGCCTGATCTTCACAGGATCAAATGTTACTTGCTCTTCAAGATCTTTGAGTTTTTTTCTCCTTTCCTCCACCTCCCTACCACTCCAAGGAAGAATTACATTATCTCTCTTCTAAATTCTCACGGAATCTTGTATAAGCCCATATTATGATACTTGTCACATTTTATTATGTGTCTATTTCTCCATTGGATTATGAGATCCTAAGAGCAGGAACTTTATCACGTTAATATTTTTGAAGAGAGTAGGCCATAGCGGTTAAGAACACAGGCATTGAATTTACACTCTGGCTTCATCTCTTCTAAACTGTGATCTTGAACCAGCTTATATTAGCCTCTCTGGGAGATGGACATAATGTTTGTACTTATTTTAGGATTAAATAAGTGTCTAAGACATAAGCTCAGCAGATACTATCTATTATTAATAGTATTTGGTATGGTTACCTATTGCTGCATAACAAAGTCTTCTGAATCCTAGTGGCTTACAACAGCAACCAGCAACCATTTTACTAAACCTCAAAATTTCGGTGATCAGAAACCCAAGCAGGTCTAGTCTGGACAATTTTCTACTTCTTGTAGCATTGACCGAGGTCAGCTAGTCTGGAGAGTCTAAGACAGCTTCACTCACATTTGAAGTTCTGGCAGGAGTGGCTGGAAGGTTGAACAGTTGACTGGAGCACCTACACTTGGTCTCTTGAGCAGGTGACCTGAGGTTGGTCAGACTTCTTACGTATTAGCTGGCTTCCCCCCGAGCAAATTTCAAGAGAACCAGGCAGAAGATGTATGACCCTTTCCGACCTGCCCTCAAAACTCATGTGTTTTCATTTCTGTTACATTCTATGGATTATGAGCCAGTCATTTGAAGGTGGGGAGCCTGGGGCTGTATTAGACGCCATCTCTTGATGAAACAGTGGCAGGGTTACACTGTATAAGAGCATGTAGGATGGGAGATATGGTTGCTATCATCTTTGGAAAATACAGCCCACCACAGTATTATCAGTTTTAGGAGAGTGTCAGAAACTCAATATCTGAAGAATGAATGAATGAAAGATGCTAGTGGAAGAAAAAGACGTACAACACAATCCTTGTTCTTTAAGATATTTAGCTCTGTCCTTGCTAAATGCTGAGGATCAGAAACAATCACTGTCTGCTTCTGCAAAACTGAATAAATGGGCTCTACTCTTCCTTCCCTTTTTTTTTTTCACTCTTCCTTCCCTTTTCCTCTTCTAAAATAAATCTCTGTGGACAGTGTTTTGAAACTCAAAATGAAACAGTTTGTCTTCATGGACAGGCATCCAGTGTTCTCTTTCTCTCTTGCACACACACGCACATCTAACATGTTTTAAAATTTAATTAAGCTTTATTCAGTTGTCCTACTACTCAACACAAAGAGATACAGTCTTTTTCTGATACTGAGAACATTATAGGAATGTTTATGGTAAAACGTTTACCATTTAATTATCTTTTTACAAATATGGGTTATAATAACTGATTGAAATTATGAGTGTCATAAAATGTTTCACAAGTCTAATAATTATTTTAAAAAATGAATGAAAACTAAAGATCAGTTGATGTAAAAGTCTTTGATCAAATTCTTGGTGTAAAAAAAAAAAAAAAGCCTTTAGAACAAAAACATCTTGTGCTTGTTTGTGGAATTTCCTTGTCCATGCACTCAAATCAACTTTAGGATCTATTTCCTGATGAAGATACAACAATTAATTACAGTGCTAAGGAGACTATTGTATTTTCTAAATTCATAGTTAATAGACAAAATATCATTGAATCTAGAATTAAATTTTAAAATATAACAATGACAACAGAAAATACTTATCTAAAGGTACACAGTAAAAGGCTTGTCCAAGTAATGGCACAACAGTCTGAAATCTAATGTGACAAAAAAAAAAAAGGTTTCCCCAGCTGAGTATGGGGTCTCATCCCCAATGACAACAAGCTCCAGTTTCATTATTTACATACCTTGGTTAGTTGCATCTTCTTTCAAATTTGCAGTGTCTTATTGCGCAGTGGATAAAGGCAAGGCTCTTTCTAAATTCAAGAATTTCCTTTCTGCTGGACTATAGCCCGGCTTACTGAAGTGGAGAGTTCCATTTATCACAATTCAACAGCACCTAAGGGACTGAGAGGAAAAATATGCATTGATTTACTGTGACGATTGGTTGTTATGATTTGGCAGAAACCAAGGGGACAGAAAATAATACCTCTTTAACATAAACTCAAGCAAATTCAAGGTAAGCTAAGAGAGTTTAGCTGTGTGAAATTTAGAGATTGGGTTAGTTACTTGTTTTGCTGTTTAATCTTTGCATTTATCATTTAAACTAAATATTGTTGAAAATATACATGTTTGACCTTTCTTTTGATGGTATCAAATTGTGTTTAAATATAAATGGGTATGAACAGAATGAAACGTATTCAAAGAATAACAATGGGAATAAACAGTTTCTGAATGAGATGTAGTCAAACATTACTGAATCCTTGAGATTTAAGCAAAAGCCCCTAACTCCTCGGTAAAGGTTCTAAAGCAGCTATGTTTGGTAGAGGTATTGTCTGTGCAATAAACATGCGAGAAATTCCTCTTTTTGCTCACTTGCCTTTGAACTTACCCTCAGGGTTGGCTTATGCATGGAATCCCCATCCTCATTCATACCTTGGAACAAATATCAAACCTCTGGTGTGCTTTGAACATCTATCTCACCATCGAACCTGAAAAGTAATAGTCACTGGTTTGATCTCAAAAAATAGTCTTCTTTCCTTTTTTCAGTTTATTTTTTGTTAGCTGTTTAGTTTTTCAAGTCTCATAAGTTTGCCTGTAAGATGGAGCCCTGGTTGCTCAGTGGTTAAGAGCTCAGCTACCAACCAAAATGTTGGCAGTTTGAATCCACCAGCCACTCCTTGGAAATCCAATGAGTCAGTTTTACTCTGTCCTATAGTGTCGCTATGAGTCGGAATTGACTTGGCAGCAGCAGGTTTGGTTTGGTTATGGATATTCATTTGACCATGAATTCAATAAACATTACTGAATTCCTGCTATGTTCCAGGCACTTTGCAAGGTGCAATCATTATTACTCTGGGTGCCCAATTATAAACAAAACAAAATCATCAAACTTTAGGTCAAGTCCATGATTCCTAAAGAGAAAAAGACCAATTAATGAATATACAAATTTTCTCTTGCCCTTTATCTTTACTTCTCAGAACACTGTACCTTCTCTATCCATCTGCTGCATTTGGGCAGGCTTCCACTCCTCATCTACTGGTTAGGTATCACTTCCAGTAGAAAGTTCCTACTGTGACTTGCATATGCAAATGAAGATTGCCTCTTTGTGCTTCAATAATTGACTTGTTACTTTCTACTTTAGACTAGACAGTAAGCTGTGAGTCTCTTTTTGCATGGGGGAGACATATAACTTCAGGCAATTGTATTGTGTTGTATATGGTAAATATGATATACATTGTGGTATGGGATCCTCTATGAGAAAGACATCCACTCTTTCCCTGGAGGGTATGGAAGTCTTCGCAGAGAGGATGATAATATGTGGGGATGAAGCCTTGTGAAATATAAGAATCATAATTTGTTTGTTGTTGTTATATTTGGTTGGTCTTTAAGGTTGTGTGTCAGCTTGGCTGGGCCATGATTTTCAGTGGTTTGGCAGTTACGACGTAGTTTTGGCAGTCATATAATGATGTAATCGCCTCCATGATGAGATCTGATATAATGTGATCACTTCCATGATGGGATCTGCTATGAGTAGCCAGTCAGTTGAAAAGGAGATTTCTTGGGGGCGTGGCCTGCATCCTATATAGGTGGATTTTCTGGCAAAGCTCTTGGGCTTTTGCTCACTCTGGAACCTGCAGCTGGCTCCTGTTCCTCTGGCCTCTGGTCCTTGGGACTTGAGCTAGTAGCTTACCTGCCATCTAACTTTCCAATCTTGGATTCTCCAGTACCTGTGGCTATGTGAGTCAGGAGAGGCCTCCAGCCTGACCTATAAACTTGGGACTTCCAGCCTCTAAAAACTCGTGAGTCATTTCCTTTATATAAATCTTTCTTTATATTTATACACTGCACTGGTTTTGCTTCTGTAGAGAACCCAGCCTAAGACATTTTGCTTTATTTTTAATCAGCAAGTGTGCATTGCTGAATGGAAAAGCTCTTTATTTCTCCATCATTATCAAATTTTATGCTGAGTATTACATACTGGACAAACTATATACAGATTGTATGTATACATTTATACTGGATATTGCATACTGAGTTTGTCTGTTAGACAGCATAATATTGTATTTAACATTTTAGAAGTTAGTTACTTGCAGCTAAGACAGAGGTGAAGATAGAAGGAGAAGTTATTAAGAAACTTACAATGGCTTTTTTTTAAATCACTGTTCAACTCATTGATTCTACAGTGACAGCACAGAAAAAGAGGTCATTCAACACCATTTATTTTATTGGCAAGATCTTCCTTAAAGGCAGTTCCTTGGGGGGTCTCTCAAAAAAAGCAGTCTCCAAAGAATTTTTTATTAAAGTGTATTTCCTGATGGTGATATTAGTTACTGTTATGAAAAGTTTTAAGTTAACTTTTTCATTTATTCATTCGACAGACACTTTAAAAAAAAAATTTTTTTTTTTATAGGTCAGGCATTGTTGTAGGTGCTTGGGATACAAGTGGGGATGTTTGAGTAAATGTTTAATAACAGCTTGGGGCAGGGGGAGAGCTGCTAATTTGTGGCATCTCCTGCTTTCTCTGGTGGAAGTTCTCCCACTATGGCTGATTCCAAGCTACAAACATGATGCCACTGGGTAAGGAGTTAGGATGAAATGAACACAATTGACTCTCATGAGCTTGTATAATCTGGCTTCAGCATACCACTGAATACACCAGTGAACAAAATACATGAAAATTATGCCATCACAGATATAACATTATGCATTATATTGTTTAATACTCAGGGACTTCTACTCTTCTCTGAAGTATTAACTTTCACAAATTACACATAAGAAGCACAGGGGTGTTAAGTTACTTGAACTAAGTCATGCATCTAAGAAATAGTTTGAACCAGGACCCAGATCTAGAATTCCTAACTATAATGGCAGTGTTTGCCGCATTGTGTAACTAGTTCCTCATGATAGCCCATTGCAGTGTTTAGCAAATGCAGGTTATTATTCAACCAGCATTTAAAAAAAAAAAGAAAGAAAGAACGAAAGAAAGAAATAGAATGAAAAACACCATAGTGCATGTTCAATATAAGGGATAATAATTGTAAAACTTTCATTTCAAGTATGAATGCTACAAGGTCATAAGTTAAACTATAAAAATATACTTCTTCTTCTGGATTGTTGTCAAAAGAAGTTGAAAAACACTTCCTTATTGGCATAAACCACCTAGAATTGCCCTTTAATTCATGTGTGGTACAGAGGAAATATCCACAAGGAGTAATTATTGAGCACCCTAATGAATTGGGCTCCATCTCTTGGAAGATCCTCAGAAAGTCCATTGCCCACTTGAGGTCAAGGGAATGGCTTTTGTTCTGCCTTGATTGGATATTCAGGCCTTAATTATATCTCCGACTACTATATGAAGAGGTGGTATGAATAGATGAACTCTGAGAAATAACAGCGGAATGCTTTCAGTAATAGAAAATGAGTCAAAGTCCCTATGGCAAGAACATTGCAAGCTTTTAAAATTCACCTCCTGTTTTTGTTGTTGCTGTTGGAATCACCTATTTTTCTTTAGTGACTAGCAGTAAAAATTCTCAAAGAAATTTGAGGCAGCAAGGAAGGTGAGAAACTCTCAAGACAAAATGCACTGCATGGCTGGTCTTGAGAAAAGAGGGAGAGAGTGGACAGCGATTTGGAATAGAGGAAACGAGTGTGGCTGAGCTCTGCAGCCAAAAAGGGTGAACCAGAGAGAGGCTCTGAAGCTGAGCCTGACTACACCTGTCTCATCTTTTGAAGTAGATTTGACTTTATCTTCAACTTCTTTCACAACTTTCACTGTACTTGACCGAGTAGATGTTCAATGAACAACTAATTAAGTGTTGCTACTTTTCTTACCCATTTTCGTTGAGTCAGTTCCAACTCATAGCAACCCCATAGGTTTCCAAGGCTGTAAATCTGTATGGGAAGCAGACTGCCACATCTTTCTCCCGAGGAGCCACTGGTGGTTTCCAACCACCAGCCTTTCAGTTAGAAGTCAATCACTTTAACCACTACACCACCAGGGCTCCTTAAGTTTATCACAGGTGCTCAGTAAATTATTATTGATTGAATAACTATATGTCTGAGTAAATATAAAGAAAGAAAACCTTTTTGAATTTATATAATTTAATAGAGTCTAAGCGTGAGAAGTTCTTAGTAATAATTGAATGTTATAATTAATTTATTTGATTTTTCTGTTTTATTTGCTAATTGTGATTTAGAGAGTTTTGAAAACATGGAATTTATACAGATCCTGTATTAGTCTTCTACGGCTGCTGTAGCAAACTACCACAAACTTAATGGCTATCCACAATATAATTTTATTATCTTACAGTTCTGTCTGACATCAGCAGTGATATCCTTCATTTACTTCCTCTTCTGACACCAGCTTTATTTTCTGGAAGTTGCCTGTCGATGTACTGCCACAATCATTTTTTAATTATCTTCAGTAAAATTTTACTTGCACAATATGAATGATATTGTTTGATAATTTCTCCATTTCTTTGGGTCACCTTTCTTTGGAACGAGCAGGTGTCATAGTCATCTAGTGCTGCTATAACAGAAATACCACAAGTCGATGGTTTTAACAAAGAGAAACTTATTCTCTCACAGACTAGTAGGCTACGAGTGCAAATTCAAGGCATCAGCTCCAAGGGAAGGCTTTCTCTGTTGGCTCTGGAGGAAGGTCTGTGTCATCAATTTTTCCTTGGTTTAGGAGCTTCTCTGCACAGGAACCTCAGGTCCAAAGGACACGCTCTGCTCCCAGCACTGGTTTCTTGGTGGTAAGATGTTCCCCTGTCTCTCTGTTCACTTCTCTCTTTTATATCTCAAAAGAGATTGACTTAAGACAATATCTAATCTTATAGACCTCATCAATATAACTGCCTCTAACCCATCTTATTACATCATAGTGATAGGATTTACAATACATAGGGAAATCACATCAGATGACAAATTGGTAGACAATCAATCATACAATACTGGGAATCATGACCTAGCCAGGTTGACATATTTTGGGGGGATACATTTCAATCCATGACAGCAGGTATATGGATATCTTCCGGTCAGTTGGCAAGGCAGCTGTCTTCCAAATTTATTGGCATAGAGAAGTGAACATTTCCAACATTGCACCCATTTGTTGAAACATCTCAATGGGTATTCTGTCAGTTACTGGAGGCTTGTTTTTCACCAATGCCTTCAGCTAGTTGAGTTCACAATAAATGCCCTTGGAAGCAGGAGTCAAGAAATCAAATGATGTATTGCATTGGGCAAATCTGCTGCAAAAGACTTCTCCAAAGTGTTAAAAAGTAAATATGTCACTTTCAGGGCTAAGGTACACCTGACCCAAGTCGTGGTATTTTCGATCACCTCATATACAAGCAAAAGCTGATAATGAATACCGAATAAGGAAGACCAAAGAAGAATTGATACATTAGAATTACGGTATTGGTGAAGAACATTGAATATACTGTGGACTTACAGGAGAACAAATAAATCTGTTTTGGAAGAAGTACAGCCAAAATGCTCCTTGGAAGGGAGGATGGTGAGACTTGGTCTTATGTACTTTGGACATGTTATCAGGAGGCAACAGTCCCTGGAGAAGGACATCATGCTTGATGAAGTAGAGGGTCAGTGAAATAGAAGATCCTTAATGAGATGGATTGACACGGTGGCTGCAACAATGGGTTCAGACATAACAACGACTGTGAGAATGGTGCAGAACCAGGCAGCGTTTTGTTCTGCTGTATATGTGGCTGCTGTGAGTCAGAACCAACTCGACGGCACCTACAAACAACGACAGTTCTTTAGCTCAGAAGCCCAGAATGGAATTCGTTGGGACAACACTGAGGTGTCAGAGGGTAAAATTTCTTTCTCGAAGCTCTAGGTGAGCATCAGCTTTCTTGCCTTTTCTAGTTTTTTGAGGCTGCCCACATTCCTTGGCTCAAGGACCCCTTTTATCTTAATAGCCAGCAATGGCCAGTTGAGTGCTTCTTTCATTGCATCACTCTAAGACTCCCTCTTCTGCCTCCCTTTTCCTCATTTAGGGATCCTTGTGATTGCATTGGGTCTGCCTTGATAATACAAGATAGTCTCTTCACATCAAGGTCAGCTGATTAGCCAACTTAATTCCATCTGCAACCTTAATTTCTGTTTGCCATTTGTGATTGTTAAGGTTATGTGTAAACTTGGCTGGGCCATGATTCTCAGTGGTTTGGCAGTTATGATATAGTTTGGCAGTTGTGTGAAGTTGTGATCACTTCAGTGATAAGATTTGATATCAAGTGATCACCTCCATGATGGGATCTGCTGTGAGTGGCCAATCAGCTGAAAGGGAGTATCCTTGGGCGTGTGGCCTGGATCAAATATAAGTGGATATTATGGCAAGGCTTGTGGGCTTTTCCTCATTCTGGGTCCTGCAGCTGACTTCTGTTTGTCTGACCTCTGGTTCTTGGGACTTGAGCTAGCTGCTTACCTGTGGTCTTACCTGCCGATCTTGGAATTCATCCATCTTTGCAGCCTGTGAGCAAGAGCCCTGCTCTCTGACCTGCCAATCTTAGGTTTGCCATCCCCTGTGGCTACATGAATCAGAAAAAGCCTTTATCCTAACCCACAGTCTTGGGACTCCGTAGCCTCTACAGCCACATGAGCTCTTTCCTTGATATAAATCTCTCTATATATGTATTTCAAAACCCTGGTGGTGTAGTGGTTAATGCTATGGCTGCTAACCAAAAGGGCCACAGTTCAAATTCCCCAGGCATTACTTGGAAACCATGGGGCAGTTCTACTCTGTCCTATAGGGTTGCTGTGAGTCAGAATTGACTAGAGCAATGGGTTAGGTCTTTTTTTTTTTTTTTTTAATATATTGTGTATTTATGGAAACCCTGGTGGTGTAGTGGTTAAGTGCTACAGCTGCTAACCAAAAGGTCAGCCATTCAAATCCACCAGGTGTTCTTTCGAAACCCTATGGGACAGTTCTACTCTGTCTTAAAGGGTCGCTATGAGTTGGAATCAACTCGACTGTAATGAGTTTGGTTTTTCTTGTTTTTTTTTTTAAGTATGTATTTATATGCTTTACTGACTCTGCTTCTCTAGAGAACCCAGCCTAAGACACCATGTAACACAACACATTCACAAATTCTGGGGATTAGCACATGAACATCTTTGTGAGACCATTATTCTGTCTTCCGTAAACTCCAAACATTTGTGCTGAAATGATTGTTTTGTAGTCATCTAAGGTTTTGGAAACCCTGGTGGCGTAGTGGTTAAGTGCTATGGCTGCTAACCAATGGGTCAGCAGTTTGAATCCGCCAGGCGCCTTGGGAACTCTATAGGGCAGTTTTACTCTGTCCTATAGGGTTGCTATGAGTCACAATCGACTCGACGGCACTGGGTTTGGTTTTTTTGGTTTTTAAGGTTAAATTAAGTAAAATCACATTGTCCTTCATTTATTCATCCATTCAATGCACAACATTTAGAGAGCTCAAGGGGCTTGAGTCACACAGAGTTGTGCTTCAGTCTCAGATCTGCCTTTTCCTAGTTTTGTGACCTTGGGCAAGATAAAGTTTCTCAGTGTCATTCTGAGTCTGTAAAATGGCAAATGAGTGTTGCAGGAGTTTTGTGAGGAATAAAGAAATACGGGTAGAGGCAATATATAATTTATAAGGCTATTAAAATTATTGATTTATTCTCACTGTTATGAAAGAATGTAAGGGGAGCTAAACCTCTTGGTTCTTGCTTCTTTTGCGCCAGTGTTAATTAATCTCTACAGATTTCTTCTTTACAGATCTGCCTGCAGCTAGTTCAAAACTTTTGTTAGATAAAGAGATGGGCCTTCTCAGGAAGGGAAGGTTATGGCGGTAGGTAAGTATCTGAGAAAATGATGGAAGAGGCCAGAATGTGAACCTAGGAGGCTGGACCACTAAAGGTCTTTGTTTCCTGTTTGTACCAGTACACTAGGCCCAGTTAGGACCCCAAATAGTAATGACTGCACATGTGCCAAGGAGGTTGGGATCCTAGACAAAGATTCCCATGGTCATTCCCGGCGCAAAAGGGATGCAGGTACATACCTGGAAAAAGACCACGAAGACTTGAGCAAGGAGAAATGACAGAGTGGTTCCCATAAACTTCAGGAGAAGAGGAGATGGATGGAAAATTTTTGATTTGGAAGAAAAAGGTATTTGATATTTCTTCTGTAATTAAATGTCTGAATATATAAGAAACTCAAAAAAGAGCAACTATGACTCAATTAATTTTCAGACTATGTAATCTGATTTGATTCTTCCAAATGCTATTCATACTGAATACAAAGTGATAAAGTTTCTGATCCACTTGTCTATGAGTCAGAATTGACTCGACGACACTGGGTTTGGTTTTGGTTTTGGTTTTTGGTATGTCTTTGATAAATAAGGTTTCTTGAAAACCAAATGGCAACAGGCTTCTGATTGCCACTATTAGTGAAAATAGTAAAGTAATATTCTCTTTTATTTGAAATCTTTACTCCTGGTTTCAGTGTACTATTTGCTATTTGTTATAAAAGGCAAAGACAACATTTTCTGAAAGGTTCACTCAGTGATGAAGAATTGCACTCAAATGACTCAAAGACACTTATTCTATTTAACCAAAATGTGCACGCATTTTTATATTATTTTATTGTAATGTTTTAAATATACATTCCTTTTCCAACCAATTGAAACTATTCTGGTATGCATTCATTTACAAATGCTTTTGAAATTACAAATGGCTCATAATAGCATATGTGAAACTACTAGAGTTGATGCTGTGAGTGAATATTAAGACCCATAACCCAAATGAAAAGCTCTTATTGCAGAACACTCAAGTTGTTTTCCAGAGCATAATATCACAGCAATGTTAAAGATGTTTATTCAGAATACCAAAAAAATTAGACGATATGATGACAATCCCTTTGCAAACTTCAATTGTTAAGGTCATTCCAGAGCCATCCTACTGGAAAAGATCAACCAAACTCTCAAACATTTATTAGCATTAATAAACATTGACTATGGCAATCAAAATGCTGTAAGAATTTTAATAACCAAGAAAACAGTCACGTAAATAAAGAAATAAACCCTCTTGCTGTATATAGTTAGAATATTCTATAAAAGGGGAGGAGGTATTTTCTATGGGCTCAAGAAAAACGGCCATATGATTAGTATGGTCCATGAGGTTTAGCACTGCACGGTTTTTGGAGCATCATACCTTTTACTAGTAGTTTTATTCCATATAGTAAAGATTCCATTCAATAATATGTATATTCTGTGAACTAGTTTATCCTGTTTTTACTACAGTACACTATTTTCTGGCAGGAATATACTTTTCTAGTAATTTTTAACTATCATTTGTATACAACCTTCACTCTGAATTCTTTCTAGAGGACTAAAAGTTTCAAGCAGTGGCTCTAAATCCGTGGTTCTCAAACTGGTGACAATTTTGCCCCTTAGGGGATATTTACCAAGGTCTGGAGACAATTCTGGTTGTGAAGACTGCTGGTATCTGGTATGTAAAAACCAGGGATGCTGCTAAATAGCCTACAGTTCACAGAACAGCCCTCCACAACAAAGAATTATCCAGTCTAAAACGTCATTAGTACCAAGGTGGAGAAATCTTGCTAAATTGAACAACAATAGCAAAATCTATATATTTGTATCTCTAACTATATCACCTCTCTTTCTCTCTCTGTCTCTCTGGATAGGTAGGTAGGTAGGTTGTTATTCACTAAGGTAGAAAATAAAAGGGAAAATAGAGTTATGGAAAATATTTGCTATTGGCTACCTGAGTTTGAAATGCCCTTCTGACATCTTGGTGGTGTTCCTAGTAATGCTATACATGTAGGTCTGGAACTCAGAGAAGATAGCTGGGCTGTGCTGAGAAACAATTCTCCATGTGACAGTAACATTTTTGCACGTCTTGCAAGCAGAGACATTGACAGCTTTTTGTTCCATACTATCTTTTCAAGGATGTTTGAATAGTGAACAGCCTTGAAGAGAGAGATAGCGTTTCACTCTGGAGAAGAGGACAGGTTTGTTTTCTGTGAACTATAATAAAGACACTCCCTCCTTCTGGAGCACAGTTGGATAAGTTTGTTTGCAGCCCATTATAAAAGATTGGGATTTCCTATACTCAAGGTTTCTCAGTTGTAATGCAAACCCATTACATGTGTGGCATCCACCTAGACCTCTACACAGTGGCCCCACGGGAATTGAGTAGAGGGAAAGGGAACTGTTATGTTGTAAAAAATAAAAAATCCTTTGACTTTGACCCTGAAGTCTTGTGTCCTCTGCCAACATTCGTGAAACTGTGGTAGTTAAACTTATTTGCTTGCAAGCAAGGTAAAACATTGGATTCTTCACAGTTCTTGACAAATGGAGATTTAGGAATGATCACAGTTGTGGCTGTGGTTGAAATCTTAAGAGTGCATACAATCTCTGAACACAATGTGAAAAGAAGGGGTTTCTTTAACCTGGGGTACATAAAATTTTGTTTTTCTGTTTTCTTTCCACTCCCCCAGCCCACTTCTTTCATTTTCTCTCTCTCTTTCCTTTCCTCTTTCCTTTCTTCCTTCCTCTCCTCCTTCTCTCCTTTGCTTCTTTCCTCCTTCTCTCTTTCACTTCCTCCTTCCTTCCCCTCATAATGACTGATATATCTGTGAGGAATTGGGAGAAAACTACATTTCTCTCCTGCAGCATTGTAGGGAGAGATGTCATCCTTTTCCTCTAGCCAAACTATCTTCTCAGAGAAACGGTTCCATTCAGTGCTCAGAGCCTTGCCAGAGCCTCATAACCTGGCCATATAATAGATGGAGGTGGGAAAACAAGCTATTTCCATTAAAAAAAAAACATAGTAAGCTGGTGAAAACACAGAAATGCAGGCAACATTTTGAGAAACTGTTCCAGAAGGAAGGTTTGCTCATGAGGATTCCAGAGAAAATGCCACTTATTACATTTCTTAATTTCCCTACATAGATATGTGGCAGAATAGGAACATTTAACCTGTTTTAACATTGGAGATTAACACTATTGTTTTTCCCATTTCTTTGCTGTGCTGGGGCTGTTTCTGATTAAGCCTGTATTTCTATTGCTAGTGATTTCAGATCTTGTCTTAATAGGGCAGGCATCAATGGCTCTTATAAAAGATAAGACTCCTTTTTATTTTTAAATAAAAATGTTCTAGTGGTGGGGACAATATGCATATGGCAAGAACCATAGGAAGAAATTTGGAGTTGAGAAACAAGTCTTTGTTTTTGGAGATGGGGTGGGTCAACAGATGAAGTGCCTGAGGTTTAGGAATTGATTCTACTAAACATTTCAAGGAGTGAGAAGGGAATGAAGAACTTGATGAATGGACACAACCAAGAACCACTGGGTAAGGTGTTGAAGAACCTCCCAGGGTTTGGGTCTTAGTCCATTAACTGCTCAGCTTTCAGTCAGCAATCGCATCTCATGACTAGCACCCAGGGTCTATGTTGGTTGAATCTCCTGAAGCCCTAAACAAAATTTTTCTCTATGACAATTCCATCTTTCCTTTGAATGCTTAAAGCAACAGTGAAAATCAGTCATGACATAAGTTTTTATTTGATTTGGTCCTATGACTCTTTGCAAAAAACATTACCCTCTCACCTGTACCCTATAGCCCCATACAATATCACAGGACATCTGCAAGCCAAAAGGGAGAGGTTCTCAGCTAGAACCATTGGAGGCAGAATGATTTCAGGATTTTTTTTTTTTTTTTTGAAGGAGGGATATTTTTAAGCAGAGTTTAATAGAATAGATGAGGACACCTTTTCTAGGACAAAAAGTAGCATAAAGATAAATACAAATTTTTTTCAATGGTGGTTCTTTTGCAAAAAATGCTGAATAAACCTGAACCAGTAAGGGTTCTATTGGCAGTAACTGGAAAATTAGTTCAGTCAATTAGGAGATAATTATATTGCATAGAGGAAAACTTAATGATTCAATTTTTGCAGTGCCAAGTTTTGGCTTTGGGTATCCCTGAGTGCAGATGGGTGGAATAAACTTAGGACATTTCAAGGCATTTCAGCTAAGTGCAGAATGTTATATGGTTAGTAAACATTCCATATGTGTGGTGCAATTCAGCCTTCCAATTGAAAATAAATAGATAAATAAGTAAATAATGAAGTATTACATATTTCTAAAAAAAATAATTTTCCTCTAATTCTCTTGGGGAAAAAAAAAACAGTTTTGCAAAGTAAGCATTTCAACAAATAATATTATAGTCCTCCAAGCAAGTGCTTTCTATAAGACCACACTAGCCTCCTTTCCTACATATTTGTATCAAAATATGGATCGAATTTTACAGATGTTATCTGTGAACACCGGAGCTATACTTGCATATTCAGTTCATTTTTTTTTTCTTAGCTTAGACTACATACATCCTATAGCCTGTGCAGACTTGCAGTAAGAATGCTTGTTGCAAAAATAAGGACTCGTTGTTTCTGCAAATGCGTGCCTGAATAAAAGCTGTCAATAACTATTTGTCAATAAGTTTTACTGGCCAGGTTTTTTCAGCATATGCAGTTCCTGTAATGTGTTGTGATAATGCTGGTTTAAAATAGCTATGGTTCCAGGCAGTTCACATTAACAGTAAACAAACAGAGGGCTCACCCAAGGATATGGATATTCTTTTCCAATAACCCAAATATGTTGCATAACCTACTCTTATAAAATTAGAAAAGTCACTCTACCTATTTAAATAAATTTCAGGTCAGAGCTCTTCATTCAGAGTTTTCAGAATGACAGCAAGATTAAGAGTTGCCTTGTTTATTGACTTGTAAGTTGAGGAAAGGGAAAACGTACCTAAGTTTAATAACACGAACACCAGACTGGTATTTATCTGTGTAGCAAACTCGTCAATAAACTGTTCTGTGTAGTTAGTTTTATTGAATGCTAGCAGGTGGCATATATCTCTATCTCTGGAAAGGGAATATCTGAAGAAGAAGAAGAAAAAAAAACCTTTTATGACAAAGTTATATTAAGAAGTTTAATGAACCACCACCCATACATACACATGAAACATGGAGGACATTTCCAGGAAAGATTTAGAAATAAGTAAATGCTTATAGCCTAGCCCATGATGAAATATACCAAATTGAACAGGATAGGAAAAAATATTATGATTTAACCTGAAACTAGGGAGCAGTTTTAAATTTATACCATGAGCTTTATGGAATATCTTTCATGTTAATTTAAACAAAATTAAAAGCAGACACTGTAAGTTGACATTACATAATCCTTCCAAAGGGAGCAATTCAGTGGTAAATAAAGCAAATCTAGAAAATCTGATTTAAGAGGTAAATAAAGTGAATCTGGAAAATCTCCAGTTAGATTCCCCAGTTTGGAAAGAGGTAGACTTTACTATTGGAGTATTAGGAAGAAATCTTCCATTACAAATCAAGCATCATGGGATTTAGCGTGCAAAAAAAAAAAAAAAAATTTTTTTTTTTTTTTAATGTAGGCTTAAGGAAAAATTTCTCCAAGCATTCAGGGAAAAGAACCTGGTTATGTTCAAAAAGGTGACTTTATTTAGCCACAGTGGATGCCAGAAAAGCAATGTCTACGAAGTTCTGTTCAGGACAAGGAAATGCAAATAAACCGTTGGTTATACCATCTACGGCTCATAAAAGAGGCCAGACCTGGAGAAAAAAAGCCTGCAATTCAGCTCCACTTGATTGCAATCACAGGGAATTTTAGCCTACTGCACTCTGTCCTATAGGGTCTCTGTGAGTCGGAATCAACTCGATGGCACTGGGTCTGGGTCTGGGTTGCCAGATCTAGGAGCTCTGGTGGCACAATTGTTAAGTGCTCAGCTGCTAACCAAAAAGTTGGCAGTTCGAACCCATCAGCTGCTCTGTGGGAGAAAAGACCAGGAGACCTGCTCCTGTAAAGACTACAGCCTACTAAACGTTGTGGTGGCAGTTCTACTCTGTCCTTCAGGGTCACTATGAGTAGAAATCGATTCAATGGCACACAACAACAACATTGCCAGCTGATCCAAAATTCCAGATTTTTAAGTGAAATCTGATTCTAACTATTTAAATTTAAAGACATTTAAATTATAAAGAAAACATTTGAGGCTGACACATGGTTTGGTCAGACAAAAGATGGGGTTTATTAATTTGAAAACTCTGGGGTAGAATGAGAAAGAAGAGAGTCCCAAAGTGAGCCTCACTGAGCCCTAACAACTACCAGATTTTATTAAAACATATTATAAAGGTGCATTCATTCAAGCTGTGATTCTGGGTCAGAGAAAGAGGATTAAAACATTGAAACAGTTTAGAGAGTTAGCAAATAAATCCAAATTTGGGGAATTTTGGTATGACAGAGATAGCATTAAAAATGAAGGAGGTAAATATAAATGATTCATTATATGATTTAGTGACAACAGTGTAACTATTCAGAAAACAAAGTTATGTTGAAATCTTATCTCACATATTATATCAAAAATAATTTCCACTTGAAAATATACATGTGAAAAAATTGCAAATATACTAAAATAAATTTACCTGTATATTTCTATAATGATACGTTGGATAAGAACTATTCGAGCATAAACCAAAGCCACTGTATCAGTATTGATTGCTGTGCAACAAACCATTCAAAAAATTCAGTGAATTTAAACAATATTTATTATTTCTTATGATTTCATGAGTTGGCTGTATAGTTCTTCTGCTAGTCTTGCCTGGGCTCACACATGTGGCCACAATCAGATCATAGGCCAAGAGGTGGCTGGCTCAGCTGGGATGGCTGATTTTTATCTTCAAGGTGTGTGGCCAGGCTGCAATTCTTCAGGGTATAGTGGTCCTGGGGTTTCAAAAAGGCAAAAGCAGAAGCTGCAAGGCCTTTGAGGCCTTGTTGGAAAGTCACACAAAATTACTCTGCCTCAATCTATTCATCACAGCAAATTACAAGATGTGCCAGTTGCAAAGGGTGGGAAAGTAAACTCTCTTTTTAGATGCAAGAAGCTGCAAAGGATTTTTGGCAATTTTTAATCCCACACAATTTTGATTGTTTTGATAACAAACATTAAAAGTTGCCCTACCAAAAGTCCCATAATAAAGAAGTTTAAACAACAAATGACAAAGTAGTTAAAAAATATTTTGCAGCACATATGACAAAGTGCTAATGTTCCTAATATATAAAGAGCTCTCACCAGTCAATAAAAAAAGGAAAAAAAAATGATCTGAACAATGGACAAAGGTAATTGTAATAGCAAGTCACAAAAGAAGAAAAACCAACAATAGTATGAAAATAGTTTCTCACCTAGCAAGCCCGTAAATTCAAAATAAAACAATACTGCAATATTTTTCCCCCCATAAAATTGGCACAAGTTAACAAGACTTTTATGAAATAAAAATTTTTATGTAAAGTTCATAGGAATAGCGGATTCTCCTACACTGGAGGAATGTACATTTGAATTTCCCTTCAGATTAGTAATTTGGCATTCTAACAAGTCTTTAAAAAATCTGTATACATAGCAATTCTAGTTCTAATAATTTGTCTTTAAAAAATTAGGCAATATTCACTAATTAGATAGTAGGTAAGAACTACTTTAGGTGAAGGGAAAGACAGCACACAATATAGGGGAGGTCAGCACAATTGGACTAAACCAAAAGCAAAGTAGTTTCCTGAAAAAAACTGAATACTTTGAAGGCCAGCGTAGCAGAGGCAGGCATCTGGGGACCATGATTTCAGGGGACATCTAAGTCAACTGGCATAATAAAATCTGTTAACAAAACATTCTGCATCCCACTTTGAAGAGTGGCATCTGGGGTCTTAAACGCTAGCAAGCAGCCAACTAAGGTGCATCAATTGGTCTCAACCCACCTGGATCAGAGGAGAAAGAAGAACACCAAGGACACAAGGCAATTACGGGCCTAAGAGACAGAAAGGGCCACATGAACCAGGGACTACATCATCCTGAAACCAGAAGAACTAGATGGTGCCCGGCTACAACCGATGACTGCCCTGACAGGGAACACAACAGAGAACTCCTGAGGGAGCAGGAGAGCAGTGGGATGCAGACCCCAAATTCTCATAAAAAGTCCAGACTTAATGGTCTGAAACTGTAAGGACCCCGGTGGACATGGCCCCCAGACCTTCTGTTGCCCCAGGACAGGAACCATTCTCGAAGCCAACTCTTCAGACATGGATTGGACTGGACAATGGGTTGGAGAGGGATGCTGGTGAGGAGTGAGCTTCTTGGATCAGGTGGACACTTGAGACTAGGTTGGCATCTCCTGCCTGGAGGGGAGATGAGAGGGTGGAGGGGGTAAGAAGCTGGAGAAAAGGACACGAAAAGAGAGAGTGGAGGGAGAGAGCAGACTGTCTCATTAGGGGGAGAGTAATTGGGAGTGTGTAGCAAGGTGTATATGGGTTTTTGTGTGAGAGACTTGATTTGTAAACTTTTACTTAAAGCACAATAAAAATTATTTAAAAAAAATTAGGCAAGTAGACCAAAATAAATTATAAGAATGTTCCTTTCAACGTTGTTTACAATAACCAAAAATGCAAATAAGCTTGATTCTTCATTTATTCTTTCAACCAATATTTATTGAGAGCTTACCGTGTCTAGGCATTATTGTAGTCCTAAGGAATTTAAAAAGAAAATCAGACAGACAACATTCTTGCTGTTATGACGTTTATATTCTGGTATGGGAGCCAACAATAAACTAATAACTATTATAAAATATACTACTAGACAAAGGCTGGGGTGCTATTTTATAGAGTAGTCTGGAAAGATCTCTCTAGTGAAGAGACATTTGAACATTTGTGGTAGGCCCAGAGATGTGTTTCTGGGTACCTTTTCAAAGAATGTCTTGCTGCCCAGTTTGTTTTGTTCACAGTTTTATTCCTAGCTTTTTTTTTTTTTTAAGCACTTAGCTCTGTGCCTGGCACATAGTAGGAACTCAAAACAACAAAGACTTTTCCATTAAAGATTATTAGTCAGGTATTATGCAAACTCTGAGGATGCCTCAGCAGCCTTAGCAAGTAAAACCTATAACTAGATGCTGTATTATTTTCTCCTTCAGCTGCATTTGCTCTGGGGCCCATCTTAGACCTTTCCTGAGACCCTACTAATGTGCTGAATCACAGAAGTGGCCAGAAAAGTGCCTCTCTGGTCTGTCCGTGATAGACTATTATCTTTTCTCTCGTGTCACTAGTGTCATCTTTCTGGTTACTCAGTCAAAGATCTTGACATTTTGGACTTCTGGGAAGCATCACTTTGCACAGTAGAAGTTGTCTTACTGGCCTATTTTCTACCCAAGGCACAACCTTCTCTGATATTGCAGGAGGTTTTATAATCCAACTATTTTCTCTCAAAATCAGCAGTTAGTTTCTTCCTTCCAGTTACCTGTTTTCCCTCCTTCCTCCCTCCCTCCCTTTCTTCCTTCTTTCTTCCTCTCTCTCTCATCTTCTTCTGTCTCCCCCCATCTCTCTCAATCCCTCCCCCTTCTTTTTCTTCAACTGTCTTGTCCTGAAAACCACTTTCAATCTTTATTGGGTCCTTAAATGGCTAAATTGCCTTTTCAGTGATCCAAACTCTTCCTTCTTATAATGTAATATTCCGGTAATATAACATTCCTGTAATTTGGGAGTTTAGAATTAACTAAATAACAAAATTAATCAATATTTATTCAATACCAACTACATACAAGAAACTATGTTCAGTAATTAGGGACATATCGTAAGGATAACCATCAACCTTCGATTAGCCACAATACAGTTGGACATAGCCAAACAGAACTAGCAATATCAAGTGGTAGGGGGGTGGGGGAGAGTACAGTTTTCCCAATGGACAGGCAATAACTCTTGATTACCTAATTTAGGGCCAAATATGAAACATGTAGTTAGAGTTTTGTTTTTTTCTTGAATAGGACAAGGATTTTGAACAACTCTGTCTGTTGCACCGAAAAGCAATAAATGAGAAAATCATTGTTTTCACTAGCAAAATAACAATAACAAAAGCAACAAAAATAGGTCTAATAGCATCAACACAGCAGCTGCCAGACATTTTTAATTAAAAAAAAAAAATGACCTACTACAAGCATTGGGTACAAGTTTCTATTTAAAACGATCGTTAATTGGTATTTTTATTTTCTTACAAAGTTCTAGATGCCTTAAACTTACTAGGTCTTCAAATTGTGCCTGTTGAATTGAATTGAATCTTGCTGTAAGTGAATCTGGAGACAAAGCAGACGCAGTTGGAGCACCCTTTCAACGATCTTCTCTTAAGTGCTTCTTTGAGTTTACATTTTCAAGGTTCCACATACAAATTTTGCGGCGTAAGTGTTAAATTGTAAGTCAAAGAAACCCAGTGGATTTTGGGATAGTCCTTTTTAATGTCTGTGCTTTTAGTCTCTTTTTCAGAAAAAACATGAATACTAAAATTGGTTTCTTCTGATGGAAATGCTACAAGAATAACTTTTCAAAAAAATCTGTGAAAAGCTTTGTTCTATTTAAAGCAAAATATTAATGTTGTTATCTCACAGAAAGCCATAGTAAAGAACCTCCAGAATTTAGAGATACAATCGTTATTCTGTTAAAACAAAACAGGTTAAAAGAATCACCATGTAGTTAGTGATATTAATCAACTAGAAATAATCCTCTTGATGCCTTAGGGGATAGCCTGCTAATGCTCTTGTATTGGTTTATTTCCTGGATCAAATCAAGAGCCCAGATTATTTTTGTGAATCTCATCAAGGTAACCAAAATATTTCTTTAAAAAAAAAAAGCCTGCAACCTGATTGTATTTTGACAAATAATTCTATTATACTTTCTGATGCTTTTCCAGCAAAGTCACTTTTTTTTTCTAAGTTAACTATTTCATACCTTCTCACTCCTTCCAAAGGGAATAGGTTGAGACACATATCTCTTCTATGATAAAGCTGTGGTCCTGTCTTTGTGCTCCAGCATTGAAAGACAATCCCAAAGGTTTATAACCACCAAAACAGAATTCAAGCACACAGTCTTCATTGCTGATACTACAACCCTAAGTTTTAAACACTCAGGATAGGAGTCAGTAACAAATTGTTATTGCCCTCCCAATATTTGTACAGGTAAACAAGAATTTGGATTTCACAAATCTTGAGTTTTCAATCATTGGGACATTGAGTTGAAAATCAAATAAATTAAAATTTGCACTTTTACTTCTTTGTTCAATTCCGACTCCAGTTGCCCACAGGGCACTTCTTCTCTGACCACAGCCACTCTAGGTCAGATCTCACAAATCATAATGACACTGTCCTTCAGATTGCTAAATAGGCAGATACCAGCCACAAATTTGGGAGGCCACACATCGCTCTCACTTTTGACCTGCTGCCTACAAATTCTGAGTTATTGCTCAGGAACCAAGGACTAAGGCCAAATTACACGAGGTAAAGTAATTCTTTACTCTACAAATATTATCTGCTTATAGCTTGGGAGAGGATAGACAAAATATTATCTTGGCTTGAAGCAAGACTGTTGAAATGAGTGCCCTGTTTTAATTGCGGAAAAGCAACTACTTTTACAGGCTCTGGTGTATTAACTGATGTCAGCACCTAGGGACAACTGCTCATTTAGGGCTACAGAGAAAGTCTATCATTTTTACATACTTTTAAATCTACTTCTTAGCAACTCATTAAAATATGCTGAACATTTAAATCCTTCTTGTGCAGTGAATTCCAATCAGTCAACACAATTCCTATTGCATCATCACAAAAGAAATACTCTCTTGTAATTACTTAGCTCATTATATTTGACTATAATTATCACTTCATAATAATTTGTCTATAATTATCAGACTTATCAAAGTTACCTCTCACACCTATCTCATCACAAGGGGAAGAGGATCCTCCCACCATAATTTTTTTTTTTTTTTTGGTCACAGGCAAATTGGCCCTTTGAAAAAGATTTTAGGGTACCTTTTCTTTGGTGGAATATTTCTCAGACCTTCCTCACCAACTGACTTCCCAATTTCTCTTGCAGCTCTCACACCTTCATCATCACTAAGAAAACAGAGCTATCAAAGGGGATCTCCCTCATGATGGGAGATCTCATCCACACCTCCCTGTACAAACTTACCTGCCAGCCTTCACCTGTGCTCATCTTTCTGCCTTCCCTGTTTTATGTCCAGAGAAATGCTCTGCTTATCAAAGCCTTCCTTCCGCTCTGTGGAGCCCCTTTGCTCCACTGTCAAGGACTTCACTCCTTCCTTTACCTCTTCTCTCTCCTTCATTATTGATCTTTCCCTTTCTGCTAGATCATGTCTATCAACATACAAGTATATTCTCCTATCTCCTCTCTTGAGAAAAACGAAATACCACTTCCTTGTTCCGAGTCTTCCTCTGTTGTTGTTAGCTGCCGTCATTGACTTCATGAAAACTTCATGCAAAATGGAACAAAACTTCTTGATAGTCTGTCTTAGTCTGGAAGCTCCACTGAACCTGTTCAGCATCATAAAAAACAAAAATGAACATGTTGTCACTCATAGCGACCCTATAGGAGAGAGTAGAACTGCTGAATAGGGTTTCCAAGGAAGGGCTAGTGGATTCAAACTGCCGACCTTCTAGTTAGCAAACAAATGCTCAACCACCGGAACTCCATTCAGCATTATAGCAACACACAAACCTCCACTGAAAGAGTCGTTGTAGGTGCCTATATGTGAGGTGCATCGACCAGGAATCGGGAACAAAACCTGGGTCTCCTGCATGGAAGGTGAGAACTCTACCACTGAACCAACAAAAAAATGCCCCCTTAATCTTCCTCTAGCCATCAGATTTACTCACTGCTCTTCACAGTGAAATGTTTCAAAGGCACTGGGTCCATTTCGCTCTTCAACCCACTTCAATTAGGTTGTAACTGCTCTTGTCAAAATTACTTTACTTATGATGCCAAATACAGTGGATACTTTTTTTCTTGCTTGACCTCTCAGCCACGTTCAACACAGTTCTCCCTACTGTATGAATGGGGCTTTCCAGGAGGGGTGCTCTTTTGACTTTCTAAACTCTTCCTTCTCAAGTCACCTGGATGCTCATCTTCTAAATATGGAGTTCCTCAGTCTCAGCCATTCACTGATTTAAAGTCATGTCTGTATGCTGATTTAGTCTCTACTTCAAACGTTTCTCCTGACCTCCACTTACATCCAGTTACCTACCAGACATCTCCACTTCGGTACCTAATAGACACTGAAATGTATTAGGCATTACGGTAGGCAGAAAAATGCACCAGCCCCCAAAGATGCCCATGTCCTAATCCCCAGAACCTGTGAATATATTACCTTACATGGCAACAGGGATTTTGCAGGTGTGATTAAGTTTATTGTGATGAGAAAAACATCCTGGATTAGTATAAGAGAAAAGCACATATGTGGAAGGAGGCCAAGAACTTAGCATATTATAAACCAAAAAACCTAAACCAGTTGCTGTTGAATCAATTTTGACTCATGGTGACCCCATGTGTTGCACTGTAAAACTGTGCTCCACAGGGTTTTCAAGGCTGTGATGTTTTGGAAGCAGATGGCCAGAACTTTGTTCCTTGGTGCCTCTGGGTGGGTTCCAACCACCAACCTTTTTGTTAGTGGTCAAGTGCTTAACCATGTGCACCACCCAGGGACTCCTCAGCATATTATAGGCACTACCAAAAGGCCAGTATAACTTCAGTGTCTTACTAAGGGAAAAGGGGAAATTAGGTCGTTTGGGGGAATGAGGATGAGTTCAGATAAGGTCAGATGTTGTGGATCATGGTATAAAGTCTGGATTTTATACTGAGTCCATTGGGATGATGATAAAATATTTTAATCTAACAGGGAGTGAGATGGTCTAGTTCCTGCCTTTAAAAGATTACTCTCCCTGATGTGTCAAAAAGAATATGGAAAGAATTAAGAAGGAAAACAGAGAAACAAGTTAGCAGGAGACTATGATTGGCTTGGCCAAAGATTTTTGGGGCATGGACTAAGGTGATGGCAGTCATGATGCAGAGGAACAAATAGTTTCAAAATACAATTTGGCAGCAAAACTTTCAGTATTTGCAAAGGACAAGATGTGGCAGAAGAAGCAATGTGAAGAGTTAAGTCAGACATTTAGTTTTCTGGCTTGAAGAAATGGGTGGATGGTGGTGCAATAACCTGAGATAGGAAAGCTTCATGGAGACCAGCCGTGGGACAGAAAGAGATAACTGAGGCAGATATTGTAGGAAGAAGAACAAAAAGGTCTTTATACTTGTTTATTACAATAACTTTTGACAGAAAAGCAGTTCCCAAAACCAGAAATGAGTTTTCTAAAAATTTAGAAACATAGGAAAATATTTCATCAAGGATTCAACCAGTTTTATATTTGAAATGTCGCTTGGAGCACTCTAGTCATGTGCCACACTGACAGAGGCAGCCCCAGCAAATGTTGTTATGGAGCACATTCGTTCTCTGAAAACTTAAGGGCCTGTCAGTATTTCCATTATAAACTCCAATTTTCAGGGGTTTATAACCTGGCTATTTTAAAATCACATCAGGCTGAAACTTGCAAGTAATAAAATATTTTAAAAAATAGATTTAATGCATTTTTGTCAGGATCTAGTTAAAATATGGCCTAATTTTTCTGAGATAAAGTAACTTACAGTTAATGTATCATGAAACAAGAGTTTAATTAAACATGCTTTTTATTTCAAAGTTTCTGGAAATAATTACACTTTATAATAACATCACATTGCATATGTATAGATTAGATATGGATGGCCACAAACCTCAGAGTGAAGCAATTTTTACACAGTATACCAGAACTTGGCATATGCATTGCAGTTTTGGATGAGTTTCTTCCCAATAAAACTTGCTGTAAATTGGTTAAGGTTTTTCTGAGGAACAATAACGTGTTCAATTTTGTCTTGTAAATAGATATTTTATTATTTTGCCAGGCAGAACTTGGTCTCAAAGTTATTGTTCAATTAAAAATATACTATCTTCGGTTCGAGATACAGAATTTTGATTTCTTTTTAGTAATAGAATTTACTAATATATGGATGCTGAGTTCACCTAAGGCCTTCTGTAAAATCGGTTAAGTCAGAAAATCTTCCTTAAAGTATAAAAACACCTGCTTTCCTCATGAGGAACACGCAGAAACACATACAGTGTTATAAAAACAATCAAATACTATATGCAAGGTGGAAGGTGCAAAGGTGAATGAGAAATACACCCTGTTGTAAAGCACAATAAATGTAAACCAAAGTCGACCCATGTGAGGCTCAAAAGAGCGGAGCAGGTATAGTATAATGTGAGATTGAAGGGATCCCTTCCACCAGGAAAGATGAGGAATTACTCAGTATGGGAAATGGCATTTGAGCAGGATCTTAAAGTTTGGACATGTGGAGGGTAGGGGAGAAGATGGACATTCTAGACAGGGGTGGAAACCTGAGCAGAGGTAAGGAGCTAGGGGACTGCATGATGTTTATTAAAATGACAGCACCATATTTTTCAGAAATTAAATCATGTTTGTCAAATAGTTGTCTCCCGGATCTATTTCGAGCATTTCTTTAAAAGTGTGTGTATGTCTTTGACTAATACGGTAAATTACCAAAAAAAAAAAAAAAAAAAGCCATACCCCCTGCCCTGGAGTCGATTTCGACTCATAGCGACCCTATAGGACAGAGTAGAACTGCCCGATAGAGTTATTAGTTTCATGCAAAGTGGGCTCTAGTGGGTAGGTTCTTTGAAGACCAAATTAGTCCTAGAAAAAAAAAAATCACACATTGTAGATTTTTCTTTGTGATGAAGAAAATATTCCAGCCTAATATACAGAAAGTTGATGCCATAAAAATATGATTTTCATTTTTTTAACATTAAAAAAATGACACTGGAAGCATAACCCAAATAACTCAGTATACTTAAAATACTTGTCCCCTTTTGTCTGGAGAGTTTTGTTCTTGGGTACAGTCTTATTGAAGGAAACCTCTATGTGCTCAGAAATAAAGCCCAGAGGATGCATTTATCCCATGCTGGGTTCATTTTTTTCCTCAGCTATTTTGTCTCATCTCCTATGTCTACTTTCTGGAAAGTTTTGAGTTTTCAAACTTCAAATGCTTTGTGAGAACATTTTGTATTTATACTGGTAGATCACCACTGTTGTTTTGATCCTTTCTGATGTTTTACCCTCTCCCTCTTGGACTCTCTTTTCTGACCTGGGTCCTTACTGTTCCTCTCCCTCTCTCTCTCTCTCTTTTTTTTTTTCCTGAAAATCTACCTATTGCTGCTCTCCATGCTTTTTCTTATATGCACTTTCTCCCCTTTCTCTCTTTTCATCTATTTTCAAATGTATACTTTTTCACCTTTCTGTAATGCTGAAATATTTTGTGAAGAGCATTGATCCAATTTATGATATTATGCTGGAAGTGAAAGCTAGTGCTGTAAATTAAGTTGATGCTATTTTTTTTTTAACGGTTTTACATTGAAAACAATAGAATCCCTACCTCAACTTATAAAAAAAAAAAGTTTCATGAGGATTAAAAATCTTAATGTAAAAATTAAATAATGAAAATGGAAGACAACTTGGCTGTGTTTTCCCAACATCGTGTTAGAAAAAGCCTTCTTTATCAGGAAAGAAACTCAGATGCAATAAAGAACATGATTAATAGATTTAGATTCATAAAAATTTAAAATTCATAAATGACCATAACACTAATGAAAATTTTTTTAAAAATTAGAGGAAAAGAATCATAGAACAAATAATAGACTATTGTGTGTGTGTGTGCGTCTTCCTTTGCCTTTGTCATGTTGTGCTGAATTCCCCCATATTGCGTATTGCCTTTTCTTTCACCAAAATTTCACACGTCTACCAGATCATCTAGTTAGTGATTCTCCCTCTCTCCCCCTCCAGTCCCTGGTAACTATCAAAGAATGTTTCTTTCTCTGTGTAAATCTTTTCTTGATTTTTTTATAATAGTGGTCTCATACAGTATTTGTCCTTTTGTGATTGACTTATTTCACTCAGCATAATGTCCTCCAGAATCATAGAACATGTGAGATATTTCACAAATTCACAATTATTCTTTATCATTGCATAATATTCCATTGGGTGTGTGTACCACAATTTGTTTATCCATTCATCCATTGATGGACACATAGGTTGTTTCCATCTCTTTGCTATTGTGAATGATGCTATGATGAACGCGGGCATGCATATGTCTATTCATGTCATGGCTCTTATTTCTTTAGGATATATGCCTAGCAGTGGGATTGCTAGGTCAAATGGCATCTCTATTTCTAGGCTTTTAAGAAAGCACCATATTGTTTTCCATAGTGGTTGTACCATTTATATTCCCAAAAAAAGCAGTGTATAAAAGCTTCAATCTCCCCATAACCTCTCCAGCATTTGCTGTTTTCTGTTTGTTTTTTTTTTTTGCTCATTTTTTAATTGGATTGTTTGTCTTTTCATTGTTGAGGTGTTGAAGTTTTCTATAAATTTTAGAGATTAGATCCTTGTCAGATATATCATAGCCAAAATTTTTTTTTTCCAGTCTGTAGGTTCTTTCTTTACTCTTTTGGAGAAATCTTTTGATGAGCATAGTATTGAATTTTTTGTAGATCCCAGTTATCTAGTTCATCTTCTGCTGTTTGTACATTTTAAGCTATGTTTGATAGTCTATTTATATCATAAATTAGGGCCCCTAGGTTTGTCCCTATGTTTTCTTCCATGAACTTTATGATTTTAAGTTTAGGTCTTTGATTCATTTTGAGCTAGTTTTTGTGTATGATGTGAGGTATGGATGCTGTTTCATTTTTATGCAATTGGATATCCAGTTTTGCCAGCACCATTATTAAAGTATTTATCTTTTTCCAATTTAATAGAGTTTGACCCTTTGTCAAAGATCAGCTGTCCATAGGTAGTTGGATTTACTTCTGGTTTCTCAATTCTTTCCCATTGATCTATGTCTCTGTCATTGTACCAGTACCAGGCTATTTTGACTACTGTGGCTGTATAGTAGCTTCTGAGATCAGGAAGTATGAGTCCTTCTACTTTGTTCTTCTTCTTCAATAATTATTTATCCAGAGCCTTTTTCCTTTCAATAAAAAGTTGATTAGTTTTTCCATTTCGTTAAGGAATGTTGTTGGGATTTAGATATGGATTGCATTATATCTACAGATCACTTTGGGTAATATTGACATTTTCACAATGTTAAGTCTTCATATCCATGAGCATGGTATGTTTTTCCATGTAGGTTTCTTTTCGTTTCTTGCAGTAGTGTTTTGTAGTCTTCTTTGTATAAGTATTTGACATTCCTAGTTAGATTTATTCCGAAGTATTTTATCTTTTTATGGGCTCATGTAAATAGTATTGTTTTCTTGATTTCCTGTTTGGCATTTTCTTTCCCAGTGGAGAAGAATCCAACTGATTTTTGTATGTTGATCTTGTACCCTACCCTGCTGAATCCATCTAGTAGTTTCACCAGACTTTTTGAGGAATCTCTGGGATTTTCTATGTATAGGATCATGTCATCTACAAATAGGCACAGTTTTACTTCTTCCTTGCTAACTTGGATGACTTTTATTTCCTTTTCTTGCCTTATTGTTCTAGCTAGGATTTCCAGTACAATATTGAATAAGAGTGGTGATAAAATGCATCTTTGTCTGGTCCCTGTTCTCAAGGGGAATGATTTCAGCCTCTCTTCATTGAGAAAAATGTCAGGTGTTGGCTTTGTATATATGCCCTTAATTATGTTGAGGAATTTCCCTTCTATTCCTATTTTGCTGAGCATTTTTATCAATAAAGAGTGTTAGATTTTATCAAATATGCCTTTTCTGCTTTGAGATAAGCATGTGATTCTTTTCCTTTATTTTATTTATGTGGTAAATTACATTGATTGATTTTCTAATGTCGAACTATCCTTGCATACCTCGTATGAATCCCAGTTGGTCATGATGAATTATTTTTTTGATATGCTTTTGAATTCTATTGGATAGAATTTTGTTGAGAATTTTCGTGTCTATATTCATCAGGTAGATTGGGCTGTAATTTTCTTTTTTAGTGGTGTCTTTTCCTGGCTTTGATATCAGGGTTATGCTGGCTTCATAGAATGAATTACGGAGTATTCCTTCCTTTTCTATGTTCTGGAATAGTTTGAGTAGAATTGATGTCAACTCTTCTCTGAATGTTTTGTAAAATTATACAGTGTAGCCTTCTCAGCCCAGGCTTTTTTTTTTTTTTTTGGTTGGGAGTTTTTTTTTCTTAAATGATCTTTTCTATTTCTTCTTTTGTTATGGGTCTTTTCAAATTTTTTCCTCAGTTTGTGTTAATTCAGGTAGTTAGTGTGTTTCTAGAAATTTGGCCATTTCTTCTAGGTTTTCAATTTGTTGGAGTACAGTTTTTGATAATATTCTGTTATGATTCTTTTTATCTTAGTTGGTTCTGTTGTAATGTTGCCCATCTCATTTCTTATTTTGGTTATTTGCAGCTTCTCATTGTTTTCCTTTGTTAGTTTAGCCAGTGGTTTGTCAATTTTATTGATCCTTTCAAAGAACCAACTTCTAGGCTTGTTTATTCTTTCTACTGTTTTTCTGTTTTCTGTATTGTTTATTTCTGCTCTGATCTTTATTATTTCTTTTGTTATGATAAACTATTTCTTATAAACAAACAGATCTACCAAAAGTAGATAAAACAAACAGTAAACTCATATAAAAGGAAACGCAAATGTCCGATGATTATAAGGAAAGCTGTTCAACCCATTAGGATTTACAGTAGTAAAACTTAAAACAGGAAGATAGCATTTTTTACCAGAAGACTAACAAAGATAAGATTAATAAAACCTAGGGTAAATGAGAGTGTCTTGAAACAGACTATATCATTTGTGGGAATGTGCATTATAACAGAAAGCAATTTTCCAGTATTTATTAAAATGGAAAATAACTAAAACACTAAATGAAATCTAGCCTAAAAGCTTGTTGCCATACTGTTGATTCCAACTTATAGCCACTTATCATGGATTCAATTATGTCCCCGCAAAAATGTGTGTATCAATTTGGTTAGGCCATGATTCCCACATTTGTGTGGTTGTCCTCCATTTTGTGATTGTAATTTTATGTTGAGAGGATTAGGCTGGGGTAGTAACACCACGCTTACTCAGGTCACCTCCCTGATCCAAGGTAAAGGGAGTTTTCCTGGGGTGTGGCCCGGACCACCTTTTATCACTCAAGAGATAAAAGGAAAGGGAAGCAAGCAGAGTTGGGGACCTAATACCACCAAGAAAGCAGTACCAGGAGCAGAGTGTGTCCTTTGGACGTGGGGTCCCTTTGCCTGAGAAGCTCTTCAACCAGGGAATGTTTGAGGACAAGGAATCTTCCTCCAGTGCCAATAGAGAGAGAATGCTGTCCCCTGGAGCTGACACCCAGAATTTGGACTTTTAGCCTACTTTACTATGAGGAAATAAATTTCTCTTGTTAAAGCCATCCACTTGTGGTATTTCTGTTATAGTAGCACTAGATGACTAAGATACCACCCTATAGGACAGAGTAGAATTGCCCCATATGGTTTCCAAGGCTGTACTCTTTATGGAAGCAGACTGCCACATATTTCTCCTGTACTGCAGCTGGTGGTTCAAACTGCCAACGTTTTGGTTAGCAGTGAAATCTAGCCTAAAGATGTAAAAACACCAGTACATAAGGTGATATTTACAATGATGTTAATTCCACATTTACTCATTAAATAACTAACTTCTTGAATACATAGGTCTCTGGTTTTGCAAGTGGTCCTCACTCAGCTTTCAACTGAAAGGCTGGAGGTTCGAACCCACTCAGTGGTGTTGCAGAAAAAAGACCTGGCCATCTGCTTTCATAAAGATTGTTGTTGTTAGCTGCCATGGAGTCAGTTCCGACTCATAGCGGTGCCATGCCTGCAGAGTAGAACTGTGCTCCCTAGGTTTTTCAATGTTATAACCTTTCAGAATTAGATCACCAGGCCTTACTTCCAAGGTGTATCTGGGTGCCTTTGAACTGCCAACCTTTCAGTTTATAGTCCAGCGCTTAACCATTTGAGCCCCCCGGAGACTCCTCCATAAAGATTACAGCCAAGAAAACCCTATGGAGTTTAATTCTGCTCTGTAACACATGGGGTCGGAAGCAATTTGATGGAAGCGGGTTTGGTTTTTTTTTTTTGGTTTTGAGTGCCTGAGAAGAGGAATCTGCTTTTATTAAACTTATATTTTACTTGGGAGAGACAGTTAATGTAGAAGTAAGTAAAAGAGCAAAATACTTTCAGGTGGCAATAGGTACTATTTGAAAAATAAAACATGGTGATGTGATAAGTAAAAGTTGTAGAAGACAAAATGATACAATTTTACAAAGTTTTAAAATAAAAAATTTTGATTATGCTGTTTAGTAATACATATATGATAAAATTATACATGAGTTTCATGATATATATCTATACTTATATTTGTATCTACAGCTATCTATATAATTATGACAAAATTCAGGATATTGATTACCTCTAGCAGCAAGGTAGGGGTATGGATAGGGAAGGACAACAAAGGTAACTTCAAGCTATTGAAAATGTTTGAGTTCTCAAATTTGGTGGTGATTCATGAGTGTTTTATTATTATGCTTCATAAAATGTGCATTATCTTTCTTGTATAAAATACTATATGTGTCTATCTACCTATCTACACACGTATGTATCTATCATCTATCTAATTTTTTGTTTCATGTTTAAGTAGGTATTTGGGGGGGTTGCAGTTTATCGCTATGACTTAAATAATATAAAGTATGGTTGTTTGTGAAGATCTTGGCATGAAGCATCCAACCCATTGCTGTTGAGGTGATTTGGACTCATAGTGACCCTATAGGACAGAGTAGAACTGACCTATTGGGTTATCCAAGGACTGCCTGGTAGATGCGAACTACTGACCTTTGTATTAGCAGCTGTAGCTCTTAACCACTAGGCTACCATAGGAATATTACAGTTCTTTTGTACAAAGGAGCCCTGGTGGCACAGTGGTTAAGAGATGGCAGCTAACTAAAGGGTCGACAGTTCAAATCCACCTAACGTTCCTTGGAAACCCTATGGGGGAGTTCTACTCTGTCCTATAGGGTCACTATGAGTTGGAATCGACTCAACGGCAATGGGTTTGTTTTTTTCTTTTTTTCTTGTACAGAGTCAAGGCCTTGTTAGATGTGAGTGCTAGGTCACATAAGAAATGGTAGATTTTCAGATAATGAAGAACACTGTAAACCACCATGTTTGAATTTTTTCCAGTTACAATGGAAAGTTACTGGAAGGTTATAAGTGGGAGAGGGATTAACAGAAAATAAATCAGGTTGCTATGTGGAGAAAAATCAGAGGTGATCAAGAGTGAAAAAAAGGAAGAATATGTTAAAAGTCTGTTTCAGTGAATGAAACCCATGGCCATAGAGTGGATTCCGGCTCATAGCGACCCTATGAGACAGAGTAGAACTGCCCCACAGGGTTTCCAAAGAGTGGCTGGTGGGTTTGAACTGCTGACCTTTTGGTTAGCAGCCAAATACTTAACCACTGCTCTACCAGAGCCTCAAGTAATAATAACAGTGGAAGATGATGGTGGCCTGGACTAGAGTGTTGCAGTGGAGAAATAGAGACGTAGAAGGATTTGAGGTAATATTTTTTGAAATAGAGTTGAAAAGACAGTCTGAAGGAAAGAGAGAAATCAAGGTTGAGGGGAGTCTGGTTTTGGGAGATGGAAACAGAGTTTGGCTGTGCTAAGTTTGAGATGCCCAATATGTCCAACTGGGGATGACAATTAGCAGTTGTATAGGTGAGTCTTAAGCTCATTGGAGATGTCAGGAATGACAATGTAAGGTTTGGGAGTCATCAGCATATAAATGGTACCTATTTTTTTTATTTAAAGTAATGGGACTGGATGAGATCACCTAAACAGAGCACAGAAAGAAGAAAAGGGCAAAGTTGATTTGTAGTGGCAAAGAAATGCAAACAAGTATCGACAGAAAATTGGTTGAATAAATCATAAATTATGCATACCACAAATTTCCATATAGCTATGAATAAGTTACATACATGTATTGACTTCATAGGATATTTTAGTATATGCATTTTTACATAAAAAAAAAGCTTCAGAGTAACATGAATAGGATGTTTACATACTTGGAAAAAAATTACATAAATGTATATATATAAGTTTATGGAGTAGAAAAATACTCTCTAAACTGGGGAATAAACCAAAAACCCATTGCTGTCGAGCTGATTCCGACTCATAGCAACCCTATAGGACAGAGTTGAACTTCCCCAGAGGGCTTCCAAGGCTGTAAATCTCTATAGAAGCGGGTTGCCACATCTGTCTCCTGAGGAGTGGCTGGTGCGTTTGAACCACAGACCTTTCAGTTAGCAGCTGAGTACTTGACCACTGTGCCACCAGGGCTCCTTGAAGTGGGGACTAGGACCTTATTAACTTTTTCCTTCTAAACATTTTGTTATATTGGTACATTATTCATGCAGCTTTTTAAAAAAGTAATAAAAGAGGGATATAAACAAAGTGAATGTGTCCATAACAATTTTAGGATGTAAAGGAATCTTAGAAAGGATATTTATGACTATAGCTATATTCTACCAGTCCTCCACTTACATCGGTTTGTATCCCTTCACCATTTTTTTGCACACCTGTTTTCCGAGAGCTGTCATACTCAACAGTCAGCACTGGCAACTATTGGTTGGGGGTCTGTTCTAGGGGGCGGAATCCACTATGCCTGCACACCTAGAGAGCAGAGAAGTACCTGAGAATTCATGTGTTCCCAGGGGCAGTCATTAATGAATGACTGATGGGTGAGCAGGTGTGAATTTTCCAGATCCTTTGCTCCCTAAAGGGAACATTCTGAGATACGATTTCTGTTGTCTCTAACGTATATGTGAAGGACTAAGTTAAAGTTACCTTTCTTGAGACTTTGCTTGATATCACACTCAAGCTTGGCCCCCTTCCCTTCCTATTTGCCCTTCCCAACAGCCTTCCTGGCATTTTCTGGGAACGCTTCTTGATAAACACTTTTTACACATACTCTTGTGTCAGGGTCTGCTTCTGGGGACCCTAATCTAATACAATGGCATATTTATTTGAAGTGCCTGTAGATTCCTACCTTCACTCTTGAGAGCCTGGAAGTCATGGAAGTTTAGTAAAATAGGCTAGGCACTCAGACTCTGAAGTTACGAAAGGTGAGTCCTAGGCCCTGTCATTTGCTCTCTGTGTGGCCTTGGGCAAGTCACCAAACTCTTTCATGCCTTGGTTTTCTCATTTGTAAGATGGATTGATGCTAGAACTACTTCACAGAGCTATTTTGAGGAGGAAATAAGATAATGAACTTAATGTGCATGTAGCACAGGTTAAGTACTCAGTAACTATTAATGAATGAATATTTTATACAAGTAATCAGTATCATGGCAGCTTATCTCTACGTATGCTGTGAAAAGTCTGACAAAAGAAGAAGTTTCCTTTAAATGAATATTTATAATAGATTTGGAGTCTTCCTTAGGATGAAAACCACTCTTACAAAACATTATTTTATTATGTATAACTCATGTGAAGTAAACAAAGCTAATACATCATTGATTTTAATGGAACTTTGCACAGTTTGATTAATATACCGTCGCATAAAAACATTCTGCATGCTGAGAAGTAGTAGCTGTTGCATCAGAATATCGTCTGGTTTCAAGCGTCAGCATATGCTATTTTCACTATATGTCCCTATGAATGCATTATTATCTGGCATAAAGTAAAGCAGGCATAATGGATCAAAAAATGAAAAATTATAATTTCCCTTAACATCCCTATCACATTTTTTAGCACTGAATAATATATCATTCTAATGTCTTAAATAACATCACTATTTGTGATGATGGTGCAATGGCCACATCTTTTATTAGACTAGTTTTACTTTTAAGAATTTTCTCTGATGGTTTAGAGTAAACTGTGGTCCTGGGCTACTTTCCCTTGCTTCTTATCTGTATAAAAACTTAGCATCTTGAAGCCTCACCATATTTTCCTTGGATCCAATCTTATGGAATTAATTTATATGTGAACCTACTGTGTGAGAAGAAGAAGACTCTGTGTGAGAGCACCCTAAAAATCTGAGGCACTTGGCATAACTAAGATGGCTGACACAGGTTTGAATCAGACTCCATTTTGTGGGACTCCACTTTATTAAAGCTTCTGCTTCTCCACTCCTTTAAAACTTTAACCTCTCTTAGCAAATAAGGGTGGGGTGAGAATGTGGTTGTTCCTGGAAAGGTTTGCTAATGTTAAGACAGATTAGGGTGTCGATGGTCTCTTGTGACTCCTACCATATAAAAGGCTCATCTCTCCCTCGGAAGGTAGGAGCACTTGGTAGATTCTTCTCTGCCTTGTGTTTCCCCAATTTGTGAATTGTATTATCCTCAATAAATCTCTTTGCTTTTACTTTCACAGAAGTGAGTGTTCTTACTCTTCAAAACTACCTTTTAATAATGTCTGGGCTATGTAAAATCCCCCTTGGTTGGGGTTCAAGCAAATTTATCTGACATTGAATCCTATTTATTACAAATAGCACATTTTCTGATGGTTTCTAATTTCACTTTTGCATTAAAAATCCCCTTGTTGTCATTGCTGTCATGTTTTCCTCTAATAATTCAGACTAGATTCTCAATTATTCAAGGACTGTGTATTTAACCTGTAGCTTTTCCAAATCCCTTTTTTGTAATTCTTTTACTGTACATTCTTAATCATTTAAGTATTCCTATTTTTTATTTTCACCAGTGATAGATGATGATGAAAAGTTCATATTAAAATAAGCAGTTCTGTTATTTTTATAGAAATTCCCAGTAAAAAGCATGATTTCATGAATAAAATGAAAATTTTAACCATTCGTAGATGTTAACCCTTTATCCATCATCATAAAGTTGAAACTCTATAATTTATTCTATCATTTTACAAAAAGTAAAACTACAAGTGTTTTTCAAAAATTACCTAATAGTCCCCCCACTTCACACTATCCAATTCTGAGCTGTATATAGCTTGAGATAATGGGGGTTGGGAAATGTTATACATTGAATTATGTCCCTAGAAAGATGTGTTGCTGTCCTAACCCCCTTACTTGTGAATGTGACCTTGTTTGGAAATCGGATCTTTGGAGATATTATCAGTTAACAAGAGGTCATGCCAGGTTAGTGTGCATCCTACTCCCATCTGAGTGGTATCCTTATAAAAGAGAAAAGACACACAGCTAAAAACAAAAGAAACCAGTTGTCCTCCAGTAGATTTGTAAGGAATGCCAACAAATCCCTGGGGCTACCATAGCCATGAGAAATAAGAAAGGATCTACTCTAAAACCTTCAGATAGAATTTTGCTCTGCCAACATCCTAAATTTGGACTAATACCCTCTAGAAAGGAGACTGGTTGCATAATGGTTATAGAAATGTGCTCTCGTAAAGATTACAGCCTAGGAAATCATATGGGGCAGTTCTATTCTGTCACAAGGGGTCACTGTGAGTTGCAACAGTTGGTACAACAACAAACCTCCAGAACTAAGACAAAAAAATTCTGTTGTTATAAACCACCCAATTTGTGGTATTTTATTAAGACAGAAACTAATACAGGAAGGCTTTGTTCGCAAATTTGAGAGGATTAAGAAGTTGCTAGCTAGAAGAGCCCTGGAATAAGTTTAAAGAACAAGCTGAAAATAGAGATTAAGGAACAATGCGAAACACCAAAATAAGGAACAGTTTAGTTTCAATCAAAATATCATTCATTATTTTTAAGTCCATGATTTAAGAAAAGGATTTACCCTAAGGAAACTGCAATGTAGGCAAAATCTCAGAATGTCTGCATGAGGATGCTAATATTCATCTATATGCTTCTCGGTGACTTCAGATCTCTTTGACCCCAACATGTCTTTCTGCTGTCCTTTGACTGTGCAAAAAAAAAAAAACCCAAACAACAAGAAAAAACTATTGGCCCCAACCCCATCTATTCAAACCACCTCCTGAATATAGGCAGCCACACTCAACTCTTCCTTCTACAATATACAGGTCTGAATTTCCATTCCACCTTTATGTTGACTGTCCTTGTGACCAAAATAATAAAAATAGATTTATACTAAAGTGTGGTTTCCTGAGAAGTTATAGCCGCTTCCCATGTCCCACTTCCCTTTGAAGAATTTGCTTTGAAAGAAAAAGATCTACAAACCTAATGGAATTTTGAATTAATTTAATTTCTGGAAATTGAACAAAGGATAGAATGTTCTACTACAATGCATGTTTTTGTAAAAAGAATTAACTCGAATTGAGTTGGTAAGTAGTGGGAGGCCATTGTAATACAGAAGTTGGTAGATCCAGTTATGATCATCCTCATCGTTAATATTTAGCACACCAGGTCCCAGACACCGAGCACAGAGTACACTGACACAGTTGAATGTAGGAAGCCAAAGAGGAACACAGAACGGAATGGTGCCTGATGCCATTTTCCCTACAATCTTTCTCTTTGCTCTGTTTGGTAACATGCTGTCTTAGAAATATTTATTACACCTTCTTCCCATCTTCCTACATTTTATTTTGTCTCTGTAACTCTTATGTCCTTCTACCAAGCTATCTTTACTTATGTTTAATATTAATTTGGAATTTAACATCTTTTTGACTGGTACATTTTAACTCGAAAAATATTGTTTTTGTTAATGCTCTTGCTTATAAAGTTACACACGTTTTGATGGTACGCCAACCTGCTTTTCCCTTAAGCTTGGTATTTTTAGTGAACAATTTTTCAGAATGGAAAGTTTTCACCAATACATATATCACACTATTGGAGGAACACCTGTAAAGCGTTTTAAAAACTGTGGGAAGGATTTCCTCCCATCCTACCTTCTTTCTTTTAGTCCTTTCTGCCTTTGCATGGGGCAGTCTGGAGAGAAAGGGAGAAAAAAATGGTTTTCTCACAGCTCTTTGTGATCATCTATTATAAGTGTTTGTATTTATTTAGAGTTAAAAAACTACCTAATAAATGGAAATCTTCACCAGTCTTCTATGGTTATTACTATCAATAACGATGAATTATTAAAGGCTCTAAAAGAGCACAATTCCAGTGTTACTGATCGTGTCTTAGTTTTTACTACAATTCTCTAAGTTTGTGTCAGTCAAATCCTATCTGTCTCAGATGTCTTTTCCGATGAGCACGTACAACCTTATGAGAAATAATCTCATTATATCATCTCTATCTTTACCATTCTGGAGGCATAGTGGTTAAGTGCTACAGCTGTTAACCAAAAAGCCGACAGTTCAAATCCACCAGGTGCTCTTTGGAAACTCTATAGGGCAGTTCTACTCTTTCCTATAGGGTTTCTATGAGTTGGAATCAACTTGACGGCAACAGGTGTTTTTTTTTGTTTTTTTTTTGTTTTTTGAGTATTTTTACCATTACTTTAAACTATTTTGACATATTTTTGGAAAATGTTTAGCAATCTATAACCCTCCCTACTGTTTTATTTAAGATGAAATGAGGGCCTGTTCTAGGCTTAGAAAGACCTACAGAACATTCAAGGTTACCACAAGGTTGTCTACATGTCTCAGAATTTTTCCCATACTGACTAATCTTGACTCTATAAAATATAAAATGCTGTAAGGCTGGCTGTAAGGAAGGAATGGAATCAGCTATCCATCCACATGAACAACTTGAGGCACCAAATTCTGCAGGAAGTAAAGGTGGCATAACTGAGTCCTCTAGCCTTTTCTCTAACCTCCTGACACCCTACTGCTGCTTCTGCGGGTATTTCAGAAAGTAGGAATATATTTTAATGCTCAAATCTATTAGAAGAGAACAAGGATATATAAATTCCAGCAAAGCATGTAAAATTTATTATGAGAGAGTATAAATTATGCAAAAAATGGGATATGGAAACATAGCCAGATATAAAGCTAAAGAAAGCACAAACCAAAAAACCAAACCCAGTGCCGTCGAGTCCATTCTGACTCATAGCGACCCTATACCCAACAAAAAATAGGAGAGAGTAGAACTGCCCCACAGAGTTTCCAAGGAGCGCCTAGAGGATTCGGACTGCTGACCCTTTGGTAAGCAGCTGTAGTGCTTAAGCACTACGCCACCAGGGTTTCCAAGAAAGCACAAATGAGGCATAAATTTAGCCCAGGTTTCTAGTAGGCAATGTGAGAAGGGTCATCTACCCAATATACCATGTCCATTAGCTGAAACAAATCGGTTATTTAGAGGACTTAAATTTACCTTTGAAACGAACACCAGAGAAGAATTTTTTTCTTTAGGATCTCATAAATATGTGATGATAAAGTCAGTATTTTTGCATTTCGTAGAAGTTTCAGGGATAGAATTGACAACGGCTTCTCAACCTTTCTTCAACAAAAGACTGAGCTGGAATGAAGTCTTCCCAGGTTAAACAATGTATGCACGTATTGATATAGGTAGTTTTATTTTCCCTACTATGTCCAAGTTCTTTGAGGGTAGGAATGGTTTTTTTTTTTTGTAGAACTTTTTACGTAGTTATTAAATTACTAAATGAGTGAATAAATGCATAAAAAGCTGAACATCTAGGAGTGGGGGCTCATCTGCAAATGCTCCTGAAGAGTCCTCCCACCTCCGCATCGGTACTCTTGGGTCTGAAGAAGATAATACACATGAGCATAAGCAAACTGTGGAGCAATTTTGTTTGCTGGAGGAGCTTTTTACCTTTACCTTCTGAATTCCTGCTCATTATTAGTGTCGCATTTAGCCTCATCAGATGCCTTTCTGCCCTCCAGCACCACACCTATAGCTTGTATGGCAAAGAGTTCATCTACCTTTGCTACTCTGTTGAGTATTCAACATTTCCTGAAGGCCTCAGAAAAACAGGGCTACATGTGATTATCTCTGTGAGGGGCATGGGTCAGTGAGTGCCTAGGATTTGTCAACCTTGAGATCCTACTTACTGATGGTGGTTCTTTGAGACCTCTGAGACAGATCTCCAACGACACTGCCTTAGGCTTAGGACTTTTCCCTCTTTCCTTCATTTACCAAATTATAAAGACTGTTGTCATCCACCCTTGAGGTATTTAAGGAGATGATACTAATATAATGAAAAAGTGATTTGTTGAGGGTTATGAATTAAAAGATCGGGGTTCAGGATTTAGTTGCCAAGAATTAGCTATGCAACTCTCATTATCTGGGTAAATCTTTTTTACTAGCTTATAAAATGAAGATAATTATCTGCCCTCCCTACTATCCAGACCATCTCACTCTTTAGCCCGTTACTACTTATTTATTTAAAATACTGGTTTATAAACAAATCTATTTGAAGACATTAAACTATGTTTTATTGATTTGCATCTTAAGTGCTTATCACAACAACTATTATACTGTATATATATTAAACAAAATACACATTGATCCAATGAATTAGTAAAAATATTTGGCAAATTTCACAGTGCTAAATAAATGTAAGCTGTTAGATGGAACAGGTAGAACTCCACAGGTTTTCCTCTCCCTTCGACAGCCAGTTCCTGCCTGCGGCCATGACAACCTCAGAGAATCAGTACTCAGCCATATAGACAGGCTGATGGGTGTCTGGATGTTGCTGCATCTCACACTCCCATCTTTTAGAACTGTCCTCGCTGCAGAGGTCTTGGGCTTCCTTTGGATGATCTGGTGTCCTGTGTTGTACAATGCTCCTTATATACAGAAATGCTGACACTGTCAGACCATACCTGTAAAAAAAAAACCAAAATATTAAATATTTGCTCTGTAGCACACATTTTGTATGCATCAACTGTTGCAGATTTGCACAAGCCTTTTCCATAAGAGCTAATAGTTACTGAGATCTTATTATGTACCATGAACTATGTTTTACCTCATTGTAACCTTTGATCTCTATAGGTTATTATTATTTCCATTTCACAAATGAGAACGTTGAGTGAAAAGAAAAAGGGCAAACAGTTTTTCCAAGATTACATAACAAGAGCGGTGGAGACAAGGCTCTAGCATGGGCTGAGTCCAGGGCCCATGCTTTTATCCGCCATGCTATACAGCCTCTCGACAAACTGCTTTTACGTATTTCGTATTTTTACGATAATTTATGTTTCTTAGGGGAAAGAATAACAAGGATTTTAAAGCTTACTTTGCTTAGTTATTAAACACCCTTTATAACTAGTTATAGTTATCCAAAGTTTTAACTGGGGTTTCCTTTGTGTGCTCATCCTGGTGGTAAGAATAACATTTGGAAGAATGGTTTCATTTGCTCATAAAAAAAATACAGCAAAAGGATTGTTATAGGAAGTTGAACACACACAACCACTCCAGAAATCTACTCAAAATTGTACATTAAACCTTTAAATGTTGGATAAATGTTCAATTTAAGATAGTTGACCCTAAAATAGCTATTTTTAAACTAGCTTAAACCAAGCCTAGTGTTCTATTTTTATACTATTTTATGTAAGCCGTTAACTACCTTGACATCAAAATGGTGATACTTAAGACCATACTGCTATTCAATGATCTTGTAAAGTCAATGATTTTTATATATGTATGGTTCCCTTCATAATGGCAGGTCTCATACATTAGACACCACATTTTAGCAACTTAGTAATAATACAGAAATACTTTAATATGCAATGAATAAAGGAACAGAAAACTCAGTTACAGTAAGCAAAGTTAAAATAACTTCAAAGATGACCAGTTTTTCATAACTATTTTCTCTTAGCACACAAAGCTGTTGGCATATAAAAACTATATATTAAGCATAGTTTGAATTATCCTGCAGCTATATTCTGAAGGGGTTGTAACACTTTGCGTCAGATCTGACAATATTAAAAAGGCAAAAACATCATAGCTCAGGCAGTACACAAGACTTCTTACATCAGCTGGAAAAATAGTGAGAATGCCAATGTTTTATTTGCCACGGGGGTAAGGAGAGGAACATCAGTGAAACAAATCTGATAACATGACTCACACTTCATTACAAGTGATTTTCCTAAATTCACAACTTTCACATTTGGCTGAGCTAAAAAGAAAAGGAACTAAAATGGGAACTTTAACTATATTTCACTAGATGTAAGTAGGCCAAGTCACAGGATCCCTTCTATGTGAGGGAGTTCAAATGAGAATGAGTGCACTGTTCTAGTTATGAAAATATTTTCCTTAATTTAGTGAGTTTAAATAATTCACTCAGGCAATGAATAAGCCCTTGGGTCAGAGGCTGAATTCTCCATCAGCCTGTTTTGTAAGAATTGGGCAAAAATATATTATGGAATATATATAGGACATTTTCTGGTTAAGTCTTAATAGTTAAGAATAAAAAAATCCATACTACTTCACTCCTTTCAGGTCTTTTTCTCCTAAAATCCTTCTAAATGTTTTAGGTAATCCATTTTACTTAATGGATTAATTATCAACTTCAGCACCCTATAGAAGTAGTAAGAGTAATAAGGACACGGCTATTTAAAGTGCTCATTCTCCCCCTCCTCGTTCCCAGTCTTAAAAGTTTATTTAAAAAAGCAATGTAGGCAGAAGTACCATATATAGCCTTAGCTGGAATCGACTGGATGGCAACGGGTTTGGTTTGGGGTGGGAGACAGTTCACAGGTTGAGAAAATACCCCTTCTACCCTTCTCCCTGGCTTCAGATGTACATATGGTGTGAGAGGTGTAAGAGACTTGAATAAACGGACTCTTCACAAATCAACATTCTTCTGTGGGTCCCCCCTTCGCCCCATGAAAATAAAGAAATAGAAAAAAAGTGCTTGGTACCACAGGCTTTTGAGGCTTAAACACACATTAATAACTACGCTGTAGCGGTTGCTGTGGGGAATCATCACTCTTTAAATAAAAATTGCCAGCAGGATCTCCTCAAAAAGAGACTGAAGTCACTCTCCCTCCCCAGGAGACAAGAAAAAAGGCAGACAGATATCGCCCCTACTTGCACGTGGGATCTTCCCTTCTCCTCCGACCCCCCTACGCCTCTCCCACACAAGTCAGGCCGCCTTGGGAGGTAACTGGGAGAAAAGGCAGGACTCAGTCCTCCATGGCAAAGTCTTTGGTCTTTTCCTCCTGGTCCCCCACTTTGTAGCGCAGCAGCACACGCAGGCGGCGGGGGTTGTCCCGGGCGGGCAGCAGGGTGATCTCTCCGGAAATGTCCGTGTCTTGCTCCACTTGCACCGGCTCGTTCAGGTAGAGGAGCGCCTGCTTCCAGTGCGTGGCCGGGTGAAAAGGTGAAGTGGACAACACCAGGGGTTTCTCCGAATCCCCTCCGGGGAAGGTCACCTGGAACCAGATGGCGAAGCCGTGCATTGGCGCTGAGCCGTAGCAGCTGCAGCGGAAGCGCCCACCCACCCCAGCCTCCAGCTCCTGCTCCAAGCCGGCCCGGGCCAGTTCCAGCTGAGCAAAGCGCTGCGGCCGCGCCAGCACGTCCTCTCCGGACAGGCCTTGCACCACGATCTCCGAGTGGCCCATGAGGCAGCGCGTGGCGAAGCTCTCCAGGCAGCTCATGTCCACGCCGTAGTGCTGCTTCACCTGGCTCCAGAAGCCCAGGCGCCACTCCAGCATCTGGTCGCTGATGGGCGCCACGAAGAGCTCAGCGGAAGCCGGCAGGAGAAGGCCGCCCTCCTTCAGCCACTTGGTCCGCGCATGGAGCACGGAACTCAGCATCGACTCGTGCAGGAGCCCGTAGCCCATCCACTCGCTGACGATGGCATCCACCTGCTCCGGTAACTCCACTGTCTCCACCGGCCCCGGCAGGACGTGCACCCGGTCCTCCAGCCCGTTGAGCCGCACCACCTCCCGGGCCTGTTGCCAGATGGCGCTGGCCTCCACTGCGTACACGCGTCGGGCTCCGGCCTGGGCACAAAAGATGCTCAGGATGCCGGTGCCCGCACCCACGTCCAGTACCGTCTTGCCTCGCAGCGCTGACCAGTTTCTCAGGATGCCCAGGCGATAGGCATCGGTGCGGACACGGTCAGCGATCATCTCCTCGTGCACGGAAACGTCCGAGTAGCACTCGTAGTACAGCTGGTCCCGCTCCCGCTTAGTTCTCCGGGGTCGCTGCGGGGCTGCCTCCCGCTCTCCGCCATCTTCCTCTTCAGTTCCCTCCCCTCCTTCGCCGCCGCCCCCCGACTCAAGCTTTCTTTTCTTGAGCAGCGACATCTTGGCAGCTCCGGTCGGCTCCCGGCGGGCGTTGCGCGGCGTCGCGCGGTCCCAGGAAGCATGGGCTTCTGGGACATGTAGTGCCCACCCGAGCTTCTCACTTCCTGTTGGGTAGCCCGCAGGGCCGCAACGCGCTGCCTTCGAAGTCCCGACATACGTTTTCCGCCTGACAACACCCACATTCTGTAATTCTGTCAGTTTCCCCTCCTTGCCTTAAACCAAAACACAGACAAACGAAAAACAAACCCATTGCCGTTCAAAGCAACCCTATAGGACAGAGTAGAACTGCCCCGTAGGGTTTCCAGGCAGCGGCTGGATTTGAACTATCGACTTTTTGGTTAGCAGCCTGAGCTCTTAACCACTGCGCCACCAGGGCCCCTCCTTACCTTATTACCCTTCTTACCTTACCAGGCCCCTCCTTACCTTAGCTTCTCAGTTCCTTTTTTGCTTTCTCTCCCTGAGGTGGACACACCCGCTTAAACTAAAATTACAACTTTTGCCTTCTCTGCTCAACTCAGTCGTTTTATTCCACCGAATTAAAAGGGTCGCACCCCTTATCTGGAAAATTGCGACAACAATCTCTTCTATTTTCAGAGGAGGTAGGTGCAAGAAAATGTAAATGAAGCAAAGTAAAAACCTAATAATGAAAAACCTTGGTTCTGATTTAATCTGACTGCTAGTTGAATGATTTAGGGTAAATAACTTCTCTGGCCTGTCAATTTCCTATTCACCGACAAGCAATAAGGGATCTTGATTGCAGTGGAAGGAGAATTACGTTTCTGATTTTCATTTCAGGAGGATACTGTAGTTACTTGGCTGTCTCGTATCTTCTCTGCTACTCTGCGCTTCATACAAGAGTTAAATCCTGGACGGGTACAGAGTGAAGACAGGTTGAAAAGCAAGATGCAGTACAATCCAACCCACTGTCAAATGTATGCTAGTAACCAATTATAATACCCCTCCCTTCCCAATATCTGTATCCTTCATTCTTTCTGTCAGTTTTCTACTGCAACGCCTTAATTGTCCTATGTGTGTCTCCTTGCCTTGTCTGGGCAAAATAGTAGTCTCCTCTTGCCATTCTATTTTTCTTTAATTCATCCATCGCCTATTAACCTCTCTCTTCTTTGCTGACCATAATGGGGAAAAAATACATATTTTTAAGTATGTGTGATGTCTAGGAATGTCTATGTTCTTCACAAGTCAGGTAAGAACATTTTTCCCTAACATTAAAAAAAAAAAGCCAACAAAATTGGCTGTCCTTTCTTTGTGATCTTGAACTTTGTGTGTGTGTGTATATGTATATATAAAACCCAAACCCGCTGCCGTCCAGTCGATTCCAACTCATAGCCACCCTGTAGGAGAGTAGAACTGCCCCATAGAGTTTCCAAGGAGCGTCTGGCAGATTCGAACTGCCGACCTCTTGGTTAGCAGCCGTAGCACTTAACCACTATGCCACCAGGGTTTCCTCTCTCTCTCTCTCTCTATATATATACACTTTATTTATTTTTGTTGTTGAAAGCGTGCACAGCAGAACATACACCAATTCAACAGTTCCTACATGTGCAATTCAGTGACATTGATTACTTTCTTCAAGTTATGCAACCATTATCACCTTCCTTTTCCGAATTAGTCCTCCTGCATTAAATGTAAACTCACTACCCCGTAAGCTTCCTAGCTAACCTTACCAGCTGCTGCTGTCAGTTTGATCCCGTACGGATAGTTCTTAAAAAGAGCATAGTACTCAAGGCAGACTCTCTTTACTAAACCATTGTTTGGTTTAAAGAAGACTTTAGGGGATATTTTTGGTTTAACGTTTAAAGATTATTTTAGGGCAATAATTTGGAGGTTCATCCAGCCTCAGTGGCTCCAGAAAGCCTGGGTTCCATGAGAATTGGAAATTCCGTACTGCATTTTTTGAACTACGTTTAAGTATTAGGTCTGTATTGCTTATCTGGGGGAAAATTTCCTTCACCTTATTCTATTAATCCTTCATTAGTGGAATGCGTTTATTGATCTGGCATCCTCAGCTCTACTTCTTACTCAGGGCTCTCAATCCTGGCTGCTCATTAGAATCCTCTGAGGAACTTTAAAAAAATACCTGTGCCTGGGTCCCAGAGCCCTAGTGGCACAGTGATTAGGGGCTCAGGCTGTTAGTCAGCAGTTCTAACCCACCAGCTGCTCCTTGGAAACTCAGTGGGGCAGTTCTACCCTGTCCTGTAGGACTGCTATGAGTGAATCAACTTGACAGCAGTAGGTTTTTATGCCTGGGTCCCACCTCAGACCAATCAAATCAGAACCTCCAGTGGAGCCTGGGCATCTAGTTTTTAAAAAACTCCCCAGGGGATTTTAATGTGCAGCCAGAGTGAGAACCACTGTTTCTTATTAAAATTATCTGTTAAATTTTGCTTCATTATTTTTCATTGGGTAAATTGTCAGCTTTTGGGGGACGTGGGCTCGGGCTCAACCACAACCAGTTATAGCTAAAATTCCTTCTAGCAGTTCTTCCTCCACTCCCCTCCTCTTGGTTTAATACCTTGTTTTAAGAAAATAGAACCCCAGACATGGAATTAGAGTTGTAAATGTGACCACTTTAAACCAATTGTTCTGTAGTCACTTCTGACTCATGGTGATTCCATGTGTGTTAAAGTAGAACTGTACTCCATAGGTTTTCAGTGACTGATTTTTCTGAAGTAGATTGCCAGGCTTTTCTTCTGAGGTGCCTCTGTGTGAACTTGAACCTCTAACCTTTCGATTTGCAGCTGAGTACGTTAACTGTTTTTGCCCTATTTACTGTATACTTCTCCCATTCTTTCCTTTCTCAAAATGTCACCTTCTCTTTTTAAATGCATTAATTTCTCAATTTTTAATTCATATCCTTGTGATCTCTTTTAAGAAAATTCTAAATATAAGTTTTTTTTGGGTCAGCTCCACAATATATCTTGTACCCATCTACTTTCCTCCATCTCCACTGCCAAAACCCTGGTCTAATCCTCCATCTTTGCTTGCCTGGAAATCAGTCTACTCATGGATCTTCCAGCTTTTAACCACATCCTTTTTAATCCATTCTCCACGTAGCTGCAAGAATGAGCTCTTAAAAACCCATATTGGACCATAGCATTCTGCTTCAATCCTGAAGTTTCCCATTGTCCCCAGTCTACTTTTCCGATTGCATCTCACACTATTCTTCCCCAATTTTTACTGGGCTCAAAATATATAGGCTTTCTAAGAGTATAACACTTTCCTGTCTCAGGTCTTCATTTGCTTCTTCTAAAAAAAATTTGTTGCCATCAAGTCAGTTCCGACTCATAGCAACTCTACAGGACAGAGTAGAACTGCCCCACAGGGTTTCCAAGGAACGCCTGGTGGATCTGAACTGCCAACTTTTGGTTAGCAGCCATAGCTCTTAACCACTACACCACCAGGGTTTCCTTACCTCTTGTAGGGCCTGGCAAATTGTTTTTTCCTAACATTTGACTTGAATGGCTCTTTCTCATCCTTCAGGTCTCACCTTGATTGTCACCTGCCCCAAGGCATTCCCAGCCACCTTAAATAATACTTTCCATCCCAGGACACTGTTTATTTCCTTCATGGCATTTATTAATATTTATATGTACTTTATTTGTTTACTTGGTTTCTGTAAAAGGTAAACTTCAGAAGACTTGGACTTTTGTTTCCCCAACATTGTGGTCCCCAGCACTAGAATAATTCCTGGCTCATAGACAGCACTCAGTAAATACACCTGGTCTTGAATGAATGAATGCTTGGATACTGTCTTAGTCATCTAGTGCTTCTACAATAGAAATACCACAAGTGGATGGCTTTAACAAAAAGAAGTTTATTCTCTCACAGTCCATGAGGCCAGAAGTCCAAACTCAGGGCACCAGCTCCAGGGGAATGCTTTTTTCTCTGTCGGCTCTGGAGGAAGGTCCTTGTCATCAGTCTTCCCTTGGTCTGGGAGCATCTCAGCACAGGAACCTCAGGTCCAGAGGACGCACGCTGCTCCCGGCACTGCTTGCTTGGTCATATGAGGTCCCCATGTCTCTCTGCTCACTTCTCTCTCCTGTATCTCAAAAGAGATTTGCTTAAAACAGTATCTAATCTTGTAGACCTCATTAGTATAATTACCACTAATCCATTTTATTACATCATAGTGATAGGATTTACAACACACAGGGAAATTAGAAGATAAAATGGTAGAAGTCAATCATACAAGGGAATCATGACCTAGCCAGGTTGACAGATATTTTGGGGGGATATAATTCAATCCACGACAGAGGAACAATTAAATTGTTCTGTATGTTTCTATAATGGTCTCAAATCCCATAGGGTATAAGGCATTATAATATTTTCAAAATACATATGTATATTTTTTTTCTTTTTTAATCACTTAAAACATGAATTTAGAAATAGAAATGCATCTACCTTTGTGAGGCTGTTTAACATTAAATATAAATAATTAGAAACCTATAAGTCATAGATAGTTATTTATAAAACTTCTGAACTTTGACACAGAATCATGTGAAGTGTGTGAGGAATATGGCAAACAATCTTTAAGTTAAGTTGACTTTGACCTCATGCTGTGATAAAAGAGGACATAGCGTAGTTAATCTTTGTAAACTATCCTTGAGAAAAAAATCTAAACAAGCTCCTTAATCTCTAAACTTAAAAAAAAGTGACATTTGAGTAATCTCTAACCCTGGAGGAAGGACATAACATACTAGTCTCCGACGTCACACTGGTCCCCATCGTATGAGCCCAAGGTGAGGATTTCACATATAAACTCTGAATTCCTGCTTACTGAGAGAAGGTATTAGCAAAGAAATCTTTCTCTAGTCTCTTACTCTCTCTGAAGACTGAGAACGTGCTGAGACTCTGCCCGCTGCTGCTGCCGTCGGGCCTTAGCTACGAGGGACCACCACCAAGTTAGAGCCATGGTCAAGCCTTTCTCCCAAGACCTTTTGTTAGAGGTAAAAGCCTGAAGTCTATAAAGATTTGGATTCTAACTACTGAGCTAACATTGTAATTGTTAATTCTGATTCACTGGTTCTGAATGAATGTTGTAAGGTCTTACATGCAAGCCTTGCCATGACTACCTTGCAATAAATTAAATGAGTTTATGTATGACAAACCTGAGTATCTATTAATTTTCTAAAATCCTACACAATTGTTATTCGTAGGTGAAGGAGCAGAGTTTTGCGTTTTGGTTGTTCAGTGTGATCATGTGACTCTGGCAAACTGAGATAAATCCAGATAGGGATCAAAATTTGGATGCTTTCAGAAATGGAGCAATTTCATTTTCAAACACTCTTAACCCTTGTAGGTAGAAGAGTGGCAAATCCTAAATTTTATGCCTAGAGTAGAGAAGAAAAGACCTGTGGCATTTCCCCTACCCCAAACTCTGGCTGAATATGGAGAGGATTTCTTTACTAATCTATTATGTTGAGAAAAGGGACTGAGTCATAGTCCTTCCCTAAGCAGCGCAGTTCAGCAGCAATCTGCCAGGATGAGAAAAGAGTTGGAGCTGTGCTGGCAGAGCTTTCGTGTGTTTACAATCCAGAGGGTCTATTTGTCCACATCTATTCAATATCATCAGTCAGATTAAGGGCAGGAGCCCACTGCAGAACAGACCATCAACTGCTCATATGCAAGATCAAGCTGAAGCTGAAGAAAATTAAACAAGTCCATGAGAATCAAAGTACGGTCTTGAGTATATCCCACCTGAATTTAGAGACCATTTCAAGGATAGGTTTGATCCACTGAACACTAATGACAGAAGACTAGAGGAGTTGTGGGATGACATCAAGGACATCATACATGAAGAAAGCAAGAGGTCATTTAAAAGACAGGAAAGAGAAAAAGACCAAAATGGATGTCAGAAGAGATTCTAAAACTTGCTCTTGAATGTTGAGTAACTAAAGCAAAAAAATGATGAAATAAGAGTTGAACAGAAGATTACAAAGGGCAGCTTAAGAAGAAATGTTATAATGACATGTGCAAAGACCTGGAGTTAGAAAACCAAAAGGGAAGAATACGCTTGGCATTACTCAAGCTGAAAGAACTGAAGAAAAAATTCAAGCCTTGAGTTACAATATTGAAGGATTCAATGTGCAAAACATTGAACTTCCCAGGAAGCATCAAAAACAGATGGAAGGAATATACAGAGTCACAAGACCAAAAAGAATGAGTCAATATTCAACAATTTCAGGAGGTAGCATGTGATCAAGAACAAATAGTATTTGAAGGAAGAAGTCCAAGGAATTGACAGAATACCAGTTAAGATGTTTCAACAAACAGATACTATGCTGGAAGTACTCACTCGTCTTGGCCAAGAAATTTGGAAGACAGCTACCTGGCCAATCAACTGGAAGAGGTCCATATTTGTGACTATTCCAAAGAAAGGCAATCCAACAGAATTCAGAAATTATCAAACAGCATCATTAATATCACATGCAAGTAAAATTTTGCTGAAGATAATTCAAAAATTCAGAAACGGTTACAGCAGTACATTGACTGGATTCAGAAGAGCACATGGAATGAGGAATATCTCTGCTGATTTCAGACGAATCTTGGCTGCACGCAGAGAATACCAGAAAGATGTTTACCTGTATTTTATTGACTATGCAAAGGCATTTGACTATGTGGATCATAACAAGTTATGGATGACATTGCAAAGAATGGGAATCCCAGGACACTTAAGTGTGCTCATGCAGAACTTGTACATAGACCGAGAGGCAATCTTTCACACAGAACAAGGAGATATTGTATGGTTCAAAATCAGGAAAGGTGTGCATCAGGGTTGAATCCTTTCACCATATTTATTCAATCTGTATGCTGAGCAAATAATCCTAGAAGCTGTACTATACAAAGAAGAATGCAGGATCAGGTTTGGAAGAAAACTCGTTAACAACCTGCGATATGCAGATGACACAACCTTGCTTGCTGAAAAGCAAAGAGGACTTGAAGCGCTTACGGATGGAGATCAAGAACTACAGCCTTCAGTATGGCTTACACCTCAACAAAAAGAAAACAAAAATCCTCACAACTGGACCAATAAGCTACATGATAAATGGAGAGAAGATTGAAGTTGTCAATGATTTCACTTAACTTGGATCCACAATCAAAGCCCATGGAAGCAGCAGTCAAGAAATTGGACAATGTATTGCGTTGGGCAAATCTGCTGCAAAAGACCTTTTTAAAGTGTTCAAAAGCAAAGATTCACTTTGAGGACTAAGGTGTGCCTGATGCAAGCCATGGTATTCTCAGTTGCCTCATATGCATTGTGAAACCTGGACAATGAATAAGAGAAACTGAAGAAGAATTGGTGCCTTTGAACTGTGGTGTTGGTGAAGAATATTGAATATACCATGGACTGTCAGAGAACAAATAAATCTGTCTTGGAAGAAGTACATGAGGAATCCTCCTTAGAAGGGAGGATGGTGAGACTTCGTCTCACATACTTTGAATATGTTAACAAGAGGGAGAAGTCCCTGGAGAAGGACATCATGCTTGATAAAGTAGAGAGCCATTGAAGGAAAGGAAGACCCTCAATGAGATGGACTGACACAGTGGTTGCAACGACAGGCTCAAAGATAGCAACGATTGTGAGGATCTCACAGCACGGGCAGCGTTTTGTTCTGTTGTATATAGTGTCTCTATGAGTCAGATCTAACTTGAGGACACCTAACAATTACAACAGCATTCAATACTCATAGCATCCCTGGTGGCACAGTGGTTAAGCATTCAGCTACTAACTGAAAGTTCAACTGTGGGAACATACCAGCCACTATGTGGAACAAAGCTGTGGCAGGCTGCTTCCTTAAGATTATAGTTCTACTCTGTCTATGGGGTTGCTTTGAGCGGGATTCCACTCCATGGCAACAGGCTATTCAGTACTCATTAGGAGCCCTGTTGGCAAAAATATTAATTAGAGGTCCCAAACTTGGTTATCTACCCCTGTAAAGATTACAGCCTAGGAAACCCTATGGGGCAGTTCTATTCTTTCCTATAGGGTCCTGATGAGTCAAAATCTACTAGATGGCGTACAACAACAATTCAATACTAAAAGCCAGTGTGTTTCAAAGAAAGGAATCTTGAAATCAATTTAGTAGATCTTGACCAGCATTAAAAACAAAAATGAAATAGATTAAAAAATATCAAATGCATCATACAAGTAAAGGTAGGTTTATTTTATAAAACTTGTTTTGTTTAAGTATACTATATATGTATTTTTTGCTGTGGGTTATGGTTTAAAATTTTGAAATCTATAGCTTACCGTTCTCCAAAAGTACTGTGGACTTTGACATGTTTGTACCTTTGCTTTGGGTATTCATAACCTCTCATCTTCTTACTCATTTTTTAGATAATGCTCAAATATTAGTATTTGCAGCTTTTTTAAATAGTAGGTAACACTAATATTTACACATAACTCTGTTATTTCACTTATCCCATCATATTACCCACTAACCCACTGCCGTTGAGTCGATTCTGACTCATAGCAACCCTATAGGACAGAGTAGAACTGCACCATAGTTTCTAAGGAGCGCCTGGTGGATTGGAACTGCCAACCTCTTGGTTAGCAGCCGTGGCACGTAACAACTACGCCACCAGGTATTAGAGCTACTTATATACCTGGCTTTACCATCCACACTGGGGGCATTTAAACACCAAAAGACTGTATTTTTCACTTTTAAATTGAAATCCCAAGAAGAGCGTAGCTGCTAACCAAAAGATTGGCGGTTCAAACCCACCCACCTGCTCTGGGAGATCTGGTTACGGCCTAGAAAACCGTATGGGGCAGTTCTACTCTGTCACCTGGGGTCACTAGGAGTTGAAATCGACTCATCAGCACCTAATAATAACAATCTGGAGAGCCCAGGGTATGGTGCTGGGATCTGAATCATTTGCACATTCCAGATGGTTGATCCTGAGTACGCATTGACTCAGATATGTTGTGTATGTTGGGGAGAACCAGGATCCATTTTCCACATCTCACGAACTCGTCGTTTATTCAATCATTCATTTATTCAACAAACATTCTGGACTTCTCTGTTCTAGGTATTATTCTAGAAAAAATAAACAAAACAGACAAAAGTCCCTACTACTGAGGAACTTATATTTTTGTGCTAATCTTATGTTGTTTGTTGTTCTTATGTTTTCTTTGTAGCCAACCACTATACCACTTTTAATTTCTCTACTCTCCTATATGTTTTTGTCTTTGGATTTGCTGATGTGATTTCCTGCCACAAATACGTATGTCTAATTTCTCTTTGTTTTTAATTTGAAGGTCTGTCATTTAAAAAAAAGTATTTTAAAGTTTAGTGTAAGGATTGAAGGTAGTTCCTTTAGGATTTCAAGAATTCGTTGTGATTCTCAAAATGTGTGTTGGGGAAGGGTAAGGGAGCAATGACATGAAAAAATGTTATAAATATCTCTTTGATATGAATATTCATTAAATGATGTAGTTCTTACCATTCTGCAGACACTTGGAAGCTTCCAGCAGAGAAAGAGACGCTTCTGTGAAAAAAAAAAAATCTTTTTTATAGAAAATAAAGATGAAAGGTAGTGATTTTTTAATTTAAACAAATCCAAACATCGAAAAGGCTAGGTGTATGTTATTCTTTTCATGTGTATAGTCTTTCAGATCTGTGGTGTATTGGCTCCGCTATTAAACCTAATACTAAAACAGATGAATAGCAAATTCATAGTTCCCTGGTGATATTATTATAAGTGGGTACAATCCTTTAAAGAAAAAAAAAATGTATTGAATTGTTTAAGCTGTGACAACAGATTATTATGAACTTAACACATAATCATCTATTTGATTTATATTTATTGAACACTCAAGGTATAGATATGACATTTTAACAATTTCTAGTGTAAATATCGAGTCGGAATCGACTCGATGGCACTGGGCTGGGTTTTAGTGTAAATATCGGTTATGACATTTGAACAATTTCTACTATAAATCAGGCCGCCATAATGAATATAACACAGAATAATGGGAATGTAAATTACAATATGGGGAAAAGTGATGTTATCAGTGCATCCCTGGAAATAAGCACCTGCTGACCTGCCCTAGGCACAATAAGAATCAGGCAGCTTAATGAAACTCAGGTATTAAGCCTAATGAGAATCAGTTAATAAGATCGTCCTATTTCCTTTTTTTTTTTTTTTTAATGTGAAAACCTTTAGTTAGAAAGAAGGCCAAAAATTGGCTTCAATCAGATACTTATGTTCTCATAGTATTTTGCTACTGAGTTCATTTAAAGTGCGGAAATGTAAGTGTAGTCATGGAGCCCAGGGGCCCTCAAAGCGTGGTCTCCGGACTGTTACCATCAGCATTACCTGGGAATTTGTTAGATTACCAAATCTTGGTAACCCTCTCAGACCTGATGAATGAGAATCCCTGGGGATCAGGCCCTTCAAACTTGTCTTAACAGGCTTTTCAGATGACTCTGACGCACACGAAAATTTGAGAACCAGTGCACTAGACAATTTGAAAAGTATCAGGACCAGTTGTGAGGCCATGTTAGATTTATGGAGTGGAGGGTTTACTAGTTTTTTATTGCTACATAACAAATTACTACAAATTCAGCAGCTTAAAACAAAACACATTTACTATCTCACAGTGGCTGTGGGTCAGGAGCCCAGGCATGGCTTAATTGGGGCCTCTGCAAGGCTGCAATCAAGGTGTTAGCTGGGCTGCATTCATTTCTGGAACTTAGGGTCCTCCTCCAAGCTCATGTGGTTGTTGGCAGAATTCAGTTGCTTTCCGTTGTAGTCTTGGGGTTCTCTTTTCTTCCACACTGTCAGCTGGAGCTATTTTAGCTCCTAAGGCTGCTCACAGTTCCTTGCCACTTGGCCCTCTCCCAGGCTGTCTCATAACATGTCAGTTTACTTCTTCAAGATCAGTAGGAGAAGCTCTCTGACCTCAGGGCAGGCCCTATTGTTGTTGAGTTGATTCTGACTCATGGCCAACCCAAGTGTGCAGAGTAGAACTGCTCCATAGGGTTTTCAAGGCTTCAACCTTTCAGAAGCAGATTGCCAGGCCTGTCTTCTGAGGCACCTCTGTGTAGGTTCAAACCGTCAATATTTCGTCTACCTCTTTTAAGGATTTTCACTTGATAAAGTCAGGCTCGCCCAGGATAATATCCCTTTTGATTAACTCAAAATCAACTAATTTGAGACCTCAATTACATCTGCAAGATACCTTTACCATTGCCATATTCTATTGGTAAAATCAAGTCACATGTTCTGGGTCCATGGATATAACACCAAGGGATGAAGATCATGGAAACTATCTTAGAATTTGGCTTACCACAGAGGGTTTTTGAAAATTATTAACTTAGCAATATTATTTAGTTCCTTTATGTCCAAGATACTATTGTAAGCACTTGGAAAAGAGCAATGAGCAAAATAGACAAAGTCCCTGCCCACATGGAGATTCCATACTGGTAGGGAAGCAGATAGCAGGTAAATACATAAGTCAAATATATTACATGTCAGATGATGATAAGTGCTAAGGAGAAAAATAAAACACAAGGGTTATTGGAAATTCTGGAGCTTTGCAATTCTGAATAGTAGAGCCAGAGGTCACCTTATTGAGAAGGTGACAGGTACTTGAAGGAGGTGAGGGAGCAAGTCTTACAAATATCTTGAGGAACGTTGTTCCAGTAGAGGGAAGAGGGGGCAAAGGCCCCTGGGTGGGAGTGTAATACAGTAATATATATCTCTTATTTGTCTTTTCTACTGCATTGTAAACCCCTTATAGTCAGGATTCTAGTCCCTTTATCTCACCACAGTATCTAGTGTGGTACAGTACACATGGTCATAATATTAATAATTTTTTAATGACAAACATTTCAGACTTTCTATACACCAGGGACAACTCAGTCTTTATTATTATTAGCCACATATTAGTGATTAGAAAACAGGCAAAGAGAGGCTAAGTGGCTTGTCTTTGTATTTTGAATTCTTTTGCTGTACATTGTTGAGATTCATCCATGTGGTTGCATGTAACAGTAGTTCGTTCATTTTCATTGCTGTATAGTATTCAGTTCTCGGCTCCCACTAAAGCCACTGTTATGTACTATGCGATACATGTGAATGACTTTGAGTAGGAAGGTAACTGAACTTCTCATTTCTTTCATCTCTGTTCTGCAGCTACTCCAGTACTATACACCAAAGAAATAAAGTGCTTTAGACCTGCTTTTATCTAATCTCTGCATTATTTTACTCAAAAGAGTTCTGGTGTGGGAATCGTTTCGTTATGCTGTAGTAGACTGATGTATTTAAGAATCTTAGTTGGTTCATTCACTTAATATTGTTGGGCTTTTTCTATCCACCTAGCATTGTGCAAGGCTTTAGAGAAGGGAGGAGGAAGCAGTCTCAATTCCCCCGTGAAGGAGTTCACAATACAAAGAGCTCAGAATCCCTTTGGCTATCCTTTACCCAGGCTTGACTATGGTTTGCAATGATGCTAAGCATCTTTCTCAAAAACTTGAGTACAATACTTGTATTATCTATTTACCTTTGCTATATGGCTCTGCAGATATTTAATTTGCACTGAATTTTGTTGCTAGTTTGAGGAACTATTGTGTTAATCTTCTGGTGATGTTCTCTACTTTGTTTTCTAATCTATATGCCTTAGGATATTATTGGGTAGTGTAATGGCCACACTTAAGAATTCAATTAATTTTCAGCTTCATGTATAGTAAAAACTTTGGTTAAGTGCTATAAAATGGCATTGTAATTATTGCTGATGTTGTTGTTGGGTTTATGCTTTCTGAGCATCCCAACATGAGGAAATACCTAGATGACTGAATCAGTTCTTGGTTTTTTTTTAATGCCCCTTGAGTTAAAGACTTTCTCCAAGGAAAGGAAGCATAATTTAACACATGCTTCCAGGCTTTTCTTTATATCCTCAAGTATGGTTTACAGCCTCAAGCATGGTTGCCCTTACTGACAGAACTACCTTTTATCTTCTTTTTACAAGATAAGATTGATCTGTTTTTTAAGTTAATACACCACTGGCTTTATATCCTTATTGTTGGCTTTGGGAATAATGCTTCTTTGTGTTACATTATTTACTGTGCAGCTACATTCAAAAATACAATGAATACACTGAAATTAATAACTGCGGAAGGGTGCAAAGTGATAGTATTCACACTCAATTACAGAGATGATCCATTTCATTAATATAATGGTGGTGCTATTTGAATGCAATATGGTGAATAAAAATAAAGCAGGAGACTAAAAGAATTTCAGCTTTTGAGTCTAGAAGAAAAGGAAGATAAATGGTTAGAAAAAAAAAATTTTTTTTAGAAGGCATGGTTAATAGCTCAAACGCGCATGCTACAAGTCCTTATTTCAGTGTCAGCTCCTAGCAAAGGACACCAGGCAAATGAACTTGAATATCCATTTGATTAACTAGCTTCTTAACAACTGACATAAGCTTTTTATATGTTAGGAAAGAATTGCTGGCAAAAAGGATAAAAGGCTGAGTTTTAATGGAAGTAATCCTCTAAGAATTACTCCTTAGCAGTTAGAAATAGAGAAAAGCCAGATAAACTTGAAATAAGCCAGATAACCCTTGTCTTACCCATTGTCTTCATTTAATAGATACTTGGGATCTGGATTAAACTGTGTTCAGTAGTCACCCTGAGAAATCCTATTCTTTATATATTCTCCTTCTACCCCTCTTCTTACTGAGTTAATGACTACTTTCCCACCTACCCGGCTGCACGAAATCACTGAATGGAATTTTGTCCTGGTTCCTGGATTAAGATCATGAATATCTAATGAGCCTTCATGTGCTACATAATGGTGGTTCTCAGACCTGCCCGGACACCAGAAGAATCACCTGTGTGGCTTTTCAGCCGTAAGTCTGCCTGGGTCTTTCTCCCACAGATTTTGGTTCTTGAAATCTGGGAGGAGCCAGGACAACTGTATTTTTAACAAGCTCCATAGGTGATTACGAAGTATGAATAGAGTTGTTGGTTCAAAATGCATTTCATAAAGAAGTAGAATTTTTTTTTTAAAAAATTAAGTATACTTCAGCATTGCTTTGAATTTATATTATTCTATATATTTTTATTACCCAAGTAATACCTGTGTACTCTAAAAACATCAGAAAGTACAGAAGCAAGAAGAAGGAAATAATAATTTGAGATATAATGACCGTTAATATTTTAAAACACACAAATGAACATATTTAGAGTTTAACTATGCCAATAGAGCATTTGCCTTAGCAATTGAAAGCAGGATTCTATAGGTGCTCCCTAGAGTTGATTTTCTGGTATAGAATTAGATTTTATTTGTCCAAATTGTCATTCTTTACCAAAGGGAGGATCCCATCCATCCCTTTTTCCTCTGCTCCAAACATTTTTCAGGCTTTTTCCCATGGGGAAGGAGCATAGCATGGGGACTCAGTGAAGCTGATGATAGATAGACCTTTTGGAATTATCAGTACTGGGAACATAACAAATAGGTATGACAGCATCTCACTTATCCATTCATTTAGTCATTCAACAAACATTTGGAGAACACTATTAATGTGCCAGAGAGTATGCTATGTGTTGGGAATACCCAGTCCCTTCCCTGAAGAAGCTTCACACTCTTGTATGGGAGATAGACAAACAAAAAATATTTTATACATGCAATTTAAGGGGTATCCAAATCTGAACAAGGAGTCACGATATAAATAGAGAGGATGAATATAAAGAAAAGATGTGAAAACAGGACTTTGGAGCCAGAAGACACTCCCAAATGGTCATTGCTGACTTTGGAAAACTTTATAAAGGAGTATGTTTTCACTTACTGTCTTCGCTGCCTAGAAAGGAGGCCAGAAAGCTCTTCTTTGTTCTCTGATGTTCCTTTTTGAAAGTATTTGGTTCACTTTTTCATACATATTGTATCTCCTATTATATTTCTGAGGATATTAGTAGTAATATTTTGAAATTTTCTTCTCCCTGCGATTTCTGTATCTTCTGAAATGCATTTTCATTTTTGTTTGTCTTGGTCCCTGTCTTTCAAGGTAGAGGTAGTATTCTTTGAAAGCTCTTCCCATCTCCTGCCTGAAGGGTTATAGGTCTGGCTTCCTACCTCTGTGAAGTGGCAGGGCTCTCCGTATTCAGGATGCAAATGCTCATCAAAAGAGTCACCCAGCTGATCTGGTAATATAACGATCATATAGCTATTTCTTAAGAAGATTTTCAACCAATCTTCTTATTTCTGGCTTTATTTTACCTACACTTCCAGAGTAAGTTTGCTGCCATTTCCTGGGATGTAGGGTAGGGGAGGAACTCTATGGCGTAAATAGGGTTGCTTTTCACTTCCGCCTTACCTGCCTTGCTTTCTGCCTTCCTGGCGTTGCTAAGTCAGTTAGCGATAATCCGTTACCATTTATTTTCTGGCTTCCAAAATTTTATTGCTTTTGTCTGTTCTTTTTTGCCTTGTCGTTTTGTGCGTTAAAACGAACGAACAATAACCATTAGTGTTATTTTGTTAGTTTTAGGAAGGAGAGAAAGTAAATGCATGTATTCTGTCTGCTTTTTTAACCTGCACCTAAGTGCCTTCCTTGTGCATGACACGGTGCTAAGAACTTAATTCATAATAAGTCTTGGTAACAGACGTTATTATTGCAACACTTCTGCAGATTAGGTAGCTGAATTGCAGAGAGGTTAAGTGATTTGCCTACGGCCAAAGAGACGGTCAGTGGTAGAAAAAAAAAAATTTTTTTTTTTTGTAGAGCTGTCGCTAATCAGAGGCTCTCAAACCTGTAGATTGGATCAAATGGGTTATGAGGCCTCTTTTGGGCTGACATTGATATCAAAGACAAGCTTATTTTTCTCCTCTCTTCATCAGGGCTAACCTTGATTCCCAGCTCAGCTTTAAGGACTGACAGTGTGGACTAGTGAAGGGAGAATTGGGCAGGTACATTATAAAAGAGCCCTTATTTTGTATATAGCTGACTTTTATTGGCTCTATCAGCATTATGGCTGGAGCTGTATTCTGATATAAATTCTTTCTTTTAGGAGCTTGACAAAGTTGAGTTCTGGTGATCTATTTTAGCATTTTGCTAATTATGAAATGCAAACCACCTGCTTTCAAAGGAAGGCGCTGGAATGGGGGATAATAGAGATGTAAATATGGTGACTTTTATGGGCAAAAGCAGATTTTTAACAGCATGTTTTAAAAAATTAAATATTTAACAGCTGTTTTGCAAAATAAGTGAAATGCTTCCGTATTGTTAAAGAACGTGCACAAGTAATTAATTTTAATGTAAAACTTGTGACCTCATTTGGCTATATTTAGCATCGCTAAAGTAATTAATTAGCTAATTTTACCTATCAAAGTATTGACCAGATTTCTAAATCTCTGCTCACTCAAAATATTGATTTTACATGAAATTAATGAGACCAATTTTCTTATATGATTGATGAGATTGACCTCATGATCTATGTCCTTAATTGGTATGGAATTGATATATCAAAACCAAGCCTGTTGTCATCAAGTCGATTCTGACTCACGGCGACCGCATGTGTGCAAAGTAGACCTGATTTTATTTTCTAAATTCCAAGGTCTAAAGTGATTGGAGGAGACCCTGGTGGTGTACTAGTTAAGAGCTCAGCTGTTAACCAAAATGTCTGGAGTTCCAATCCACCAGCCTCTCCTTGGAAACCCTGTTGGGCAGCTCTACTCTGTCCTATAGGGTCGCAATGAGTTGGAATTGACTCAATGACAATGAGTTTGGGTTTGGTTTAAAGTGATCGGTAATCAATTAATATTTATTCTTAATGATGTTGATTTTAGTTGTTCTTTCTCTTATCTTTCTCTCCTTTGGGTAAAATGCTCTCAATTCCATTCATTCTTACACTCTTCACCAATTAATTATATGTTTAATTCATTTGGTTGCATGCATCTGATTTCGGTAACCTAAGAGAATCACTCAGATTCTGGTAAAGCAAGACCCTTCTTAGGAATAGTAATGGGAAAAAACTACTCAGCATTTTTAACATATACTTTGGGACCAAAAGGCGAGAGCTTTGGCATGCAGATTTCTTTTCAACTGTGGATTTAGAATTATACATAGAAAGGGATTGACAGATGGTTCCTATCTTTTCCCTTATTTTCATCACCCACTACCTTGATTGACTGTCATTTCAACAAACAATGTATTGTTTCTGCTTTGTGGTCCAATTTCTCTTGGCCTCTATAGGGTTTTTTTTTTTTTTTGTATCTATAGGGTTGCTATGAGCCAGAATCAACTTGATGGCAACTGGTTTGATTTTTTTTTTTTTTTATTACTGAGCCCTGATAGTGCAGTGGTTAAGAACTTGGCTGCTAACCAAAGGTAAGCGGTTTGAACTCACCAGCCGCTCTGTGGAGAAAGATGTGGCAGTCTGCTTCTGTAAATATCTATAGCCTTGGAAACTCTGTAGGGCAGTTCTACCCTGTCCTGTAGGGTCCCCCTGAGTAGGAATCAACTCGATGGTGGTAGGTTTGGTTTATTTGTTCCTATTATGTAGAAATTAAGCTTTAAGTGGCTATACACCTGTTTATTTAGGCAGCCAGTGTTGTTGCTCACTGGTGATTTTTGATGCTAATACTGCTTCTTGCCTTGTTTTATTTGAGTTGCTGACAAGTTGGCAAGCCTACAGTACCTAATAAATAACAATAATGAATTCTCTACCAGTTCCTGTTCCACCCTCATCACAGTCTTCCAGGAGCCAAATGGAGAAATGTTCCTTTTTCCCTAGTTTCATATTTGATATATGTAAACTGTTTAATCAAGGTGTTTATAAGATGAAATTATTTGACATTTTGATAATGTAGTACTGATGTGATTTTCTTATAAGCTGTTTTCCTGCAACTTTATTTATCATTAATGTTTAGGCTAGAGCTTGGCTGCTAACCAGCAGGTTGGCAGTTCAAATCCACCAGCCACTCCTTGGAAACCCTATAAGGCAGCTCCGCCCTATAGGGTTGCTTTGAATTGGAACTGCCTTGATGGCACCTCACAACAACAACAATACGTTTTTCATAGTTAAAAAATAATATGAGAAAATGTAAAATGATATGCAGTGAAAAGCCTCACTCCCATTGTTTCTTTTCTTTCCCCAGTCATTAAAATCCCAACTCAACAGGTAACCACTTTTATTAGTTTTTCATATATCCTTCCAGTGTTGGTTTATGTACATGTAAGCAAGTGCAAATCTATATCCATATTTCCATGTATTTAAAACACAAATACGGTTGATCTGCAGCTTGTAGTTTTCACTTGACATTATAACTCAGAGCTCTTGTCATATGGATATATAGAGAACCTCATTCTTCTGTACAGCTGAATAGTGTTTCATTTGTTGGAGTAACCATGATTTATTTAACCAATGTCGTATTGATGGACATTTGTTTTTATTTCTAGTATTTTACTAGGTCATGCAATGTTACAACAAATAACCTTTTAGAGACCTCATTCCATGTACATGCAAATAGATTCTACCCTGTGTCTGTTCCACCGTTGTACTTTGGAAGCAGATAATTTGTATTCTAGGTTACACAGGTACACAGATGGAAAAGAATTTTGCTGCAGGATGGAACACACCTAGGGTCTCACCTAAACTGTATTTAAGTTATTCAGAAGATGAGATTTTTTATTTAGAGTTGATGGTGGAGTGGGTTATGAATTCTGGGATGCTGTGATAGAAAGAATATGTTTTTGCATGTGGGGAAGACATGAAATTTGGGGGGCCAAAGATAGGAATGTTATGAATTGAATTGTGCCCCCCTCCAAATATGTGTTGGAATCCTAACCTTTATACATGTGGATACAATCCTGTTTGGAAATAGAGTTTTCTTTGTTATGTTAATTAGATCACATCAGCATAGGGTGGATTCTAAACCTAATCAATCCTGCATTATAGAAGACCAGAATAGACACACTGATGCATGCACACATGGGAGAAGGAAGACACCATGTGAGAATCATCCACAATCCAAAGAACCACGGAATACTTGGGATTACCTACAAAGAAGAAGTCAGCATGATCTGGACTTTTGGCTCCATAACTGTGAGAAAATAAATTTCTGTTCTTTAAAGCCATCCGCTTGTGGTATTTCTGTTACAGCCAAACAAAACTAAACAAAACAAAACTGGTTGCCATTGACTTGATTCTGACTCATAGTGACCCTGTACTGGGAAATTAAAATATTTGGTGGGGGGAAGGGAGATGGAAGAGGATACAAGGATACCTTAAAGGCCTTCCTGAGCAATTGGAAGTTACCATCAACTAAAATAGGAATGCTATTGGTGGAGAAATTTTATTGGGGGGGGGGGTGAAGATGTGAATCAGAAGTTTAAAGTGGACTTTTTGTATTTTAGAGTTTTAATGAGCTCAAGTGATGATGTTGAATAAGCACCATGAGATTGGATATGGTTGCCAAACAAATGAGTATATAGAAAGAAGAGAACAGAGGACTCTAGCCTGGCATACCTCATTGTTAAGACTTTGAGGAGAAGAGGAGAAACCAGCAAAGGAAGCTGACACGGAGTGATTTATTCAGGTTGAAGAAAGAAGGAAATGTGGTATTCTTGAAACCCAGTAGACAGAGTTGGTCGAATGTTACTGACAACAGTAAGCATGAAGTAACGTGAGGACTGAAAATGACCATTGGAGTTTACAACATGGGATTATTTGGTGACCGTGTTAAGAGCAGTTATGGTGAAGGAATGGATATTAAAGCCTGATTGGAGTGGGTAATAGAAATGAGAAGAGAGAAAGTAATGATAAACCAAAAAAAAAAAAAAAGTTTAGGTAAATCCTTCAAGACATTTTTCTCTAAATGTAATTTTGAGTAGAGTTTAAATTTTTTTCTCTCATATTTCAGCTTTATATCAGTAGGTTTCAAACTGTATGATTTCTAAAATATGGCACAGTTAAAAATTAAAGATCCATGATGGAGAAAAAAATGTATTTTTTTTTTTAACAGGAATTCTGAGATTGTAATTTGTGTTCAGATAGCATTGTTACCAATGAAGAAAAAGGATTTTTCTGGAAGCACAGCTTTTTCTGCATGGGCATTTGAACTGCTGAAGTCTATGCTGCTGTATGAAATGCTGGTAGGGTGGCGGAGGAACAAAAATATCTCTACTTCAAAGTTTGACTAAGAACATATAGCATTTGGGATCAGACCCGCATTAAAGACTTAAACCACTGAAGTTAATTTTTTAGCACCCAAAGTCCTACCTTAAATTAGGTACTTATTTATTATTATATTATAATAATGTTACAGTAATATTATTTGAAGTGTTTTCAACATATACTATTTCATTAAATATTTTCCATGCTTTCTAATAAACCAAAAAATCTATTGTCGTCCACTCAATTCCGACTCACAGCGACCCTATGGAACAGAGTGAACTGCCTCATAGGATTTCCAAGGAGCAGCTGGTGGATTTGAACTGTGTACATTTGGTTAGCAGCTGAGTTCTTAACCACTGTGCCACCATGGCTCCATGTTCTCTAATAGAGCAAAAATGAATAAAATTAGCAAAAATATAGGAAGTAATATATAAATGTATAATTGAGGATTTTTCTAAAGAAAGATGACGTAGTTATGCTACTGATAAAGGTATAGAAAGGACATACTAAGTTTTTATTTAATTTTTTTATTTTTTACTCTTGCTCTTTAAGTATTAAAAATAGCATTTACCCCAACTATTAATTTTTTTTTTTATTAAGATAAGTAGATGTTTTTGGAAGCAAAGGGATATTCCCATTGCTCATTTTCAGACATGAGTCTGTTATTTCTTCTAGACTATAAGCCAAAATATATTTTTGTTCTTCTTATTGTTAGCTGTATTTTATATTGAACTCTATTGGTCCTTCTCGACCCACGATCTGCAGACACCTAGGAGTTCCTGAAACGCTATAAAAAGTCTGACAAATTCATATGTACTTTAGAGATTATTTATAAACAAATACATAATGTCCTTTGTATTGCTGGTTTTCAAAAGCTATTATGATTAACGAAATAAATGTTCTTTAAAAAGTGTCAAGGAATTCATTTTGATCAGAGATTTTATAGAAGAATCTGTATCAAAAGAGTAAAAATGCAGAATAGAAATTTTAAATTCTCAGGGACCCCAAACTTTCTGGAGCCAGGAAGGTTGGATGAACCACTGAAATTATTGCCCTGAGACTATCTTTAAACCTTAAACCAAAAACATCCCCGAAGTCTTCTTAAAACCAAATGACAGCTTAGCTAAACTACTAAAAAAGGCCTGCCTTGAACATTATGCTCCGGATCAAATAGACAATAGTAACTGGAAAGATTAGATAGGAACCTTAGGGGGCAGTGAGTTTGTGTTAATGGGGGAAGAACAACTCAGAAAAGGAGAATGAGAATGGTTGCACAACTTGAAGAATATAATTATTGTCGTTAAATTGTGCACGTAGAAGCTGTTGAATTAGTGTATGTTTTGCTGCGTATATTCTCAACAACAGCAAAATTAAAAAAAAAAACTTACAGAATTTACAGAAGTCTTTAAAAATGATTTTCTGAAAATGTTTGTCTTAAAAGTATGCAACTATTATTTGCAAGGGTGGGGAGGTTCATTAAATTTTTTTTTTTTTTTTTTTTTGCTATCAGAGAATTCTTATACCAAAATATTAAGAGGGCAACCTTCTTCAATATTTTCTTTCATTGCATTTATAATAATTCCATGGATGCTGATCAATGTTTTCTTCTGTGCTAGAATGGCCTTCACCATCAAACAATGACACAGCAACAGAGCATAACTCCCAAGGGTAACATCAACAGTTACCATCTGCCATGAGGTAAATTAATAATGCAAGGTTGAGCAAGTCCCTCTCAAAAATAACCAGTAGGTCCTTAAAGAGTCAGGTATTACAATTTTAGCTGGGGCATAGGGTGTTTGTACTGCCAACACAAATAGCGCTCTACCATTGGTTAGTAATAGTGATGATGATGATGATAAGAACTAGGTGCCACTTTTTGAGCAGGTTACTAGATACTTGGTACTCTGCCAAGGATTTTGATCACGTGTGTTTAAAACTATAATAAATTGTTAGCCAGGTTTTACAGAGGAGAATGCTAAGGCTCAGGGAAGTTGGGTAACTTGCTAAAGTCACACAGCTAGTAAGTGGTGGAACCAGGATTTAACACATCTGTCTTCTACCCTCTAAGTAGTAGATTTTTTTTTCTTTATCCCCACTTTACTGCTAAATACCGTTTAAGAAGGTAATATGATCAAGAAAATCTCAGAAGACACTAACCTCTTAGAGCAAATGTTGTTGTTGTTAGGTGCCATTGAGTTGGTTCCGACTCACAGTGACCCTATGCACAACAGAATGAAACACTGCCCAGTCCTGAGCCATCCTTACAGTCGTTGTTACGCTTGAGCTCATTGTTGCAGCCACTGTGTCAACCCACCTCATTGAGGGTCTTCCTCTTTTCCGCTGACCCTGTGCTTTGCCAAGCATGATGGCCTTCTCTAGGGACCGATCCTTCCTGACAACATGTCCAAAGTATGTAAGACGTAGTCTTGCCATCCTTGCTTCTAAGGAGCATTCTGATTGTACTGTTACAGCAAATAAGAACACCTTAATTATTTTGGTTTTGCATGAGTAATTATCACTCCCATTTAAAGTAATCATAAAATTAATGCCTATATACTTTCTGTCTACCTATCTACCTATCCATCATCCATCCATCCATGCATCCATCATACATAAATCCATACATACATGTCTATTTACCCTCCTACTAGAATATATAATTTATACTTACAACAATATCAAACACTTATGTGAACTAAAATATACAAGAAAAAAAATAGTAGCTTGTTTTAACCTCATAAAATCCAGACTTATGGAACTTCTAATGGGAAAAATATATAATTGAGCTCCTTTTTCCTGATTATTATAAAACACATACCTTAAGAGAATCTGTAGTAATAACATTTGAGGGAGTTTAAGAATTTAAATCATTTTAATCTGTGTTTTAATTTTCTACAAATAATACATGAATTTTTAAGCATTTTTTTCCATTTTAATACTGAGTGTAATTTAGATTTTAATTTGACAATGAAAATGGGATGGAATAGTTTTTCAGGGAATCAGAAAAGAAATAGTTCTTTTGTTTTATAAATCACAGTAGTGATTTATTTATTTTTCTTTTTACTTAACCCAAATATGGTCCATATATTGATCACATTATTGCTCTTTACGCTGCTGATTGCGTGTTTTGTTCTAAGGCTTTTCTCATTTTTCAGTGTGTTGGGCAATAGGTATTTTAAACCAGGGTGTGGAAATCTAACAGTCACTGTTACAAGTCCAGTAAAAGATGGTTTTCCCATTCTTTTCTAGCCATATTACTTCTTCTCTTTGAACATACAGGGTACTCTCCTGCCTCAGGGTTCTTTGCATTAGTTCCTTTGGACTAGAACACATTTACCCCAGATAGCCACATGTCTCTCTGCCTTACTTAAATCAGGTTTCCTTTCAATTCTTACCTCCTAGAGTCTTTTCTGACTGTTGTTATAAACACTTACCTCCTTCACTCTCCAGCCTCATATCTTGATTTTTCTTGTGAACATAGGGCTGAGATTATATTTTACATTTATTTTTTGGTTTATTGCTGTATCTTCTATTATACTTGAGAATTTTTGTTTGTTTTTTAGCTAATGTGTCTCCAGGACCTAGAATAGTGACTGCATGTAAGAGACACACAAAAATTTTGTTAATTGAGACAAATTGTTAATGTACGAACATTTGTGGGGTCTCTTCATTTATTTACCTATTTCCTGAAATATCTGATCTATGGAGAAAAAGTTGATTACTTTTCTCTGTCTTTAAAACAAAGTAATTACATATTGTATTTTCCTTAGATGGTACGATTCTTAGCTCACTGAATATCTTCCATTAATTTTTTTAGATTATTTTTTTATTGTACTTTAGATGAACGTTCACAGAACAAACTAGTTTCTTATTAAACAGTTAGTACACATATTATTTTAGACATTGGTTAACAACCCCACCACATATCAATACTCTCCCTTCTAGACCTTGGTTTCCCTATTATCAGCTTTCCTGTCCCCTCCTGCCTTGTAGCTCTTGCCCCTGGACTGTTGTGCCCCTTTAGTCTCATTTTGTTTTATGGGCCTGTCTAATCTTTGGCTAAAGGGTGAACCTTGAGAGTGATTTCATTACTGAGCTAAAAGTGTGTCTGGCACCCATACTTTCAGGATTTCTCCAGTCTCTGTCAGGCCAGTAAGTCCAGTCTATTTTGTGAGTTGGGATTTTGTTCTACATTTTTCTCCAGCTCTGTTCCGGACACTCTATTGTGATCCCTGTCAGAGCAGTCAGTGGTGGTATATAGACACTATCTAGTTGTACTGGACTCAGTCTGGTGGAGGCCTTGGTAGATGTTGTCCATTAGTCCCCATTAACTTTTTGGTTGCCATTCTTCTGTAGCAACATATGAAATCAAATGATTTCCTTTAAATAAATTGTCAGAATTTCCATCAATCTGAAAGAATTGTAACATGTTCATAAAAAAAAAGACAGTAGCTATCTATATATAAAGAACCTTTGTTGTTGTTAGGTGTCATTGAGTCAGTTCTGACTCATAGCAACTGTATGTACACTGCCTGGTCCTGTGCCATCTTCACAATTGTTGCCATGCTTGAGCCCATCTTTGTAGCCACTGTGTCAATCCATCTCATTGAGGGTCTTCCCCTTTTTTGGTGACCCTCTATTTTACCAAGCATGATGTCCTTCTCCAATGACTGTCCCCACTTGATAACATGCCCAAAGTACATGAGACAAAGTTTTATCATCCTTGCTTCCAAGGAGCATTTTGGCTGTACCTCTTCCAAGAGAGATGTGTTCATCCTTCTGGCAGTCTGTGGTATATTCAGTATTTCTTGCCAGCAATATTCAAGGGCATCAATTCTTTTTTCATCTTCCTTATTCATTGTTTAGCTTTCGCATGCATATGAGGTGATTGAAAATACTGTGGCTTGAGTCAGGGGCACCTTAATCCTCAGACTGACATCTTTGCTTTTCAACACTTGAAAGAGGTCTTTTGTAGCAGATTTGCGCAATGTAATATTTCCTTTGATTTCTTAACTGCTGCTTCCATGGACGTTGACTGTGAATCCAAGTAAAATGAAATCCTTGACAACTTCAATATTTTCTCCATTTATTATGATGTTGCTTATTGGTCCAGTTGTGAGGATTTTTGTTTTCTTTATGTTGAGGTGCAATCCACACTGAACGCTGTGGTCTTTGATCTTCATCAGTAAGTGCTTCAATCCTATTTGCTTTCAGCAAGCAAGGTTGTGTCATCTGCATATCACAGGTTGTTAATTAATCTTCCTCTAATCCTGATAAGAACCTTTAGAGAATCTATATTCATATTTATTAAAACATTTATGATTCATTAGTATGAATAATGCTTATGGAACACATCGAAGTGCTTTTATGTATGATTATTTTTATTTTTGAACATTATTATTTAACATAGCTTTTTTGAAAATATCTCTTGAACCAACATTAGACATTTTATCTCTATTTTTAACAGGACATATTTACTTATATTGTTGAAATGTCACCCCTAAATGTTTAAACTTAAAATCATAGAAAAATATGTTTTTAAGACATTTGAAATTTTGCCATTAATGTTGCTTATTTGTATTGTTGAAAACTCACTCCTAAATATTTAAACTTAAAATCATGGAAAAGTGTCTTCTTAAGATATTTGAAATTTTTCTGTTAATGTAGCTTATTTGCATGTAATCAGTGAAAACTCACTACTAAATATCTGAACTTCAAATCAGGGGGAAAATCCATTCTGAGATTAGTAGTCTTTTTATTGATATGCAGTCTGCTTCTTTTGGGGGTTGGTCTTCATGGAAAGTTATTTAGCCCATTTAACAAGAGAGCAAACCCATTAAAAATATGCAAGCTCTTGAAAAACAAAATCTAGTGTACTAATTAGACCTATTAAGGCAATTAAAGAACACCATAAATGATGCAAAAAGTTATGTTGGGCTCCTCGTGGTACCAATGACAAAAAGCTGAGGAGCCCTTATTTTTCTAAATAGAGATAAAGAGTCTGGGTGACTAATCTCAGCAACATTGAGTTAATTTGCAATGAGTCAACAGCAGAAACTATTTACATGGACATAGAGTAATGGTAAAAGAGCATTGTTTTACCACTCGGTAGTAAGGCAGCTATTTGTCAGAAAACACTTTAATAATTAAGGGAAAAGTACAACCACCTGTTGATCAGAAAGAAGCAATGTAAACAGTTTCCTGGAACAGCTCATAGTCTTCGGTTGCAGCCAAATGTTGTGTGTTTCCCTGACTAACATGCACTTTTGAGGCTATTCTTAACTGCTCTCTTAATATCTTTTGATGACAGATCAAAATATTACGACTTCTGTTTCAGAAGACAATGATAGGCCTACGAATTCTTAGCAGGAATTTCAAACCTGTCCCCTAAAAGGTGGTGATTCCTGTGTAGTGGTATGGAAAACCATCTTGTTTAAGGAATAGGAAAATGAAAAAATGAGGCTAAGATTAAAAAAATCTTAAAGAAAAAGTAGTACATACAGACTTGAGCAGAGAGAGTCTTTAATTACTTAAAACAATTCTCAATTTTCATAATCACTGTGTGTGGCAACAGCAGCCGATCTAAACATACCCACTCTTCAGATGAATGGTTGGGGCAGAAAACTTAAATTTCCCTAAGTGTAAGACAGAAGTGTTAGGTCAGGATTCAGCTTGCCTAACTCCCAGTCTAGTACAAGATGGCTACAATGAGGTGGTCCATGATACCACGTTATTATTTTCCCAATCTTAGCTGCCTAATGAATTTTCAGTTTTTTGTGCCTTGCAGCAATGCACAGTACAAAAACATATTTAAAATTATTTACTAAATTACAACAGATGTGCAAAGTCAGCCAGGGCAGAATAAGCGTGAAGGAAGGGCAACTAACAGCATATGTGCAGATGTAACATCTATTAGAATCATCCTCAGTGGTTTTGCCAGGGAACGGAAGCTGTCAACAGAACTGCTTGAGGCTGCAGAATCTTACACAACGCTCACCTCCAGAGCTAATCACAGCGGAACAACTTAGTTATTTTGCCTTCGCATTAGTGATTGTCATTCCCATTTAACGTGTTAATAAAAACAACGTGTATGCAATTTAATTGGTATATGCCCCATGATGGAATAAAGTGGCATAAGAAGATGAACAAAAACTCAGCATAATTAATAGCCTGTTTTAACCTCGAAATCCTGGTGGCAAAGACGGGGAGCCCTGGTTTACAGCTCACCTGCTAACCAAAATATCAGCAGTTCAAATCCACAATGACTCCTTAGAAACCCTATGGAGCGGTTCTAATCTGTCCTGTAGGGTCACTGTGATTTGGAATAGACTTTTGCCAACAGGTTTGGTTTGGTTTAGTGGCAAAGACATAGCTAATTGAGCTGCTTTTACCCAGTTGTTACAGAACTTGTTCCTTAAGGGTGGGTATGTTTTAATTGAGCCCTTATTAAAACTATTAACTTTCTTTTTCTTTTGACAAAGTATAGATTAATAATAGTGTGGGATAAATTCCTCAAGGAGTCCTAGTCTGTGGATTGAGTAGTTCAAATTGTTTATCCCACAGAATTCTTAATTTTAAAATTTATTGACCATTTAAGGCCTTTTTGCAGTTTCTACTCCAGAGTAAGAACTCTTTGGGGGCGGTAATTTTCTCATTCATCTTTTTATCACTCTTGCTTAATATTACACCACAAGCACTGAATAAATGATGCATGAACCAGCAATTTTATTTCTAATCAGTCAAAATATTGACCAAGAGAGCCATATGCAATCCTGAGATGGCTAACTAGGAAGATGACTATGTTTTTGGAGCAAGTGCATAAGGTAAAAGCTATTGAAAATAACTCTGATTTTACTATTTTTAAAGGATCAATGAATCTTCTGGAAAAGACTTAGAGAACATATCTACTGCCCATGAAGACTTGGGTTTCTCATTCTCCATGTAAGGTATAGACTATGAAAGAGAAAGGAGGACACGTTGAATGAAGAACTAAGTTGCTAGATGATGTCAGTGTTTTTCTAGACAATGGCTTAAGATTACAAAAATGGTGAGCTCATGTTGGGGGATAATAGATCTCCAAGGCATTAGAAAATTCATTTATTATGAAATCTGCAAGGCTGATCAGCTGAAAATAGGCCAGGGATCCTAAAAATGCAAATATATTCAGTTGCTTTAAACTGACCTGGAACCTGGAATGAGGAATAACAATGGATAAAGTGCCCAATAACTCAGACTGGAAATGGGGTGGCGGGGAGGATAAAGTAAATCTTAAGTTTACAGAAGATGGTACAGCTTGGTTATATGAATCTAAAGATACAACTGAGAATTAGTAGTATAGGGTTGACTATATGAATTTTGACTGTGGGAAGATATAAATCAAAGCTATTGATAGAACTATAATGCAATCCACATGTAATTTAACACTGTCTAAAACAATTACTCTTGCTCAAAGAGAGGTCTGGCCTTTGTCCTCAGCTTCTGGAAGGTAATCTAAGTCATACATGATAGGAGTGTCTTTGTTTAGGGTAGGGGCTGGCCACATCAGAAAAACCAACCATGTGAATTAGGATGAGACTTGGGTCATGTGGTGTCAGTCAGCCTGGAGGCTAAGTTCAACCACGTAGACAATCAATCAATAAATCATGCTTACAAAATGTATGTCCTGATAAAAACTCTGAACATCAAAGCTTGGGTAAGCTTCCTTGGTTGGAAATACTCTGTATACATTGTCACACATCAATTCTTAGAGGGTAATGAATTCTGAGAACAACAGAAGCTTCACATTTGCAACCCTCCCAGACTCTGACCTTCATATCTCTTCTCTTGGGTGATTTCAATTTGTGTTATTATGAATTGAGTTGTGTTCCCAAAAATGTGTGTCAACTTGGCAGGCCATGATTCCCAGTGTTGTGTGATTACCCATCATTTTGTCATCTGATGTAATTTTTCCCATGTGTTGTAAACCCTGCCTCTATGATGTTAATGAGATGCGATTAGAGCAGTTACATGAATGTGGCAGGACTCAATCTATAAGATTAGATTGTGCCTCAAATCAATCTCTTCTGAGATATAAAAGAGAGAAGCAAGCCAAGAGATATGGGGGCCTCATACCACCAAGAAAGTAGCTCCAGGAACAGAGAATGTTCTTTTGATCTGGTATCCCTGTGCAGAGAAGCTCCTAAACCAGGGGAAGATTGATGATGAGGACTTTCCTCCAGAGCCAACAGGGAGAGAAAGCCTCCCCCTGGAGCTGGCACCCTGAATTTGGACTTCTAGCAACCTAGACTGTGAGAAAATAAATTTCTGTTTGTTAAAGCCCTCAGCTTGTGGTATTTCTGTTACAACAGCACTAGATAACCAAGACAGAATTTGGTGCCGAGAGTCGGGTGTTGCTCTAACAGATACCTAAAATGTGGAAGCAGTTTTGAAACTCTGAATGTACAGAGAATGGACGAATTTTAAAGTGCCAACAAGTAAAAGCCTAGATTGCCTTGGAGAGACTGTTGGCAGAATTACAAATACAATTCTGGTGAGGACTCAGAAGGAAGGGAGGAGAGTTGTTACACTAGAGATGGCACAGATGGCAAGAATAGCAACTGCAGAACCAGGGAACCAGCACCAGACAGCTATGGAGCTATGGAGCAAGGAGCTGAGTAGCTTCAGGAAGGAAGCTTCCTGGTGGAGTGGGGTGCCTCCAAGTACTTATTGGTGGAGATAAAGAGCTTTGGAACACTTGCCCCAGCAGGGCAGATGGGGGCAGAGAGGCCCAAGGGGTTGAGAGGGAAAGGAATGAGGAAGCAGAAGCTGAAGAGACCAGGAACATAAGAAGCAGAGCTCCCTCAGTCTCACAGAGTAGGGCCATGACCTCCGGGGTCTCAAAAGGTGGAGTCGCCACTAAGATGGACTAGGAAAATGGGGTTGCCCAAATTCAAGGGAGCAGAGTTGCCATTGTAGTGGGCCTGGAAGGCAGAGATGACACCAAGGGCTAAGAGTCCTCCACTCAGAATCCAGAAGGTGTAACAAATGCCTAGAGCCTGGAGGGCATGGTCATTGTCTAAATGGTCTCAGAGAACAGAAGATTATTTTCAATCCTTGAGGGCTAATGTAATGTGTTCTGCTGACTGGCTTTGTGCCTTTTATCTCTTCTTTTCCCCCAATTTCTCCCATTTGTAATGGCAATGTTTGCCCTGCACCTGTTCCATGATTATACCTTGGAAGCAGATAACTTGCATTCTAGATTCACAGATGCAGAGGAATTTTTTGGATTTGGGACTTGCAGTTGATTTAAGATTTTTCCTATGATATAATGGATTGAATGTGTTTTACATGTGGCAAGGACACAAATTTCTTAGGGCCAAAGGGCAGATAAAGATCAATATGTTAGGCATTAATGAGCTGAAATGGACTGGTATTGGTCATTTTGAATCAGACAATCATGTGATCTACTATGCCAGGAATGACAACTTGAAGAGGAATGGCACTGCATTGATCGTCAAAAAGAACATCTCAAGAACTATCCTGAAGTACATCTCAAGAACTATCCTGAAGTACAACCCTGTCAGTGATAGGATAATATCCATATGCCTACAAGGAAGATCAGTTAATACGACTATTATTCAAATTTATGCACCAACCGCTAAGGTGAAAGATGAAGAAACTGAAGATTTTTACCGACTTCTGCCATCTGAAATTGATCAAACATGCAATCAGGATGCACTGATAATTACTGGTGGTTGAAATACAAAATTTGTAAACAAAGAATAAGGATTGGTAGTTGCAAAATAGGGCCTTGGTAATGGAAAAGTTGCCAGAGATCACATGATTGAATTTTGCAAGACCAACGACTTCTTCATTGTAAAAAACACCAACATAACTGGCGACTATACACATGGACCTGGCCAGATGGAATACACAGGAATCAAATGAACTACATCTGTGGAAAGAGACAATGGAAAAGCTCAATATCATCAGTTAGAACAAGGCCAGGGGCCAACTGCGGATAGAACCATCAATTACTCATATGCAAATTCAAGTTGAAACTGAAGAAAATTAGAACAAGTCAACAAGAGCCAAAGTACAACCTTGAGTTGTACTTAGAGACCATCTCAAGAATAGATTTTATGCATTGAATACAAATGACCAAAGACCAGACAAGCTGTGCAATGACACCAAGGACATCATACATGAAGAAAGCAAGAGGTCATTAAAAAGACAGGAAAGAGAGGCGGAGCCAAGATGGTGGAATAGACAGACACTTCAGTTGAGCCCTCTTTACCACAAAGACCCGAAAAAACAAGTGAAAGGAGTATATTTGTGACAAGCTGGGAGCCCTGAGATTCAAAGGCAAGCTTAGACATTGAATTGAGGGGCAGGGGGAGGAAGAGGCCATTCAGAAGTGGAGAGGAGTTACCAGACCTAAATCGCGGGAAGCCCTGAGGCACCATTCCTGGAGTGGCAGAGGCAGTGGCAGACTGGTACTTGCGTTTGGGCACAGTTTCCTCAGGGAGAAGCAGCCAGCCACACAGCCCACTCACATCTCTGGAACCTGAGGAGAACTGCACACTGTCGGCAAAAGCTAAGTACTTGCATATATTTTACCACGCCCCCCAACCCCAAACCAGCTTCAGCGGCTGAATCCCTGGGCCTGAGATAGACCCTAGTGAGCACGTAGAACCATCCTTCCAGCCACGGGGAAGGAAAAAAATTTGCAACTGGGGGGAAAAGATAATTTGCTAGCCCCATTAACTGGGGGAGCTCAGGACAGAAGCGGCTCCTGTCCAGGCATAAACTGTCCGTGGACCTTGAGCACCTTTCCCTTCTGCATGGACCCGTGTGGGCCTATTTTGGGAGAATAGGCCCTAGTTGGCAAACTCCAACCATTTCAGCTGTGCGGTGGAGAGGTGGGTGTTTGATGTTTGACATTGCTTTGCCTATTGAACAAGGTCCTCACCTACCCACATCAGGGACCTAATGACTGGAAGCTCCACTCAGGTCACCCAGCCACCCGTGACAGGGGTCCAAAGATAACTGGTACCTCCCACTCCTTACAACCAAAAACTTTGGGTGCCCGTGGTCCCTCTGCAGAACCCACCCACCACCGTGCTCTAGGGAACAGAGATGCATTTTCCTCAGAGACACTTGGGGGTCGGTTCTCAGCCCCCTGCCCTGTTCAGAGCATGACTCCCTGCTGCAATCAGACACTGGTATATACCCAAATCACCCCGCCCCTCTAAGACTGTAGGACAGAGCCTGTACCACACACTTGATTTCAGCTACCTGGAAACCTGAGCTGAGTTCATACAAGAAAACTGAATGGACTCCTAGACTGATATACCTGATAACAGCTCTAGCCAGCTGGGGACAGGACACCAGAGCTCCAAAGGCGAAAATAATCAAGCTAGCTCACTCAAGCAACCCATAGGGATATACCAAAACAAAATAAAGCAAGCAGCTATGAAAGAGTAAGCAAGCATAAACTAATACAATAACTTATAGATGGCTCGGAGACAACAGTCAATATCAAGTCACATAAAGAAACAGACCATGATCACCTCAACAGGCTCTCAAAACAAAGAATGCAGGGATCTTCTAGATAAAAGTGCATTCCTGGAATCACCAGATGCAGAATACAAAAGTTTAATATACAGAACCCTTCAAGACATCAGGAAAGAAATGAGGCAATACGCAGAACAAGCAAGGAACACACAGATAAAGCAACTGAAGAAATTAGAAAGATTATTCAGGAGCATAATGAAAAGTTTAATAAGCTAGAAAAATCCATACACAGTAATCAGAAATTCAGAAGATTAACAATAAAATTACAGAATTAGATTACTCAATAGAAAGTCAGAGGAGAAGAATTGAGCAAGTAGAAGCTAGAATTTCTGAACTCGAACATAAATCACTTGGCACTAATATATTTGATGAAAAATCAGATAAAAGAATTAAAAAAAATGAAGGAACCTTAAGAATCATGTGGGACTCTATCTAGAGAAATAACCTACAAGTGATTGGAGTACCAGGACATGGAGGGATAACAGAAAATACAGAGAAAATTGTTGAAGATTTGTTGGTAGAAAACTTCCCTGATATTGTGAAAGGTAAGAAGATATCTATCCAAGATGCTCATTGAACTCCAAATAAGGTAGATCTTTAAAGAAAGTCACAAAGACATATTATAATCAAGCTTGCCAAAACCAAAGATAAAGAGACAATTATAAGAGCAGTGAGGGATAAATGAAAAGTCACCTACAAAGGAGAGCCAATAAGAATAAGCTTGGACTAGTTGGCAGAAACTATGCAGGCAAGAAGGCAATGGGATGACATATTTAAAAAATTGAAGGAAAAAAACTGCCTGCCAAGAATCATATATCCAGCAAAACTGTCTCTTAAATATGAAGGTGAAATTAAGACATTTCCAGATAAACACAAGCTGAGGGAACTCGTAAAAACCAAACCAAAACTACAAGAAACACTAAAGGGAGTTCTTTGGTTAGAAAATCAATAATATCCGGTATCAACCCAAGACTAGAACACTGGGCAGCGCAAGAACACTGGGCAGAGCAAACAGAAGTCAACCCAGACAGGGAAATTTAAAGAAAAAAAAAAAGAAAGCAAGATTTAAAAAAAGCCCAGCACATGGTAATGGTGATGTTATTATTATAAAAGAAGACAACATTAAAATAATAAAGAGGGACTGAGAAATGTAATCATACACCTTCCATATGGAGAGGAAGATATGGCGATACAAAGAAATAAAAGTTATAAATTTAGAAAAATAGGGATAAATAATAAGGAAACCACAAAGGAGACAAACTATCCTGCTCACCAAAATAAAATACAAGGGAAAAATACTGACTCAGCAGAAACAAAATTAACACCACCAAATATGAGGAAAGGACAATATATAAAGAAAATCTACTCAGCACATAAAATCAAGTGGGAAAAAGAAACTGTCAACACACACAAAAAAGACATCAAAATGATAGCACTAAATTCATACCTATCCATAATTACCCTGAGTGTAAATGGACTAAATGCACCAATAAAGAGACAGAGAGTGGCAGAATGGATTAAAAAACAAGATCCGTCTATATGCTGCCTACAAGAGACACGACTTAGAGACACAAACAAACTAAAACTCAAAGGATGAAAAGAATATATCAAGCAAACAACAATCAATAAAGAACGGGAGTGGCAATATTAATTTCTGACAAAATAGACTTTAAAGTTAAATCCATCAGAAAAGATAAGGAAGGACACTATATAATGATTAAAGGGACAATACACCAAGAAGATATAACCATATTAAATATTTATGCACCCAATGACAGGGCTGCAAGATACATAAAACAAACTCCATCAGCATTGAAAAGTGAGATGGACAGCTCCACAATAACAGTAGGAGACTTCAACACACCACTTTCCGCGAAGGACAGGACATCTAGAAAAAAGCTCAACTAAAACACGGAAGATCTAAATACCATAATCAACCAACTTGATCTCACAGACATATACAGAACGCTCCACCCAACAGCAACCAACTATACTTTCTTTCTAGTGCACATGGAACATTCTCTAGAATAGACCACATATTAGGTCATAAAGCAAGCCTGAGCAGAATCCAAAACACTGAAATATTACAAAGCATCTTCTCTGACCATAAGGCCATAAAAGTACAAATCAATAACAGGAAAAGCAGGGAAAAGAAAACAAACACTTGGAAACTGAACAATACCCCGCTTAAAAAAGACTGGACTACAGAAGACATTAACGATGGAATAAAGAAATTCAGAGAATCCAATGAGAATGAAAACACTTCCTATCAGAACCTTTGAGACACAGCAAAAGGGCTGCTCAGAGGCCAATTTATATCAATAAATGCACACATCCAAAAAGAAGAAAGGGCCAAAATCAAAGAATTATCCCTCCAACTTGAACAAATAGAAAGACAGCAACAAAAGAAACTCATCAGGCACCAGAATAAAACAAATAATAAAAATTAGAGCTGAACTAAATGAAATAGAAAACAGAAAAACAATTGAAAAAATTAACAAGACGAAAAGCTGGTTTTTTGAAAAAATCAACAAAATTGATAAACACTGGCCAAACTGACAAAAGAAAAATGGGAGAGGAAGTAAATAACCAGAATAAGAAATGAGATGGGCTATATTACAACAGGCCGAACTGAAATTAAAAAAATCATATCAGATTACTAAGAAAAACTATACTTAAACAAATTTGAAAACCTGGAAGAAATGGATGAATTCCTAGAAACACACTACCTATCTAAACTAACACAAACAGAGGTAGAACAACTAAATAGACCCATAACAAAAGAAGAGATTGAAAAGGTAATCAAAAAACTCCCAACAAAAAAAAGCCCTGGTCCGGACGGCCTCACTGCAGAGTTCTACCGAACTTTCAGAGAAGAGTTAATACCACCACTACTAAAGGTATTTCAGAGCATAGAAAAAGATGGAATACTACCAAACTCATTCTATGAAGCAACCATAACCCCGATACCAAAACCAGGTAAAGACAACACAAGAAAAGAAAATTATAGACATATACCCATCATGAATGTAGATGCAAAAATCCTCAACAAAATTCTAGCCAATAGAATTCAACAACATATCAAAAAAATAATTCACCGTCACCAAGTGGGATTCATACCAGGTATGCAGGGATGGTTCAACATTAGAAAAACAATTAATGTAATCTATCACATAAATAAAACAAACGACAAGAATCACATGATTTTATCAATTGATGCAGAAAAGGCATTTGATAAAGTTCAACACCCATTCATGATAAAAACTCTCAGCAAAATAGGAATTGAAGGAAAATTTCTCAACATAATAAAGGGCATTTATACAAAGCCAACAGCCAACATCACCCTAAATGGAGAGAGCCTGAAAGCATTCCCATTGAGATCGGGAACCAGACAAGGATGCCCTTTATCACTGCTGTTATTCAACATTGTGTTGGAGGTCCTAGCCAGAGCAATTAGGCTAGATAAAGAAATGAAGGGCATCCAGATTGGCAAGGAAGAAGTAAAAATATTTCTGTTTGCAGATGACATGATCTTATACACAGAAAACCCTAAGGAATCCTCCAGAAAACTACTGAAACTAATAGAAGAGTTCAGGAGAGTATTGGGATACAAGATAAACATACAAAAATCAGTTGGATTCCTCTACACCAACAAAAAGAACATCGAAGAGGAAATCACCAAATCAATACCATTTACAATAGCCCCCAAGAAGATAAAATACTTAGGAATAAATCTTGCCAGAGATGTAAAAGACTTATACAAAGAAAACTACAGTAAGCTTCTGCAAGAAACCAAAAGAGACTTACATAAGTGGAAGAACATACCTTGCTCATGGAAAGGAAGACTTAACATTATAAAAATATCTATTCTGCCAAAAGTGGTCTATACAGTTAATGCAATTCCGATCCAAATCCCAATGACATTCTTTAATGAGATGAAGAAACCAATCACCAACTTCATATGGAAGTGAAAGAGGCCCCAGATAAATAAGGTGTTAGTTAAAAAGAAGAACAAAGTGGGAGGCCTTACTTTACCTGATTTTAGAACCTATTACACTGCCACAGTAGTCAAAACAGCCCGGTACTGGCATAACAACAGATAACATGGACCAATGGAACAGAATTGAGAATCCAGACATAAATCCTTCCACATATGAGCAGTTGATATTTGACGAAGACCCCAAAACAGTTTACTGGGGAAAAGACAGTCTTTTTAACAAATGGTGCTGGCATAACTGGATATCCATCTGCAAAAAAATGAAACAAGACCCATATCTCACTCCATGCACAAAAACTACCTCAAAATGGATCAAAGACCTAAATATAAAATCTAAAACGATAAAGATCGTGGAAGAAAATACAGGGACATCGTTAGGAGCCCTAATACATGGCATAAACAGTATACAAAACATTTTAAAGAATGTAAAAGAAAAACTAGATAACTGGGAGCTCCTAAAAATCAAACACCTATGCCCATCCAAAGACTTCACCAAAAGAGTAAAAAGACTACCTACGGACTGGGAAAAAGCTTTTAGGTATGACATTTCTGATCAGCGCCTAATCTCTAAAATCTACATAATACTGCAAAAACTCAACTGCAAAAAGACAAATAACCCAATTAAAAAATGGGCAAAAGATATGAATAGACACTTCACTAAAGAAGATATTCAGGTAGCTAACAAATATATAAGGAAATGTTCACGATCATTAGCCATTAGAGAAATGCAGATCAAACCACAATAAGATTTCATCTCACTCCAACAAGGCTGGCATTAATCCAAAATACACAAAAGAATAAATGTTGGAGAGGCTGTGGAGAGACTGGAACACTTATACACTGCTGGTGGGAATGTCAAATGGTACAACCACTTTTGAAATTGATTTGTTGTTTCCTTAAAAAGCCAGAAATAGAACTACCATATGATTCAGGAATCCCACTCCTTGGAACATATCCTAGAGAAATAAGAGCCTTTACATGAACAGATACATGCACACCCATGTTTATTGCAGCACTGTTTACAATAGCAAAAAGATGGCAGCAACCAAGGTGCCCACCAACAGATGAATGGATAAATAAATTATGGTATATTCACACAATGGAATACTATGCATCGATAAAGAACAGTGAGGAATCTGTGAAATATTTCATTACATGGAGGAACCTGGAATGCATTATGCTGAGTGAAATTAGTCAGTTGCAAAGGGACAAATATCGTATAAGACCACTATTATAAGAACTTGAGAAATAGTTTAAACTGAGAAGAAAACATTCTTTCGTGGTTACGAGAGGGGGGAGGGAGGGAGTGTGGGAAAGGGGCATTCACTAATTAGATAGTAGATAAGAACTACTTTAGGTGCAGGGAAAGACAGCACACAATACAGGGGAGGTCAGCACAATTGGACTAAACCAAAAGCAAAGAAGTTTCCTGAATAAACTGAATGCTTCAAAGGCCAGTGTAGCAGGGGCAGGGGTTTGGGGACCATGGTTTCAGGGGACATCTAAGTCAATTGGCATAATAAAATCTATTAACAAAACATTCTGCATCCCACTTTGAAGAGTTGCGTCTGGGGTCTTAAACGCTAGCAAGTGGCCATCTAAAATGCATCAATGTGTCTCAATCCACCTGGATCAAAGGAGAATGAAGAACACCAAGAACACAAGGTAAGTATGAGCCCAAGAGACAGAAAGGGCCACATGAACCAGAGACTACATCATCCTGAGACCAGAAGAACTAGATGGTGCCCGGCTACAACCGCTGACTGCCCTGACAGTGAACGCCACAGAGAACCCCTGAGGGAGCAGGAGAGCAGTGGGATGCAGACCCCAAATTCTCATAAGACCAGACTTAATGGTTTGACTGAGACTAGAAGGACTCCCAGACTTTTTGTTGGCCCAGGACAGGAACCATTCTTGAAGCCAACTCTTCAGACATGGATTGGACTGGAAAATGGGTTGGAGAGGGATGCTGGTGAGGAGTGAGCTTCTTGGATCAGGTAGACACTTGAGATTGTGTTGGCATCTGTGCTTGTAGGGGAGATGAGAGTGTAGAGGGGGTTAGAAGGTGGCAAAATGGACATGAAAAGAGAGAGTGGAGGGAGACAGCAGGCTGTCTCATTAGGGGGAGAGTAATTGGGAGTGTGTAGCAAGGTGTATATGGGTTTATGTGTGAGTGACTGACTTGATTTGTAAACTTTCACTTAAAGCACGATAAAAATTGTTAAAAAAAAAAAAAAGACAGGAAAGAAAGGACCAAAATGGATTTCAGAAGAGACTCAGTAACTTGCTCTTGAACGTGAAGTAGCTAAAGCAAAAGAAAAAAAATGATGAAGAAAAAGAGCTGAACAGGAGATTTCAAAAGGTGGCTCGAGAAGACAAAGTAAAGTATTATAATGACATGTGCAAAGTGCTGGAGATAGAAAACCGAAAAGGAAGAACATGGTCAACATTTCTCAAGCTAAAAGAACTGAAGAAAAAATTCAAGCCTTGAGCTGCAATACTGAAGGATTCTACAGGGAAAATATTAAGCAACATAGGAAGCATCAAAAGAAGATGAAAAGAATACACAAAGTCACTCTACCGGAAAGAACTGGTTGATGTTCAGCCATTTCCGGAGTTAACACATGATCAAGAACCAATGGAACTGAAGGAAGAAGTCCAAGCTGCACTGAAGGCATTGGCAAAAAACACAGCTCCAAGAATTGATGGACTACCAACTGAGACATTTCAACAAAGGTATGCAGTGCTGGATGTGCTCACTCATGTATGCCAAGAAATTTGGACAACAGCTTCCTGGCCAACTGACTGAAAGAGATCCATATTTATGCCTATTCCTAAGACAGGTGATCCAATCAAATGCAGAAATTTATCTAAAAATATCATTAATCTCACATGCAAGCAAAATTTTGCTGAAGATCTTTCAAAAGTGGCTTCAGCAGTATATTGACAGGGAACAGACAGGAGTTCAAGCTAGATTTAGAAGAGGACATGGAACCAGGGATATCATTGCTGATGTCAGATGGATCCTGGCTGAAAGCAGAAAATAGCAGAAAGATGTTTACCTGTGTTTCATTGACTATGCTAAGGCACTGGACTGTGTGGATCATAACAAGTTATGAATAACATTGTGGAGAATGAGAATTCCAGAACACTTAATTGTGCTCATGAGGAATCTACATGGATCAAGAGGTAGTCGTTGGAACAGAACAAGAGGATACTGCACGTTTTAAAGTCAGGAAAGTTGTGTGTCAGGGTTTTATCCTTTCACCCACCATACATATTCAATCTGTATGCTGAGCAAATAATCTGAGTTGCTAGACTACATGAAGAAGAACAGGGCATCAGGATTGGAGGAAGACTCATTAACAACCTTCTATATGCAGATGACACAGCCTTGTTTGCTGAAAGTGAAGAGGATTTGAAGCACTTACTAATGAAGATCAAAGACCACAGCCTTCAGTATGGATTGCACCTCAACGTGAAGAAAACAAAAATGCTCACAACTGGACCAATAATCAACATCATGATAAATGGAGAAAAGATTGAATTTGTCAAGGATTTCATTTTACTTGGATCCACAATCAACACCTACAGAAGCATCAGTCAAGAAATCAAAAGATGCATTGCATTGGGCAAAAGGGCTGCAAGAGGTCCCTTTAAAATGTTAAAAAGCAAAGATTTCTCCTTGAGGACTAAGGTGTGCCTGACCTGAGCCATGGTGTTTTTGATCACCTCATATGCATGTGAAAGCTGGACAATGAATAAGGAAGACCCAAGAAGAATTGACACCTTTGAATTGTGGTATTGGTGAAGAATATTAAATATTCTATGGATTACCAAAAGAACAAACAAATCTGTCTTAGAGGAAGTACAACCAGAGTGCTCTTTGGAAGCAAGAATAGCGAGACTACATCTCACATACTTTGGACATGTTATCAGGAGGGATCATTTCCTGGAGAAGGACATCATGCTTGGTAAATAGAGGGTCAGCAAAAAAGAGAAAGACCATCAACGAGATGGATTGACACAGTGGCTGCAACAATGGGCTCAAGCTTAACAACAATTGTGAGAATGGCGCAGCACCGGGCAGTGTTTCGTTCTGTTATGCATAGGGCCGCTATGAGTTGGAACTGACTCAGCAGCACCTAACAACAACAAAAACAACAAAGAGTAGAATGTTATGGATTGAATCGTGTCCCCCAAACATGTGTGTCAACTTGGCTAGGCAATGATTCCCAGTATTGTGTGATTGTCCATCATTTTGTCACCTGATGTGATTTTCCTGTGTGTTGAAAATCCTGCCTGTATGATGTTAATGAGGCAGGTCTCAATTTATAAGATTAGGTTGTACTTAAAGTCAATCTCTTTTCAGATATATGGGATATGGGATCCCTGCACAGAGAAGCTCCTAGACTGGGGGAAGTTTGATGAAAGGACCTTCCTCCGTATCTGACAGAAAGAGAAAACCTTCCTGTCGAGCTGGCGCCCTGAATTTAGTCTTCTAGCCTACTAGACTGTGAGAGAATAAATTTCTCTTTGTTAAAGCCATCTACTTGTGGTATTTATGTTGTGGCAGCACTAGATAACTAAGCCAGTGTCCTTTCCCTGTAATAAACCATAACCACATGTAAAATAGCTTTCAGTGAATTCTGTGAGTCCTTCCAGCAAATTATCAAATCTAAGTGTGATTTGGAACCCCATGAACTTGCAGTTAACGTCAGTAATAAGGGTTGTCTGGTATGGATTCTCCCCTCTAACTTTGTAGTTGAACCTTGATTCCTTACAGTTGGTGTCAGAAGTTTTGAGTAGACTTGGCAGTCTGGAGAACTGTGCTCTTAACCTCACAGTTTGTCTAATTTCAGGTATACATTGAAAATGTAAAAAGAAACAGATGAATTGATATTAATGTTTTATTTAACTCAATGAATCCAAAATATTATCTTTTCAACAAGTAACCCATATGAAATTATTAATCAATCATTTTACATTTTTTTCATACTAAGTCAGTTGGCTAGTGACCATGTTGGGTAGGGCAGGTATAGATTTATCAAAAATAAGACTTCTAAGCAGAAAAGATAAGTAATGTCATTTCTTGAGACAACATTCACCTACCACAACAACCCATGAACCTGAAGGTTGAAGCAGATTAAAGAACATTTGGGTACAGAGTAAAGGGAGAAAATAGTAGATGTTAGCAGAGGATTGTCTGTCCAGGTCTAGGACATGGACTATATATCCTGAAACTGATTACAAGACTGGTGCAGAGGCAGTATATGGCAGTACTGGGGGGACCTCAGCTTTCAAATTATCTACTGATAGTCACATTCAGATCAATGTTTTCTTCCCATGTTTCAGGAGGTGCCCACTTGTCTATAAGGAGAAATTTGGAAGACAGCTACCTGGCCAACCAATTGGAAGGAATCCATATTTGTGCCCATTCCAAAGAAAGGTGATCCAACAGAATGCAGAAATTAGCAAATAATATCATTAATATCACAGACAAGTAAAATTTTGCTGAAGATCACTCAAAAACAGTTGCAGTAGTGCATTGACAGAGAACTGCCAGAAATTCAAGCCAGATTCAGAGGAGGGTGTGGAATGAGGGTTATCATTGCTGATGTCAGATGGATCTTGGCTGAAAGCAGAGAATACCAGAAACATGTTTACCTATATTTTATTGACTATGAAAAGGCATTCGGCTGTGTGGATCATAACAAATTATGGATGACATTGTAAAAAATGGGAATTCCAGAACACTTAGTTGTGCTTATGTGGAACCTGTGCATAGATCAAGAAGTAGTCTTTCGAACAGAGCAAGGTGATACTGCATGGTTTAAAATCAGGAAAGGTGTGCATCAGGGGTGTATTCTTTCAACATACTCATTCAATCTGTATGCTTAGCAAATAATTTGAGAAACTGGACTGTATGAAGAATAACATGGCCATCAGGATTGGAGGAAGACTCATTAACAACCTGCGTTATACAGATGACACAACATTGCTTGCTGAAAGTGAAGAGGACTTGAAGCACTTAGTGATGAAGATCAAAGACTACTGCCTTCAGTATGGATTACACCTCAACATAAAGAAAACAAAAATCCTCACAACTGGACCAATAAGCACCATCATGATAAATGGAGAAAAGATTGAAGTTGTCACAGATTTCATTTTATTTAGATCCACAATCAACACCCATGGACACAGTAGCTAGAAATTCAAAGGACATATTGCATTGGTCAAATCTGCTGCAAAAGACCTTTTCAAAGTATTAAAAAAGATACTTTGTGGCCTAAGGTGAGCCTTACCCAAGCCATGATATTTTTAAGCACCTCATATGCATTTTTTTTTATGCATGGGAAAGCTGGACAATGAATAAAGAAGACCGAAGAAGAATTGATGACTCTGAATTATGGTGCTGTCGAAAAATATTGAATATTCCGTGGATTGCCAAATGAATTAACCAGTCTGTCTTGAGGAAATACAGCCACATTGCACCTTAGAAGTAAGGATGGCGAGACTTCATCTTATGTACTTTGGACATCATCATGGATTGAATTTTGTCCCCCCAAAATGTCCGTTAACTTACCTGGGCCATGAGTCCCCGTACTGTGTGACTGACAGCCATTTTATGTGATTTCCCTATGTGTTGTAAATCCTATCGCTACGATGAAATGAAATGCATTAGTGGCAGTTATATTGATCAGATATACAAGATTAGATAGTGTCTTAAGCCAGTTTCTTTGAGATATAAAAAGAGACTTGAGCAGAGAGACAGGGGGACCTCATACCACCAAGAAAGCAATGCCGGGAGCAGAGTGCATCCTTTGGACATGAGGTTCCTGTACTGAGATGCTCCCAGATCAAGGGAAGACTGATGACAAGGACCTTCCTCCAGAGTTGACAGCGAAAGAAAGCCTTCCCCTCGAGCCAGCGCTCTGAATTTGGACTCGTAGCCTACTATACTGTGAGGCTGATGTATGATAAGGACCTTCCTCCAGAACTGACAGAGAGAGAGAAGGCCTTCCCTGGAGCCAGACCCTGAATTCAGTCTTTTAGCCTACTGGACTGTTGGAGAATAAATTTCTCTTTGTTAAAGCCATCCACTTGTAGTATTTCTGTTATAGCAGCACTAGATGACCAAGACAGACATGTTATCAGGAGGGACCAATTTCTGGAGAAGGACATCATGCTTAGTAAAGTAGAGTGTCAGCAAAAAAGAGGAAGACCCTCAAGGAGGTGGACTGACATAGTGGCTGCAACAATGGGCTCAAACAGCAATGATTGTGAGTATGGAGCAGGACTGGGCAGTGTGTCATTCTGTTGTCGTTATGAGTCGGAACCTACTCGACAGTACCTAACAATAACAATAATTATCAGAAAATTTAAAGATGTTTTATTCATCAACTGTAATCCTCTTGACGCATCTAGACAAGGCTCTGAATAAATTATGAAAACGATAGTTTGTGAGCATTTGTAAAATAAAGTTGTTAGTAGTTACAGCTTATATGGGTTCTTTGACTATTCCTGGTGTATCTGGACCTGTAAAGAGTAAAAAGACCAAGAACTCTTTCCATACAGTGCCAGACAATTTGGTCACACCAGTTATGAGCCTGGCTGGTATAATTTTTAAATAATGAAAAAATGAGACATACGTGTTAAACCACAAACCTAATTTTTACCTCATGGATTGCTTAAGGGTCTTAAGTAGATAGACAAACAAGCCTCAAAACACTGTATAAACCAAACCTCTAAACAATTTAAAATAGCTTTGTTTTATTTTAATCTTATTTCATTTTGTTTCTGTTGATTATTCAGAGCTTGCTATGGCCTGAAAGACCAAAGGAAATAAATCCAGCAAAAACAGAACTGTCTAAATTATATTAAAAAAAAAAAAGTAGTGGTTCTCATTATATTAGCTAAGAATTAACACAAAGACACACTTATGATAATTCAAAATACTGTAATTGTAGGATGCTGATTAATATTTTTAAGTAAAACAGCAGTGGTTATAATGTCTGGTGACAGAAAGTATAAACAAAGGTATCGAATTCTATTGTTGCTCTTCTGCCCTGCTTTTTAGTTCATTTAATTTAGATATTTTAGCATATCTTTTGCACTGTGTGGAAGGAAATTTCTGTGTGCGTATTTGTGATTTAGTATAAAAAACAAACAAAATAAACCCCACCAAACCCATTGCCGTCGGGTTGATTCTGACTCATAGTGACACTATAAACCCTCTATAAATATTAAAACATTAATCAATTAAAAAAACTACACACTGTTCTCATAGCTTCTCAGACATATTCAAAAACAGGAAATCACATTATTAAAACCAGCTATGATTCTCATGGATACATTGTGTTTTCTCTATGAATTACATCAGAGTTTCCTCATCTTTAAATGTCTATATTTTTTGTATTTTATGGTGACAGTGGTGGCAGGTGAGAATGAGGCTATGAGTCTTGGAGCATGTGGAGATGAGTAGATATATTAGTAATGCGTTGGTAATGAAAAGTGTCAGATGGGGTAAATTAATGTTTTAAGCCTTGAAGGGTTTGCGTGTCTGCTTCTAATGAACACCCAGTTCAGAGCAGAACTATGTCCATGACAGTACTAGCCTTTCACTTTAAGTCTCTAATGGCTGAAAATTATCGTCTCATGAATGCCTTCTAGATTTTTTTTAAAGCAACATTTTACTCTTTAAGCTTCTTTTGAAACAGAGCACATATAGATATTAGAGCCTGATTGTAAGCAATTCAACAATTTAACTGTCTCAGTCAGTGTTTTGTAGGATCTTCTTTTGATGAAAAATTGTTGAGCCATGAGGAAGGTCTTACTTTGTCAACACATTTCAGCTAATTAAATGTGGTGTGCCCAGTAGGCATATTAAACACTATGTGGGTCAGTTGTTTTCTGTTTCCCTTTCATAATTTTGTCAAAGCTCATTCTTGAATCAGCTTCACAACAGCTTTCTCACATACACAGAAGACTTCTGGCTACTCAGAAGTGTTAGAAAATGGGTGTTTTAATGAAGTGAGCAGCCTGTCCAAATGAAAGTAACACAAATATCAATTTACAAGCAACACAAAAACATTGAACATGGCTTTGATTTTTTCATTTCTCGTCAATGTGGCAGTTTTAATTTTTTTTCAAAGTTATAAATGTACCAAATCTAAAGAATCAAATAATTAAATAAGATTTGGTTTAAAAAAAAAAAATTAACCCCCCCTCCCTTCCTCTGTACATTTTTCCTTCCCCAGAGAAATCATTTTTATCATATAAATATACATATAGATATAATATGTGCGTGCATGTGGTATTTATCTCCATGTTTCCATGTTAGTATTAGTTTTTGATCTTTCAGTTTTAGGCATTATCAACTGACTCCCTGTTACCAAAGGCTAAGATTTAGCTCCATCCTGCCTTGCTCTCATCATGCGCGCTCACGTGTGTGCCCGTGCACACACACACACTCATACACACACACACACACACACACTTCCTATTCAACTGCCATCTTCTCAATATAGCTGTATTGTAATTTTGGTTACAACAGGTTTCAGTGTGCACATGTCTAAGACTTGGGAAATATATCCAGAGCTATGCTATATTGTAAACTATGAGTTCCATTAGTGTTGCTGTAGAGAAGTCCAAGGCTATTCATGTCACACATTCTTTGTGCATGGACTCTTTTTTCCCCCCTTCTCTGGAAGCTTTTAGGATCTTGTCTTTGTTCTTAGTGTTCATAAATTTTACAGTGGTGTTTTGTGTAATTATATAACTTTTACTGGGCAGTTGGTGGGCTCCTCATTCAATTCTGGGAAATGTTCGTTTATTATTTCCTGGGTGAGTTTTTTTTTTTTTTTTAACTGTTATCTGTTTTTCTTGTTTTGTCATTTGGAGACTGGCTCATATGCATTTATCCTCTCATTTAGTTATTTATTTTTTCCTATTGTCCATTTCTTTGTCTTTCCCTCCCATTTCTGGTAGATGTACTTAGTATTATCTGTTGAATTTTGCTATCATATATTATTTCCAAGAGCTGTCTTTTTGTTCAAAGAATACTTTTTTTTTTTTAAGAACATGCTATTCTTGTGTCATGGTTGGAATACCTTCTTCAATCTCTCTGAGGCTATTAATGAGTTTTTGAACAGTTCATCCCACTCCATAATCCATTTTCCCTCCCAATTGCTTTTCCTGTTTGATTATTTTGATCTCAATCTCTCATGTCAGATATTTGGTACCACTTGGTTGTCTCATATTCAAAAGTAGGGGGAATAAAACCCTGATTAGAAGTTCTGAAACTCTGAATAAAGTTCATCATTTGTGAGCTTTCATGTAGGATGATTTGGCTAGGCTGTTTAGCCGGGGAGACTCAAAGACTGCTGTCTCCCTGTAGGTCTTTTATCTTAGGCTGGTTGGATTCTAGTCAGAATCGACTCGACAGCAATGGGTTTGGTTTATTTTTGGTTTTGGTCAGATTCTACAGAGAAGGATCCTTCTGTCACCTGTCTGGAGGTGAAAGTCTGGCTGATAGCGTTCCAGGAGTTAGAGCTTCTAATTCCTGAGCTCTTCAGAGATTTGGGACGTAAATGGAATTAGTTCTCAGCTTTGTCTAGTTCCCGTTTAGGATTCAGTTATTACCACTCTTCCATCTGATTTCCAGCTTCCAAACCTTATTGCTATTTTTTCTTATATGCCTAGTTATTGTTGGATAATGCCTTAAAAATATCTTCTTATTATCATTTTGATGGAGCTTTGGAAGGAGAGAAAATAGATGGGTGTGTGCAATTTGATGTCTTTATTTAGGATATTAATGTATTTGAAGTTATTCCTTAGAGACTGAAGAGGGAACTCCAGAGACTATCCAGGTTATGTTCAGGCTTCTGGGGAAAGCTTCTCCTAAATTCATTTAGTCCGATAGACATTTGTCATAATTAAAACATATTCAAATAGCAAGATTGACCTTGTAATGATAATAGTTGAAATAGGGTAATGCATACATGTTGATTCATCACACATTCTTTCTACTATTGTATATATTTGAGATTTCCCACAATAAAAAGTTATAAAAAAAGAAAGGCTGTTCCACACTCTCCAGTAGAAGTATTTATAAATCTGAAAATCAAGTAGTTTTTCCTTAAATTTTACATAGTATTCTGTCACATGTTACATATTGAGAAGGATTTAAATTATACGCCTTTAGGAAAGCTGTGAACTCAATCAAAACATCACGAGTTTTTCTGAATTAAAAACAATTGAACTCCCTAATAATCTAGTGTGCCACTTTTATTGGTTTAAGTAGCCACTTAATTGTTAACCAGTCTATCTTTTTGAGAACAACTCCTCGATTCTTTTTCTTTCTCTTCTGCTTGTAACTCCCGCTTAAGATGGTTCCCTCCTGATTTTAGTCCAGTATACTTCTAGTATCTCAATTTAAGTGCTCAAATTTCCTTTTGCCTTTCATTGCTTTCCCTCCATGACAACTGATACATGAATAAAGATGACCTTGATAGGATTTTATTGTATCTTAATAAGATAAACTCAAGGCCACTAATTATCTAGGAACATTACAGTTTACCTAAGAAAAACATCTCCTTCAAATGGGATAAAAATTTATTTTTGATATTATGTAAAAAGTAAGTTTTAGAAATATAGAATTTGTTTTTAAATGATAGAGTATTCTATTCAGACTAGTGCAAAAATTTAGTTATGATATGTTATAGCAGTATTACCAATGGTAACTCTTTGGACAATGAACCTGACCAAATATATGAAAATATGTCAGGGAGATTAGGAAATTCTGGTTATTTATAGCATTTACTTTAGAACCTATAAATTAGAAGCAATCAGGCATAAATTCAAGATAAGTAACAGCAGAGAGAAATGTCAAATCTATGAAAATGCTCTTACTAACTACATCATGATGCCATCATTTATTAAAAAAAATTCCACTGGCTGCTCAGAATACTGTTATCTTCTATTGTTTTGTCTCTTGAATTTACTTTGTTTTAAATTACCATAACCAAAGTGTAGCTGTATAATGACATTTCGTAAACAAGAAGTCTAAGAAACTTGTTGTCTCTATTTCAGGCAAATGTTTTACTGAAATGAAAAAATCAGTAAAGATTTTTTTTTTTGTTGGTATTTGAAAGATCAAAGAATCATAAGATTGGAGGAAAGTGTGGAAAACTGTTTAGTCATGAGCTTCTCAGCCAGGATTGGAATATCTTCCCAAGGGGGTTTGAAACTGTGCTTAGACATTTTTCTTTGTTATGTCATTGTTTGGAAACCCTGGTAGCATAGTGGTTAAATGCTAGGGCAGCTAACCAAAAGGTCAGCAGTTTGAATCCACCAGGTGCTCTTTGGAAACTCTATGGAGCATTTCTACTCTGTCCTGTAGGGTTGCTATGAATTGGAAATGGGTTTAGTTTGGTTATGTCACTGAAAGGGAGTTGAGTGTGTGGGGGGCAGGGTTGATAATTGTCTTACAATGTGCAGGACTGTTTGGGATAAGGAGGAATTGTCTCTTCCAATTACTGACCAGTCTAATCTCCATCTGTCACTTGAATCCCTTCCACATTTTGGGCTTACTGTGAGAGTGATAGTAGGAAATTCAGTTTTAGGATTACAACAGTGCAATTCTGCAAAGTTGAGGAATAACTATATCAGTAAAAAGCAGCAAAAACTCACTGAAGTTGGAAGGACACATAATAGAAATCTATCTGCCTGTCTCTATCTGTCATCTGTATGTATCATCCCTATCTATCTATCTATCTATCTATCTATCTATCTATCTATCTATCTATCTATCTATCTATCTATCTATCTATCTATCATCTATCTATCTATCTATCTATCTATCTATCTATCTATCTATCTATCTATCATCTATCTATCTATCTATCTATCTATCTATCTATCTATCTATCTATCTATCATCTATCTATCTATCTATCATCTATCTGTCTGTCTGTCTATCAATCATCTATCTATCATCTATCTCTCTATCATCATCTTCTCTATCATCTTTTTCTATCTACCTACCTACCTATGTATCTATCTGAAGGTTCCCAAGGTTGTCTGAACAAAACCCTTCAAAGTCTAAAATTAATTCAAATATGTTAAATTATTTTTTCCCTAAATGGAATTGCCTTTTCCTCGATTTTAAAAATAACACTCTATGTAATTCCCCACAAGTCTGTCAGTTTGTCATACTGTGGGAACTTGTGTATTGCTGTGATGCTGGAAGCTATGCCACCAGTATTCAAATACCAGCAGGGTCACCCATGGCTCACAGGTTTCAGCTGAGCTTCCAGACTAAGACAGACTAGGAAGAAGGACCTGGCAGTCTACCTCTGTAAAGAATTAGCTGGTGAAAACCTTATGAATAGCAGTGGAACGTTGTCTGATGTTGTGCCGGAAGATGAGCCTCTTGGTTTGGAAGACACTCAAAATACAACTAGGGAAGAGCTGCCTCCTCAAAGAGAGTTGATCTTAATGATGTGGATGGAGTCAAGCTTTTGGGACCTTCATTTGCTGATGTCGTACGACTCAAAATGAGAACAAACAGCTGCAAACATCCATTAATAATCGGGGCCTGGAATGTACGAAGTATGAATCTAACAAAATTGGAAATCATTAAATGTAAAATACAATGCATAAAGATCGATATCCTAGGCATTAGTGAGCTGAAATGGACTGGTATTGGTCATTCTGAACCAGACAATCATATAGTCTACTATGCTGGGAATGACAACTTGAACAGGAATGGTATTGCATTCATCGTCAAAAAGAACATTTCAAGATCTATCCTGAAGTACAATGCCATCAGTGGTAATATCCATACCCCTACCAGTTAATATGACTATTATTCAAATCTACACAGCAACCACTAATGCCAAAGATGAAGAAATTGAAGAATTTTACCAACTTCTGCAGTCTGAAATTGCTTGAACATACAATGAGGATGCCCTGATAATTACTGGTGATTGTAATTCAAAAGTTGGAAACAAAGAAGGATCAGTAGTTGGAAGATAAGGCCTTGGTAATAGAAACATTGTCAGAGATCGCATGATTGAATTTTGCAAGGCCAATGACTTCTTCATTGCAAATACTTTCTTTCACCAACATAAATGGCAACTATACACATGGACCTCACCAGATGGAATACACAGGAATCAAATCATCTACATCTGTGGAAAGAGACAATGGAAAAGTTCAATGTCATCAGTCAGAACAAGGCCAGGGACTGACTGCAGATCAGTCCGTCAATTACTCATATGTAAGTTCAAGTTGAAACAGAAGAAAATTAAAACAAGTCCCTGAGAGCCAAAGTACGACCTTGAGTATATCCCACATGAATTTACAGACCATATCAAGAATAGATTTGACATGTTAAACACTAATGACCAAAGACCAGACGAGCTGTAGAATGACATCAAGGACATCATATACGAAGAAGGCAAAAGGTCGTTAAAAAGACAGGAGAGAAAGAAAAGACCAAAATGTTTGTCAGAAGAGACTCTGAAACTTGCTCTTGAACGTCAAGTAGCTAAAGCAAAAGGGAAAAATGATGAAGTAAAAGAGCTGACCAGGCTATTTCAAAGGAAGGCTCAAGAAGGCAAAGTAAAGTATTATGATGACATGTGCAAAGAGCTGGAGATAGAAAACCAAAAGGGAAGAACATGCTCAGCATTTCTCAAGCTGAAAGAACTGAAGAAAAAATTCAAGCCTTGAGTTGCAATAGTGAAGGATTCTATGGAGAAAACAAGAAATGACACAGAAAGCATCAAAAGAAGATGGAAGGAATACACAGAGTCACTATACCAAAAAGAATTAGTCAACTTTAACCATTTCAAGAGGTAGCATATTATCAGGAATCAATGGTATTGAAAGAAGAAGTCTAAGCTGCACCGAAGGCACTGGCGAAAAACCAGGCTCTGGGAATTGATACAATGAATACCAACTGAGATGTTTCAAAAAAAAAGATGCAGCACTGGAAGTGCTCACTAGTCTATGCCAAGACAATTGGAAGACAGCTACCTGGCCAACCGGCTGGAAGAGATCCATATTAATGCCTACTCCCAAGAGAAAGGGATCTCACCGAATGCAGAAATTATCAAACAATATCATTAATATCACATGCAAGCAAATTTTCCTGAAGATCATTCAAAAGTGGCTGCAACAGTGTATTGACAGGGAACTGCCAGAAATTCAAGCTGGATTTAGAGGAAGATGTGAAACCAGGGATATTGTTGCTGATTTCAGATGGATCTTGGCTGAAAGCAGAGAATACAAGAAAGATGTTTTCCTGTGTTTTATTGACTATGCAAAAACATTCAACTGTGTTAATTATAACAAACTATGGGATAATATTTCAAAGAATGGGAATTTGGGAGCACTTAATTGTGCTCATGTGGAATCTGTACATGCATCAAGAGGCAGTCATTTGAACACAACAAGGGGATACTGCATGGTTTAAAGTCAGGAAAGGTGTGTGTCAGGGTTGTATCCTTTCACCATGCCTAGTCAATCTGTATGCTGGACAAATAACCTGAGAATCTGGACTATATGAAGAAGAACAGGGTATCAGGATTGGAGGAAGACTCATTAACAACCTGTGTTATGCAGATGACACAACCTTGCTTGCTGAAAGTGAAGAGGACTTGAAGCATTTACTGATGAAGATCAAAGACCACAGCCGTAAGTATGGATTGCAACTCAACATAAAGAAAACAAAAATGCTCACAACTGGACCAATAAGTGACATCATGATAAATGGAGAAAAGATTGAGGTTGTCAAAGATTTTATTTTACTTGGATTCACACTCAATCACCATGAAAGCAGCAGTCAAGAAATCAAAAGATACATTGCATTGGACAAATTGGCTGCAAAAGACTTCTTTAAAGTGTTGAAAAGCAAAATTGTCACCTTGAGGACTAAGGTGCACCTGACCCAAGCCCTGGTGTTTTCAGTCGGCTCATATGCATGTGAAAGCTGGACAATGAACAAGGAAGGATAAAGAAAAGTTGATACCTTTAAGTTATGGTGTTGGTGCAGAATATTGAATATATCACGAACTGCCAAAAGAACAAACAAATCTGTTTTGAAAGAAGTACAACCAGAAGGCTCCTTAGAAGCAAGGATGGTAAAACTTTGTCTCATGTACTTTGGACATGTTATCAAGAGGTACCAGTTCCTGCAGAAGGACATCATCCTTGATAAAGTAGAGGGTCAGCAAAAAAGAGGAAGACCCTCAGTGAGATGGATTGACATAGTGGCTGCAACAATAGACTCAAGCATAGCGACAACTGTGAGGATGACGCAGTATGGGGTAATGTTTCTTTCTCGTGTGCATAGGGTGGTTATGAATCAGAATCGACTTGATGGAACCTAATAACAACAACTCTGTGTAAATAATCAAGAATGTAAAAAAGCACAAACAAATGACAAACAAACAAAACAACAGTTGTTCTTAATTCCATTACCCAGAGAGTTTCTCAACAGTGTTGCTGTTGAAATTATGGGCTGAATGATTCTTTGTTATGTGGAGCTGTCCTGTGCATTGTAGGGTGTTTAGCAGCATTCCTAGATTCTATTCCCTAGATACCAGAAGCACTCATGCAGTTGTGACAAGAAATGTTTCAGAGGTTGTCAAATGTGTATGTGTATGTTCATGTGTATGTGTGTGTGTGTTTGCATGAGAGTATGTGTTTAATCATGTTGTGCTCTTGGATGGCATCCAGAATTCCCATGCTTAACTAAACTAGTGAAACTAGCTAAATGTCATAGTTGTATTTTGAAACCTAATGGGATTCCTGATAGGATTGTTGGTGGCGCAGTGGTTAAGTGCTCGGCCACTAGTGGAGAGGTCAGCAGTTGGAACCCACCAGCCACTCTGTGGGAAAAAGATGTGGCTGTCTGCTTTCATAAAGTTAATACCCTTGGCAACCTTATAGGGCTGTTCTACTCTGTCCTATAGGGTTGCTATGAGTAAGAATTGGCTCCACCGCAACGGGTTTGGTTTGGTTAATGAGATTCCAGTGGATTACGTAGATTTTTCTACATATGGAGCAGGACAGTCTTAATATGGTTTATTCTTTATCAATTTGCCCATTTTTTAGATAAGGATGAAAGCCATCAAGAATGATGATCTGCGTAGATAAGCCACTTGGCCTAATACAATTTGGGTCACACTTTGGTCTCAAAATGTTGTCACTAAATTGCTGTTTTGCTATTGTTTACCTTTTTCTGTCTGTATTTTCTTCATCCTGAACTGGCATCTATTTATGCTCAGTCTGATATTATTCATTGGTGGTATTGTGTGATACTCCCAGGTTGTGAAGACATTTTTAATACAGCAGCATACATTTCCTCCTGTACTGTATTGGCAATTTCAAATTCATTTTTGCTTAAAATGGTCGCTAGGCTGGCTGATGAGAGTTCATTCTCTGAAAGAGCATGGTAACTATTTTCTACTTTTTCCAAGTGAGGCAGACCGTGAATGCTGTTTTGTGATTTATTAAAATGTGAAATATATATGTTGGCAAGTAATAACATGCGGTAGATTTACAGAGGTACATTTCAGATGGATACATCAAAACTTTGTCTTGTTAACTATCCCACACCCATGGAGCTAGACTGGCATGATAAAATCTTTAGATAAATTAAAAAATCCTCTCCACTCCTGAGCCCCACATCTCAATTTCTTTGTCCATGACAAAAAGGGGCAGCCAGGTCTCTAACAAAAAACAACTCATCCCCTTGCCTCCAGCCTAATTCTGATTGCCCTAAAAGATTAAACATTTACTAAAAACCATGCCACTGAGTCACTGGGAAATTCAGCTTGCCCCAATAGCAAGAGTTACTGAGATTGGAATAAAAAAAAAAAAAAAATTAAAGGCACATGCTAAACAAAACTCGTTAGAAAATCTGAAGTAAAGAGAGTGTTTTAGTTATCTAGTGTCATTGTAACACAAATACCACAAATGAGTGGCTTTTAAAAAAAGTTATTTCCTCACAGTTGTGGAGGCTAAAAGTCCAAATCAGGGTCTTGGCTGTGCTGATTCCTTCTGCGAGTCACTCTCCTATTTCTGGTGTCTTCTGGAGATCCTCACCATTCTTTTACTTGTGTATTATCCTCACATGTCTTTGTCTTCCCCTGTGTCCCCATGTTTATTCTGGTGTTTTTATTACTCAGAAATGATTAGGTTTAGGATCCACCCTACACTGGTATGACCTCAGCTGATTGACCACATTACATTACGTTATGAAAGTGTTTACACATTTTACATTGTAAAAGCGTTTACGTTACATTAGATGTAAGCTAATTACATTAGATTGCATTATGGAAGATAAAGTGCTCATATTAAAACTTAATAAATGTATTAAAAATTATTAAAACTTATCAGACTTGGAGGAAGTATAGCCAGAATACTCCTTAGAGGATGGTGAGGCTTCATCTTGCTTACTTTGGACACATCATCTGGAAAGACCAGTAGCTAGAAAAGGACATCAAGTTTGGTAAAATGGAAGGTCAGCAAAAAAAAAAAGGGGAAATGTTGCATGAGATAGACTGACATGGTAGCTGCCACAATGGACTCGAATATACCAACAATTGTGAAGATAGTACAGGAAGGGCAATGTTTCATTCTGTTATATACAAGGTCACCATGAGTTGGAGCCAACTCAACAGCAGTTAACATTAACAATCTGCTCTACTCAAAGACAACTGATCTAATCACATATAACCGCTCCATGACAGCAACTAGACTAGTGTTTGACCAAACAGCGGAGAACCATAGCCTAGCTAAGTTGACACATAAAATTAACCATCACAGAAAGAAAGTGTAAGTTCAGTTCCAGAAGTTCACTCTTGTACCAGAGATGAGTAGTGCTCACCAACTGTCCATGTGCTCCTCTACACTTTCCACCCTCTCTATATGATGATTGTGGTCAATAAACTATAAAGGAAAATAATATATATATCTCTTGCAGGCTGATGAGGCTAAAAGCCAGTAAGCCATCCCCCTCTTCCCTTGCTGTAGTGACTTGGCGGCATGTTCAGATGACATGGCTATAAAATGGAAGCAGCCCAGATCTCTGAGTCACCTTGTGGAGAACTGCACAAGTCCATAACTGATGGTGACTTGAATAAGAAATAAACCTTTACTTGTTACTACAGCATGGCCTCACCTAGCCTGACACCAGGAAATCTTAAAAGGTTGAAAAATGAAAAAGGGCAAGTATAAATCAGATACAGTCAGATAAGTGAAGTGAAGCAGAAAAGAAATTATCTCAGTTTGAGAATTACAGAAGCATTTAAACAATTATTTTCTCTGGAAGCAGAAAGATGGTTTTTGTTTGGACCTTTGATTTGCCTCGGGCAATTAAATTCTCAGCAATTTTCTGGGAGGGGAAGCGTATTGTGTTGCTATTTTACTCTCCCACTTAAAAATATTAAAAATTTTTAAAATATAAAAAATATTGTTTAACATGTCTGTTTGAAAATAGTCACAATCAGAATCACAGTCTCAGAGTCAGAAATGACCTTTTGTGTTTGTTCTGTCTTACATCTGTCTCTGTGTACTAGGCACAACTTGAAGCAGTAATTTTTTTTAAATCTTTTTTTTTTTTTTAGTTTGAATCAACTTTTACTCCTATTCCAAAGCACACAAATTAGAAGGAGAAAAATGAAATGCAGTTTTGAGAAAGTGTTTAGTGTGGAGCCAGTTGGGGCTCTTCTTTTTAAACTCTGTTGGTGTATTTTAATTATAAATGAAACATCAAAAAAATAGCTAAATTGATAGTTTTTTTTTTTTAAGTTCTATCAGACTTGATCCCAACTAATTTCAGAATATTGGCAGAAAATTTAGGGATCCCAGATCTTTACTTTGATCTTCTTAAAAAAAAAAAAAAAGTATCTAACAACATTTCTGAAGATACGAGAAGGAAAGGATCCCCCTATGTTGTCCTCCTCGAAAGATGAAAAAATTGGCAAATGAATTAAGTTTGGGAAGAAGGCCGCTTGGCTTTTGTACATTGGACAGGAAGGAATAGGTCAAGCCAAAGTGTTCTCCTGGTAAGGAGACAGTGGTAGTGAGAAGAATTCTTGAGGGATGGAAAGAGGTAGGGTGCATAAGAAGCTGGAATCTAGCCTAGATCTACACATAATTTGGAGAGTTTGATTTCACACCAAATTGAGCCCAAGTGTAATGGAAGCTTGACCTTTTAGCAAATATCAATTAAGTTTCAGATTTCAGAAAAAAGCCTAAAAGAAGAAGAAACAGAGCCTTGGCAGTGGTGGTGGCTGACGAGTGATGGCTGCTGCTAATGGTGGCCACACAAATTGTACGGTCCTTTCCCATCTCTGACTCAGTTCAGTGATCCTGGATGCACTTTTAATTTGTGAAAGTTTATGGTAGCAGATATCATCATGAGTTCTTAGCTTTTTGAATGTCCCTCATGTTGAAATTAAAAAAAAAATTCCAGCAGAAATTTAAGAAATAGAAGGGAAAAGGAGTATTTTAATAAAATCATTTAATTAATTTTCCGTTTATTAAATTTTAATACCATGCAGTTTACAATCATACAAATAATTTAAAGGTGCAGTTAGTGATTTCACAAGCACCTATGATGCACTATCAGACCCATTTCTGCTTGATATAGTAGGAGTAGTTTCTGTTTACTACAAGTGAACCTTGACTGGTCCACCTTAGATTTAGGAATTCTATTTCTAGATACATAGCCTAAGGAAACACTTGAGTATGTGCCAGAAAGACATATACAAGCAGGTTCAGAGTGGCATGGTTTGTAACAACAACAACAAAAACATGACTGTATAGATGAATTAAAAAAAGTACAGTCATGCAATCTCTTGAATATTTCATAATAAATTAAAAATAATCAAACATACACATGAGATATAATATCTGCCCTTGATTAGCTTAACAGAATAGTGTTGTCTTTAAATGCAAAACTTTTGGAATCAGGCAGTTAGTGATGAGTTTCCTTTTTCTCAATTCTTAGTTATGTGTTCTTGAGATTCTTCTACCAGCTTTTCTTCTCTCTTTCTCTCCACGCTCTTCAGGGTCTTCTCACTCATTCCTACAATTTTAAATGGGTCTGCTTATGATTGTCAAAGCCATAGCCCTGAGTTTCTGACTCATGCTCAGCTGACTACTGGATACCTTTCCACTTAGTTGTGTTGAAGACATTTCAAATTCGTCAAGGCTATAAGTGAACTCATCTTCCCTCCAAAACCAGCTCTTCGTTCTGTGTTCCCTTTCTTGGTTTAAAGACAATGTCACTCCTTATTTCCCCAAGTAAGAAATCTAGGTATCATCCTTGCCTATATTCTCACCTTCACCCTCCACCCCCACCCCCGGTGGTCCCCACTAACACCCACCTTTCCCCCAGTGGTCCCCATTCGTAATCACCAAGTCCTTTCTCCTGGTTAGCTCCTCCTTCTTTATAGCTTAAAAATTTTGGCACCATTCTTACTGCCACTTTTCTTATATGGTTGCTATTGAAAAGCCTTTTAACTTGTTACCTTGTCTCTAGTATTACCCTAGCTATCCATTCTTCATACCACAGTCAAAGTGATCTTTCTAAAGCAAAAACAGCATTATGTCATTCTCTGCTTAAAATGCTTTAATGGCTCCCTGTTGCTCCTAAATATAACTTTCAGGCCTTTTACAATATGGCTTCCACTTACCTCTTTAGTTTCCCCACTTACTTCTTGTTCAAGCTCTACAAAGCAGTCATACTATGTCTTTCTGTTTCTTAAATACACTGTGATCTTTCTGATCTTCATGACTTCCCATGTATTTGTTACGTGTGGAGCACTTTTCTTCCCTTCCGATTCCTTTCCATTAGGTCTCAATAGTATCTTCTGGTAGCATTTTTCTCTAATATCCTCCTCCTTCTCTATGCTGCATGCCCTCTGTATGTATGTCTGTGTCTGTATGTCTAACAGACAAAACCTCTTAAAAAGCATAACCACCATATTATCTCATGTAACATATTTAACAATCATTTCTTAATATCATTTAATACCCAGTCTGTGTACAAACTTCCTTGATTGTTGCAAAACAGTCTTTTACTTGAATCAGAATCAAATAAGGCCCACGCACTACAATAGGTCAATTTGTTTTATCTATAACACTTTTGTTTCCTATTTTTAAATGCCATTTATTTTTGAAGAAGCTCATTCATTTGTCTGGTAAAATTTATTATATATCAGAGTCACTGATTGCAGCTTCATGGTGACATTTAGCACAGTCCTCTATCCACCAGATTTTCTATTTGCTAGTAGTTAAATATAAAGACTTGGTTAGATTCAGGTTATATTTTTAGTAAGGATATTTAATAGACAGTGCTGTGTACTTCCTATTATATCTCGTCAGGATACATATAAGGGCTGGCTGTCTTTTTTTTTTTTTAGGGCTCTTAAGATTGATCGGTCAGCTCACATGTTGCTGGTCTAATCCATCTACTATAAAGTTGCCCATTAACCTTTCATATAATGGTTTTAGCAGCCATTGATGACTCTTATCTAAACCCAGTATTTCATTAGAGTTGCACTATGATGATTTTCCTTATTCTTTCATAACACTGGCTTTATAATTGGTTACCCTGGAAGAGAATTAAAATATAAAAGACAGCATGAATGGTTGATTATTTTCCTTTAAAATTATGGTCTCCTGCTGTTGTAATCCCCCACGTGTCTGTCAGTTTGTCGTACTATGGGGCTTGTGTGTTGCTGTGATGCTGGAAGCTATGCCACCGGTATTCAAATACCAGCAGGGTCACCCATGGAGGACAGGTTTCAGCTGAGCTTCCAGAATAAGACAGACTAGGAAGAAAGGTCTGGCGGTCTACTTCTGAAAAGCATTAGCCAGGGAAAACCTTATGAATAGCAGTGGAACATTGTCTGATACAGGGCTGGAAATTGAGCCCCCCAGGTTGGAAGGCACTCAAAAGATGACTGGGGAAGAGCTGCCTGCTCAAAGTAGAGTCAACTTAATGATGGAGGTGCAGTAAAGCTTTCGAGACCTTCATTTTCTGATGTGGCACAACTCAAAATGAGAAGGAACAGCTGCAAATATCAATTAATAATCGGAACCTGGAATGTACGAAGTATGAATCTAGGAAAATAGTCAAAAATGAAATGGAATGCACAAACATCGATATCCTAGGCATTAGTGAGCTGAAATGGACTGGTATTGGCCATTTTGAATTGAACAATCATATAGTCTACTATGATGGGAATGACAACTTGAAGAGGAATGGTGTTGCATTCATTGTCAAAAAGAACATTTTAAGATCTATCCTGAAGAACAACGCTGTCAGTGATAGGATAATATCCATACGCCTACAAGGAAGACCGGTTAATACGACTATTATTCAAATTTATGCACCAACCACTAGGGCCAAAGATGAAGAAATAGAAGATTTTAATCAGCTGCTGCAATCTGAAATTGATTGAACATGCAATCAAGATGCATTGATAATTACTGGTGATTGGAATAAGAAAGTTGGAAACAAGAAGGATAAGGATCAGTAGTTGGAAAATATGGCCTTGGTGATAGAAACAATGCCAGAGATCGAATGATAGAATTTTGCAAGACCAATGACTTCTTCATTGCAAATACCTTCTTTCACCAACGTAAATGGCGGCTATACACATGGACCTCACCAGATGGAACACACAGAAATCAGATTGACGACATCTGTGGAAAGAGATGATGGAAAAGCTCAATATCATCAGTCCGAACAAGACCAGGGGCCAACTGTGGAACAGACCATCAATAGCTCATATGCAAGTTCAAGCTGAAACTGAGGAAAATCAGAGCAAGTCCGCGAGAGCCAAAATGTGACCTTGAGTATATTCCACCTGAATTCATAGACCATCTCAAGAATAGATTTGATGCATTGAACACTAGTGACTGAAGACCAGGTGAGTTGTGGAATGACATCAAGGACATCATCCATGAAGAAAGCAACTGATCACTGAAAAGACAGGAAGGAAAGAAAAGACCAAGATGGACGTCAGAGGAGACTCTGAAACTTGCTCTTGAGCATCGAGCAGCTAAAGCAAAAGGAACAATTCATGAAGTAAAAGAACTGAATAGAAGATTTCAAAGAGCCTCTCCAGAAGACAAAGTAAAGTATTATAATGACATGTGCAAAGAGCTGGAGATAGAAAACCAAAAGAGAAGAACACGCTCGGCATTTCTCAAGCTGAAAGAACTGAAGAAAAAATTCAAGCCTCGAGCTGCAATAGTGAAGGATTCCATGGGGAAAATATTAAATGATGCACAAAGCATCAAAAGAAGATGGAAGGAATACACAGAGTCATTATACCAAAAAGAATTAATTGATATTCAACCATTTCAAGAGGCAGCATATGATCAGGAACCGATGGTACTGAAGGAAGAAGTCCAAGCTGCTCTGAAGGCATTGGCAAAAAACAAGGCTCCAGGAATTGGTGGAATATCAATTGAGATGTTTCAACAAACAGATGCAGCGCTAGAGGCGCTCACTCGTCTATGCCAAGAAATATGAAAGACAGCTTCCTGGCCAACTGACTGGAAGAGATACATATTTATGCCTATTCCCAAGAAAGGTGATCCAACCAAATGTGGAAATTATAGAACAATATCATTAATATCACACGCAAACAAAATTCTGCTGAAGATCATTCAAAAATGGCTGCAGCAGTATATCGACAGAGAACTGCCAGAAATTCAGGCTGGTTTCCGAAGAGGATGTGGAACCAGGGATATCATTGCTGATGTCAGATGGATCCTGGCTGAACGCAGAGAATACCAGAAGGATGTGTGCCTGTGTTTTATTGATTATGCAAGGCATTTGACTGTGTGGATCATAACAAACTATGGATAACACTGGGAAGAATGGGAATTCCAGAACACTTAATTGTGCTCATGAGGAACCTTTACATGGATCAAGAGGAACTTGTTCAGACAGAACAAGGGGATACTGATTGGTTTAAAGTCAGGAAACGTGTGTGTCAGAGTTGTATTCTTTCACCATACCTATTTAATCTGGATGCTGAGCAAATAATCTGAGAAGCTGGACTATATGAAGAAGAATGGGGCATCAGGATTGGAGGAAGACTCATTAGTAACCTGCGTTATGCAGATGACACAACATTGCTTGCTGAAAGTGAAGAGGACTTGAAGCACTTACTAATGAAGATCAAGACCACAGCCTTCAGTATGGATTGCACCTCAACATAAAGAAAACAAAAACCCTCACAGCTGGACCAATGAGCAACATCTTGATAAACGGAGAAAAGATTGAAGTTGTCAAGGATTTCATTTTTCTTGGATCCACAATCAACACCTATAGAAGAAGCAGTCAAGAAATCAAAAGACGCATTGCATTGGGTAAATCTGCTGCAAAGGACCTCTTCAAAGTGTTGAGGAGCAAAGATGTCACCCTGAAGACTAAGGTGCGCCTGACCCAAGCCATGGTATTTTCAATCGCATCATATGCATGTGAAAGCTGGACAATGAATAAGGAAGGCTGAAGAAGAGTTGACGCCTTTGAATTGTGGTGTTGGCAAAGAATATTGAATATACCATGGACTGCCAAAAGAATGAACAAATCTGTCTTAGAAGTACAACCAGAATGCTCCTTAGAAGCAAGGATGGCGAGACTGCATCTTACATACTTTGGACATGTTGTCAGGAGGGATCAGTCCCTGGAAAACGACATCACGCTTGGCAGAGTACAAGGTCCGTGGAAAAGAGGAAGACCCTCAATGAGGTAGATTGACCCAGTGGTTGGAACAATGAGCTCAAGCATAACAATGATTGTAAAGATGGCGCAGGACCCGGCAGTGTTTCGTTCTGTTGTGGACAGGGGTCACTATGAGTTGGAACCGGCTCGACGGCACCTAAGAGCAACAACAAAGCTGTTGTAATCATCCCACAGGATGAGAGAACTGGAGGGTGGAGGTGGGGCGATGGAATCAACTCCCCCTCAAAGTTAAGTTCTGATATCAATGCTGATGATGCCATACACACACCAAGAGGTTAAAAGAGAATTATGACAGAATAATGAGGCTTTCTGGGGTTACCAGGGAAGGCCTCCAAGAAGGTAAAAAAAATGGTTTGAGAGAGTAAGATGGGGTGACAGGCTTTTGCTTTTATTATAGTTATGGAGTGGAGCTGGGGCGAGGGTTCCTGAATGCAGGCTGCTGCTTGCCTAGTTTAAACTTCCCACCTGCACCAAGGGTGGGAAGCATGGGCTTTTTTATCTGCTTGCTGAAATGTGGGGCAATAGGGGAAGAGGCGCCGTGGGGCTTGAAAGCTGTCTAGTGAAACATCAAAAGATAAAGTCAGATTCTTTATTACAATTACCCATGATGTCTGACTAATGACTGAAAAGTGTCATGTTTCATTGAAATGAATTTGAACTTCTTTAAGTAAGCAAGGTGTTTAGGAATACCTTGCTGAGGCTTGTATTGTGGCTTTATTATGTGCACAGACGTATGTGTTGTTGATTTATATTTTTGGTTATCTGTGAGGCAAGAAATTCTCAGAGTTCTTTACCCTAAAAGAACAACCTAAATAAGGAATTATTGCCGTCACTGGCTGGATGATTGGCAATAGTTAAGAGTTTGTAAAAACGTGCACATGGGGCCAATTGTTGGCCAGGACATCAATGCTAAGATGACTACATGAAGTTTAGCCAATTGAGTTGACCCTTGAGCTCCAGTAAAAGGATGAACAGTAGCAGCCCTTCACAGAGTCTCATCACCTGTGATGGTAGAACCGCTGTCTCTAAAGTATATGAACAGCTAATTCCAACTGTGAATATGGAGACAGAGTCTGGAGTGATGCAGCTACAATCCAAGCTGCCAGAATCTAGGAAGAAGCAAAGAAAAGTTCTCCCTTAGACCCTTCGGGGGAGCATGGTGCTGCTGACACCTTAGTTTTGGACTTTTAAACTTCAGAACTGTGAGAAAATACATTTCTATGGCTCTAAGTCATCAAGTTTGTGGCACTTTGTTACAGCAGCTCTAGGAAATCAATACATCCTCCTCATTTCTCCTCCCCTTGCCATCACCAAGCAACTACTGATCTGTTTTAAGTCATTATAAATTTATATTTTCCAGAATTTCATATAAATTAAATCATACAGTGTGTGCTCATTTTTGTCTGGTTTCTTTCAGCCTAATTTTTTTGAAATTCGTTCTATTTTATTTTTTTGGTATGCATCAATAGTTAATTCTTTTTTATTGCTGGATAGAAGTCCATCGAATGGATATACCACAGGTTTATTAAATCCATTCGCTGTTCTTAGACATTGGGTTGTTTCTAGTTTTTGGGTATTACAAATAAAGCCGCTACAAACATTTGCGTACATGTTTTGGGACATGTACTTTCATTCCTTTTTGATAAACACTTAGAAGTGGAATAGTTGGATTATATGGAAGGTTTTTTTTTTTTAATATGGTTAACTTTTTAAGAAGTTACCAAACAGTTTCAAAAGTGATCTATCACTTTACATTTCCACCAGTAGTATATTAACCCTTTAAAGGATAAATGTGTGGGGGGGGATTTTTTGGTGATGCCATGTTTTTTCACTAATGGAATGGATGTTGAATCATTGTTTGTAGTTTTTTATTTGAAAAAATGGGGTGCCAATTGGAAGCAGTCCATATTGGTCCCATTTTCCATGAAGTATGTCATAAACGTGGTACATATTTGTCCCATGGCACAGGAGGTGCATCGCAAATTGTTTTCACCCCCAAAATAACAAATTTATTTGAATATTTATGAATGCTTGTAACTGTACCTTCCCAATAACACAAAGGAAATAGAAAACATACTTGCAAGCCTTATCTTGCTGTACAGAAGCCAAAAGACCCAAAAGTTTTACACAATCACTCCTCCAGGAAGCACCCCCTCATATGAACGGTTCTCAACAGTCAAATGTGCCACAGACTAACTAACTTCCTTGTTTTCTAGGCATGATGCTAGAATGTACTGAAGCGTCTCAAAAGTCTGCCAATAAACCTCTGTTGTTGTTGTCAGGCGTCATTGAGTCAGTTTTGACTCATACTGACCCTATGTACAACAGGATGGTTCTGTGCCATCCTCACAATCATTTTGCATGAGCCCATTATTGTGGCCACTGTGTCAATCCATCTCATTGAGAGTCTTTCTCTTTTTCGCTGACCCTCTACTTTACCAAGCATAATGATCTTCTCCAGGGACTGATCCCTCCTGATAATATGTCCAAAGTTTGTGAGACAAAGTCTCACCATCCTTACTTTTAAGAAATATTCTGTTTCTTCCAAGGCAGATTTGTTCATCCTTCTGGCAGTCCATGATATACTTAACATTCTTCACCAACACCATAATTCAAAGGCATCAATTCTTCGGTCATCCTTATACATTGTCTAGCTTTTGCATGCATATTAGGTGATTGAAAACACCACGGCTTGGGTCAGGGGCACCTTAGTCTTCACTGTGTCAGAAAAAATTTGTCGATGTTCAACCATTTCAGGAGACACCATATGATCAAAAACTGGTGGTACTGAAGGAAGAAGACCAAGCTAACTGAAGATATTGGTGAAAAATAAGGCTTCAGGAATTGACAGAATATTTTGGTTATTAGGCCTTTACTTGATATATGGTTCCCGAAAATTATCTTCTAATCTGTAGGTTGTCTTTTCGCTTTGTCAATAAAGTCCTTTGATGTACAAAAGTATTTAATTTTTATGAGGTTCCATCTATCTATTTTGTCTTTTGCTGCTCAGGTTTTCATTATCATGTCTGATAATCTGTCACTATCTAGGATACGTTTTGAGATAATTTTTTCTGTGTGTGTGGTTTGAGGTACGGGTGGAAGTTCATTTTTTAACATATAGATATCCCATAATTCCAGCACCATTTGTGGCAAAACTCTTTCTCCACTAAAATGTCTGCACTTTTGTTAATAGTTAGTTGTTCATATATGTGTGGGCCTATATGTGGACTCCTTATTCTGTTTCATTGATCTATTGTTTTTAATTTATATGCCAATACCTGTCTGCTTGATTCTACATGTACTATAGGTAGTATTAGTCCTCTAATTTTGTAGTTCTGTTTCAAACTAGTTTTGAATAATATTGGTCTTTTCATTTCCGTACGGATTTTCAGATCAGTTTGTCAGTCTCTACAAAAAAGCCCCCAAGGATTTATACAGGGATTTTGTTGAATATAGAGATCAATATGTGGAAACTTGAAATCTTAGCAACTTTGAGTCTTTTGACCTATGAACATGGTATATATCTCCCATTTTTAAAATTTTCTCACAAAAAATGATTTGTTGTTTATAGTGTATGTGTACTTCACATACTTTGTCAAATTTATCCCTAAGTATTTCATATTTTTGATGCTATTATAAATAATATTTATTGGTATTTTCTTATTGTTTATTAGTATATAGTAATACAATTGATTTTTATATATAGATCTTATATCCTGCAACTTTGCTAAACTCATTATTAGTTCTAGTAGATTGTAGATTCCATTAGATTTTCTACATAGATGATCATGTTGTCTCAGAACAAAAACTGTTTTGCTTCTTCCTTTCCTATCTGGATGCCAATTATTTATTTTCCTTGCCGTAAAGCACCGGAGTCACAATCAACTTGATAGCAAAGGGCTTGGTTTTTTTGTTGTTTGCTTTTTGGTTTTAAAGCACTGGAAGTAACCCTCTACACAACATTGAAGTGATGAGAATGGTCATTATTGCCTTTCAGAGTTTCACCATTAAGTAGGATATTATTTGTAGGTTTTCCAAAGATGCCTTTTATCAAGTTGAGGAATTTTTTTTCTATTCCTAATTTGCTGAGAATTTCAAGAAATTTGTACATTTTATCTAAGTTGTCAAATGTATTGACAAAATGATTTTCATAATATTCCCTTATTCTTGTGAGATTTGTAGTCATGTTAACTCTTTCATTCCTGATATTTGTGTTCTCTCTCTCTCTCTTTCCTGATCAGCTTGCACAAAGATTTACCGATTTTATCAACCTTCTCAAAGAACCTGTCCTTTTTTTATTTGTTTCATTGTTTTTTTCTATTTTTTTCCATTTCCTTGATTTCCATTCTGATCTTCTTTAATTCTTTTTTCCTTTGACTTTGCGTTTATTCTCTCTCTGTCTTTAGTTTCTTAAGGTGGTGCCTGAGATACATGATTTGAAATCTTTCTTTCTAGTATAGATGTTTAGTGTTATAAATTTCCCCTAAGTAGTGCTTTAGCTGCATCTCACGAAATTTTGATATGTTTCATTAGTTCAAAATGTTTTCTAAGTTCCCTTTTTATTTTTATTTATTTATTTTTTTAATAAGGGTTACCTGGCAGTGCCTAATGTAGTTTCCCTGTCCTATAGGGTCACTATGAGTCGAAATCAACTTGACAGCAACAGGTTTGGCTTTTTAATGTAGTTTCCAATATTTGGCCTTTTTTTTCAGATATCTTTCTTTGCTTTGAAATACACATTGTCTGCTGTTGATATGCCAAACCAAACCAAACCTACTGCCGTCGAGTCAGAACTGCCCCATAGAGTTCCAGGGAGCACCTGGCAAATTTGAACTGCTGACCTCTTGGTTAGCAGCCGTAGCATTTAACCACTACGCAACCAGGGTTTCCTGCTATTGCTGTAGCCACTCCATATTTCTTTTGACTATTTTTATCAAGATACATATATACATATATATTTAATTTTAACCTATTTATATCAAAAGTGAATTGCTTGTCAGCAGCATATAGTTGGGCCTTCCTTTTTTTTTAATTCAATCTGACAATCTTCGCCTTTTAATTGGAGTGTTTAAGCTATTTAGATTTAATTTGTTGAATTTATTTGCATAAAGTTGTTCTTAATATTCCCTTTTATCCTTTTGATATTTGCAGAATTTGTTGCCCATGTCACTTCTCCCATTCCTGATATTGTTCATCTAAGTTTTCTCTTTTGTACGTAATCAGTCTTCCTAGAGCGTATGTGTATTAACCAAATCAGTTACTGTTGGGTCAGTTCCAACTTGTGGTGACCCCATGTGTGTCCAAGTAGAACTGTGTTGCATAGAGTTCTCAACGGCTGATTTTTTGGAAGTCGATCGCCAGGCCTTCCTTTCAAGGCACCTCTGGGTGGACTTGAACCGCCAACCTTTTGGTTAGTAGATGAGCATGTTAATCATTTGTGCTACCCAGGGACTCCTATATGTGCATTAGGCCGTGTGACTTTGTCTCCCAGCTTATTAATGCTGTTTTTTCTTTTAAGTTCTTTTTCCTCTTTTTGATCATTCCTGTCATTTTGGATAGTTTTATCACTGTGCCTTCATATCCTAATCTGTCATTTTATTCATCCAGTGTATTTTTCTCTTCAACATTATAGTTTTCATCTCTAGAAGTTCAATTCAAGTCTTTTAAATGTCTTCCATTTCTCTGCTTGATGTTTGAACATATGGAATACAGTTATAACTGTTTTACTGTCTTTGTCTACTAATTCTAGCATCTGTGTTGGTTCTGGGTCAGTTTTGATTGAATGCCTTTCCTCTTTTTTACGGGTCTTTGGATGCCTGTTATTTTTTCTTTTAATTGAATTCCAGATATTGTGGATTTTACCTCATTGTGTACTGGGTATTTTTGTATTTCTATAAATATTCTTTAGGTGTGTTCTGAAATGTAATAAAATTATTTGAAGCAGTGCATCTTTTTGCTGTTGCCTTTATGATTTGTTGGATGGAAATAGAGCAGCTTTTAGAATAGGGCTGATTTTCCTCCATCCAATGCCCTGTAAATTATGGACAAACTCCTCTGAGCACTCTACTCAATGCCCCATAAATTATGTTTTCCAGTTTGGCTGGTGGGAACAGCACTATTCCCAGCTCTGTGTGAGCTTTGCTACTATCCCCTCTAATCCTTCAGGGTGGTTCTTTCTTAGGTCTCAGTAGTTTCCTCACACATTGTTTATCTCCAGAATTCCCTCTCTTTGCAACTATCTCTTCTAGTGCTCTGTCCTGTGAATCTCTTGGTCTCCCTGGACTCACAGATGTGTGCTTTCAAATCAGAGAATCAATTGTTCTCCACCTGGACTTCCCCAACATTCCCTGTGGCACACCCTGGAAACTTCTCAAGGCAGCAAGCTAGGACAAGCCTAAGGATTACCTCATATGGGTCCTGTCCTTCGGGGATCATTGTCCTTCATTATCTGATGTCCAGTGTCTTGAAAACCACAGTTTCATGTATTTTGCCCATTTTTTTGGTTGCTTCAGGCAACAGGGTAAATCTAGTCCATGTCATTCTAGCTTAGCTGGAAGTGGAAGCCTCTCAGGTTTGTTTTAACAATTAAATGAAATAGCATATTAAAATACTTTTGAATATAAAGCTCCATACATGTACTCATTATTATCCAGAGTAATATTTAAAGTGAAAAATCCTCTTCTTATTCAAAAAGAGAACTCTGAAATTCTATTTTAATATAGACCTATTTATTCTGAATGTAAAAGTCATATATGTTTGTCATAGATTATTTGGAAAACAGAAGCACACATAAAAATATTAAAATCACCTATCACCACACCACCAAGAGGAAATCACTAATAACATTTTGTAACATATACTCCTAATTAACTTTTTCAGGGATTCTTCCACCTCAGTGGATTTTTTTTGTGTGTGTGTGACATGAACTGCTTTTCAAAACATGATTTTCAATGGATGGATTAAAATTTATTTGTGGATCTACAATATTTTATTTAAGCATTTTCCTTTAAAGGGGGTGTTTAGATCATTTTGAATTTTTGCTGCTATAAATATTTATTCATATTCTGATTATTTATTTAAAATAGATTAGTAGATGTATATTTATGGGTCAGCCTTCTTGTTACAAACAAAGGAAACTGATAGCATTTGTTCATGAAAGGGTGCTCCTTTCTTTTGCAGTAGATGGAATACTTTGTCTTGTGGGGTTAGAGTAGATTGGTGCTAAAGATCATTTTGCCATGCTGCATTGTAACACTACAGGAATAAATAAACTTCATTTAGTCAAAACACCTCTTTGAATTCATGCTAGTTAATTGAAAGCCCTATAACCGGATGGAAGATTCTGAAAGATTAATGAAGGTTGTTGAGGAAGCTGGCAGGCTGTGGTCCAGATGCTGAGATAATTTTCGCTGCTCTCTTTTTCACTTTCACTATGTTAGAATAAAAATATCAGTGGAAAAAGATCAACTCAGTACAAAATATACATGAAAAGCCTGATGCGTCTATAACTATTGGAGTTATGGCCTGTGAACAGACAGTTGGGGTTGAAACTCTGACACTTCCACTTATCCCCAGTGGTGCAATGGTTAAGCGCTTGGCTGCTCACCAAAAAGTCAGCGGTTTGAACCTACCAGCTGCTCCATGGGAGAAAAGACCTGGCGATCTGCTCCTGTAAAGATTACAGCCTAGGAAACCCTACGGTGCAGTTCTACTCTGTCCTTTAGGGTCACTATGAGTTGGAACTGACTTGAAGGCACACAACAACAACAACCATTAATTGTCTCAACTACTTAGTCTCTATAAGCCCCAGTTTCTGCATCTATAAAATAGGCATGGTTGTAATATGTACAGCAAATGACTGTTGTGAGGATTTAATGAGATAGTAAAGGTATAGCACTTAGAATAATACTTGACACACAGTGAATGGTTAAGGTATAGTATTGACAATCTTCTACAAGGATTTTATTAAAAAGCTACTTTTTCTTAGTGTCTTTAGTTATTTAGTACTGCTATAACAGAAATACCACAAGTGGATGGCTTTAACAAGGAGAAATTTATTCTCACAGTCTAGGAGGCTAGTAGTCTGCATTCAGGGTGCCAACTTCAGGGGAAGGCTTTCTCTCTCTGCTGACTCTAGGGGAAGATCCTTGTCATTAATCTTCCCATGGTCTAGGAGCTTCTCAGTGCAGAAATCACAAGTCCAAAAGATGCACTGTGCTCCAGGCTCTTCTTGCTTAGTGGTAGTGAGGTCCCTCTCCTCTCTGATCCCTTCTCTTTTTGTATCTCAAAAGAGGTTGACTCAAGATATAATCTAATCCTGTAGATTGTGTCCTGCCTCATTAACATAACTGCCTCTAATCCTGCCTCATTAGCCTCATAAAAGTTAGGATTTACAAAACATAGGTAATGACATCAGATCACAAAATGGAGGGCAGCCACACAATACTGGGCATCATGGCTTAGCCAAACTGACATACCTTTTTTGGAGACACAATTCAATCCATAACACTTAGTAAGCAATTATTATTTATTGAATGAAGCAGAGGGTTAGTTTCTGGTACTAAGGAAAACAAAGTTCAAGTTACAGTCTTATGGACCACTCAATTTTACTTGGTCTCCTGGTCACAGACTATATTATGAATCAAGAAATTTTATAAGGGAACTTTCAATCTCTTGTCTAGCATGAGAATCCCTGTTAAAACCTCCTTGACAGCTGGTCCCACTGTCTTTCCCTGAGCATCCTCACTACAAAAAGCCAGCTTTGTACCTGAAATGGTATGATTCATTGTGGAGCAGACCTACAGGCTACAGGGAAAAAAAAAAAAAACAAACAAAAAAAACTGCTCAGGTTTTATATTCATATCCATTTTTTTATAATTACTACCTCTGCCTTCAGGTACCCCCACGAGCAAATTAACTGCCTCCTCTTTTATGTACACTATAACTTAGTTTCCACTCCTTCTAGCATTTCAGTAGATATTCTTTAATCCTTCCCTAATACAGAAAAGATATTCTTATCTTTCACCATCTTAGGTGCCTCCAATTGTTCAGCACTAAATCAGGCACACAAAGGAAGCCTAAGCTATTGCCTCCCTGCTCAAGGTGATTAAAACCCAACAGAGAAGAGATTTACACAGGTGAAATAATTAAGAAGATGTCAAAGTGAAATATAGTGGCAGATGAAGCTGGAAGGTGTTAGGCTGAAATGGAGAATAGTTTGGGAGAAAAGCAAGGAAGGTGTTAGAGCGGTTAGTTGTTTGATCAACCTTCAGAGAAGTGCTTGAAGCATTAATGGATTCATCTAAACACCAGCCTTTTCCCAGTTTGCCATGGGCTTTTTTTTTTTAAAGAGTAGAGGGAATAAATCCATCTAATAAATCTTAAAGGAATAGCCAACAGGAGAAATGAAGTAATTATTAACTCTGTACTGCCAAGGTCAGCTATACCTTGAGCTCCCACCAATCCTAGAAGTTCTACTAAGAGTCTTCTTCAATTGTAATCAGTTGTTTTTCTTTTCTTCTGTATTCAGACCTCCAACCCCACATGCTTACTGCCACTTAAGCCGATTGATGTTAAAGACTGTTTTGCCAGGTTGCATTTTTTGTAACAACATGTATAAATAAACATCAGCAAGAAAGAACACTGCTTTGTATTCATACTAGTGCATTGAAAAATTCATAAGAATTAGGAAGAATCTGTGATATTAAGGAATATATTCTGGCTTTTTCATTCTAAGAAGTGATATCACCACAATAGAACTATCCCAGCTTGCTGCCTCTTTGTCCCATCATCACTGTTTGATCGATTCCCTATTTATTCTATCATTGTTATTATATTGTTCTTTAATCCTTTGAGCAGTTTCTTGTAATACTTGGACATATTTTTAATAGCTGCTTTGAAGCCTTTGTTTGCTAAACTTAACATCTGAACCCACTCATATTGGCGTTCTATTATTTTCCCCCTAAGTATGACACCCATTTTCCTTTTATTATGTGTAGTAGTTTTTGGATGAAAATTAGATACTTAAAATAAAATACGGTAGCAACTCTAAATTCTGTTTTATCTTTCACAGTGTTATTGGTTTTGCTTTTTAGTAATTTGTTTGGGCTAAAATGGCAAAATCTGTCTTCTCAATGATGTGCAGATGATGATGTCTCTTCTAAATTTTTATTCCTCTTTTTAAGTTTTAGCCTGGCTTCAAAGGAGTTGCCCCCTATATCTGCATAGCTTAGTGGTCAAACAATGATTGGGGCAGATGTTGTGCTTAAATATCTAAAGCCTGTAAAATTTCTACCTTCTGCTGATTAATGTGTTTGGGTTGGTGAACTCCTTCAAACTTGTTGACAATTTATAAGACTCCCTAGGCTTTTACTTTTCATGAACTCTCTCTAGTCTGTGACATGTGTGGAGAATTTATTGAAGCCTTTCTTGTGGATCTCTTCTTTCCACGTTCTGCTCATCAAATTTCTGGCTAGTTTGCCAGTTATTTAAACCAAAAGAGCAAACTCAAGCTAGCAAAACTCTGAGTTTCCCTGTTAGTTCCTAACCAAGTGCCCACTTTTAGCCAGGAAAGCTATGTCTTTCTATTTATACCCACACTCAAAACTGAAATATGCCTCCTCTGGTAGCAAAGTTGCTAGGTTTCGTGGCCAGCCCCATGGTAGTGAAACAACTATTCCCATAGACAGAGATGGGGGTGGTGGGGTGGATGGGAGCAGGTCCAGAAAATCACTCACCACTTTTCTTTCCTTTTTTTTTTAATCAAACCTTTGGCACTCTTCAAGAACAAACATTTCTTAATTTGTTGCCTTCCTTTTGTAGTACTTTGTAACATTTATTTTTGAAAATGTAGCATAGTTTTGTACTTTTTTTTTTTGTGAAAAGGAGTTGCCAAACTCTTCATGTTATCACCACTGGTACATATTCACTAAAAGAAAACAAAAATGATAGCCTTTATTTTATTTTATAATTTTTATTGTGCTTTAGGTGAAAGCTTACAAATCAAGTCAGTCTCTCACACAAAAATTTATATGCACCTTGCTACATACTCCCAATTACTCTCCCCCTAATGAGACAGTCCGCTCCCTCCCTCCACTCCCTCTTCTTGTGCCCATTTCGCCAGCTTCTAACCCCCACTACCCTCTCATCTCCCCTCCAGGCAGATGTCAATACAGTCTCGTGTCCACCTGATCCAAGAAGCTCATTCCTCACCAGCATCCCTCTCCAACCCATTCTCCAGTCCCATCCATGTCTGAAGAGTTGGCTTCAAGAATGGTTCCTGTCCTGGGGCAACAGAAGGTTGGGGGCCATGACCACCAGGGTCCTTCCAGTCTTAGACCATTAAGTCTGGTCTTATGAGAATTTGGGGTCTGCATCCCACTGCTCTCCTGCTCCCTCAGGGGTTCTGTGTTGTGTTCCCTGTCAGGGCAGTCATCAGTTGTAGCTGGGCACCATCGAGTTCTTCTGGTCTCAGGATGATGTAGTTTCTGGTTCATGTGGCCCTTTCTGTCTCTTGGGCTTGTAATTACCTTGTGTCCTTGATGTTCTTCATTCTCCTTTGATCCAGGTGGGTTGAGACGCATTGATGCATCTTAGATGGCCCCTTGCTAGCGTTTAAGACCCCAGACACCACTCTTCAAAGTGGGGTGCAGAATGTTTTCTTAATAGATTTTATTATGTCAATTGACTTAGATGTCCCCTGAAACCATGGCCCCCAAACCCCTGCCCCTCCTACACTGGCCTTCGAAGCATTCGTTTTATTCAGGAAACTTCTTTGCTTTTGGTTTAGTCCAATTGTGCTGACCTCCCCTGTATTGTGTGTTGTCTTTCCCTTCACCTAAAGTAGTTCTTATCTACTATCTACTTAGTGAATACCCCCTTCCACCCTCCCTCCCTCCCCCCTCTCGTAACCATAAAAGAATGTTTTCTTCTCGGTTTAAACTATATCTCAAGTTCTTATAATTGTGGTCTTTGTCCTTTTGCAACTAATTAATTTCACTCAGCATAATGCCTTCCAGGTTCCTCCATGTTATGAAATGTTTTACAGATTCCTCACTGTTCTTTACTGATGCATAGTATTCCATTGTGTGAATATACCATAATTTATCCATTCATCCGTTGATGGGCACCTTGGTTGCTTCCAACTTTTTGCTATTGTAAACAGTGCTGCAGTAAACATGGGTGTGCATATATCTGTTCATGTAAAGGCTCTTATTTCTCTAGGATATATTCCAAGAAGTGTTATTGCTGGATCATATGGTAGTTCTATTTCTAGCTTTTTAAGGAAACGCCAAATCGACTTCCAAGGTGGTTGTACCATTTGACATTCCCACCAGCAGTGTATAAGTGTTCGTCTCTCTACAACCTCTCCAACATTTATTATTTTGTGTTTTTTTTGAATTAATGCCAGCCTTGTTGGAGTGAGATGAAATCTCATTGTAGTTTTGATCTGCATTTCTCTAACGGTTAATTATTGTGAACGTTTCCTCATGTATCTGTTAGCTACCTGAATGTCTTCTTCAGTGAAGTGTGTATTCATATCTTTTGCCCATTTCTTAATTGGGTTATTTGTCTTTTTGTAGTTGAGTTTTTGCAGTATCATTTAGATTTTAGAGGAAATGTCATAGCTAAAAACTTTTTCCCAGTCTGTGGGTAGTCTTTTTACTCTTTTGGTGAAGACTTTGGATGAGCATAGGTGTTTGATTTTTAGGAGCTCCCGGTTATCTAGCTTTCCTTCTGCATTCTTAATAATGTTTTATATACTGTTTATGCTATGTATTAGGGTTCCTAACATTGTCTCTATTTTTTCTTCTATGATCTTTATCATTTTAGAATTTATATTTAAGTCTTTGATCCATTTTGAGGTAGTTTTTGTTCATGGTGTGAGGTATGGGTCTTGCTTCATTTTTTTGCAGAGGGATATCCAGTTATGCCAGCACCATTTGTTAAAAAGATTGTCTTTTCCCCATTTAACTGATTTGGGGCCTTTCTCAAATATCAACTGCTCATATGTGGTTGGATTTATGTCTGGATTCTCAATTCTGTTCCATTGGTCCATGTATCTGTTGTTGAACCAGTACCAGGCTGTTTTGACTACTGAGGCAGTATAATAGGTTCTAAAGTCAGGTAAAGTAAGGCCTCCCACTTTGTTTTTCTTTTTAAGTAATGCCTTATTTATCTGGGGCCTCTTTCCCTTCCATATGAAGTTGGTGATTGGTTTCTTCATCTCATTAAAGAATGTCATTGGGATTTGGATCGGAATTGCATTAACTGTATAGACCACTTTTGGCAGAATAGATATTTTTATAACGTGAAGTCTTCCTTTCCATGAGCAAGGTACGTTCTTCCACTTATGTAAGTCTCTTCCGGTTTCTTGCAGAAGTGTACTGTAGTTTTCTTTGTATAAGTATTTTACATCTCTGGTAAGATTTTTTCCTAAGTATTTTATCTTCATGGGGGCTATTGTAAATGGCATTGATTTGGTGATTTCCTCTTCAATGTTCTTTTTGTTGGTGTAGAGGAATCCAACTGATTTTTGTATGTTTATCTTGTATCCCAATACTCTCCTGAACTCCTCTATCTCAGTAGTTTTCTGGAGGATTCCTTAGGGTTTTCTGTGTATAAGATCATGCCATCTGCAAATAGAGATACTTTTACTTCTTCCTTGCCAATCTGGATGCCCTTTATTTCTTTATCTAGCCTAATTGCTCTGGCTAGGACTTCCAGTACAATGTTGAATAAGAGTGGTGATAAAGGGCATGTTTGTCTGGTTCCTGATCTCAGTGGGAATGTTTTCAGGCTCTCTCCATTTAGAGTGATGTTGGCTGTTGGCTTTGTATAAATGCCCTTTATTATGTTGAGGAATTTCTCTTCTATTCCTATTTTGTTGAGAGTTTTTATCATGAATGAGTGTTGAACTTTGTCAAATGCCTTTTCTGCATCAATTGATAAAATCATGTGATTCTTGTCGTTTGTTTCATTTATGTGGTGTATTCCATTAATTGTTTTTCTAATGTTGAACCATCCCTGCATACCTGGTATGAATCCCACTTGGTCATGGTGAATTATTTTTTTGATATGTTGTTGAATTCTATTGGCTAGAATTTTGTTGAGGATTTTTGCATCTACATTCATGAGGGATATAGGTCTATAATTTTCTTTACTTGTGGCGTCTTTACCTGGTTTTGGTATCAGGGATATGGTGGCTTGATAGAATGTTTGGGAGTATTACATCCTTTTCTATGCTCTGAAATACCTTTAGTAGTAGTGGTGTTAACCCTTCTCTAAAAGTTTGGTAGAACTCTGCAGTGAAGCCACCCAGACCAGGGCTTTTTTTTTTTTTTGTTGGGAGGTTTTTGACTACCTTTTCAATCTCTTCTTTTGTTATGGGTCTATTTAGTTATTCTACCTCTGTTTGTGTCAGTTTAGGTAGGTAGTGTGTTTCTAGGAATTCATCCATTTCTTCTAGGTTTTCAAATTTGTTTGAGTATAGTTTTTCATAGCAATCTGATACAATTCTTTTAATTTCAGTTGGGCCTGTTGTAATATCACCCATTTCATCTCTTATTCGGGTTATTTGCTTCCTCTCCTGTTTTTCTTTTGCCAGTTTGGCCAGTGTTTATTAATTTTGTTGATTTTTTCAAAAAACCAGCTTTTGGTCTTGTTAATTCTTTCAATTGTTTTTCTGTTTTCTATTTCATTTAGTTCAGCTCTAATTTTTAGTATTTGTTTTATTCTGGTGCCTGAGGGTTTCTTTTGTTGCTCTCTTTCTATTTGTTCAAGTTGGAGGGATAATTCTTTGATTTTGGCCCTTTCTTCTTTTTGGATGTGTGCATTTATTGATATACATTGGCCTCTGAGCACTGCTTTCACTGTGTCCCAAAGGTTCTGATAGGAAGTGTTTTCATTCTCATTGGATTCTCTGAATTTCTTTATTCCATCCTTAATGTCTTCTAGAATGCAGTCTTTTTCGAGCAGGGCATTGTTCAGTTTCCAAGTGTTTGTTTTCTTTTCCCTGGTTTTCCTGTTATTGATTTCAACTTTTACGGCCTTGTGGTCAGAGAAGATGCTTTGTAATATTTCAGTGTTTTGGATTCTGCTCAGGCTTGCTTTATGACCTAATATGTGGTCTATTCTAGAGAATGTTCCATGTGTACTAGAAAAGAAAGTATACTTGGTTGCTGTTGGGTGGAGTGTTGTGTATATGTCTACGAGGTCAAGTTGGTTGATTGTGGCATTTAGATCTTCCGTGTCTTTCTTGAGCTTCTTCCTGGAAGTCCTGTCCTTCACTGAAAGTGGTGTGTTAAAGTCTCCTACTATTATTGTGGAGCTGTCTATCTCACTTTTCAATGCTGATAGAGTTTGTTTCATGTATCTTGCAGCCCTGTCATTGGGTGCATAAATATCTAATATGCTTATATCTTCTTGGCGTATTGTCCCTTTAATCATTATATAGCGTCCTGCCTTATCTTTTCTAATGGATTTAAAGTCTATTTTGTCAGAAATTAATATTGCCACTCCCGTTCTTTATTGATTGTTGTTTGCTTGATATATTCTTTTCATCCTTTGAGTTTTAGTTTGTTTGTGTCTCTAAGTCTAAGGTGTGTCTCTTGTAGGCAGCATATAGACAGATCTTGTCTTTTAATCCATTCTGCCACTTTCTGTCTCTTTTTTGGTGCATTTGGTCTATTTACATTCAGAGTAATTATGGATAGGTATGAATTTAGTGCTATCATTTAGACTTTTTTTTGTGTGTGTTGACAGTTTCTTTTTCCCACTTTATTTTATGTGCTGAGTAGATTTTCTTTATATATTGTCCCTTCCTCATATTTGGTGTTGTTAATTTTGTTTCTGCTGAGTCTGTATTTTTCCCATGTATTTTATTTTGATGAGTAGGATAGTTTGTCTCCTTTGTGGTTAGCTTATTTCTTACCCCTATTTTTCTAAATTTAAAACTAACTTTTATTTTTCTGTATCACCGTATCTTCTTCTCCATATGGAAGGTGTATGATTACATTTCCTAGTTTCTTTTTATTATTTTAATGTTGTCTTCTTTTTTATATTAACATCGCTATTACCCTGTTTTGGGCTTTTTTTTAATATAATCTTCCTTTTTTTTTTTTGATTTCCCTGTCTCGGTTGACTTCTGGTTACTCTGCCCAGTGTTCTAGTCTTGGCTTAATACCTGATATTATTGATTTTCTAACCAAAGAACTCCCTTTAGTATTTCTTGTAGTTTTGGTTTGGTTTTTACGAGCTCCTTCAGCTTGTGTTTATCTGGAAATGTCTTAATTTCACCTTCATATTAAGGAGATAGTTTTGCTGGATATATGATTCTTGGCAGGCAATTTTTTTTTTCCTTCAATTTTTTTAAATATGTCATCCCATTGCCTTCTTGCCTGTGTGTTTTCTGCTGAGTAGTCCGAGCTTATTCTTATTGGCTCTCCTTTGTAGGTGACTTTTCATTTATCCCTCGCTGCTCTTATAATTTTCTCTTTATCTTTTGTTTTGGTAAGTTTGATTATAACGTCTTGGTGACTTTCTTTTAACATCTACCTTATTTGGAGTTTGATGAGCATCTTGGATAGATATCTTCTCACCTTTCACAACATCAGGGAAGCGTTCTGCCAACAAATCTTCAACAATTTTCTCTGTATTTTCTGTTATCCCTCCATGTCCTGGTACTCCAATAACTCATAAGTTATTTCTCTAGATAGATATCCACATGATTCTTAAGGTTTCTTCATGTTTTTAAAATTCTTTTATCTGATTTTTCTTCAAATATTTTAGTGCCAAGTGAGTTATCTTCAAGTTCAGAAATTCTAGCTTCTATTTGCTCAATTCTGCTCCTCTGACTTTCTATTGAGTTGTCTACTTCTGTAATTTTATTGTTAATCTTCTGAATTTCTGATTGCTGTCTATGGATTTTTTCAGCTTATTAAACTTTTCGCTATGTTCCTGAATAATCTTTCTAATGTCTTCAGTTGCTTTATCTGTGTGTTCCTTGGCTTTTTCTGCATATTGCCTCATTCCCTTCCTGATGTCTTGAAGGGTTCTATATATTAAACTTTTTATTCTGCATCTGGTAATTCCAGGAATGCACTTTCATCTAAAAGACCCCTGGATTCTTTGTTTTGAGAGCCTGTTGAGGTGATCATGGTCTGTTTCTTTATGTGACTTGATATTGACTGCTGTCTCCAAGCCATCAATAAGGTATTGTATTAGTTTATGCTTGCTTACTGTGTCGTAGCTGCTTGCTTTGTTTTGTTTTGGTATACCTCTACGGTTTGCTTGAGTGAGCTAGCTTGATTATTTTTGCCTTTGGAGCTCTGGTGTCCTGTCCCCAGCTGGCTAGAGCTGTTATCAGATATATTAGTCTAGGAGTCCATTCAGTTTTCTTATATGAATTCTTATCATGTTTCCAGGTAGCTGATCATCAAGTGTATGGTACAGGCTCTGTCCTACCGTCTTGGAGGGCCAGTGGTGACTGGTGTATATACTGGTATCTGATTGCAGCAGGGAGTCATGCTCTGAACAAGGCAGGGGGCTGAGAACTGACCACCAAGTGTCTCTGAAGAAAATGTGTCTCTGTTCCCTAGAGCAAGCTATTGGGCGTGTTCTGCGGGAGGACTGTGGGCACCCAATATTTTTGGTTGTAAGGGCTAGGAGGTACTAGTTATCTTGGGACCCCTGTCTTGGGTGGCTGGGTGACCTGAGTGGAGCTTCCAGTCCTTCGGTCCCTGATGTGGGTAGGTGAGGACCTTGTTTAATAGGCAAAGCAATGTCAAACTTCAAACACCCACCTCTCCACTGCACAGCTGAAACAGTTGGAGTTTGCCAACAAGGGCCTATTCTCCCGAAATAAGCCCACACAGGCCCATGCAGAAGGGAAAGGTGCTCAAGGTCCACGGACAGTTTATGCCTGGACAAGAGCTGCTTCTGTCCTGAGTTCCCCCGGTTAATGGAGCTAGCAAATTATCTTTTTCCCCCATTTGCAAATTTTTTCCTTCCCTAAGGCTGTGAGGATGGCTCTAGGTGCTCACCAGGGTCTATCTCAGGCCCAGGGATTCAGCTGCTGAGGCTGCCTTGGGGGTGGGGAGCTGCGGTAAAATATACGCAAGTACTTAGCTTTTGCTGAGAGCACCGTTTTCTTCAGGTTCCAGAGGTGTGACTAGCCTGTGTGGCTGGATGCTTCTCCCTGAGGAAACTGCAGCCGAATGCTAGTACCCATCCACTGCCGCTGCTGCTGCCACTCAGGGAATGGTGCCTGAGGGCTCTCCGCCATTCAGGTCCGGCAACTCCTCTCCACTTCTGAAAGATCTCTTCCTCCCCCTCCCCTCAATTCATTGTCTAAGCTTGCCTTTGGTGCTCAGGGCTCCCAGATTGTCACAAATATACTGGTTTCACTTGTTTTTGCAGGTCTTTGTTGTAAAGAGGGCTTGCCGCAAGCCTCTGTCTATTCTGCCACCTTGGCTCCCAAGATCTTTTTTTTTTAACTTCTGTTTAGACCTCTTCCTTGACCCATGAGTCTTTTGGAACATGCCATTTAATTTCCAGACCTTTGAGGGATTTTCCAGCCACCTTCTTGTTATTTATTTTTAGTTGAATTCCATTATAGTCTAAGAACAAACTTAGAATGGTTTCTATTCTTTTAACTTTGTTAACTTGTGTTTTATGCTCAGATATGATCTATCATGTTGAATGTTCCATGTGACCTTGAGCAAAATGTGTATTCCCTTATTGAGGAATATTCTATAAATGTCAATTTGAACAAGTTGATTGATACTGTTGTTCAGTAATATATATTCTTACTAATTTTCTGCCTACTTGAGCTATCAATTACTCACATTAAAAAAAAAAAAAAACCCAGTGCCCTTGAGTCAATTCCAACTCATAGCGACCCTATAGGACAGAGTAGAACTGCCCCATAGAGTTTCCAAGGAGTGCCTGGTGGATTTGAACTGCTGACCCTTTGGTTAGCAGCTGTAGCACTTAACCACTACACCACCAGGGTTTCCATTAGTGGTGCTAAAATCTCTAACTGTAGTAGCTTTGTTTTTTTCTCTTTTCAATTCTATCATTTTGCCTCATATATTTGTCATTCTTTTGTTAGGTGAATGCATGTTTAGGATTGTTATGTGTTCTTGCACAATTGACCTTTTTATCCTTGATCCTGATAATTCTTTATCCCTGATAATCTTCCTTATCTTGAAGTCTACTCTGTTTAATATTAATATTGCAGATTCATCTTCTTTGATTAGTGTTATCATGGTATATCTTTTTCCATTTTTCACTCTTAACCTATCTAAGTGTATATATGTAACATGGATTTCTTGTAGGCAGCATATAGTTGGGTCTTACTTTTTTTATTCATTCTGGAAATCTCTTTAAATTGGTGTTTTTACCCCATTCACATTTAAAATGGTTGATTGGCTATATCTGGATTAATAATAGATATACTTGGATTAATATCTAGCATGTTTTAACCGTTTTTTATTTGTTGCATTTGTTCTTCATTTCTAACTCCCCTCTCCTTTTTTGCTATCTTTCCTTGTTTTAATGTAGCATTTTTTGTGATTTCATTTTATTTCCTCTTTTAGCATATCAATTATACTTCTTTAGTGTTTTCCAATTTTTGTCATAGAATTTACAACGTATGTTTTTAACTAATCTAAGCTCACTTTCAAATAATACTGCACTACTTCATGAATATTGCAGATATTTTGTAAGAGTACTCTCAATTACTCCTTCCTGTCTTCTGTAACATCGCTGTCATTCAGTACATTTATCTGTATAGTATAATCACTCAACACATTGTTGCTAGTATTTTTTAAATGAAGCAGTTAACTTTTAAATCATTTAATAACAACATAAATAAAAGGTTTTATCTTACCTTCTGTCTTAATTATCTAGTGCTGGTATAACAGAGATACTACAAATAGGTGGCTTTAACAAACAGAAATTTTTTTTTCTCAAAGTTCAGGAAGCTAGAAGTCTGAATTCAGGGCACTGGTTCTAGGGGAAGGCTTTCTCTCTCTCTGTTGGTTCTAGAGGAAGGTCCTTGAACCTTCCAAGCTTCTGTTCCTGAGAGATCTTCATGTGGCTTGGCATCACCCTTCTCCCATCTCTGCTTTCTTAGCTTATTTAATCTCTTTTATATCTCAGAAGAGATGGACTGAAGATACACCCTGTACTAATCCTGCCTCAATAGCATAACAAAGACAGCCCATTCCCAAATGGGATTATAACCACAGGCATCCAGGTTAGGATTTAGAACAAATATTTTGGAGGGACAAAATTCAATCCATAATACCTTCTTGTGGTCCTTTTCCTTTGCTTTTCTTTATGTAAATCCATGCTTCTGAACTATATACTTTGATTTCTCACTGAAAGACTTTATTTTTTAACATTTCTTACAGGCCAAATTGACTAGAAATTTATTATGTCAGTGTTTGTTTATTTTTGTTTTCCTGAGAAAGTCTTTATTTCTCCTTCATTTTGGAGGATACTTTTTCCAGATATAGAATTCAAGATGGTGTTTTATTTTTTTCAATACTATGATTATTTCACTGTACTCTATTCAGGTTTGTGATGAGGAATCTGTTCTTTTTTGTTGTTGTTGTTGTTCCTCTCTTGGGAAGGTGTCTTTCTCCTTTGACTTCTGTCCATATTTTCTCTTTGATATTCATTATCTGTAGTTGGAATATAAGGTGCTCTGGTGGTGCAGTGGTTAAGCACTCAGCTGCTAAACAAAAGGTTAGCTCCTCAGGAGAAAGATGTGGCAGTCTGCTTCTGTAAAGATTTGTAATTGTTGTTGTTGGTTGCCATCGAGTCGATTCCGACTCATAGCAGCCCTATAGGACAGAATGGAACTGCACCATAGGGTTTCCAAGGAGCAGCTGGTGGATTTGAACTGCCAGCCTTTTGATTAGCAGCTGAGCTTTTAACCCCTACACCACTAGGGCTCCTCCTTAAAGATTACAGCCTTGGAAACTCTATGGGGCAGTTTTACTCTGTCCTATAGGGTTGTTATGAGTTGGAATTGACAGCACACAAAACAACAACAGTTTGAATATAATATTCTTACTTTCTTCTGTCTGTCTGTTTGTTTCTCTATCTCTCTCTGTTTTGGTATTTATCCCACTTGGTGCTCCCTAAATTTCCTACTTCTGGGGTCTGAGGTCTGTCATTAAGTTTGGGAAGCTCTCCACCATAATTACTTCAAATATTTCTTTGGCTCCATTCTCTGTTCTCTAGTTTTCCAATTATACATGTGTCACACTACTGAAATTGTCCCACAGTTCTTAGATGTTCTGTTGTTTTTACTTGTTTTTATTATTTTTTCTCTGCATTTCAGTTTGAGAAATGTAAATTGACCTTTTGTCAAGTTCGCTAATTCTGTCCTCAGCAGTGTTGAATTGATTTATGGGCCAATCAAAGGCATTCTTCACTTTTTACATGGTTTTTGATTTCTAACATTTCCTTTTGATTCTTTCTAAGAGTATACATCTCTCTATTTACATTACTCCTATGTTCTTGCATGTGTTTACTTTTGTCCATTAGAATCCTTAACATATTAATCATAGTTATTTTAAACTCCATGTCTGATAATCCCAATGTCTGTGTCATATCTGAGTTTGATTCTGATGATTGCTTTGTCTCAGCAGACTGTAGTTGTATTGCCTTTTGGCATGCTTTGTAATTGTTTTTGAAGCTTGGACACGTTATATCAGGTAATAGGAAATGAAGTAAATAGATCTTTAGTGAGAATTTATGGTAATCTGGTCAGTAGTGTGAAGTGTTTAATGTTGGCAGTAGTTATAGGTGCCTTGTCTAGCATTCTGTTTTTGTTTCTCTTCTTGACTTTGGGTTTCCTTAAGTACCCCTTAATGGAAGTGATCAGTTTCTTGAAGCTCTTTCAGCTAAACCACTGTTCTTACACTGGAGCACTGTGGGTGTGATGGAAAGAGGTGGAGGAAAGGGGCACTGGGGCACTGAAATCTTCTGATTAGATCTTAAAGTTTTAGTGGGCCTGTTTCTTGGGGCTGTGAATTTCATAAGTTTTGCTCCAGTGGTACCACTTTTCTTTTCTATTTTTTTTTTAACCTCCTGCCCCCTACTACTTTCCCTGGATGTAGCATTCCGTATTTCTTTTCTTGGCAAAAAAATCGAAGTTGTCAAGGATTTCATTTTCCTTGGATAAATGATCAATGTCCATGGAAGCAGCAGTCAAGAAATCAAATGATATATTGTATTGAGAAAATGCTGCAAAAGACCTCTCTAAAGTGTTAGAAAGCAAAGATACTACTTTAATGAGGAAGGTGTGCCTGACCCAAGCCGTGGTGTTTTCAATCACTTCATATGCATGTGAAAGCTCGAAAAGAAAGGGAAGATGGAAGGAGAATTGACCCATTTGAATAGTGGCATTGATGAGGAATGTTGAATATATCCTGGACTTCCAGAAGAACAAAGAAATTCATCTTGGAAGAAGTATAGCTTGAATACTCCTTAGAAACAAAGATGGTGGGACTTAATATTGTTTTCTTTGGGGACATCATCAGAAAAGACCAATCTCTAGAAAAAGACGTCATGTTTGGTCAAGAGGAGGGAAACTCTCCATGAGATGGATCGATACAGTGGCTGCAACAATGGTCTCAAAGAGTGTGAGGATGGTGCACGAGCAGGCAATGTTTCTTTCTCTTATACACAAGGTTCCTGTCAGTTGGAGCTGACTTGATGGCAACTAATACAACGACAAGCTCTATTTTCTTTATTTTCTTCCATTTTGTGATACAGGAAAAGTAGTCAGGTCTGGAGTGAAATAATACTCTTTCTCCAACTGGGATGTTGTTGTTGTCTATCGTACGGTCAATTCCTACTGATAGTGACCCTATGACAGAATAGAACTGCCTCATATGGTTTCCTAGGCTATCATCTTTATGGGAGCAGACCACCGGGTCTTTTCTCTTGTGGAGTGGCTAGTGGATTTGAATCCTAAACCTTTTAGTTAGCAGTGGAGCACTTAAACATTGTACCTCCAGAGCTCATTCCAACAGGGATTAAAGAAAAAAGAAACCAAACCCGTTGCCATTGAGTTGATTCTGACTCATAGGAACCCTATAGGACAGAGTAGAACTGCTTTATAGGGTTTCCAAGGAGTCGCTGGTGGATACAAACTTCAGACCTTTTGGTTAGCAGCTGAGCTCTTTAGCCCCTACACCACCAGGGCTCCAACTGGCATAGGTTTTGACAAATCATTTTACACTGGAACATAAACCTTTGTTATAAGAAAACTCTAGATGTATTTCAAAATTATTATTCTTTACCGTTCCCTTATCAGAATCAAGAATTTTTTTTTTTTTTTTTTTAATGAATACCACCTGAAAAGAAAGGCCACAAAATTTTAGGGGTCTCCCTACTGTGGTTTCAGTATTTTCTCTTGCTCATAGTAGTCCACACTCATCCTCCAGCAATTTGTCAAAATTACTGCTTAAGTGTCCCTATCAGGTAAGCAGATCTGGCGTCTCTCTCCCTCGATGATTCTTCTCTCTAGATTTTGGGATGATGGTTTGCCCCGAAACCTCAGTTCTTGGATGGTCCCAAGAAAAACCATTGGTTTTTCAGTTTGTCTAGCTGTTTTTTGTTGTAAGAATGGAAATGGTGATTTCCAAACTTTTGACATGTTGGAGCTAAAACTGGGAGTCACAATATATTTATTTTTATCCTATAGTAATCTGACTTCTCCACCACTAAAATTTCTCTTAGTGAAGTCACAATTGTCCTGATTTCCAAATACAATGGATAGAAGAATTCTCTCCTTGCCTGAATCTTTTTTTGTGACATTTAGTATTGTTGATTAATTCTACCTTCTTGAAAATTTTGCCTTTCTGAACTTCTAAAATTCCACGATTATGTTTCTTACCTGATAAATTCTGTTATCATCTAGTCCTTAAATGTTGGTGATCTATAGGTTCCACCTTTAATTTCTTTCATCTCTCATACTATCCTTGGATGACTTCCTCTGATCCCCTGATTTTACTTCATTCTTCAGCTTTAATCATTTTTATCTTAATTCTTTTTTCTAAGTTCAGAGCTTTCTGGACAACCACATTTGTATGTTCAATATTTTAAATGTAATGCATCCCAAAATAAAATAAATATTTATTTCTGACTTTGGCCATCCCAAACCCAATATATTCTTGTGTTTCTATATTTCTGAAAGGCTCTACTAAGATTCAATCACCCAAATCATAAACTTCAGAACTTTATTTCATTTCTTTCTTGTCGTCAGTCATCGTGTCTTTCAATTCTGTAAATGTGTTTTCTTCTCTCCAACGCACTTGTCATTTATCGTCTCTCCCACCACTGTTCTCTTAAGTCAGTTGTTCATAAACTGTAGTGTGCATCAACATCAACAGGAAGACTAGTTAAAACACAGATTTGTGTGATTTGATAGGTCTGAAATGAACACAAGAATTCATGTTTCTAACAAGTTGCCAGATAATTCTGATCCCACTCATTCAGGACCTTGACTTGACAATCATTGGCTTAGCCTATGACAACAGCCTTCTCAGGAAGCTCCCTGCTCTGCACGGGGTTTCTTCCAATTTATATTCCACACCACTGTCTTGATTCTGAGCCCTGGTGGTAGAGTGGTTAAACGTTTGGCTGCTAACAAAGAGATCAGCAGTTCAAATCCACCAGCTACTCCCTGGAAACCCGATGGGACAGTTCTACTCAGTCCTATAGGGTCACTATGAGTTGGAACCGACTCAATGAGTTTTTTTTTTTATTATTATTATTTTATCTTGATTCTGAAAACAAATCTGCTTAAAACCTTTAATATCACTTCATGGCCTTTTGGGGTCTAGCAAGTGCCTGGCCCAAGGTAAGAGTTCAGTGTTTGAAAACACAAAATAGACATTAGTGAATGGGTAGGATTTGCACAGGAGAAGATGAAACAAATTTTATGCCAGCATGGGGATAGAATGAGGGGAGAGACAGGATATGGTATTATTTTTAAAAACCTTGTAAGGAAACAAAGCCTTCCATGGAAATCAATTACTAAATAAGTAAAATTTTTATATACATTCCAGTGAGGAAACCAGTTCGATTGGATCAAAAAGATCACACTAGACAGTTATCTTCTCAAGGACAGAGAAGAACTCAATGTCTTAATCATTTCATCTTGTTTCACAATGTTAAAGAAATATAGATTTATTTTACACTTCCACCCATCTTGCACAGTTTGACTATTTGCTTTAGCATTCCTCCATATAGCTTTTTAGAGCTCAAGAAACATATATTTACAGAGTGTGTCTACTTATTCAGTTTGTATATAAAAACTTTGTTTCCATTAAAATTAGCTCAAGGACTTTATTTAGCTTGCCAGCACAGTCAAGAATATATTTGTTCTGTCCCTAGAGTCTTAATATTATGATTTCTTTATGAAAAGAACTGTCATTTGCTTGAAGCTTCTCCTTCAAAGATCTTTTTATGTGGAGCACAGAAACTTGCTTTCTGAAATATTATTCCTCTTATTTAGGAAATGCCATTGCAAACTATTTGTCTTCTGTCCATAGAGGTAAATAAATACATGAAAAATACAAAAGTAAAGATGATTTGGGTCTTCCAAGGATGATAGTGAACCATTCTCTTCTTAAGAGCAGTGAAACATTATTTAGGGTCTCTATCAGGTCATATTTGGAAACCCTGGTAGCATAGTGGTTAAGTGCTACGGCTGCTAACCAAGAGGTCGGCAGTTCAAATCCTCCTTGGAAACTCTATGTGGCAGTTCTACTCTGTCTTGTCTTATAGGGTCGCTATGAGTCAGAATCGACTCGACAGCAGTGGGTTTGGTTTTTGTTTTGGTTATCAGAATCATATTTAAAAATATACATCTCCACTCCCCCTCTTCCACTTCCTTTCCTGAAAGCCCACAGTAGAGGGGAGGGGCAATTTCTGTTTTGAAACTGCTCCCAAGGTGATTCTGATCTGTCCTGTGGCAAACAACTGACTTAGATTGTTGGGACTCAGAGTTTTGTATTTTACAGGTCAAAATATTTTTCTTCATTTTGTTGGGGGACACTATAGTATTAATATTGGTTATAAGATCATTGAAATAAAACCAACATACAAACTGCCGTAGGTTATCTGCATCTTCCAAAAAGAGTATATTCTAATTAAAAAAAAAAAAAAAATACAGGTAAAGCACACTCCCAGAATTAGGAATAATCCTTTAAATGAAATAAATTACACTTAATGAAAAAACTCACCATTTTGTCCTCACTTTGCAGGGACCTTTGAAAAGATCATATGGACCAGTGTCTTGCCTAGGATCTAGGAGCCGTTGCCCTAGATAAGTTAGCAGCCTCCCGGAAAGAAAGTTCACATTAACTTTGCTTTCTGTACTCTTTATTTTAATTTGTCGTTTTAAAACTTTGATTTCCATTTATGTCATAGCAGCCTATTTTCGTTCAATTAAGCGTATCCTTCTCTGTTGTTCTCTGTTCTGCTCCAGGGGAATCATTCTAACTGCTAAGAATTCATGACATTAGATCAGATGGTCCTTTCTTTCTGTCCTTCATCCAGTGGCAGGTTTTCAACCCTTTGATGATTCAGCTCTATAATATTTAAAGTTCTATCTCGAATCCTTCAAACTTGGGGTTTTAGGAAATAGCTAGCTGCGTGGGAAGGAAAGAGAAGAGTCTATAAAAATCTATAATCCTCTTAGTGACCCATTCACTGAGTCTCTCAACAAATATTTTTGAGTTTTTCTCTCTGCTGAAAACAAAGGAAAAAGCAAATGGAAAACAAAAACCTTATCAAGACAAATATAAGAAGCAGCCCACCCATTAAGAGGGGATATTGCAAAGGCTACTTATTTTGCACATTCTGAGCACCAGAATCTCAAATCTAATAGCCAAGTGGGCTCCAGCCAGTTCAGATAACTCTCCTTTAGAGGACCAGGGTGGACTCTTCATTTAGATTCCTATGATTATGGAAAGAGAACTAAGGCTACATTCTGTATTGAGAACTATGTACTGTTTACCATACATAAAACCAATTTTCAAGGACATACCAAAGTTCTAATGTCAGTTTCCTTTTCCTCTTCAGTAACTGATTACTGAAACCTTTCAACAGGTATAGCTAAGGGGATACCTCTGTTCTAGTCTGTACTTCCTTCTGTTCATGACATTGTACACATTTCCCAAGGGCAGTCAGACTTACTCTACTCTTAGTTTTTTTAATATATACTTGCTCAAAAAGTAGTCTTTAGGCACTGACTCCTTAACAATTGGTTTCTCTGGAAGACTTTTCCTCCTGTCAACCTTCTTGCTTTTTGTGAGTTGGGCCTGTATAGCCTCCAGCTGTCTGTATCTTTAAACTGGGCATTTTTTTTTAAGTGTTTCCTCCTTGGGGATCAATGTCCTTTTGCACACTGACTCGATGGTCTGTGAGGAAGGAGGATTAAATTCCTTTTGACAGTAAGAATGACTTTCTGTTTCAATGAGACTGGAAAACATATTTACCCATTTGTGCAGGACAATTATTACATCTGTGTAGAAACATGAAATGTCTCTCCTCCAACCCACCCCAACCACCCAAAAAACCAAAAAAAACCCAAATCCGTTGCCATACAGTCAATTCCGACTCATAGTGACCCTGGTGACATAATGGTTAAGCGCTACGGCTGCTAACAAAGAGGTCGGCAGTTCAAATCCTCCAGGCACTGCTTGGAAACTCTACGGGGCAGTTCTACTCTGTCCTATAGGGTCGCTATGAGTTGGAATCGACTTGACGGCAATGGGCTTGGTTTGGTTTGGCTTAGTGACCCTATAGGGCTGAGTAGGACTGCCCCATAGAGTTTCCAAGGGGCACTTGGTGGATTTGAACTGCCAATCTTTTGGTTAGCAGCCATAGCACTTAACCACTATACCACCCAGGTTTCCAAAAAAAAAAAAAACTGCCCCGTTGGGTTTCCAAGGAGCAGCTGGTGGATTCAAATTGCCAACGTGTTTTGGCCAACCACCCAGGTAGTAGTTATAGTAGTAGTAGTAATGATGATTACATCAACCACAAGCATTTCTATAGCAGTTACTATGTGTGTTTTCTAATGCTTTATATTTATGAATTATTTTAGCATTCATATAATTCTTTGCATTAGATACAATTATGCTGATATCATCCTGCCTGACCAGCAGTCAGGGCAGCACCACAGGTGTAATCCAAAATCATGAGAGGTAAAGCATAAAACAGCCCTTAAATGCTCTGGGGAAGACTTGAAGAAAGAGGCACCAAAAGTCAGGCTGATTGGCTTTTAATAAGAGGAAGCTTACCTACAGAAAAAAACCCATTGCCATCGAGTTGATTCCAACTCCTAGTGACTCTGTAGGACAGGATAGAGCCGCCCCATAGAGTTTCCAAGGAGCATCTGGTAGATTTGAACTACTGACCTTTGGTTAGCAGCTGTAGCACTTGGCCACTAGGCCACCAGGGTTTCCTACTTACGGAAGGGCAGCACAAGTTCCCACAAGCAAAACCACAAAAGCAGTTGATTTTGGTGCACAGGGGGCCTTCGTTCTAACACTGTCATACTCAAAGAGTGATTACAAAGGGGAAGAGGGATGTGATACTGGCTCCTCAAGAGGAAGGGGTGGGGAGTAAAGTCTGAAAACCTGGGGTGGGGGAGAAGTGGCCCCCCCAAGGAATTTACTTTGCTAATTGATGGCTGGAGTTGCACTTAAAGACCCTAAATCTGTAACAGTTAGTTCAGAAGACAGGAGGGGAGGGAGGAAGAGAGGGGAGCCTGGTTAATTATCTTGTCTAACTAAGAACTAAGGGCTGGGTTACTGTCTGGTCAGTCACTCTTCCTCGGTCCCAGAGTCCTTCTTAGGCAGGATCCATATCAAATACGTCTAAAACTCCACATGTGTCCATTTAACAGAAGCAGAAACTGAGGCACAGAGAGTAGAGCTGACATTATGAACACAGGCAGTCTGACTCTAGACTCTGGTCCTCTAATTACTACTCTTTATGAGAAAGCAGACTGGAGGCATTCCTTTTCAATCACTTTATGTCCACAAATCATGCTTGTTACATATTTTTGCAGACAATGAACTTGGAACTAAGATATATTATATCTTTTTTTTTTTTTTTTTTTATATAATAGGTTGATAACTAGCTTGCAAGATCCCTGGGTATCCTGGAGAGGTAAAGCTTAGAGAGCACAGATTTAAAGTCAGACATCTAAGGATTTAAATATTTGGATGTCACTTGTTGGGTAGGACTGGGGATAAGTTTCTTAACCTCCCTAATCTGTTTTGTCATATTTAAATAAAACAATACCCACTTTTCAGGGTAACTGATGACTAAATGAGAGGATGTTTGTAAGGCATTGAACCCAGTGTCCAACATCTAGATGATACTCCATGAATGTAAATTCTCTTCTCCCTCCCAGGCACCGTACAAGAAGTTGTGTCAACGGAGGGCAGCAGAGATGCTCATGAACCCTGGCTTTGATTTAAAAGAAGTGTCATTGTATGGTGACAACATGTCTATCATCTTTCATACCCTTTCTTTACTTTGATACACGTATCAATCAGGGAGTGGGGGGACTGCCTGTAGCAGAATATAACTGACCAGTGCTGATTTGGGACATGAGTAAAGAGCCATTGTTCTTGGGTTTAATGGAGGTATCTGTGAGAATAGTGGGGTTGGGGAGGAGGAATGGCCCTCATATGCCCCTGCTAAACTACACATCACTCAACGTTGTTGTTGTATGCCATCAAGTCGATTTCTGACTCACAGAGACCCGATGTGACAGAGTAGAGCTAACTGCCTTATAGAGTTTTCCAGGCTGCCATCTTTATGGAAGCAGATCAAGATCATTCATATAGATCACTGAAAATCACCTTCTTGGGAATTTTTGGAGAAGGAAGAGAGAGAGGGAGAGAGATAAAGATAGAGAAAACGAGAGAGAGTGAAAGAGGAGAGAGAGAAATATTCTATAGGAGTTACTGCAAGCCTTGCAGCAGTGTGTCTGCTTTGGGTTGTTGTTCACAGGGGTTCTGGGTTAAGCAGAAGCTATAAAAGGGCAATTACAAAGGGTGTGAGTCCTCCTGGCAAGGCCTGGATAAATAAGATTTTAAAGTAGGCAGGATTTGCTTTTCGGATCACCTTTTCTCTTTGTTAGGAACTTTCCCCCTCCCTTCTTGCAGGGCTTACCCCTCCTGAGGGCATTTAGATTTTATTAGAGTTTTGTTTTTGATTCCTATAATTGATGAGCCTTTAAGACTAAAAGGGATGAAGCTATAGTGTTGGAATTATGAGAAATTGGGATTAAATCTTTGAACCCAGAGCCAATCACATTCCTCAATCACATTTTTTAGGGAGTTTCTTCATCCACCGAGAAAGACAGTGTTAGGAGCTCAATAGATGAGGAAACTAGCACTTATTATTGACATTAAAGCTCTCAATAGCATTCGAGGAGAACTAGGAGGTAGGTTGTGTTATGACCTATTTGCAACCTTGGGGACTGGAATACAAAGTGGGAACAGTAACTGAAGAACTGAGTTAACAGCTGATTTGAGCCCAGATTAGTTTCATGGCTTCTTTTCTCCAATGCTGTCTTTTATAACTTAATATGTGTGTATTTAATTTATACTTATGTAACATTTACTATTTGATGCTACTCTAGGTACTTCACGTATATTTACTGATTGAAGACACATATAAGCACTCTGTGAGGAATTACCATTATTATCAAGCCTCTATCGTGAAGACGCTGAGGTGCAGGTTAAACAGCCTGGCCAGTGTCTCACAGAGCTGGAATTGGCAGAGCTGAGACCCGAATCCCAGCACACTGGCACCAGTCCGTGATTTCACCACTATGTCATTTTGCTTAATATGAACTGAGCCATCGAATGGGAGGACCATTTGGCATTTTGGCATTCATGCCTTTGTGTCAAGAGGGAGGTGGGACTGTGGCTCAAATGGGTTGAGAGACATCTGTGGGCATACACTGCGTAGCAGACATGGAACAAGATGTGTTCTCTTATCCATCCCTAGGTTTTCCTTTCATTGTCACAGTGATTACAATGTTTGAACCTGAAGATAACACAGGACTCATCAAGTAGGAATTTGGGACTTCTCCAGAAAATTCTGAACCAAAGCTCACCATACGTAGGCCATACTGCAAATGGGGTCATCATTCCATTATCCTAACACTGCATAATGATGGATAAGCTAAACTCATATTACACTGCACTCTTGTAGAGCGAGAGGCAGTGGCGAAGACTAAAATAGAAATTTCTGCTTGGTTTGTTAATGAAATATCTGATAGCACTTTACACAACAGCAACCAAATGCTCCTGTCCTGGTAAAAAAAAGATTTTTTTTTTTTTTATAACGTAGGCAAATTCCAGCTGAGTGATTACATTCCGCCTAATTAAAAATTCTTTCTCTAAATTCAGATCCTCTGCGTTTATGATGCTCTTTACCTCCTGTCCTAAATTGTTGTTTACTGTTTTCCTGCTGCTAAATTCTTTACTGTATTTCTCCCTGGAGGCAGTTGTAAACTGATCAGAGTTAAAATAATTCTATATGTAATGTATGTGTGGAATATGTAAATATTTGTACTTTAATTCTGGAATAAATTTAATTCAACCATATAAATATATTGTTATCAGAACTTCTCTCAAATGCCTTACCCAGTCAAAACTCCTTTTAAATATGGCTGGAAGGCTGAACACACAGTTGTGATTATTTATTAATCATACATTTAATATTCCCCATGCTGCCATAAAGGGTCCGAGGGGACATGCTGCTAAGAATAAACTCGCTCAGCATTGCAGCACAATGCAGACAATTTTCCGCAGGGAAAGAAAAAGGAAACATATCTTTTCACCTATTGCCGAGCAAATCACTAATGATTTTGCCTATTTGAGCTGAGAAGTAATTAGTGCTAAGGGATAGAGGCCAAGCATATCCAGAACTTGAAAAATGTGTTCCTGCTCATGTACTGATATGCCCATTTTGGATTTAGCTGTAATTTCCACACACTTGATGAGTTTCTTTTACTTCTATCACTGCCTTAATATTGATAACTTGCCTTTCTGAATACAGTAATTTAAAAATAATGGTCATATTTTAGTAGACACAAATTAGAATTAGAAGAATAAAAAACAAAACAAAACAAAACAACACACCTAAACCAATTGGATGCATGTTAATTTTTTTTTTTTTGGATGACAGCTTAATCCGAGTTTTCTTTCTTCCATAGGAACTAAATCCCAAGCAATACTGAGGCTCATACCAGCCTCGGAGCATCTTAATGCTAACAGCCACTGGGGAAGGCTTAAGGGGTTAATCCTTGGCACCAAAACCTTAGAATTATTGCAAGGCTTAAAGGGGCTTCAAGGTCATCTGATTTTCTTTCCTGATGCAATATATTAGCATTCAAATAATGGTCCAGTTCAATCTTTCAAACCTCCAATATTGATTAACATGTAACCTCCTCAGGTAAATTCTTGTGCAGTTTGATTAATCTGAAAGTAGAATAAATACATAAACAGAGGTATATTCTAGTCCTTTGTTTCATGCAGAATGGAAGTCTGGCTAATGTTTATTTCTGTGCCTTTGTGTAATGTGTTGACTGACATGAAAACCAAAAACCCAGTGCCGTTGAGTCGATTCCAACTCATAGTGACCCTATGGGACAGAGTAAAACTGCCCCATAGAGTTTCCAAGGAACACCTGGCTGATTCGAACTGCTGACCCTTTGTTTAGCAGCCATAGCACTTAACCACTACGCCACCAGGGTTTCCTGACTGACATGAGACATTGGAAATTCATAGAATCTGAGAGTTGAGGATGTTGTTGTTGTTGCTAGGTGCCCTTGAGTTGGTTCTGACTCATAGTGACCCTATGTACAACAGAATGAAATGCTGCCAGGTCTTGTGCCATCCTCACAATCACCGTTATGCTTGAGACCATTGTTGTAGCCACTGTGTCAATCCATCTCGTTGAGGGTCTTCCTCCTTTTCGCTGAGCCTCCACTTTACCAAGAATGATGTCCTTCTCCAGGGACTAGTCCCTCTTGATAACATGTCCAAAGTAAGTGAGACAAAGTCCCACCATCCTTGCTTCTAAGGAGCATTCTGGCTGTACTTCTTCCAAGACAAATTTGTTTGTTCTTCTGGCAGTCCATGATATATTTAATATTCTTCGCTAACACCATAATTCAAAGACATCAATTCTTTTTTGATTTTTCTTATTCATTGTCCAGTTTTAACATACAAATGAGGTGATTGAAAACACCATGGCTTGGATCAGGGATGATAGAGATTACCTATTCTGGCTGCTTGAAAGGTAGTCACCCAGGCTGAAGGAAGTGGGACAAGACATGACGGAAAGAAGGGGTCACAATGTCATCAGTCAGTCTTGCTTGTAGTTGTTGCCATTTTATAAGTATATGTTCTTGGCCCTGTCTGCTGTTAATGGTAAGTCGTTCTTGTAAAAAAAAAAGCAAAAAGTAGTAAGTTTCCATAAAATATATAACATAAAATTAATGGGTGGTATTATAAGAAATGTAAGTGGCATTCCAAGAAATAAAAGCAAAATGTTATTAAATTGGCAGTTTTGACATGGGGTTCTATGTAGTACTGTTGTCTTGTTAGGATATCAGTATAATATGTTATTCAGACACTATTCAATAAAGTTTACTATCGTTTTCCAGTGTTTGAATATTTACTGTAGTCCTTTTAAATGCTTTAACAGAGGAAATGCAAAAAGAAAAAAAAAAAAACGAATGCTATTGCAGAATACGCCAAAACAAAATAAACTGATTTATAATTTGAATTAGCAGAAGCAATATTGATTTCAACAGAAATACCAAAACCAAGGCAAGCAGACAAAATATTTTTATTGTGAAAAAAGGAAATGAGCCTATATGAAGCAACATACACCCTAATACCCACCTTAAAGATGCTTTTGGATCCACTCTTGATCCAACCTATGTAAGTGAAAAATAAAGGGGTATTTGTTATGAGACAAAGATCAAGAGTTCCAAGGAAATGATGTTTTGTACATTTTAACTGTTAGTTATTTCTGGTGTTAACTTTCAATTTTTAAATGACATTTATTTGTCATTTTTTATACTTTCAAATGCCCATATGGTAGGGATCATTTTTTATATGTTATTGAACTACAATAATGTTGTCACAATATATTGCTTCATAATAATAATAAAAAGCATGCATTTATTATATCTTTCTTTTGGACAGAAAATATATGAACATTTTAGTATAATCCTATCACAGAAAAATGATTTACTGCTTACTCTTATGGTCACTTATTGCTATTTAAAAACAGATAAATATTAAAAATACAGAATAAATTATGATTTGAGAAATCCCTGAGAACTGCCACAAATTCTGATTTTCAGTTCCCAGATCCCAAAGATAATACCTGACAGGAATTTGGAAACACTTTTTTTTTTTTTATTAGAGTAGCCTGCTCTTCCTACATTGGATCAATAAATTTTTCATTTGTAGAATGGTCTAAATTTACAACTTTTTTAAATTTTATTTTTTTGTAAAATTTTTTGAGGGGGCAACAGGAGCTTCTGGTATCGATGAGCTAAACAAACATGCACACATGCACACACAATCACACATACACACGTATAGAGAAAGAAGAAAGTACAGTGTAACTTGTGAGAGCTGGAACTCAATGGGCTGCCTGTTTTTCCGGATCTCCCAAGTTTTGCACCTTTAACAAGGTGCAGTCTTACCATCACTTTTCTATTGCTCATTTTAGCGGAAAATATTTGAGTTTTCCTTTTCTGACAGGTTTCTGCCTTATGCAGGTTCTGGTTTTCACAGGTTTTACTGTATGGATACAGTGAAAAATAAGGTTCTGAACTTCCATTTCTTAATCAAGTAGGTGATAAATACGTAACTCGTACAAATGTTTGTTGGCATTTACCACTCACCATGGTACAGTAGTAATGTCATTGATGAAAACCAGAAGACAGAAATCTTCTAAAGAAGCATATGCGGATACTTAAAAAATTAATATTATTTTTAAAAGGCTGGGCCCAAAGATGATGATTTAACACATAGCTGCAGAGGGCATCTGTAAGTTTCACGTGAAACATGATGTTCCATTTAGAATGAATGATTTTTTTAAATTAATTTTGCTGTTAATGAGTCTCAGATTTCCTGTGTGAATATGAAGAGCAAATTTGTTGCTCTTAACATGTTACTTTAGTAATAAAGAACTTCATACACATTTATATCGGTGTTATTAAATTTCAAATAAGAAAATCAGTTCCATTCTTATAAAGGTTTGATTTTTTCTTTTTTTAAATTGATATTTTGCTGTGTTTAAGGTGAAAGTTTGCACAGCAAATTATGTCCCCATTTAACAATTTCTACACAAATTATTTGGAAGCATTGGTTATATTTTTCACAATGTGTCATTATTCCCATTCATTCCATTCTGGTTATACCATTTCCAGTATTCTAGTTTCCCAGCTTCTTTGCCTCCTCATCTTTGCTTTAATTTTTGACCATTTGGTCTCCTACAGATGATTTTTCTTAAAGAAGCTCATTACTTCAGCTGATATCTTTATTTTATGAGCAAATCAGTTATTTAGCTAAAAGCTGACCTCAAAGGATAATTTTAGTTTAAGGTTTAAAGTGTATCTCAGGGCAATGGTCTTGGGGAATCCTCTAGTCTCAGCGAATCCAGTATGTCTAGACTTTTTAGGAATTTGAATTCTGTTCCACATTTGTCTCCCATTCTGTAAGAATCCACCTATTGTGGCCCTGATCAGAATGTCAGTAGTGATAGCCATGCATCATCTAGTTCTTCTGGTCTCCGGGTAGATGAGGTCATGGTTCATGTTGACTAATAGTCCTATAGACTACTTTCTTCTCTGATTCTTTGGTTTCCCTGTCTCTCTTTTGTTCCAGAGGAGTAGAGATCAATAGTTGTATGTTAGATAGCTGCTTACAAGCTTTTAAGATCCCAGATACTACTCACCTCATTGAGATGCAGAATCTATACTTTATGAACTAAAGTATGCCAATTACCTGATTTGTCTCACAAGACTATGGTCCTAAGTTTTCAAACCCAGAAAACCAATCTCACAAGGTAGTTGGTTATGTCTAAGAAGTATCCATACCTGTGTTCCCTATGTGGTTTATTATGTACATGGATATGCATGCATGCACACACATACCTGTATGTGCATATGCCTACAGATACTTTTATCTGTGCACACACACATACCCTTATGTTCATACTCATGTACTTATATGCCTATACACATATTTTTTGTATACACATACATTTATACTTCTATGCCACACACATATTTTTTGGTTGTTGTTGGGGTTGTTGCAAAATTATATTTGTCATATTCTTTACCAAAAACATCCTTTTGTGAACTTCTTAGGGACATCTTTTACTGTGGTCAAACTGTGTGTACTTCACATCATCAAAAATAACAAGTGTCTACTATCTGGATAGTGCTTTCCCTTTTCTTCTCTCCTCATCCCTGGTTACCACCAATGAATGTTGGTATCCGTATATATATCTAGTCTTGTCTTCGTACAAAAGTGCAATCATACAATATTTGTCCTTTTGTGATTGATTTATTTCACTCAGCATAATGTCCTCCAGATTCATCCATGTCATAAGACGTTTTGAGGCTGCATCATTATTCTTCATGGTTATGTAGTATTCCATAAGTATTCCATTGTGTGTGTGTACCACATTTTGTTTACCCATTCATCAGTTAATGGGCACTGTCTTGGCCGGGTTCTCTAGAGAAGCAGAACCAGTGAAGCAAATATATATAAAAACCCAAAAAACAAACCCATTGTCGTTGAGTCGATTCCAACTCATAGTGACCCTACAGGACAGAGAACTGCCCCACAGAGTTTCCAAAGAGCACCTGGAGTATTCGAACTGACAACCTTTTGGTTAGCAGCCACAGCACTTAACCACTATGCCACCAGGGTTTCCACAAATATATATATATATAGAGAGAGATTTATATCAAGGAAATGCCTCACATGGTTGTAGAGGCTGGAAAGTCCCAAGCCCATGGGTGAGTTTGGAAGATTCTCCTGACTCACGTTGCTTCAGGGGCAGACAAACCCAAGATCAGCAAGTAAGATAGCAGGCTGCTGGTTCATGGACTATGGAGGCTGACGAATTCCAAGATCGACAGGTAAACTGCTAGCTCAAGTCCAAAGAATCAGAGGTCAGATGAATGGGAGCCAGCTGCAGGATCCAGAGTGAGAAAAAGCCCAAGAGCTTTGCTAGAAAATTGACCTATATTGGATGAAGGCCACTCCACTAAGAAAACTCTCTTTCAAATGATTGGCTACTCATAAGAGATTTCATCATGGAAGTGTAATTTATATCAGATTTCATTACGGACGTGATTACACCATTACACAGCTGCCAAACTACATCATAACTGCCATCATAACTACATCATAACTGCCAAACTACATCATAACTGAGAATCACGGCCCAGCCAAGTTGATACATAACCTTAACCACAGACACTTAGGTTGTTCCCATCTTTTTGCTATTGTGACTAATGCTGCAACGAACATAGGTGTGCATATTTCCATTCCTGTCACTGTTCTTATATCTCTGAGGTATATGCCTAGGAGTAGGATTGCTGGATCATAAGGTATTTATATTTCTAGCTTTTTGAGGAAGTACCATACTGTTTTCCATAGTGATTGTACCATTTTACAATTCCACCATCAGTGGATGAGTGTCCCAATCTTCCTACAACCTTGCCAGCATTCGTTGTTTTTTTGTTTGTTTGTTTGTTTTGATCTGTGTCATTTTTTGCAGAGGTGAGAGGGTTTGATTTGTTTTTAATACAGTTCATGGGATTTGAGTAAAACTGCTGGAAGTCCATTCTGTTGAAAATAAAACATTTGATGTAACTTTGAATGCCATTGTTAATGTATTCATAAAGGTGACATTTAAAATGTATTTCTTTTTTGTGGTGATAACATGACACCAATTCTGTGTAGCACAATATGGTGTGTGGCGGCAAGTGGAGGAGCTGTCCTGACAGAGGCAATAACATATGCAAAGCCCTGAAGCGGGCAAGAACTTGGTATTTCCAAGGAACTGAAATTGGTTCAGTGGGGTTGTAATATAGAGACATGAGATGACTTTGAAGATCTGGACAAAGGCCAGGTCATCCACAGCCTTGGGAGCTGTGTTAAAGAGTTTGGATTTTATTCTAAATGAAATAGGAAGCTATAGAAAAGGATAATGGAAGGAGGAATAAGTGTTTTGTGTTGGGGAAAGTTGGCTTGTGATGAAACCAAGACATGTCCGTTGGATATATGAGTCTGTTCCTCTGAAGGTCAGGACTGACAACATAAATTTGGGATTCATTAGCACACATAGTACTTAAAACCATGGGAATGAATGAGAATATGATGAAGAGAGTCTAAGAGGAGAGAAAAAGGACCATGTCTAAACTGAAGAAACTCCAACACTGAGAAGCTGAAAAGAGAAGTAGCTAGCAAATGAGAAAAAGAAAGAATTGCCAAAGAAGTACAAGGAAATGTAGTATCAGGGAATGTCATAGATTGAGTAGTGTTCCCCCAAAATATGTGTCAATTTGGCTAGGCCATGATTCTCAGTATTGTGTGGTTGTCTTCCATTTTGTGATCTGATGTAATTGTCTTATTTGTTGTAAATTCTAATGTCTGCCTGTGGCTAAAGTGCAGTAAGATTAGGTTATGTTAAAGAAGATTAAGGTAGGATGCAACATGCTTACTTAGGTCATAGCCCAGGTCCAATGTAAGGTGAATTTCCCTGGGGCGTGTCCTGCATCACTTTTTGTCTTATGAGAGGTAAAAGGAAAGAGAAGTGAGCAGAGAGATAGGAGCCTCCTACTACCAAGAAAGGAGAGCCAGGAGCAGAGCATGTTCCTTGGACCTGGGATTCCTGCACTGAGAAACTCCTAGACCCAGGGGAAGATCAATGACAAAGATCTTGCCCCAGAGCCAACAGAGAAAAAGCCCTCCCCTGGACCTGGCACACTGAATTTGGACTTCTAGTCTTCTAAACTGCAAGAGAATAAATTTCTCTTTTCTAAAGCCATCCACTTGTGGTATTTCTGTTATAGTAGCACTAGATAACTAAGACAGGGAGTCAATGAAGCCTGTGTCTGAGAAGTAGAGAGTAGCCAATTGGGTCAAATACTGCTGAAAGATCTAGTAGGAAATCACCCTTAACTTTAGCAAGAGTGGGTTAGGTGGAGTGTTGCAGGCAGAGGACATATTCAAGTGAGTTGAAAGGTAAAAAGAATATGCAGAGTGAACCCAGAGCAAGAAGAAAATTCTTTAAAAGTTTTGTAATTTTTAAAGAAAAGGAAATGTAGAATAGTAACTGTTAAGAATCAAAATAAACCTTTTTTAATATCAGAAATATTGGAATATGTTTATATGCTTCTAGGCGTAATCCAGTTGAGAGGAGAGTTTGAAGAAGAAAGAGAGAGGAAGGATAACCAAAGAAGTGAATTACTTTGGAAGGCAAGAGAGTCTGTGATTTAGAATACAAGCAGAGAGACTAGCCTTTGTTAGAAGACATTGATAATCATAAACATATGGTGATATACATCTACTCAGCTGTATAATAAGTCTCATCACTGATTCTCACCTTCAGGAAAACAGACCTAGAGGCAGATAACTGGGTTGATCCAGACTTAGAGTTTTGCCAGAGCAGTACAACAGGGGAGTGAAGGCCAACATGCCAATTTACAATGGAATGATTGATAATATTTGATAATAGATTGATACAGGCTTTGCATTTGTAGCAGTAAGCTGTATTTGGCCTGACTACCTTTGAGATGTGCCCAGAAATGTATATTCAGTATGAAGGTTAGTACCTGTTTCTTTATTGCTATTTCTGAAATATGTCTAGCTATGAACATTTTAATAGCCTCAAAGTAGTGCCAATTTTTCTCATTGGCATTCTTCTCTTCAGTAAAATAAGTAATCTAAGTTGTAAGAATAAACCTTTTTATGGATCTCTATAACAGTTATTTTCACTTTGAGTTCTACAAATGTGTCTTGTAGATATCTTTTTAAAATCCTTTCCTGAGTTGGCTCTCATGCAAAGATGGTAGCTCAGTACTGAGACAGAAGGCATAGTGTCTGTTAAGAACAACCTTAAGTTTGAAGGATAAGTAGGCAATGGCCTTGGACAGCTACCTCCACTTGTAACATATTTCCAATGGTAAATAAAGGCCAAGGAAAGTTTGCTGCTTCCAGAGTCTTCCTTGCCACTTGATATCACAGATGGTAGTTGGCCTGAGGTGTGAAAGATGTTCCAAATTTGCTTTAGGAAGTTAAAAAAATGAGACTACAATTATAATAAGTTAGAGCAGCCATATAAAGGGACTATTTTTCAAACTTTTTGGAGGGATAATATTTCCCTTTTGACAATCTATTCTACAGCAATTTTTACACGAGCTAGCTGATTACTCTCCTACACACTCACACATACACATGGCTTCTGCAATGCTCCCACCTTTCAACTTTCAAAATCCATCCAGCAGATACCACATGTCCCATCTCAGCCCTGATGTGAGCTCCATCTTCACCACCATTACCTTCTTTTTTTTGATGCCTCAACTATTGTTATTCTTTTTAAAAAATATTTTATTGAGTTTTTGGTAAAGGTTTACACAGCAAATTAGGTTCCCATTTAACAATTTCTACACATGTTGTTCAGTCACATTGGTTACATTTTCCACATTGTGTCAATGCCCTCATTATTTCTGGTTGTTCCATTTCCACTATTTTTGCTTCCCTGCCACCCTTTCCCAGACGATCTCATCTTTGTTTTAGGGTAAACGTTGACTGTTTGGTTTCAAATAGATGACTGTTTTCTTTTCTTCTTTTTTAAATATAAAAGAAGCACAATACTAATGGGCAAAATTGTATATTTTATGAGCCAATCTGTATTTAGTTGAAAGGTGATCTTCAGGAGTAGTTTCAGTTCCAAGTTTAAAGGGTATCTCAGGGCGATAGTCTCGATGGTTCCCTAAGTCTCTGCCAATTTTGAGTTTTATTCTACAATTTTCTCCCATTCTATCTGGGACCTTCTACTGTGGCCCTAGTCAGAATGGCCAGTAGTGGTAGCTGGGTATCATCTAGTTCTTCTGGTCTCTGAATAAGTGAAGCGTGGTTTGTGTAGGCATTTTGTCCTGTAGACTGATTTCTTCTTTGAGTCTTTGGTTTCCCTCTTTCTGTTTTGCTCCAGATGAGCAGAGACCAATAGTTGTATCTTAGATGACCTCTTGAAACCTTTTAACACCCCAGATGTTATTTACCAAACTAAGATGTAGAACATAAACTCTATAGACTGTGTTGTGCCAGTTGACCAAGATGTCCCACTAGACTCTGGTTCTAACCCCTCAAACCTAGAGAGGGGTTTGGTTATGTCTGGGAGGATCTATGACTGCACCCCTATGTGCTATCTGCAGGCATATCTATATACATGTTAGTGAGTATCTGCACATATATTGATACACTATTACCGTCTTGCTCTATGAGGTGACAGCACCTAGTGACAGTAGTGAGGAAGCATTTATAACAGGGCAGGCTTCCTGATATAACTAGGATTTCCAAATGCCTATTATTTAAAAGGATGATTTTGTATTTTACCTTCCTGCCCAGTAAAATGAAAGTTTTAAGAAGAGTGACAATTTCCTATGGTTGCACTAAGTAAGTGAGGTAACTCTTTTCCATAAACAAATAATCAAACATTCATAAAAATTAAACGTGTTATCTGTTGAAATATGCAAGCAATTTGATATTGATGTACATACTTATACAATACCCATATTTATATTTCAACTTTCTCCACTTGCCTCTCTCTGTCCCTTCTGCTGGTGGTTTAGTGCACTTTTGAAAAAACACAAGACAGCTAGTCACAAATTTAGGAGAGTTTTAAGTAGTGAGTAAATAATCTTTTGGGCAATACTCTATGTTATTCCCTACATACTATCTCATTTAATTTTCACAATAACCCATGAGATATATGTGTGTATTATCATTAGAATTGTCCACATATTATGGATGATAAGAGTAAGATATGAAGAATTTAGGAGCTTAAGTAACTGAGTTACAGAGACAGAGCCAGGAGCAGCAAAGGCAGGGTTTAGTCCAAACCAACAACCAAACCCATTGTTGTTGAGTCAATTTCGACTCATAGCAACCCTATAGGAGAGAGTAGAACTGTCTTATAGAGTCTCCAAGGAGTATCTGGTGGATTCGAACCGTTGATCTTTTGGTTAACAACCATAGCTCTTAATCACCATGACACCAGGGTTTCCATTTAGCCCAGGACCCTTTATTCTAATTTTGGTGTTTTTTCAATTACCCACACTGCCATTCTGAGGGCTGTACTGCAGAAGCTACGGAAGGTCATGTGCTCGTATTTAGGCAGAAATGGAGGGTAATAGATAAGGGGTGGAAGGAGGAGTATTTTCAAAGCATATACTTTCTTAAAGAGTGGTTTTTCATACAAAATACAAGCCCATTATCTAAGCCATATTCACCATACCCCTTGGCACAGCCTTACTTTCTCTGTCACTCATGTTTTAGGATGTTATGAGAGCTTCATAATACCTTTTATAACATATCATGAACAAAACATGATATAATGAAAGAAAAGGGAATTATAATGCAGTTAGGTTAGGCCTAAATTAATAACCCCCAGTTGTAAATGTTACAGCATCTCTAAGATTGTGTTTTCACCAGAGGAAAAGTATTTGTGCTTGTCATACAAACAAGTGTGATGTACATAGCTAGTAAAACTGATAGTATTAATAAAAATCTTAATAGGCTTTATGATTAGAATAAAATGATATTTTGATCCAAATCCCTAATTAGAACAGTACATTCACCAACTGTTCTCATGGGAAATGGAGCCAGGATTCATCATTTAAAGTAATACCTAATTAATCCTTCTTCATAACAGATGTCAGCCTTATTTTCAAATCTTTCATAGACAATGACTCACTGTATGAATCTTTTAATTGTCTATCTTGGGTTATTCATTTTTAACACTATAGTATATGACTAAATAAAGATGATGTCAATAACCAGTTACAGTTTGAGTCTGTTTGACTATTGTAGTAGATACTAGGAATGCTGAACACAACAAACACACTCCTGATTGCATCAAAATCAATTTAAAGTAAAATTCAATAGTCTATTTGTTGATCCTGACACAGTGGAGAGAACACTGGGATGGGAATCAGGAGATGAGAGTTCTAGACATGACTCTGCCGCGTGTTACTGCATGATCTCAATCAATTCATTCCACCTCCTCAGACTTCAGACACCACATCTACATAAGCAGGGAATTGGACTATGTGATTTTCAGGGTCTCGTCCAGGGTGAAGATTCATTATGTTTTTAAAAATATTTTAAAATATATTTTTAATATAAAAACTGTTTTTCTAATTTTTATATTCCATTTTAATTTACTCTGTATATATGTATCTAGTTATGTGTACGAGAATAGCATACACATACACACACCCACACACTCTACTTATTCTCAGTTTTTAGACTTCATTTCATAGTGTTTTTTGATGAAGGAGATGAGCAAGATATTGACGGTTGATAAAGTTGTTTACGGGATGAAGGTTATGTACTCTTAGAAACATATTATAGTTAAAAAGGGAACCATTTATTCGGGGGCAGTTTTCCCTATATACCTCTGGGAAGGGTAATATTAAATTTTGAATAGTTTTTCATTGATTAGTCAAGAAAAATATTTATGACAGGATTTAGAATATGTAGCTTTATTTTCTATCAATACTTTCTTACTAAGGTAATGCATATTTGTATTCTAATAACAACTTACAAAAGACATCAAAACTATAATAAGAAGAACTGAAAAAAAATATGGGACTGACTGTCAAAAATGGTGTCAGTACTTGTTATAAGAGCTAAGGGCAACATCCAGTAAATAGAAGATTTGAACTATGTGATCTATATTTGGATGATGACTGCAAAATTTAAATGGCAAGAGTCTGTAGACTTTGTATACTCTATAATGTTTAACAAAAATCTATGAACTTGGTGGACTTTCCAATGCCAAAATAACTAACCATGGTTAAGAACTGTTACTCTATGCAAGTCTGTTTTTTGAATAATAATTTTTATCTCACTTAATCCTTATAATGACCCTATGAGGTGAGTTCTTTTATGAACTTTTGCAAGTGAGAAAACTGAGGGTTGGAAATATTATGTAACCTGGCCAAACTAACTCAACAAAAATGTTGGGGAGCCAGGGTTCCAATTCAGACAGTTTGAATCCAGAGTCTTATCAATATACAGTAACGTACCAACCAACTAACCAAAAATAAACAAACATGTAATACTCCTAAATGCACATCTCTAGCCTGACCTACCTGTATATTCAACTGCTTAATCGGCTTCTCCTCTAGAAAATTCCCCTCAAATCTGCACAGCCAAAACTGAATGCATCACTCTGTGACTAAACCTGATTCTCCCCCAGTGATTTTCCTACTTAGGCAATGGCTCCACCATTCATCTATGGCTGATGCTTGGAAATCAATACTGACTTCTCATTTGCTACATCTAATTATTCATTCAGTCAAATCAATTTTATTACTTAAATACTTTTTAAATCCAGTTACTCTTCTCTAGTGCCATGACCTCTACCTTTGTTCAAAAGATGATTATTTCTCATGAGAACAACTAAAATTTTCCAAATATTACCTGCTATTCTTCCAATTTTGTTCCTCTTCAATTCATTCTATACATTTTAGCCAGAGTGATATTTAAAATCATATTTGATCATGTAACACAACTGCTTAAAACTCTACAATGCCTTTTCATTACTTTTGGAGACAGTCCAACATTCTGAACATGCTTACAAAGTCTGATCTTTGCTTACCTACCTATCCCCCAATCCCAAATTATTTTATGCCATTATCTCCTTCCAGCTTATGCTGTAGCCGAAGTGATTTTCTTTAGTCCTTTCTTTTTATCTTTACTGATTCTAGACCATTAGACATTAATTTAAACATCATTGATCAATCATATCCTAAATAACAGCAACTGTTCTAGCTACTGGAATATAGTTGTTATCAAGACCTACAAAGTTCCTTTAAGGAATTTTTGTTCTAATGGATTGAAAGGACAAACCATAAAACAAGAAACAAAATGCTGTATTTTCAGGTGAGCTCTATGAAGAGAATAAGATAATAAGATATGGAGTAACTGGATGTCTGGAGTGGAGTGTAGAACACACATGCATTGCTAGATGCCTAGAATATTCTTCCCTTGCCATTCCACACTTACCTGGCTAACTCCTAATTATATTTCAGGTCTCAGCTTTATCACCACTTGATTTGATGGTTTTCCTTAACCTTTCGCCACCCCGACTAGAATAGGTCCCTCTTCTGCATGTTTCCATTGCTCTCTATGCTTCCTTTTTTGTAATGCTCATTACATTTTAAATTACTTATTTTTACTTATTTAAAATCTGTACTATACGCTTTAAATTCCATTAAAAAAAATCACTTATCTGTAGATAATATCACAGTAAAAAGATGGACACATAAGATGCCTACTCATATACAGCTTACTTTCATATATATGTTTGAGAAATCATGTAACTGAACAACCAAGACCATATCAATTAGTAAAGCTAACACAAATAATTCATTGAGTATAATTCTAGTGAAGGAAAAATATAGTTCTTTAAAAATTTCCCATAGGAGGTCCTTCCCTTCTCTGAAGTTTTAGGGAAGCCTTCCCTGAGGAAATAACAAGTAGGTTGAGGCCTGGATGGTAAGAGTTAGCTAGGTGGGAATTTGACCTAGCTAGGTGAGAAATTTTTTTTTTTTAGGTGAGAAAGGGAGCCCTGGCGGTGCAGTGATTAAGAGCTTGGCTGCTAACCAAAAAATCGGCAGTTTGAATTCATGAGATGCTCCTTGGAAACCCCATGGGCCAGTTCTATTCTGTCCTATAGGGTCACTGTGAGTCAGAATTGACTCTCGGGCAACAGGATAGATGAGGAAATATCTCAGGGTAGTATGATAGTGTGGACTAAGCATGTCTACTAGGAAGAGAAGAAATCAATGTAAGCGTACTACCTTAGACTGGGAGTCAGAAGAGGATTCCCTGGGGAAGTAAAATTTGAGTCGAGACCTGAATGACAAGAAGGAGCCAACCATGTGAAAATCAGCACAGTAGCATTTCACAGAGAGGAAACAGTACAAAAGCCCTAATGCACACACACACTCACAAAGCCCTAAGACAGGATTGAGCCAGTGTATTCTAGGAAAATTAAGAGAATCGTGTGACTGGAGTATAGTGATCAAGGGGGAGTGAGGTAAGAGAAGGGATCTGAACCGTAAGTAGAAGCCAGACCATAGAGGACCTTGTCAGCCATTGCAAGGAAGTTGGACTTAATTCTAGGTGCATTGAAAAACCCCGGGAGGGTTGAAGGCAGGAGAGTAGCATGATATGATTTATATTTTAAGATTACTCTGGCTATTGTATAGACAAAGGCTTTTAGGAGGCAGTGAGCTGAACAATGAGGCCAGTTAAAAGCTTATAAATAACATAAGTGATCACTTCTATAGTATGAATTGAAGAGTCAGAAAGGAATATGGTGATCTGTATCACAAAGATTATTTTTTGGGGGTCAAAGATGCATGATGCAGTGGAATACTTAGGAATTAGGCAGGCTTTGGTTTAAACCCTAGCTTGGCTGCAGGACCTTGAAGAGTAATTTATGAGATGAGGATAATAACCCATACCTCACAGGGTTATTGAAAGGGCTACTAAGGCAATGTTTTTGGTCCTATCATAGTACTGGCACATGATAGAAGCTCAATAAATGTTAGTTTCCCTTTTCTTCCTTTAAAAGACACATACTCTCTGTGAGGAATAATACATTAAATCACCATTCATTTTTATTGACTTAATGGAGTCCTGGTGGCTCAGCGGTTAAGAACTTGGTTGCTAACCAAAGAATCAGCGGTTTGAATCCACCAGTCGCTCCTTGGAAATCCTATGGGGGTTGCTATGAGTTGGAATCTACTCGACGGCAAAGATTTGGTTTTTTTTTTTTGGTTTGGTTTATTGATTTAACATCAAAGATGCATATTTCATGAGAGTCTCCTATATACCAGGCACTGCGTTAGGTGCTGCGAACATACCAGGAAATGACTGATCAAGTTCTCTCCACGAGGCAGTAGGAAAGATAGATAGTAAATAAATGATTATACAAATAGTTATATATTAGCAATTATTAAGAGTCCTGCAAAAGACAAACACAGTTCTTTAAAGTGCATGAAAGGAAGACCTTATCTAATCTGAAATTTAGGGAAGGCTCCCCTAAGAGTTAGCTAGGTGATGATTGACTTGTTCTGGTCTTCTCTAAGGTGATAGTGTGCAGAGAAATAAGTTTTGACAAGGATTTCAAAGAGAGACCAAGATATACAACTTGGCTTGGGTGAATAGTCCTAGGCTAGGGACCCAGAGCAGAGAGGAGCCGAGGCATGTAATCTACAATGTGAAGGGGAAGTATGCAAGTTCAATGCTCAGACTTGACAATAAACAATGTATATATCATAGTGGGCAGAAGAAAATATTATGCTCAGAATGTTCTCTTATCCTTTACAGCTACCAAAGCTTTGTAGTTATGAACGTGGAGGAGGAGTTGTACCTATGGAAGCTGGGTTAATAAATGGTTCAGGAGTCTGGGCAGCTTTTTCAGTCAGGGTGAGCTGAAAAGTTTTAGGCAGAAGCCATTAAATGCTGATTTTTCCTTGCTGGTATCCATAAGAATAAAGGGGTCTTTTAGAACTCATCTATCTCTGTCCTAATTACGTTTTTGACATCAAAATATAAATCAGCATCCAAGGTCTAAATTGATTCATAAATAAAAAGACCTAGAAAGGTATAAAACAATCTTGATCTGTATGTGCCTAATTACTTCAAAAATAATTTACATGAAAGAACATTATATAGGTTTAGGATGACAAGAAAATTCAGAATGTAAGGAGGTCATAGCTACACCTCAATTCTGCTTTTTTTCCCCAAACTTTCAGGTTGAAATGAAAGCGAAAAGTGCTCAAAAAACAGCCTTCTATCGAGCATCTTTTGGCTTTAGAAAAGTAATATTAAAAGGAAAGTGTGACTCCATACCATTGTTGGGCAAATTCAGTGTGAAAAAATTAAAAAACAAAACACCAAAAACAAACGAAAGGCCAAATCCATTCTTGCAGTAAAATATTTTTGGTATTCAAAAACTCTTCACTGGGAAGGACTTTTGACAAGTCTTTAAAGCTGCCTTCATTTTCTGTCAGTGCCCGTTGCATTTAGAGATGGCAGAGTTGACAGGGCTCCTTCCTCTGTGTGCTGAAGTGGCTGAAAATCCCAACGGCCAATCAGCAGTTTTTGCACTCTGTTTTCCAGTCTAGCCTGTCCTTTGAACAAGGATTCTAAGTGCTGCTTGCCAACTCTGCTCTGTTGGTGGTCTTGGCCTCAAAGTCAGAGCGATGTCAAACTGAATTGCTTCACCTCTGATCATCGAACTCCTACCTGTCCTCCAGGCTGCGGTGTCTTCTCTGAGCCCTACAAGGTTATAGTCCTTTAAATTGGGTCATTTAAAACATTTCCCTTGCCCTGCTGCACACAAGCCAAGTCTCCTTCAGTTCCCTCTAATTATTCCTCGGATCACCTGGAATATTCCACTCTTAGGAGAGGAAGTGACTTTTTCAAAATGTGAGTGAGGATAAAGCTCTGCCTTTGGACATGTTCAGCTTCAACAGAGGCAGCCAGAGCGCTTTGCTTCATTGCCATCACACTTACTGGGAGAGTTTAAATGTTGCAAACCTACAGCTCAATGGACTTGATCCAGGGGCTTATTCGTCCTGTGTGTGTGCCCTCTGAGGATGCTCTATGGTCTTCTGCCTCTGGACATAGGGCCAACACTATGTGTATTCACAAAAATGTAAAGAAGGAGGGTATTCTTTAAAGGCAATATTCAATTTTACTTTAATCTGTTATTTTCTTTTATCCTCTTCTTCCTCCCCATTTAGGCTCTTTTAACTTCTTTGAGGAAGCCCTGGGTGGTGCAAATGGTTAACATACTCATCTGCTGACTGAAAGGTTGGAGGTTCTAGTCTGCCCAGAGGTGCCTTGGAAGAAAGGCCTGGTAATCTATTTCTGAAAAGTTAGCCATTGAAAACCCTGTAGAGCACAGTTCTACTCTGACACACATGGGGTCACCAGGACTCGATGGCAACCGGTTAACTTCTTTGAGAGAGCACCAACTTCAAGTGGAATATTTTTCCTTTCCTAAAATGCAATATGAGGAGCCTTGCTGAAGCAATGGTTAAGTGCTTGGCTGGTGACTGTGTTTTGAATCCACCAATCACTCTGCAGGGGAATGATGTGGCAGTCTGCCTGTATAAGATTACAGTTTTGGTGTTTAAAACAAAACAAAAAGAGAAGAGGAAGAATTGTCATATCCGAATTGTGGTGTTGGTGAAGAATACTGAATATACCACGGCCTGCCACAAAAACAAACAAACCTGTCTTGAGGGAGTGCAGCTGAAATGCTCCTTGCAAGTGATAATGGTGAGCCTTCATCTCACTTACTTTGGACATATGATCAGGAAAAATCAATCCCTAGAAAAGGACATAACGTTTGGTAAAGCAGAGGGTCAGCGAGAACAAGGGAAACCCTCCATAAGATGGCTTGATGTGGTGCCTGCAACAGTGGGCTCGAGCTCACCAAAGATGGTGAGAACGCATAGGACCACGTAATGTTTCGTTCTGTTATATATAAGGTCACCACGACTCTGAACTGACTCAGTGGCAACAAGCAAGCAAACAACAGCCATCCTCTGGTATTAAACAGGATATAATTGTGTTCATATCATTTTCCCAAATATTCTCTTATTTTCATTAGGTTAACAGCTATGTGAGGCATATCGGAACTATTTTGTTATTTTGTTCTTAATACTATGAATAAACTATGTTAAACACGGGCGAAAAAAAAAAGATTACAGCCTTGGAAACCCTATGGGGCAGTTCTACTCTGTCCTATAGGGTCGTTATGAGTCAGAATCAACTTGACGGTAGTGGTTTTTGGGTTAAAGTGCAGTGTGTAAATGTAAAAGGCCTAGCAAGCTCCCTGACATACAATAGATGCTAATTAAATGTTTATTTTGTTTCTTCTAATTCAAAAGAAGAAAAGCAAACCCATTGCCATTGAGTCAATTCCAACTCACAGAGGCCCCATAGGACAGAGTAGAACTGCCCCATAGAGTTTCCAAAGAGAACCTGGTGAATTCAAACAGCTGACCTTTTGGTTAGCAGCTGGAGGACTTAACCATTACACCACCAGGGTTGTGCAAAGTTCTGTTGTGCATAGGGTGGCTATGAGTCGGAAACGACAGCACCTAACAACAACAACAACGCACTCATCTTTTAAAATAATTAAAACATTAATTTTTCTCTTTTTCTCTTAATGATTTCAATAATATATCCTTTTATCTCCCAAGTTATTTTATATCAATAGAATTAAAGTAACATGCTTAATCAGGAAAGGCTTTAAGTTCATCAGTGACCAAACTTAGGACTATATTTCTTTCTTCACAGTTTTACAAGGACAGAGAAAGAAACATGCCTAAAAAATGGATCCATCCTTTTTGTTGTTTGTGATAATATTTGTTTGCTGGGAGGGATTTTTGAATTCACAAATGGATCTTCATCTTTAAGATCTTCTTGAAGTGTCTGCTTATATGAAGCAAATGCCACCTAATAATGTGTGACTTTAAAAGGGTTTTATCTAAAAGAAACTACAGCAGGGATAGGCTGGTAACTCCTATATTTTAAAAATCCATTCATCCTTCAAATTCCATTGCTTCAGGATGGATTCTTCACTCCCAAAGGGAGAAGATGCTTTTTGCCATCCGTGTCAGCCACGCTACCTTTTTGATCAATGACCTTGGAGGCACCAAACCAGATTACCCTCCTACCAGAGATTCTTCTAGAGACGGTTTTATAAAAATAGTTAATTTCCCTTTCATTTCCGACTAGGATAGATATTGCCATTTCCCTGGAAGTGTTACAGATTAAAAAAAAGAATGACCCAAAGAAGAAATTAATCTTAACCTACCAATAATGTGCAGTAGGAAGAGAGAGGAAGAAAAGGAGAAGCGTCATCAGGGAAACTATCAGCACAGAGAAAAGGAATTAGATCTGATGCCCTCTTGTGCTTTCTTCCAACTCAAATTTTCCAAAATCTCAATACCTGCTTGCATCAAAAACTTCTCTTCAGGGACAGGAAGGAGCATAAAAATAAATATTTTAGAGCTTTAAACATTATAGGCTATTGAGATTCAAGAAACTCAGCAAAGTTGTCTACATAGTGCAGATTTGTTTTCATTATATGAGCATGAAAACTAAAAAAAGAAAAAATACTGAGTTTAAAACAGCTAAAATGACTTTCCTCTACAAAAATTGCGTTCTCCAGTTTCATTGCCTTGTGCCAGTTTTCATCCTAGAGTGACATTTTATGGTTGAGTCATAAACCTTTGAAAATCATACCACTAGTTTATATTGAAAAAGCTGACACCACTTTAATTACAGGGTGGCAAGGGCCAGGGTGAGAAGCATGGTGTTAACTCCTTCTGTCACATGTACTTTGGATGCAGGCAGGCTTTGTGATTCAACCCTGAAAACATGTAGTTCAGAATCACTGACTTTCTACATGGGGTCTATTTTATTTAAGCTTCTTTGCCCGTCTCACAAAATACTATTTTTAGAGTTATAATGAATAGTTTCAAGCCTCAGACTTGAAGCAAAGCACCCAGCCATCTCTCAATAAACCCACCTTCATAGGCTCTTAGAACATACTTTAGACTTGGATTTGCAGCTGCTTTTGATGACCATTATCACTGGGATCCTTCTTTGGCTAATAGTTTAAAAATAAGGGGTTTGGTCTTCTAACTTGTAACTGAGAAATGACTTCGAAACTTATACCCTAGAAAAAGAAAACCCAAGGCTTTTGGCTATAACTGCTTCTTTGGCAACATTGCCTGTATTTTGATGAACAAGGAAATGATCAAGGATCTGTTTAAGAGGATCAACGAACCATAACTGGCCTAAAATAACTGACTCTTTAGAGCAGCAAAGTTTTTCACAGGCATCTTAAGGGATCGCAAACATTGAGGCTACTTTTGTATTCACTGGTAGGGCATATTTAGTATATAAACTGCTGAGGGATTGCAACCAAGTATAATGTAGTGCTTATTACATTGTGAGCCCTTAACAAAACAAAACATAAATCAATTCTAATGACATGTTGAAAAAAAGGAGAAAAGGAAAACAGGCCTTTTCTTTGTAGTAAGAAACCTAGGAAATTTCAACCTAAAATGGCTGAGGAAACAGCCCTAATGAAATAAACTAAGCTGGGACAGATCCATCAAGTCAATAACTACATTAGCAATTACATCCTTTTAGTGAAAAAGCAATCCTGTGCCATGTCTCCATAGCTATTGAGGGGATGTCTCCTCAGCTGTGCTGGGAGAGTCCAATACCTTTGGCTGCCTCAGCTCTCCAGGGCTTTCAGTTAAAGTCATTGATGGATTAAGTTGGCAGCTAACAAGAGCCAGCCACCAGAGTGTATTGGGACTGAGTCTGGAAGCTCATGGAAAATTCTGATTCCATAGCCAATCAAAGTATAGAGGAAGTACCTTCGTTAGAGATGGATTTGTTGGTCCCTAAGAAGTTTCATTTTGTTCCCTTTTAAAGACTGACAATGTAAACAGTTACACACATGCTTGTAGGGATAAAGATGCTGGAAAATCCTGTTTTCCAGGTATTCTTCACAAAATCATAATCTATTAATTCTATATGGACCTTAGAGAAATATATTGTCTAGTGACTTGCCCAGTGCCCTAGAATTAGCCAGTGGAGAAACTAAGTCTAGGCTCCAAGACTTTTGAAAGTCAATTAGTATTATACTTTTTCTCATTTTATCTTGTTGCTTCATTCTGTTTTGATGGTAGCTACCAACTGAATAAATTCCATTCATGCCCTGTTGCTTATTCACTGTAAAAGTTTCTTTCCATCACACATTCTCCTTTTCTTTTTTTTTTTTTTAACCTATGGCTGTATGATTTTCAGGAATCTTTTGCACATTTATTTCTACAACATATACAACACTATGGGAGGTATGAGATTCACAATAACAATATGTGGAAATGTCAAAATTGTTTTAATCTACCTTATATTTACTGTATTTTAGAATTAAATTTTCTAGGTAATCCTACTAAGAAGAAAAAAGCCTTGTGTTCCTTGTCTCTCGTTCCCCACCCCCAACATGTCAATATAATTCACTTATGTTTGTAAAAGGCTCACAATGTACTAAACCCATTGCTCCCAGTTGATTTTGATTTACGGTGACCCCAAGTGTTTCAGAGTAGAAGGTACACTCCATAAGGTTGTTAGCGGCAAACGCCGGCGGCGTAGTGATTAAGCGCTATGGCTGCCAACCAAGAGGTCTGCAGTTCAAATCCGCCAGGCGCTCCTTGGAAACTCCATGATGCAGTTCTACTCTGTCCTACAGGGTCGCTATGAGTTGGAATCGACTTGATGGCAGTGGGTTTGGTTTTTGGTTAGAATCTTATGGACGGAAATCTCCATCCCTTGTGGAAGTAAGTTTCTTCTGTGGTGCTGATGGGTAGATTGGAACAGCCAACCTCTCCGTTAGTAGCCAAGTGCAAACCATTTGCACTATCCAGGGGCCTCACGATGTACTAAGCACCGTATAATACAGGGAAGTGGGTTGAGGGGTGAAGGCAGTAAAAACCCAGTTGCCACTCAGTTGACTCTGACTCATGGGGACCTCATGTGTGTCAGAGTAGAGCTGTGCCCCATGGAGTTTTGAATGGCTGATTTTTCAGAAGTAGATTGCCAGGCCTGTCTTCTGAACCACCTCTGGGTGGACTCGGACCTCCGGCCTTTCAGGTAGCAGCTGAGTGTGTTCACTGTCTGCACCACCCAGCGGCCCACTCAGGGATAAAGACTACTCATTGTTAAACCAATTGAGAACGGCTGCACAGTGTAACAGAATAAGTGTGGGTTTTTGAGTCAGACTTAGCTCTGAATGCTACTTCTGACGCATGTGACATTGGGCAGGTTACTGAGCATCTTTAATTCTAAGGTTTTTTTTTAAGGCTTTGTTATTTTACCACACAAGACTGTTGGGAATTGGCCAAAATAACAGGTGAAAAGTGTTCAGAATTGTGTCTAAATACAAATGTTTCTAATACCAACTCATTTTCTAATTCTAAGCCAGTGGTTCTCAGAGTGTGGTTTCTGGATCAGCACCATCAGAATCACCTGGAAATTCGAGGACTTCACCCTAGATTTACTGAATCAGAAACTCTAGGAGTTGGGTCCAGCAATCTGTGTTGTAATAGGCTTTTTAAGTGATTCTGATACACACTCAAGCTTCAGGACCCCTGCTCTAAGGCAATAGTTATAGAGACTTGAAGTTTATTTCAGTTTTCCTGGGTGTGCATTTCTTTTCTAATCCGTATTCCTGCTAAATATTGGCAGTCTGAAACCCACCTAGCGGTACCATGGAAAAAAGACCTGGCTATCTGCTTTTGTAAAGATTACAGTCAAGAAAATTCTATGGAGCAGCTCTAACTTGTAACACATGAGGTCACCATGAGTCGGAACTGACTCAATGGCAATGGGTTTGGTTTTTGGTTTTAATGCAATGGATGTCTTGGTCACTAAATGTACTCATTCAATTTTTTTAACTAACTATTCCATGCTGTGTATATAGCCCATCTATTTTGCATTTTAAAATTCACTAGTACTAACCTAATTTGGCCCCAGATTGTCTATCTTGTGGGTTTATAATCTTCGAAATCAAATAAGATACAGAAAATTAGTTTAAAGTTAATATGGTCACTTGGCGTTGAAAACCATTATTTAATTGTTTGGCTGGCTGGTGTTGTGAAAACTAAATCAATCAACCCTGGTAGAAAGAGGTTCCAGCTGATCCCCATAAATGTCCTGCTTAGAATTAAAAAAAAAAAAAAAAAAATTTTTAATTTAATTACATTACTTAAATTGTTGAATTCTCTACTATTTCAATGGACATGTTTTTCCTTCTCCTGACAACCTGCATGCTGCTTGATTAGCCATGGTCTGATTCTCTTCTGGACTTTATTCCTTTAATTAAATCTGATAGTTTTTTTTTTTTTTTTTTTTTTGCTTTTATCTTCTGGAAACACACTAGGATCACTTATATCCTTTCTGTTTATAAGAAAAAACAAAAAACAAAACAGCTCCTGGATACTATTGGATGACATAGGTGAAAGTCCAGAGGCTCTAGTCCGCCCAGAGGTGGTTCAGAAGAAAGGCCTGGCAATCTACTTCTGAAAAATCAGCCATTCAAACTCCATGGGGCACAGCTCTACTCTGACACACATGAGGTCCCTAGGAGTCAGAGTCAACTGAGTGGCAACTGGGTTTTTACTGCCTTCACCCCTCAACCCACTTCCCTGTATTATATCGTGCTTAGTTTTTAGTACATTGTGAGGCCCCTGGATAGTGCAAATGGTTTGCACTTGGCTACTAACGGAAAGGTTGGCTGTTCCAATCTACCCATCAGCACCACAGAAGAAACTTACTTCCACAAGGGATGGAGATTTCTGTCCATAAGATTCTAACCAAAAACCAAACCCACTGCCATCAAGTCGATTCTGACTCACAGTGACCCTATAGGACAGAGTAGAACTGCACCATAGAGTTTCCAAGGAGCGCCTGGAAGATTTTAACTTCAAAAGATTTCTCTTTTGGATTCCCCAAGCCCTAAAATTACTTTCTCACCAGTATAAAGAATAAAGGAAACAACAGATAAGGGTTTCAGAGCTAATACTTTGGGGAATACAACCTACTAGCATCTATCTGCTTTTGGAAATAGACAAATCAACTTTAAAATGCAGGGGAGAGGGGCAGAGGGGCAGAGCAAGATGGAGAAGTGAGCGAATACTCCCATTTACTGCCCCAGAAATTAAACCACTGAACAATGAATAAAAACAAGCACAGACTGAGATTTCTGAACTCCAGAAGGCATCTAAAGTGTTAGAGAGTTGGGGTGAGTCCAGAAGTGGGGGAAAGGGAGAGTAGGAATGGCATAGAAGCTGGGAGAACCTGCCTGCTAACATCTGGAACACTCACTCATCACAGCCATTTTGGGATGGGATTGGGGAACACCCCAAACAGGGAACAATGCTCCAAAGAGAAATGGAGCTAAAGTGAGGAAGCTGTAGCCTTATTTTTTAAGGTGGCACAAATTAGCCATGGGAGTTTGCAGGCTGCAAAATTGGGAGGGGGTGAAGGGAGACCATGGTGCTGTGAGAGAGTGCTGTTAAATATCGCTGAGGCACAAGACGGGTGGGCAGTAGTACTGGGAAGAAATCCAAGTGCATCAAGGTGAGGCGAATACATCAGATGGGCAACACAGAGGGAAATGTCTGGCTCTCTGCCCACAGTGGAGCACTGCGGGAGAGCCTGTGAGGGGTACCTGTGAGAAAGACATAGAGAGCCCCTGCCTTTGCTACAGGAAACCCCAGCCCCACCACTTATGTCAGCATCTACAACCAGCCAAATATACCCCACTCTGGAACATACGTATTGAATTCTGGTGATCAAGTATCCAGAACCCCTGAATCAGCACTGGGAAAAACTTAAGGATAAGAGTGCCCTCTAATGGTTCTTAGGAGAAGATACCAAGCCCACTGCCATTGGGTTGCTTTTGACTCATAGCAACCCTGTGGGGCAGAGTGATGCTACCCCATGGGGTGCCTGGGGCTGTAAGTCTTTGGAGAGGAAGACTGCCACACCTTTCTTCCACTGAGCAGCTGGTGGGTGGGAACTGCTGATTTTCCAGTTGGCAGCCAGATACTTGGCCACTGAGCCACAAGGGCACCCAACCATAAAATTATCTCATGAAAATCAGAAAACAGGGTTTAAAGTTAAAAAAAAAAGAAGGTAACAAAATGTAACAAGTTCAACAAAAAATAGTAAAACACACAAAATCACAACAGAAGAAGGACCAATCAAAAGCAAAACATGAAGAGGGAATTTCTCCTATGGATGCAAGACTAAGGGAAAAAATTGAAAATTTTCAGACTATGGTGCTAAGTATATTTAAAAAAAGCAAAAAGCACACGGTAAACAAATTAGCAGAGATCAGGAAACAAATGGAGGAACAAAATGAAAGACTCAACAAGGAAATTGAAATCATCAAAAACAACAAAAAAAAGAGAACTACTGGAAGTGAAGAATAAAGCAACTGAATTAGAAAAGCAAGAGAAATCACTCAACAACAGAGTCAGACAGAACATAGAATAAATAAACTAGAAGACAAAATAACTGAAACTATCGAGTCTCAAGAGAAAAGAATAAAGAAAAGCAAAGAAGCCCAAACAGAAATGTGGAATTCAGTTAAGAAACCTAACATTAGAATTATTGGAATCCCAGAGTACCATGAGAACAATAAAGTCATAGAAAGAATTTTTCATGAGATAATCAGAGAGAATTTCCCAGACCTGAACAAAGAACCAAACCTGCAAATACAGGAAGCTACACAAACCCCAATTAGAAGATATGCACAATGATCGACTCCATATCATATCCTAATAAAACTATTAAAAACCAAAAGTAGACAATTTTGAAAGCAACAAAAGAAAAATGCAAATTAACATACCATGGATATTTCATAAGAATCAAGGAGGATTTCTCTCCAGAAACTCTAGAAGCCAGAAGACAATGGAGCAACATATTAAAATACTGAATGAAAACATTTGCCAACCAAGAATTTGTTGCCCAGCAAAATTGTTATTCAAAAATGAGGGCAAAATCAAGACAATCCATAATAAACAGAAGCTCTGGGAATTTGCCAGTACTCTACCAGGTTTGCAGGTATTACTCAAGGGAGTATTCCAAATGGAAAGCCAAGAGCATTAAATAAATACACACATCTGTACAAGAGAAGGCTTTAGAGCCTTGGTGGTGTAGTTGTTAAGAGTTCAGCTACTAACCAAAAGGTCGGCAGTTCAAATCCACCAGCTGCTCTTAGAAACCCTATGAAGCAGTGTTACTCTGTCCTGTAGGGTCACTATGAGTTGAAATCAACTTGATGGCAACAGGTGTTTTTGGTTTTGTACAAGGAAAAATACAAATAAATAAAAAATAAGAGAGAGATCTCCAAAAAACACAACAGCACAGGCAAATATAAGGACCAAGTATATGATATTTTCAGGAATAAAAGCAATAATTAAATCCTGCAAACAAGACAACATCAAGTTTGTAAGAAATAAGTACAAAGTAAACTTATCAAATATAGGTTGTGTATTGATTTTAATGGAGAGAAACCAACAGAAATGGGGGATGGAGGAGCATATCAGGAATAGATTTAATATGCTAAAATTGCACATTAACTGTTTTTCATATATTAAACATTGTTGTAATTGCAAATTGTGTAATGTAATATATGTAGCAAGCACTAAGAAACACTCAGAAGAAGGAAGAAAGCGATAAGGTTCTTCACAAAAAAGCAGCCAAATACAAACAAAAACAGAGCAATCAGAATTAAAAAAACAAAGAAGATATGAAACAATTAAAAAACAAAAGCAAAATGAGTGAGGTAGTCACTTTATTTTCAGTAATTACCTTAAACGTAAATGGCCTAAACAATCCATGCAAAAGGCAGAATGGACAAAAAAAAAAAAAAAAGATCCATTCTTTTGCTGCGTACAGGAAACACATCTTAGACATGAGGACCCAAACAAACTGAAAATAAAAGGATGGAGAAAAATATTCCATGCAAGCAGTAAACAAAAAAGCAGGAGCAGCCAAACTGATATCAGATAAAACAAACTTTGAATCAAAATCTATTACAAGAGATAAAGAAGGACATTACGTAATAATAAAAGAGTCAATCCAGCAAGAGGACTTAACAATTATAAATATGTATGTATCTCACAGCAGTACTCCAAAATACATGAAAAAAATACTGAGTAATATGGAAGGAGAAATAGACAACTTGGCAATAAGTGTAGGGGACTTCAACACACCACTTTCAATTATAGACAGAACATCTTAAAAAGAAGATCACTAAGAACACTGAGAACTTAAAACCAGAAGCCAATTGGACCTAAGGAATATATGTGGAACACTCCACCCAGCGTCAGAACAAGACACATTCTTCTGCAGCACACATGGATCATTTTCCAGAATAGGCCATATGCTAGGACACAAAACAAGTTTAAACAAATTAAAAAAAAAAACTGAACTCGTACAGAGCATCTTCTCTGACTGTAATGGTATGAAGATAGAAATCAACAACAGGAATAATAACAGAAAAATATGTAGAAACTAAGTAATACACTACTAAAAAAGCTATTGAGTCATAGAAGAAATCAAAAGTGAAATTAAAAAAAAATCCTAGATTCAAAAAGAAAACGAAAACATGTCAAAACTTCTGGGACACAGCAAAAGCAATATTCAGAAGGAAACTCATAGCAATGAATACCTCCATTAAAAAAAAAAAAAAGACCCCAAATCATTAACTTAACACCAACAACTTGAACAAATAGAAAAGGAAGAGCAAAAGAAGCCAAAAGCCACCAGAACAAAGGAAATAATAAAGATCAGGGAAGATACAAAATAAAATTAAAATAGAAAAACGGTAGAAAGACTCAGCAAAAGCAGACGTTGTTTCTTTGAAAGAATCAATAAAATAGACAAACCACTGGCTAGACTGACAAAAGAAAAAAACAAGAAGAGGCAAATAACCAAAGTAAGAAATGAAATTGGTGACATTACATCTGATCCAACAGAGATAAAGAAGATCATAACAGATTACCATGAAAAATTATACTTCAGCAAATTTGAAAATCTAGATGAAATGCACAAATTCTATTCAACAAAACATGCTATAACATGGGTGGGCCTGGAAGGCTAATGCTAAGTGAAATAAGTCAAGCATATAAGGATAAATATTGCATGATCTTTCTTTTAGAAAAAGACAAGAATAGACATATATAAAGAAGCCAACTTTCATTGGTGGTTACCAGGAGAGAAGAGGGGAAGGTACTCTTTAGATCATAGAGACTTATTAATTTTTGGTGATGGGAAAAGTGGTACTAAATGTAGGTGTAGTGAGCACAGCACAGCCAAAGTAAATGATGTCGTTGAGAATTGCTCAAGAGAAAAGTTTGCCTGCACTAAAGAATTTGACATATATAAGATAGCAACAACTCCAACAAAGACCAAAAAACAAGTGTTTCAACATATATAAATGGGTATAGGGCATATAGGTATACGCATAGGTACAGGTGTATACATAGGTGAGAAGAGAAAGAAATATCTATAAAACCAAAAACCAATCCTAGTGCCGCTGAGTCGATTGCGACTCATAGCGGCCCTATATGAGTCATAATCGACTCGATGGCACTGGATTTGGTTTTTGGTCGAAATATCTATAGGTATAAATACAAATACAAGGGTGGAGGCACATATATTCATTGAGGATGTAAATACGGATACTCCTCAGACATAACCAAACAGATTCCAAGATTGGTTTACCAGGTTTGAAAGCTTAGAACCATAGTCTGATGGGAAAACTCAGTCAATTGGCATAACATGTTGTTGTTGTTAGGTGTCTTCAAGTTGGTTTTGACTTATAGCAACCCCACGTACAACAGAACAAAACACTGCCTGGATCTGTACCATCCTCACAATTGTTACTATGTTTGAGCTCATTGTTGCAGACAGTTTGTCTATCCATCTCATTGAGAGTCTTCCTCTTTTTTGCTGACCTTCTACATTCCCAAGCATGATGTCCTCCTCCAGGGACTGGCCCCTCCTGATAATGTCCAAAGTACATGAGATGAAGTCTCACCATCCTAGCTTCCAAGGAGCCTTCTGGCTATAATTCTTCCAAAACAGACTTGTTCATTCTTCTGGCAATGCATGGTATATTCAATAACAAAAAATCATGTTCTGCTTTCTAGTGAAATGAGTAGCACCTGGATTCTTAAAAGCTTGTGAGTGGCCATCTAAGATACTACTATTGGTCTCTTCTCACCAAAAGCCTAGAGAAGAAACTACATGAGCCACAACCTCACATACTCTGAGAACAGAAGAACTAGATGGTACCCAGCTACAACCACTGACCTTCCCAACCAGGATCACAATAGATGGTCCCAGATAGAACTGGAGAAAAATGTGGAGTAGAATTCAAACTCTTGAAAAAAAAAAAAAAGGAGTCAGACAAACTGGAACAGTAGAGAACAGAGGACTCCCTGACACTCTTGCAGGATTACAGAGAATCCTAGAACTGAGCTTATCCCCTGAAATCACCTTTTAGTGTAACAGCAGAGTGGCACACAAATTAAAGGTGTTATGTGTAAGGTGGGTTGTTGGGTTTTATGTGTAAGGTCTACTTAAAAACCATTTGTATGAGACCAAAATGTCAACAATCACTCAAAAGCAAAGATGAGAAGATAAGGGGGCAGGGAAACTAGAGTACTGGAGATGGAACAAACAGAAGACAATGAGAATGTTGACACATTGTGATAAATGTAATTAATGTCACTGAACAATTTGTGTGGAAATTGTTGAAAGGAACCTAAATTGCTGTATAAGCTTTTATCGGAAAAGTCAATAAAATAATATTGAAAAAAAAATGTGAGGGTTACTCTATTACGAGGTTATTAAAGATAGGGATATAGAAAGTGTCATTACCATCGCCCAGGATACTTTCAGACAGCTGATGTCAGAGTCCAGGGCAGTGGATCACAGAGTTCTCAGGATTCAGGTTGGTTTGTCAGGCTAACTGCTTGATGCTTTTCCTTAAGCCACATGCAGAGTTCTATTGAAACGCATAGGTCCACTCACAATAGAGGGCATCCTATAAGAAAAAAAAAAAAAGTTGAAATTTATATTAATTAATTTGATATTCCTGGCTTAGTTTTTAGTATATTTAATCTGAGGTTTCTTCCACAATCAAATGGCAAGAAACGTGAAGAGTTGTAAATACACCCCCAAAGACTCCAAGTTTGCTTTAACAGGTGGTAACTCGGGACAAAATTGCTAGTGATAAAGAAAAGTGATTAAAAAATATGGCAGAGCAAAGCGTAAGCAAGCTCACAAGCCTCAGTTAACAAAGTTAACGCCATGTTGCCTAACGCACAAACAGCTTCAATTCCCTTTAATTAGTTCAGAGTTAGGTGACAACATATTTAATCAGTGAGCTAACAAGTGCAGCAGCTGATTGCTCTCACCATCCTGAGTGTGTTGACTGAAAAAGTAAATAAAATTACTTTCACTGCAATCATAAAGTGGCATCTTAATTTCATTACAGTAGCAACGTTTTAGAAGTACCATGTAGCAATGAAAATTATTTCCTGCCGTATTCTTTACATTTTTTCCCTCTAGCGTGTCACTGTGGTTTAACCCCTTGAGGGACTGATGGCTAAATCAGAGTCCATCTGTCAAGGAAGCAGACCACACCTCTGCTATGTTCTGGGTCGCTATGAGATGGTTCTGGAAGCAATGCTTGAATTCACTTAAGCAGCGATATTCCTGAGTGTCAAAAGCAGACAGAGGTATCTGTTCAAAATTCAGTGTTGTTCCAATTAGTTAAACACACCTAGAAGCCATAGTGCGTCAGCTTGTTTTTTTTTAAAAATGTCTTTGTCAGTGAGATAAGGAATAGGTGACGTTATTCTCACCCTCCTGATGACTTACATGGGGATATTTATTTATTTATTCTAGGTTAAATAGCTTGGATTTTGCTATGATTTTCTTAGGTTGGCAAAGGAGAGCTCTCAAAAGCAGTGCTACTCACTACAGGAAACCTTTCCTCTTTTATTCTTGGTCCTTTGGGGGCTGCCATATTTAGACTATACTGGTACCTCAAACAGTTGTACAATGGGAACCAGTAAGGTGTAACAAAAATATTTATAATATGCTCCTTTTGCCATCATTATCTACATAATGTTAAGGACGCATTAGGTTTTCTTGCCCTTAGCCCTCATCAAAAATTGAGATACAAACTTTACAGAAAAGTCTCTTGCTATCCATTCGTAAGGACTCTTGATCCAATGTATTGGATGGAATTTTAAGTAGAAGAATTTTAATTAAAAATCATGGTTTGAAGAAGTTATAATCTAATGCCCACCACTGTGAACCAAAGGGCATCAAGATGATTACATTGCTAAACTCCTTTCTATCCTGTTAGAATCAGGGTTAAATCTAACTTGTTTCCAGGATGTTACAGGAAAGACTCAGACTTTTCTTTTTCATCTGGCCAGAACCAAACCAGTCGCTGTCGAGTCAGTTCCAGCTCGTGGTGACCACATGTGTGTTGAGTAGAACTGTGCTCCATAGGGTTTTCAATGGCTGATTTTTCAGAAGTTTATCACCAGGCCTTTCTCTGAGGTGCTTCTGGGTGGGTTCAAACTGCCAAACTTTTGGGTAGTATTCGAGCACTGAACCATTTGCACCAATCAGGGATCCCATTTGTCTGGCTGTGGGCCTCATATTTTTCTCAATGAGACAGGTATATATGAAGTCTGTTTCATAGATCAGCTTCTAGGACCAAGGATTGATTCGGGAAGGAAAGTGTTCTTCTTCCCAGAATGACATAACTCCTGTTCTTTGAGCTCATTTCAAGAGACAGCATAACCACAGACCTTGGAGCCAGGCAGACCTGAATCCAATCCCTGACTCTGTCTCTTATTAGCCATGTTACCCTTGAACTAGTTACTTAACTTTTGAACTTGGTTTTTCTTATTTGTAATATGAAGATACAAATGCTTCCTATGTAGACTTGCTAAAAGGATTAAATGGGATCATAGAAGTATTTTTATGCAATTCTAGATATGTGAGAAAAGGAAAACAAAACAAAATAACCATGAACAACCACCTAAAAAAAACCTAAACTAGATAACGATTAAATAGATCCAACAAATGCTATGTAGTAGGCTGGTTCCTCATGTTTGTAATTCATGTATCTTAAGAAAAAATTCCACCAGACAATGTTAAACAGGTAAAGATGACTTTATCCAGAAGGAGAATTATAAGGAAAAAAGAGAGAAAGGCTATTGCAGCAGTGAAGCAGACCCAAAGTCTGAGTTCCATCCTGCTGAAACCAATTGCAAGGTTCTTAAAAGCTGGGGGTGGGCTGGTGGAAAAAACACCGAAGAAAGTTAAAAAGCTTGATCATTGTGATGGATGAGTGATTTACTGAGTTTGCAATTAGGGTCATTTGGCTTGTTATGCTTTCTTGGGGGTAGGGGCTGACTGAGAAAGAGAAGGAGGTCAAAAGCCACTCTCTGAACACAAAATGGTAGGGAGATTTCTTGAACCTTTGCTTCTATTCAAGGTCATGTGGTTTAGGTAAAATTCAACGGTGTTACATACCTACCACTTGTGTTATCAATATCAGGAAGGCTGAGAAGATATTTAAACGAGGACATGCTAACAATGTTTGCAGTACCTATAATACAGATATTTGTAGGATTGTCGTCCTATCTCTATTTCTATGGGGCAACTTTAGCGGTTTACATTTCTTCCAGTCTCTCTTGGCTCCAGGTTTCTACTTCCACTGAATTCATTTAGTTGTGGATTATCTCATCATTGCAAGTATGTCGCGGCTCTTTTCCAAGGGTTCACCACTGGACGACATTCTGAGTCCTTCGTGTCCTAAGGTATCTGTGACTCAAGGCTACATGATTAACAGACATTTACTGAAGTTTGTGGACAATGGATTACATTGTGACATTTTTTGCAGACAATTTAAAATAGAGATTTTACCATATTCTTTAAAGTCCCTGGGCCATTCTTAAGGGCCCACTCATATAAAGCACCAGTTTTCACATGTTGCTGAACTTCTTTATCCTTACTCCCTCTTTGGAAGTCCACTCTACCTTTTCAATTCTGGAAACACCTAAGCTTGTACTTAGTTTATGCAGAGAAATTTAGTTCTTGTTCCTATCCTCAGCTTCTAAGTCTTTTTCCCCCCACAACCAAATGGCCTTTCAGTGTGTTTTGCTAAATTCCATAGAGAATTTATACCACTCTCCCAGGAGGCAGAAACTGCTCCAGTCAATTATAGTTTCAAATCGCCTTCTTTCCCCCTCTCTACTGTGCTTGTTCATCTAGTTCTCATTAAGACTCTATTTTATTAATCACCTATTTTATGCCTAGAAATTGTATGCAAAAATGGTCAAGAAGGTCTTCATCAGTCCCTGAATTGCTTACTTTGGCTACCTTTATCATTGCTTACTTTATTTATTAATAACTACTGTGATTTTGAGAAAAACAGCAAAGTGAAAACTGAGATAAAATATATTCTTATCCCTTAATTTGGGATTATAAAAGTGTTGCTTCTAAGTCATTGCCTTCACAATTATACTATATTAGAAATGCTACTTCAGATAGTAATAAAGTTAAAAATACTATAGCCATGGTTCAATGCAATCCTGATCAAAATCCCAGTAGTCTTCTTTATGAAAATGGAAAACCCAATCCTCAACTTTATATGGAATGGCAAGAGGCCTCAAAAAGCTAAAGCAATGTTGAAAGAAAAGAACAAAGGAGGAGGAATCCCACTTCCTGATTTTAAAACATACAGCTACAGTAATCCAAATGACCCTGTACTCGTATAATGATAGACAAATAGACCAATGGAATAGAATTGAGAGTCCAGAAATAAACCCACAAATCTATGGTCAACAGATTTTTGACAAACATGCTAAGTCCATTCAATGGGTAAAGAAGAATTTCTTCAATAAATGATGTTGGGAAAACCAGATTTTCACATGCAGAAAAATGAAACAGGATCCATGCCTCACATCACACACAAAAACAATGTCAAAATGAATTAAGGACCTAAATGTGCCATCTAAACTCATGCAATTCTTAGAAGAAAATGCAAGAACAACAATGTTGGGCCTAGCTTTTAACAATGGATTATTTTAATATAATAACAAAAGCACAAACAGTAAAAGACAAAATAAATAAATGGAACCTCATAAAAATTAAAAACTTTTATTTATCAAAAAACTTTACAAAAAAAAAAAGTGAAAAGACAAGCTACCAATTGGGAGAATGTCTTTGGAGTATAACTTCAGAAACCATATAGCCGATAAAAATCTAATAGCCAAAATATATATAAAGCTATGAAAACTTAACAACAAAAAGACAACCCAATCGTAAAATGGGCAAAGGACTTGAATATACATGTCACCAAAGAGGACATTCAAATGGCCAGCAAACACATGAAGAGATATTCAGCTTCATTAGCCATCAGAGAGATGCAAATGAAAACCACGATGAGATACTATTTCACTCCCATTAGGATGGCTAAAGAGGGAGCAGTCCCTGAAGAAGGACATAGTGCTTGGTAAAGTAGAGGGTCAGTGAAAAAGAAGATCCCCAATGAGATGGATTGAGATAATGGCTGCAACAATGGGCTCAAGCATAACAACTATTATGAGGATGGTGCAGGACCAGGCAGTGTTTCCTTCTGTTGTACATGGGGTCTCTATGAATCGGAACTGACTCGACACCATCTAATAACAAAAACAACAGGATGGCTAGGATAAACAAAACTAAAGACCCCCCCCCCGCCAAAACCCAGAAAATAACAAATGTTGCGGAGGATTTGGCGAAATTGAAACCCTTATTCGATGCTGGTGGGAATGCAAAATGGTAGAGCCATTGTAGAAAACAGTGTGATGGTTCCTCAAAAAAGTAAAAATAGAACTACTATATGACCCAGCAATTCCACTCCTAGGCATATACCCACAAAACTTGAAAGAAGAGTCTCAAAAAGAGACTTGTACACCAATGTTAATTGCAACACTTTTCACAATAGCCAAAAATGGAAACAACCTGAATGCCCATCAACAGATGAATGGATAAACAAAGTGTGGTACATACATATGATAGAAGAGCCAGTAGGAGAAATTAAGTCTTGATAAATGCTACAATATGGGTGGAGCTTGAAGACATTAAGCTGAGTGAAATATGTCAATCACAAAAGAAAAATATATGGCCTTGCTGAGACCGAAGTTTATAAGTGGTTACCGCGAATGGGAGGGAGGGGAAAGGAAAACGCAGAACAGAATTTAGAATTCTCATGAACTCTAGACTTGCTGGAGCCATGGGGCTGGATGAATCCCTGAAACTATCCCCTGAGATAATCTTTAAACCTTAAACTGAAAAATATCCCTTGAAGCCTTCTTAAAACCAAATAATATTCTAACTTAACTAGTAATAAACGTCTGCCTTGAGCATTACGGTCTTTTAAGAACTATCCAGATGGAATCAAAGGGACAACAACAACTTGAAAGATTGGATAGGAACCTTAGGGGCAGTGGTTAAGCATTCTGCTGCTAACCAAAAGTTGGCAGTTCGAATCCACCAGTTCTGCTTGGAAACATAGGCAGTTCTACTTTGTTCTATAGGGTCGCTATGAGTCAGAAACAACTCAACAGCAATGGATTAGGGGGCAATAAGTTTATGTTAATGAGGGAGGAACAACTCAAAAAAGGAGGGCGGGAATAGTTGTACAAGAAAAAATGTAATCAATGTCACTGAATTGTGCATGTAGAAATGGTTGAATTGGTGTATGTTTTGCTGTGTATATTCTCAAGAATGACAACAACAAAAAAAGGCAAAAAAAATGCTATAGCCATCATGGCATGTTGTTGTTGTTAGATACAGTCGAGTTGGTTCCAACTCATAGTGACCCTACCCACCAAAAACCCACTATGTACCACAAAATGAAGCACTGTGTGGTCCTGCTCCATGCTCACAATCATTGTTATACTTGAGTCCATTGTTTCAGCCACTGTGTCAATCCATCTCCTTTAGGGTCTTCCTCTTTTCCACTGACCCTGTACTTTACTAAGCATGATGTCCTCCAGGGACTGATCCCTCCTGACAACACGGCCAAAGTATGTAAAACTCAGTCTTGCCATCCTTGCTTTTAAGGAGCATTCTGGTTGTACTTCTTCCAATACAGATTTGTTCATTCTTTTGGCACTCCATGGTATGTATATTCGATATCCTTCACTAACACCATAATTGAAAGGTTTCAATTCTTCTTGGTCTTCTTGATTCATTGTCCAGCTTTTGCACGCATATGATGCCATTGAAAATACCATGGCTTCGATCAGGCACACCTTAGTCTTCAAGGTAACATCATTGTTTTTCTTCACTTTAAAGAGGTCCTTTGTAGCAGATTTGCCCAATGCAATGTGTCTTTTGATTTCTTGACTGCTGCTTCCATGGGTGTTGATTGTGGATCCAAGTAATACAAAATCCTTGACAATTTCAATCTTTTCTCCATTTATCATGATTTTGCTTATTGGTCCAGTTGTGAGGATTTTTGTTTTCTTTATGTTGAGGTGTAATCCATACTGAAGGCTGTGGTCTTCGATCTTTATCGGTAGGTACTTTAAGTCCTCTTTACTTTCAGCAAGCAAGGCTGTGTCATCTGCGTAAAGCAGGTTGATGATGAGTCTTCCACCAATCCTGATACCTCATTCTTCTTCTTCATATAGTCCAGCTTCTCAGATTATTTGCTTAGCATACAGATTGAAGAGGTATGGTGAAAGGATACAACCCTGATGCACACCTTTCCTGACTTTAAATCAACCGGTATCCCCTTGCTCTGTCTGAACAACTGCCTCTTGATCTATGTAAAGATTCCTCATGAGCACAATCAATTGTTCTGAATGCCCATTCTTCGCAATGTTATCCATAATTTGTTATGATCCACACAGTCAAATGCCTTTGCACAGTCAATAAAACACAGGTAAACATCCTTCTGGTATTCTCTGCTTTTAGCCAGGATCCATCTGACATCAGCACTGATATCCCTGGTTCCATGTACTCTTCTGAAAAAACCAGTCTGAATTTCTGGCAGTTCCCTGTCGACATACTGCTGCAGCCATTTTTGAATGATCTTCAGCAAAATTTTGCTTGCGTGTGATATTAATGATATTGTTCTATAATTTCCACATTAGGTTGGATTGCCTTTCTTGGGAATAAGCATAAATATAGATCTCTTCCCGTCAGTGGATCAGGTAGCTGTCTTCCAAATTTCTTGGCATAGACAAGCGAGCACTTCCAGCGCTGCATCTGTTTGTTGAAACATCTCAATTGATATTCCGTCAATTCCTGGAGCCTTGTTTTTTGACAGTGTCTGTAGTGCAGCTTGGACTTCTTCCTTCAGCACCATCAGTTCCTGATCATATGCTACCTCTTGAAATGGTTGAACGTTGACCAATTGTTTTTGGTATAATGACTCTGTGTATTCTTTCCATCTTCTTTTGATGCTTCCTGTGTCCTTCAATATTTTCGTATAAAATCCTTCACCATTGCAACTTGAGGCTTGACTTTTTTCTTCAGTTCTTTCAGCTTAAAAAACACTGAGTGTGTTCTTCCCTTTCAGTTTTCTATCTCCAGCTCTTTGCACATGTTATTATAATACTTTATCTTCTCGAGTCACCCTTTGGAATTTTCTGTTCAGTTGTTTTACTTCATCATTTCTTCCTTTTGCTTTAGCTGCTTGATGTTCAAGAGCAAGCTTCAGAGTCACTTTTGACATCTATTTTGGTCTTTTCTTTCTTTCCTGTCTTTTCAATGACCTCTTGCTTTCTTCATGTATGATGTCCTTGATGTCATTCCACAACTCGTCTAGTCTTCGGTCATTAGTGTTCAATGCATCAAATCTATTCTTGAGATGGTCTCTAAATTCTGGTGGGATTTACTCAAGGTTGTACTTTGGCTCTCATGAACTTGTTCTAGTTTTCTTCAGTTTCAACTTGAACTTGCATATGAGCAATTATGGTCTGTTTCACAGTCGGCCCCTCGCCCTGTTCTGACTGATGATATTGAGCTTTTCCGTAGTCTCTTTCCACAAATGTTATCAGTTTGATTCCTGTGTATTCCATTTGGTGAGGTTCATGTGTACAGTCACCGTTTATATTGGTCTAAAAAGGTATTTGCAAGGAAGAAGTTGTTGGTCTCCCAAAATTCTATCACATGATCTCCGGCATCGTTTCTATCACCAAGGACATATTTTCCAACTACTGATCCTTCCTCTTGTTTCCAACTCTTGCATTCTAATCACCAGTAATTATTAATGCATCCTGGTTGCATGTTCATCAATTTCAGACTGCAGAATCTGGTAAAAATCTTCAATTTCTTCATCTTTGGCCTTAGTGGTTGTTGCATAAACTTGAATAATAGTTGTATTAACTGGTCTTCCTTGTAGGCGTATGGATATTATCTTATCACTGACAGCATTGTACTTAGGATAGATTTTGAAATGTTCTTTTTGAAATGAAAGCAATGCCATTCCTCTTCAATTTGTCATTCGTGGCATAGTAGACCATGTGGTTGTCCCATTCGAAATGGCCAATACCAGCCTATTTCAGCTCACTAATGCCTAGTATGTTGATATTTATGTGTTTTATTTCATTTTTGATGATTTCCAATTTTCCTAGATTCATACTTTGTACATCTTAGGTTCCATTATTAATTTGATGTTTGCAGCTGTTTCTTCTCATTTTGAGTAATGCCACATCAGCAAATGAAGGTCCCGAAAGCTTTACTCCATCCACGTCATTAAGGTTGACTCTACTTAGAGGAGGCAGCTCTTCCCCAGTCATCTTTTGAGTGCCTTCCAACCTGGGGGGTTCATCTTCCAGCACTATATCAGACAATGTTCTGCTGCTATTCATAAGGTTTTCACTGGCTAATTCTTTGCAGAAGTAGACTGCTGGGTCCTTCTTCCTACTCTGTTAGTCTGGAAGCTCAGCCGAGACCTGTCCACCATAGATGACCGTGTTGATATCTGAATACTGCGGTGGTATATTTTCCAGCATCACAGCAACAAGCAAGCCCCCACAGTACGACAAACTGACAGACATGGCATAGTCTGAGAAAAACCTGGTTCTAAGGGCTAATAGTAATCTGGACAAAAGAATGAAAAATAGAGTCTGGTTAGAATTGGGGTTCTTTTTATTCCTCTTGGATTCAGTACTCTTTCCACCACCTCTGATGTCTTAATGTCTCAGTGTTTTCTTGTCCTTCTAGAATATATTCATTTAGAAGACACTAAGAGAAAGTTGGCAGTTGATTATTTATTGCAGGACTTTGAAAAGGAGCTGGAATTGCCAGCAAAATGTGCCGTGCAGGCTAGATGATGTAGTGTATGTTGGTATACAAGTGGGAAGTCAGTACTAAAAAGTCCGCCAGTTAGCATAATCTTTGACTTTAAGGTTCTAAATTCATAATAACCAAAATCTGCATTCTTATATGACATTCATGAAGTCTCAAAATCTCATTATTTTACAGCAGCAGTGATCAAAAGGAAGTTATATTAAGGCATCCAAAAGAGCTTGTTTAAATAAAACCTCAACTGTGATGCTGTAAGGCTTAATTTAGAAAGCTAACATACGTACCAGGTGCATTCCTACTGAAAGCACTCTATAAAATGATATAGGATTCTCAGAACAATGGCCAAAATGGACATTTAGCATCAGGATATTATGTTACTTCCTAATAATTCCTGTAAAAAACATTAAATAGTTTTAGATGAACTTCAGTTTTGTTTTCCAGTCCCTGTGGACTAGGCTATTTTATCATCTGCAGGAAACCAGAGAAAAATAATTGTACTGTAAAAATGATTTTGGCTAGCTTCAATGTTTTTAATTGCTTTATTTCCCCTCCCCACCCTCCACTGAAACACCTAATAGTTACTAGGCAGAAAAAAAATACATGGATAATAAACATTTTTATAAATAAACAATAAACACCAAAGGGTATTATTGACTGCAGTTAATGTCTCTCTCAAAAATAGATTAATAGAAAACATGAGGCTATATTCCATAAATTAACTAAACAGGATATCTGGTTTGAAGGTTCTCTCCAGGACTGTGAAATACTGTCACTTCAGTGATGAGGGGAGGCTACATATGTTGTTCTGGCTGGTAATATTTCTGTGCAATGCAGACATTTCCTCCTTGCTCAGACTCAGACACTGGGCAGAACCAGACAAAGTAGATAAGGGCAGGGGAACTTTTCTCCAAAGCATGTCTACCGGCATTTTCCCGACAGTTCAGCACAGGATGGGGCTTTTCTTTGTGTACAAGAAAACTCTCTTTTTTTTAATCCTCAGGAGAGCCACGGTTACGTTTTTGAGTCCTGTTTTTAGTGCCTCAGAAAGAGCTGAACCCTTTCTTCAGATTAAAGTCATCACCTGAGTGGTATCAGGAAGGCATCCATCAGTTATCACCAGGAAGGGACTTGTCACTAAGGGAACGGTTTTGGAGGAGCAAAGGCCCGAAGGTGTGTTTGTAAGAAAGAAAGGACGGCTGTTTCCAGGGTTTTTAATGAATAAGTTTGCAGGTTGAGGTAATCCTATGGCAGGGGAATTGGTTGCCCTTTCAAAAGGGACTTAAACAACATCATTCACAATTTTATTAAAGTGAAACAAGGATGTATTTAATTTCCTTTGGAAACCACACTATTTCCTTTTCCCTGGTGTGAATCCCGGCACATGCATACCACTGCTTCTGTCATCCACAATCTCTGGCTGGTGCCAATGTCAAGCAGGGAAACCAGTGTGGAGGGAAGGGAGGAGAAATTTTATGTGTTCATGTTTAAAACAAACAAATAAACCCAAGCAGCTGGAAAAGGCAGGCTGTAATTCATTTCCATCTGGGGCTTAACATCCTATAGAAACTGGGAACGCTTGTTCTCTCTTCTGCATGGTGTGGTGCTAGTAACTGCCAATGGAAATGAAAATACAGAGAAAAACTATTTCCTTGGGTCAGTATGCAACAGTAACAGTACCTGGCCAAAATGTTGGCACCTTTCAACAACACACATACTTTCTCTCCTCCCTCCTCAATTTAATCCACATCTTTTTGTAAGAGGGAAGATGGTAAATTATTTAAGGACATGGGCCAGTGGAGCCTAAAAAGCTTTGCTTTGAATCTTATCTTTACTAACATGTGACCCTGAGTGGCTCAATTTCCTTATCTATAAAATGGGTATACTAACTGTATTACATCAGAGTCACCATAAAGTAGGTGAAATGCTTAGCACAGGGCCCAGCACATGATAAATGCTAAAAAAAAAAAAGACATTGATTAGCACAGTAGTATGGTTGTGTGTGGAGTCCCTGGGTGACACCCAGCTGCTAACTGAAAAGTTGGAAGTTCAAGTCCATCTAGAGGCACTTCAGAAGAAAGGCTCTGGTGATCTATTCTGAAAAACCAGCCATTGAAAACCTTATGGAGCACGGTTTACTCTGGCACACGTAGGGTTGCCATGAGTCCAAGCTGACTGCGTGGTAACTGGTTTATGGTTGTGTGGGAATATAGCTACTTTGTTGTTAGTTGCTGTCCAGTTGGCTCCAACTCTTGGAGATCTTAAGTATAACAGAATGAAATATTGCCTAGTTCTGCACCAGTTACCATAAGGCTTTCATTGGCTAATTTTCAGAAATAGATCACAAGGCCTTTCTTCATAATTTTAGTCTTGGAGCTCCACTGAAGCCTGTTGTTATTTGAAATGCCAGTGGCATAGCTCCTAGCATCTTAGCAACACACAAGCCACCACAGTACAACAAATTGACAAATGGGTTTAGGGAGAAGCAAATGGAATTTACTAATATTAATTCAACAAAGCAATGTTACTTATTTTGTACTAGGATTAGGGATACAATGGCAAACAAAGAGCCAGTCTCTGCCCTCATGGTGCATTAGAGTGGTGGATACAGGCATTAAATTGATAACTGCACAAATAACTATACGCCTATAATTATAATAAGTACCTTGAAGAAAATATAACTAATGGCATGGGCATCTGTAACAGGAACCCTACACTAGACTCTGAAGTCAGGAAAGGCCTTCTTGAGAAGGTAATATTCAAGCCAAGACATGTAGACTCAGTAGGAGTTTACCAGATAAAGGGCCTAGGACTGGGGTTTGTGTTTCAAATAGAGAGAACAACACATACACAAGGGGTAAAGTAGGAATGAACTTGGCACATTTGGGGAAAACAGCTGGTCAGTAAGGAAGAAGCAGAGTGGCAGGGGGCGGGGGAGAATAGGAGAAAAGCAGCAGCTAGAGAGGGAAGTAATGGCTGGGTAGCATGAAACTTGTAGGTTTTTGTTAAAAGTTTAAATTTTTTTTTCTAAGAAATGTCAAGAAGCAGTTGAAGGTATCTGAGCACAGAGTGATATATGAGAACTGCATCACGTGAAATCTGCATCAGATGAGATCCGCATTTTAAAAAGATCATTCTGGCACTGTTGGAGAATGGATTGAAAGAGTGGACCTACAGAGAGAAGTTAGAAGTCCACTGGAGAAGTCCTACTGGAAGGCAATGGAGGCCCAGACCTGAGTGGTAACAACGAAGACACGGGAAAATGGAATGGATTAGCGATGTGTTTGGAAAGTAGATCTGAGAGGAGTTGGTGATGAACTGAGGTGACTGAGATGAAGGAAATGCTGGACTCGAGGCTAGCTCACAGCTATTTTGAATTAGCAAGTGGATTAGATATAGGCAATTCCTGATGGGCTCGTTCAGTTAACAGCATTGTTGTTGATGAGCTTTGCAGATATCCATTAAGGATTGGCTGTTTTACTATTTAAACAGATTAATGTCAACGGCAGTGGTTTTGTTAATGTCATTTGTTGCCAGCATTGTAAATTTAAATTCAGGACTGCATAATCAAAAATTTCATAATAACGCTTGGTAACAAATTGTCAAATAAATAGATCTCTGGTGCAAAAGCCCTTTCCAATTATGTATATCTTGTGAAATTGTGGTGTTTTTGATGGTTGTTACACATATAAATATCCTTTAACCCATTGCCTTCAAGTAGATTCTGATTCATATGACCCTAAAGGAGAGAACAGAAATGTCCCATAGGGTTTCCTGAGTTGTAATCTTTATGGAAGCAGGCTGTCACTTCTTTCTTTTGTGGAGCAGCTGGTGAGTTCGAACCACCGACCTTTTGAACCACTACCTTTTGAACCACTGACCTTTTGAACTTATGGTTAGCATCTGTGTGCTTTAACTAAATTTCTCTCTATTTCTCCTTCTCATGCTCCCTCTCTCCCTTTTTTCCTCTCTTACAGCATGAAGCCCTTCATCATTAACACCTATTTTCCAAATAGTAGCCTTAGATGGAGACAGTAATAAGATGGATAAAGCTAAACCTTAAATAGGAGCCAGTCATTGAAATATAAAGTGAGGAGTTTTTCTCAATTGCTTGCTGGGTTAGCTGAGTGGGAGTAGTAAAAGAGCTATTTCTCAATTCCCAAAGATGGAAATTTCTAGGTATACTAAACGTTGCTACAATTTCATCCTCGGGGTAGATGTGAGTAGAAATGCTATTTTTCTGCTGCTTCCATCAAGCCAGTTTGTGGTGACACTAGCATTTTGAGGTAGTTTGACCCTATTACCCAAGGTAATGGAAGAACATGAATCTGCATTATCTTTCTCAGACTAATTTTGTTCTCTTTATCTCTGTCTATTGTGCCTGTTATTTCTGAAACAAAAAACTCAGTTAAAAAACTAGATTAGGGAAGCCTCCTAATTTGTTTGACTCTGTAAAGGGAACTTGCCACTTTGAGTTTTAGCTTATAAATTAAGCATGGCGGAAACAACTTCTGCATTAAAATATTGATAAAATATTACTAATATTGTGAGTAAATTATACTTTGTTGCTTGCTAACTGAAAGGTTGTATGTAGGCCCAAGTCCACTCAGAGGCCTGGCAATCTACTCCCAAAAAATTAGCCACTGAAAAACCTAAGGAGCACAGTTCTACTCTGACACACATGGGGTTGCCATGAGTTGCAATTACCTCAACAGCAACTGTAACGAGAAAAAAAAGGTGTTAATAAGTAATGGACCAGAAGCAGGAGGTGGCTACATTTTGTAGTTGTATGAGCAATATTCTTTTGTGGCATGGCTCCTATGCTTGTGTCCATTCGTCTTTTCTAGACTGAGAACATGGCTCTATGGCTTAGTTGGTTAAGGCGCCTGTCTCGTAAACAGGAGATCCTGGGTTCGACTCCCAGTAGGGCCTTAACCTCTCAGAAACCCTGGTGGCGTGGTGGTTAAGTGCTATGGCTGCTAACTAAGAGGTCAGCAGTTTGAATCTGCCAGGTGCTCTTTGGAAACTCTATGGGGCAGTTCTACTCTGTCCTATAGGGTCACTATGAGTCGGAATTGACTCAACAGGAGTGGGTTTGGTTTGGTTTAGACAGAAGATTCAGATGAAATTAAAAGAAGACCCTGCATTAGGCAAGGTGTATACTTTTTCGTATTTGTTGGTTTTAATACATTTTTTTTTTTCCTCATCCTTAAAATCATTCTTACTTAAGTGTCAACCTCGGGGTATTTTGTTTGTGAAGGAGTTCTGCAATCTGTATGTAGTTTGGATTTGCAGAGAGGGGAGGGCGAGGCAAAGGTGATTATGAACACTGTGGGTGGCAGATGCTGGAGATAAGTGTCCATACTTTGCAGGTAAGCCAGAGCTTTGGATAGCAGGCCTCAGGGCCAGACTGAAAATTTGGGCATTGATTACATTACAGCTCACCCCAGCACAACGCTCCACTCAGTTCAGCACTTGGAGTGGCATTTGGGAGCTGCTCGTTCCAGTCCCCAACACTATATTTGAATAGGGATGTGCAAGAGGCAATTTGGCTTACGTTGGGCTTAGAGTGCAAGTAAGACTAAATTCTAAATAATTATTTTTCTCTGGTTTGGTTCAGATGAGCAAAAGCTCTGCCGTCTGCAAAGCCAATGATAAATTAAGCATGTTTTCTGTCACAAAAATTGACAAGATGAAGTGTCCCGTGGTCATCACATTTCTGATTATGGAAGGATCATTAACAAGCAAACATCTGGCCATTATTCTTGATGAATCTGTTCCTTGATATCTCTTGACAAGGAGAGTGGGAGGTATCAGTGCATTGAAGCACAGCTGAACTGCATTGTGATGACCCTGGCCATTGAATCTAGTAGTTATTATTAACGAAGCATTCCGCATAATTGATTATTTGATCCTGAAAGATACATTCGTCATAGTGTGCCATAGGACATGTGCATTGGCTCAGGAGCAGAAAAACTCCTCCGAAGAATGTCTGTTTAGAGCTCCAATTGGTGACTTGGCACAGTGATTACAGAGGACGTGTGGGGGCTAGGTGTCAAGCAATGATTAGTCACAGGTTCCTGACACAACGTTCTGGATAACAGAGTTAAAAAATAAAAGGCATTCTTCAATACCCAGAAAGCCATACACTCAACGAGGCGTACTCACGGAAACTCTTTTCCTGAGCTCTGAAGACTATTCCCTGATTGACTACCTCCCGTGCAGCCAGGGGCAAAGTACACCTCAGAGCGCCCTGTCAGGGAGGCAGACATCAGGGCACACTCCGGTATGGGGTGTGCTATTTTGGGACCTTGGTGCACAGAGGCAAGCTGAGGGGTTACATCCTTCTGGAGCCTCTTCTGCCATCTCATCAAGTCATGTGTTGAACTTCAGAGTTCAGGGAGGATGACAAACAACCAAGCAGGATTCTCCTTGAGCTCAGACAAGAGAGGATCTTTTTCCTCAAACCTGTGCCCCTTCAGCTCTGAAGAGGTATATACTAATTTTGTGCCAGCAGAAGCATCTTCATAGCTGTCAGTCCTTGGCCCTTGTGCTTTTTCTTGCATCTGAGATTTAGAACCACCCGTCGTGAGAATTAGGAGGGCCTTAAACACCATCCAGGCAGTGCCTCATATTACAGAATTGGAGGATGAGAGCGCTCAGAAGTGACTTGCTAGGAGCCGAGGGAGTTCATGTCAGTTCTGGGATTGAGTACAGCGTTCTTCCTACTGTACTGTGTCTTTTTAGTGTATGAAATGGTAACAATGTATTAGGTCTGTAGGGAGCTAAAATGCAGAGAATAAAAGCAGAAGCAATTGCTCTATAGTACTTCCTACACGATGAATATTTGCTAAAACACTTTGGGTCCCATTTGACCCCTCCTTCTTTCTCCTTTTTCTCCTCTACTTATCCTGCTTTTTTTTTATCCTGCCAGTCATTTTGGTTCTCCTTTCACAGGGATCCTCATACCTGTCCCATACAAGGCATTCTCAGCGTCACTAACCTCACTCAGGTTGTAGAGATTGTGGCAATGTTTTGGCTGCCTCTGGGCCTCCAGCCTCTTCCTTTACTTCCCCTTTCATAAGCAGTAACCAGCTGCTGTGAGCCATTCGGACTCACGGGCACTCCATGTGTGTCAGAGTGAGCTGTGCTCCACAGGGTTTTCAATGGCTGATTTTTTTCCGGAAGTAAATCGCTAGGCCTTTCCGCCTACGCATCTCTGGGTGGACTCCAACCTCCAACCTGTGATTAGCAGTTGAGCATGTTAACCAGTTGCATCACCCAGGAACTCCATCCCCTTTCAAAAAGAAAAAAAAAAAAAAAAAGAACCCGTTGCAGTGGAGTCAATGCCGACTCACAGCGACCCCTTTTATAATGTTGCTTAAATCAGATTTTTAAACTCCTGACAATGATACTCCGCTGCTCAAAGTTTTTCAGTGGCAAATCCCTTCTTCCAGAGGAAAAACAAGAACCTTCGCATGGTATTCAATTTCATCCATTATCTGTCCCCAACTCTTAGGTAATGGAAAGTGAACCAGCCGGGAAGGCTAGCGAGCTGAGGGGCATCTTGCCTCAGCTATTAGCTGTGAGACCCGGGGAAGATGCTTAATCTCTCCGCCGTTCCGGTTCCTCGGCGACGCAAGAGGCTGGGACTGGATGAACACTCCCACGTTTTCAGGTCGCTCTAATCCTAGCCTCAGCACTCTCCGTTCTCCGTCACGATCCTCGTGCTTTGCTCAACTGTACGTCAGCTTATTTCCTAATTCAAACCATTCTTCGTATTATTATTTAATGTCATCATGAAACAGCCATGTCGTCCTGTTGAAATCCTATCCATCTTTTAAGGTGCAGCCAAAAAGCCACTCAGAGCCATTTCTGATGGCTCAGAGAAGCAATACAACTCCCCACGGCCCTGACTGTGTTCCCTTTCACCTCATCTACGTAGGGCTTCTACAGCACTTTTCATCGTGGCTGTCTGTCGCACACCTTCCTCCTTCCTTAAAGGCAGACCTGGGTCTAGTTCATCTGTGTTTCCCCCATGGCTCAGTACTTTTCACAAAACAGATGCCCAATAAGTAGTATTTGTTGAAATAAAAACGTGCACTTTGTGCCAAGAAAAAATATGCCATTTCTCCTGGGAAACGGATTGGGGTGGTACCTAAGATCAGCAGGTGATTAAGTGAACACGTTAGGAATAATTCACCCCTGTATTTCTGCTAATTAACTCATTTAGGGATCACGGGGGCATTCAGAATTGAAACGCTTGGTTCGTTATTGGACAATCTACTGCACATGTATTAATTGGTAATATTCATTTTATCTATTATTATGCAATATCTATGTCCACTTGTGGAGCTCTGGTGGCACAGTGATTAAGCGTTTGGCTGCTAACCAAAAGGTCTCCTGTTTGAATCCACCAGCCACTCCGTGGAAACCCTGTGGGGCAGTTGTACTCTGTCGTATAGGGTTACTATGAGTTGGAATTGACTCAATGGCAATGGGGTTGTTTAAGCTGGTTGAGAGCAGAGGTACTTCTGAGAAATGATAATAACGATAGGTGACATTCATCGAGTGCTTAGCAAGTGTCAGGCATGGTGCTAAGAGCTTTATAAGCGTTACATTAGTTTATCCCCATTCTACCCTATTAAGAGGAATTTAGTGACATTTTAGAAATGAGAAAACTCAGACTTAGAGGGTTCCAATGGGTCTATTATTTTTAGTAAGTGGCAGAGACAGAATAAAACACAGGTTTGCCTGACTTTAAAGTACAGATTGGCAAACTACAATCTGTGGGCCAAATCTGTTTGCACGCTCTTTTTTTATGAGCCTTAAACTGAGAAAGTTTTTTAAATTTTTGAAGGGTTGTAAAAAAAAAACAAAACAAAGAAGAATATGTAACAGAGGCTATGTGCGGCTTGCAAAGCCTGAAATATTTGCTATCTGGCCCTGTAAAGAAAACATTTGCTGACCCCTCGTTAAAGCACCAAACAACATTGTAGCTCAGAACGTCAAGGCTGTTAGAATGGTCTCGCGCTCAGCTCCCCAAGGGGCTTGTCTTTCGGAGTTAGGGAGAGAAAGTGTAGTGAGTAACACCTAAAAAAAAGAGATTTTACTAAAAGTTCTTAAAAGTATTGAAGATTGAAGTCACTGTTTCTGTCCACAGGTGACAACATACAACACAAGGGAAAGATAGAAGTACAAGACACATGATGGCTTTTACATTCTAAAGATTACTGAGGCTTAAGTAAACTTGGCGTGCAGAAGGCTGCAGAGCTTCAGTTATACACGGAAGTGCCCACGTTGGCACTTGATGTTTGTGGCGTGAGGCAGCCTGTGAATTCGCAGCCTGGGGACCTCCTTGAGGGAAGATGACACAAGAGAAGAGAAGCCATCACATGGTAGCTGACAATACATTTTTTATGAACAAACATTAGTAAACCCCTAGATTCTGTCAGGAAAAAAAAAAAGTTTTTTTTTTTTTGTTGAGGGAGATACTGCATAGGGCTATGAGCTCATAATAACAGGTGAGGGTAAGTATTCCAGAATGCTATTTATTCTCTTAAGAGAAGCAGCTCATTAGTTCCCCTCTTCCCAGAAGACTTGCGTGACCTGGGGAGCACCATTTATTTCCAGTAATTTATTATTAAACTGCAGATTTGTTATTTTGAGGGAAAATTACCAGACATTTCTCTTATTGAGAAAACGTTTAGTAGCTAATGGAAAAAGACTAAAAGTCCATCAAAAAAGTTGTTGGAAAAACTTGAACAAAAATGTCAACAACAGTAAAGGTTTATTAAATTCTCACCAAGTGACAAATTCTATAGACATGTTAAAAGAAGTCTAAGATGTGGCTTCTACCCATAAAGCAACAAATACTCTTGGTGATGAGATCAAATGTATGTGCCTATGAATGATTGTAGTTTTCATTTAAAAAGTATTTATTGAACACCTGCAAGGTGCCAATCTCTGCTTAAGACCCCAAAGAAAAATTTCTACTTTTGCAGAGGTTATGTTTCAATGGAAAAAATGAGATACTAACAAGGAAAATGGCCCCCGGGTTGCTGAAATGGTTAAGCACTAGACTACTAATGGAAAGGTTGGAGCTTCAAAGCTGCCCAGAGGTACCTCAGAAGTAAGGCCCGGAAACCTGCTTTTGAAAGATCACAATCTTGAAAACCCTGAGGAAAGCAGCTCTACTCTGCACACACAGGGCCACCATTAGTCAGAATCAACTTGGTGGCAATAACAACAGGAACAACAAATGGACGATTAGTGAACAGAGCATGTTCTAATTGTGCAGTGTGGGCAATAAGCACAAAAGTAGCATAGAAGGCATGGGGATGAGGACTAGAGTTATTTACTCATATATCCATTAAATATGTATCATGGGCCTTGAAGGAGCCCTAGTGGTGCAGTGGTTAAAGCGATTGTCTGCCAATTGAAAGGTTGGCCATTTGAAACCACCAGCAGCTCCGTGGGAGAAAGATATGGCAGTCAGATTCTATAGAGGTTTACAGCCTTGGAAACCCTAAGGAGTCACTATAAGTTGAAATTGACTCAATGGCACTGGGTTTGGGACATGCACGGCTCTGTATTAATTTGCCAGAGTTAGTGAAAGGAAAAGATGGAATTATTGCTGTCTGGGATTTTTTGGTTGGCGGACAGGCTCTAACCTAAGACTGTGTAGATGACGCATATTCCAGTTGTATCGTGTCTCTCTCTTCTGTACCACTCACTGTGACAGGCTCCTTCAGTGATACAAAGGTGGAGAAATATATTTACCTTCGAGGAACTCATAGTCCAATTTTGGGGAAAAAAAACAAAACCCTGCATTTCTAATTTATAATATAGAATAGAATACTATACGTTTTGCTGGAAGTATGAAGTATGGAAAGGCAGAAGATGCAATTTAGAATGGGGAAATGAGAGAACGCTTTGTGGAAGAGATGAGTTGAGTTTTGAACTATTGAAATAATTTCAAAAGATATAGAGGACTTGAAATTTGAGAGAAGAACATGAGTAAAGATATGTGAGTTGACATATGCATGATGTCCAAAGAATTGACTTGTTCTGTAGGAGGTGGGACACCATTCCAACTTCCGTTGCAAAAGCACATATGCAGTGTGGTGGACACCTATTGCTTTATCTGCCTAGCACCTTCCTCTGTGTGGGAACAGCCTACTCTTCCCAGTGACCTCCAACTTCATCCATGTGAGTAACTGCAGGATCCACCATCATAGTCCAATGGACCCACACCTCACAATCAGTTGGCTTAGAGATGAACAGGCCTATCAGAGTTCTCCCCCAGGATTTAAGGGGCTGGAACCAAGGAGAAGTCAGCCTCTCTTTGGTTGCTGTAACTATCTGAAGAGTTATGGAGCTATTATTCAACAGGTTTTCTACCATGAAAATCAGTGAAGCATAAAAAGAAAAAAAAAAAGTCCCAGACAGAAAGATGAATAAAACAGCCGAATGCAGAGGAGAAACATAAAATCCCAACACCACTTGAGTCTCTGGTTCCTGTTATATTTTGGGCCCAAAAGAAATTGCTATCCTTGGTAGTCTGCAGGAATTTCAGGGACATTATCATAATTCCCTCCCCGCCCCTTTTTTTTTGCATAAAGCAATTTTGGTTGGTGGAGAGGCTCTATCCTAAGACTGCATAAATGAAGTACATTCCAGTTATATTGTGTCTTTCTTAGAAAGACAGAAATCTTTGGATTTCTGTCGCTTGCAACCAAATGTCCAGTATGTCTCTTAGAATGGTGACTTCATCAGCCGCATGAAGAACTGAGCACACTGGGAAGAGAGCCGAGAGGCTACTGCATCAGTCTAGGCATACACTGCTACTAGAAAAAAAAGGGGCATGTACAAGAGAACTTTAAAGGTAAAGGCAACTTATTGGATGTTAGGGTTGAGAGAAAAAAAGTCAAAAAAAATTAAATTTATTTTATTTATTGTGCATTAGATGAAGGTTTACAGAACAAATTAGTTTTTCATTAAACATTAATACATGTATTGTTTTGTGACCTTGGTTGCCAACCCAGCAGCATGTTAACACTGTTCCCTTCTTGACCTTGAGTTCCCCATTTCCATTTATCCAGCTTTCCTGTTACTTCCTGACTTCTTGTCCTTGCCGCTGGGCTGGTGTGTCCATTTAGTCTCATATTCATAGTTGAGCTATGTTCATTATTGTTGGTTTTATGGGCCTGTCTAATCTTTAGCCGAAGAGTGAACCTCAGAAGTGACTTCAGTACAGAGTTAAAAGGGTGTCCAGGGGCCATACTCTCTGGGTTTCTCCAGTCTCCGTCAGGACAGTAAGTCTGGTCCTTTTTTGTGAGTTAGCATTTTTCCTACGTTTATCTCCAACACTGTCCAGGATCCTCTATTGTGATCTCTGTCAGAGCAGTTGGTGATAGTAGCTGGGCACCATCTAGTTGTGCTGGACTCAGTCTGGTGAAGCCTGTGGTAGTTGTGGTCCATTAGTCCTTTGGACTAATCTTTCCCTTGTGTCTTTGGTTTTCTTCATTCTTCCTTGCCTCAGATGAGGTGAGACCACTGGAGAATATTAGATGGTCACTCACAAGCTTTTAAGACCCCAGACACTACTCACCAAAGTCGAATGTAGAACATATTCTTTATAAACTGTTATGCCAATTCAGTTAGATATTCCTCAAGACCATGGTCCCCAAGGCCCTCAGCCCAGCAATTCGGTCCTTCAGGGAGTTTGGATGTGTCTACGAAGCTTCCATGACCTTGCCTTGGTCAAATTGTGCTGGCTTCCCAGTATTGTGTACTATTGTACCTTTTACTAAAGTTACCACTTATCTATTGTCTAGTTAGTGTTTCCCCTCCCCACTCCTCCCCTCCCTTGTAACCATAAAAGATTGTTTCTTTCTGTGTATAAACTTCTTCATTGGTCTTTATAATAGTGGTATCATACAATATTTGTCCTTTTGTGATTAACTTATTTCACTCCACAAAATGCCCTCCAGATTCATCATGTTGTGAGATGTTTTGCAGATTCATCATTGTTCTTTATTATTGTGTAGTATTCCATTGTCTGCATGTACCATAGTTTGTTTATCCATTCATCTGCTGATGTATACTTAGGTTGTTTCCATCTTTTTGTATTGTGTTGCAATGAACAGAGAAAAAAGTTGTGAACTTAAAAAATAAAGAGGATGATGGTCTTAGTTTCTTACTGCTGCTATAACAGAAGTACCACCAATGGGTGGCTTTAACAAACAAAAATTTATTTTCTCACAGTTAGGAGGCTAGAAGTCTGAATTTAGGGTGCTGGCCCTAGGGGAAGGCTTTCTTTCACTGTCTGCTCTGGGAGAAGGTCTTTGTCTCTTTTCAGCTTCTGTCCCTGGGTTCCTTGGAGATCTTCATGTGGCATGGCAGCTATCGTCCCCCAACTCTGCTTGTTTTTCTTCTGTGCTCTTTCATATCTCAGAAAGTGATAGACTTAATTCAAACCCCACACACATATGGTCTCATTAAGATAACAAAGAAACCTCTATTCCCAAATGGGATCACATCCACAGGTACCAGGGTGAGGATTTAGAACACATGATTTTAGGGAACATAGTTCAATATGCACCAATGTTAAATTCACTAACTGAAATAAAAATGAAAGAGAAATTTTGAAGGGAAGATAAGTTTGAGTTCTAAGAAATAGAGAAAGGCTTTAAAGAAAGTTAAAAAGAAAAACAAGGAACTGCTAACAGGAAAAGACTGGTTTGGGATCATAGAACATGTATTTTCTTATTGTCTGCAATAATTCATTAACTTTGCCTTAACTTTCACCTATCTGTGTATTGAGTTTAAAATACGATAATACTAATGATGTACTCTGAGAACTACACTGGCCTTTAAAATGCCCTAGTGAGATCACAAATTTTGAATTTAGACCAGGGCTTGCTATTTACTAGTTGTGTGAATTTGGGCAAGTGGCATAATATTTCTGTATATTTGTTCCTTAGTAAAATGGGGATAAGAATCTTATTTCGAATGACTTTTGTGAGGACTAGAGATTGTGATGATCATGTAGACACTGCCTGACATATGATGGATGCAGGGTAAATGGTAGCTTGCCATTTGTGTTATCAGGGAGAGGCACGTGGTCCACAGTTTTTGGGTATGCTGACTCTACACGTATTAGAAATATCTGTACAACTGGGCTGGAGTAAAGATTCGGGGACTGTCACTCTACAGGAACACACAGGCAATCCATTCATTCATCCATTCACACATTTATTCATTCTTTAAATGAGGACTAAAAACCTGTTGCCATCACGTCAATTCCAATTCATGGTGACCCCATATATATCAGTAGAACTGTGCTCCATAGGGTTTTCAGTTTCTGATTTTTTAGAAGTAGATTGCTAGGCCTTTCTTCTGAGCTGTTTCTGGGTGGACTCAAACTGCCAACCTTTTGGTTAGCACCTGGATGCTCTACCCATTTGTCCCACCCAGAGACTCTAAATAATGACTATGTACTAAGTTTGTGGGGACACAAAGATAAAGAAAGCTTAGTCATTTTTCCAAAGGAATTTCTAACCCAATAAGAAAGACAAGAGGCACAGGAGTAACAATATAAGGTAGAATGTAATGAGAATTCTAATATGAAGAATGAAAGTGCCACAGGGCATCTGAAGACAGCAAAATAACTTTGTGGCCAATATCTCCAGTTGCAGTTAAGGCTTGCGGTATGCCACTGTACTTTACACAAGAGGATTAGGCATCCCCCTTAAAAGTTCCTGGGTTTAGGAAATCCTAGTCCCATTCCTGGAGGTCAGAGCAATAGGTTCCATGTAGCCCACAGATGTTCAAAACAAGCAGAGTCATAGCTTTTTGCCTCCATGTAACTGTTGTATAGTGTTGTTATTGTTAGGTGCAATGTTGCTGTTATCATGACTCATAGTGACCTTATGTGACAGGGTAGAGCAGTAGCATAGGGTTTTCTAGGCTGTGATCTTTAGAGCAGATCAGGTCTTTCTCCTGCGGAGCAGCTTGATGAGTTTGAACCACCAAACTTCGGTTAGCAGCTGAGTGCTTAACCATTGTGCTGCCAGGGCTCCTTGTGTTATACTCTATTCTGATGTTTCTCAGAGTCAGCATCAAGTTAGAAATTTACCACTACTTGTCTGTCAGTTTATTGTACTGTGGTAGTTTATGTGTTGCTATGATTATGGATGCTGTGCCACCAGTATTTCAAACACCAGCAGGGTCACCCTTGGTGGACAAGTCTCAGCAGAGATACCAGTCTAAGACAGACTTGGAAGAAAGGCCTAGTGATCTACTTCTGAAAATTAGCCAGTGAAAACCTTATAGATCACAACAGAATATTATCAGATATAGTTCCGGAAGATGAGCCCCTAGGTTAGAAAGCACTACACAATAGCCCCAACAATGGGCACAAACATACCAATAATCACAAAGATGGCACAGGACCAGACAATGTTTTGTTCTGTTACACATAAGGTCTCCATGAGTCAGAGCTGAGCCCACCACAACTAACAATGAGAGTCTCTGAGACCTTTTACCAATGAGACTAAATTTAAATACTGAGTCATGTTACTCTGAATTTCATGGGTAATTTATTGCAATGAATATTTTGGTTTGATAATCTTTTATAAGTGGACTATATAAATATGAAAAGTTATTTTTGAGTCATTTATTTAATAACAAAAGATCATGTCCAATTTCTATGTTTTAAAAAGTGACAATTTTAAATGAAAGGTTGTACTTTATATTTCGCTTCTTAGTGATCACAAAGAAAGAATACTTTGAAATTGTATTTGGAAAAAATAATTTTCTCATTTGAAACTTCAACTCTTGGAAGATGTTTTTCATGCCATTGAACCGTGATTGATTTCACTCATTATCCCTATAATGTTAATGTTTGTACAGTTTTCACTCAATTGTTTTGTTTTTAAAGAAAGCAACCATAAAAATTATCTGTGGAGTTTATATAGAATAATTAGCAGGATAATAAACTTAGTTTGCTGGTAAAATTTTAGTTGTGGAGATTAGTATTATGATTATTTTTTAAAAATTCAAAATATTTTAGACACTTAGATTTTCTACTGCTGATATCAACTTGGAGAATTAATCAACAGCACATGTCTGGACAAGTAATTCATGAATGTCACTTAGGTTCCCATTCTGTAAAACAAAGTAATTTTTGGTTGAGTTCAGACCCTGGCCCTGTATATACACTATCAATATTACCTTTGACAAGTTACTTACATCTTTCTATGTATCAGTTTTCTCATCTATAAAATGGGAGGCAGGAGAATAACAGCTCTTGCTTCATGCAGTTGAGACAGGTAAGAATTACAAAGTAACTCAAAGAGAACAGTACCAGACACATAAACTAGTTGCTATTGAGTCGACTTCAACTCATGATGACTCTACACGTGTCAGAGTAGAAATGTGCTTCATAAGGTATTCAATGGCTGATTTTTCAGAAATAGATCACCAGGCTTTTCTTCTTAGGTACCTCTGGGTGCACTTGAACTTCCATCCTTTCGGTTAGCAGCAGATTGAGTTAACTGTTTGCACCACTTAGAGACTCCATCAGGCACATAATGGGTTTAATTACCAATAACCTTCAACAACTGTATAGAACCCTTATCATTACCCCTGTTTTACAGATGAGGAAACCAAAGGGTGCAGAGGTAAAATTACTTTCCCCCAGGCACAGGGTTAGAAGGTAGGAACAGATGGGCCTGGAATCTAACCTTAAAGCTCATTCAGGCAGAAACAGCAATAGCAAGTTTGAGTTTTTCTACTTACATTTAGTGTACTTCCAGGCCTCAAGTATGAAACAAACCCTGGATAGGTGAAACTTTTCAGTACCCATCTCATGCTGCAGCTGGAAAAAGAAAGTACTAGAAATGATGCAAATGGAGGACAAAATGTGTGAGCATATTATTTTAGAAATATAGCAATGCGAGTGAGGGAGAGGAGAGGCTAGGTAGTATATAACTCAAGTATGCCAGCCCATCTGAGCTAGAAGCAAGTTCGGCACTCTTCCTGCTAGGTTTAGGATAAAAGTTTATTAAAAATTTGAAATTCTATGAATATAATATTGTAGTATTTATTATGTTTATTTCATAAACCCATCACCTGCCCTTTACTTACTGAAAAATTCTTAGTAATGTCCATTATAACGTATCCAAAACAAGAACTGCTGGTGTTTTCCCTTAGGCTCCTGCTCCAAACCCTAGAAAAGCTGACCAACTCAAAAAAACCCACTGCCGTCAAGTAGATTTTGACTCATAGCAACCCTATAGGGCAGAGTAGAACTGCCCCATAGTATTTCCAAGGGTGTAAATCTTTATGGAAGCAGACTGCCACATCCTTCTTCTACAAAACGGTGGGTAAGTTTGAAACCAGGTTTTTTGGTTAGCAGCTGAGTGCTTTAACCACTGCATCACCAGGGTTCCTTGAGAAGCTGACCAAAAACAGAAAAAAAAAAGATCTTTGCAATGGAATATTCCAGTAATAATACTCTAGACTCCTGCCCAAACCCTAGAGAAGCTGAGCACAAGGAGAAAAAAAAGAAGAATGATCCTTGCAGTAGAATATTCCAATAAATAGACCAAATGTTTTAAAGTGTTATTTCTTGGAAGGGAGAAATTGGGAGAAAATAAATGACGACTTGAGATAAACAACAACACAATGTATAACTTTTGTAAATATTTTTGACCCTTTTAAACATTTTCTAGGTACTGGCATTGTTCTAAATTCTCTGTTAGACCTGCCTGATCTCAAAGATGCCATTCATTACTAAGGATTTCACATATTCCATGCTGCATGGTCTGGAAAGCGTATTGCTTAGCACAAAGTAAAGGCAGAGGGAAACTGGTGTTATTAAGAAAGTTCTAATGGCAGAGATTGGCTAGTGATCCCAAACATGTTTCCCTTACTTGCTGCACATACCTGTTGCTGAAAACCCATTGCCACTGAGTGGGTTCTGACTCATAGAGATCCTGTGGGACAGAGTAGAACTGCCTCATAGCATTTCCAAGGAGCGCCTGGTGAATTTGAACTGCCGACCTTTTGATTAGCAGCCAAGCTCTTAACCACTGCACCATCAGCATTTCAGGTTGACTAACTCCCTAGCTTCCCTTTCAGGTAGGTATGATCATGTGACTGAATTCTGCCCCATGAAAGGTGGACAAGAGTAATAAACTTCACTTCTAGGCTTGCCCCATGGAAACCTTCCATGTGATCCTCTATTCTATCTTCCTCCTCTGCTGGATGAGTGAAGAGGATGCAGAGACCCTTAAAAGAGAATGAAGCCACAGATAGAAGTCCCTAGGTTCCTGAATGATGACATAGAGAAAACTCCCAACACCAATTGGACCTTCTATGTGAGAGAGAAATGAACTTCTCTTGGATTAAGTCACTGAGCTTTGGGGGTTAATATATTACTTGTGGTAGATGCTGTGATGAGCCAGCAGGTTTTTCTCCAGGAATGAAGGATGCATTCCCTGTGAGTGCTACTAGCAGACAGTCCTCATCTGTCAGCCACCTTTGAGAATGCTTCCACTGAAGAGTCCTACCTTGTTCAAGGTCATACTCCTTTCTCAAGGTGGCTTGCATCCAACGACTAGTGAACATGAGGGTTTAAAGGCTCAGCTTCCTCAGCTCCATGGGGTACAACTCCACAGGGTCATCCAATGAGATGGGCAGAAGAAATTATTGTAGTACAGTTTCTCCTTCTACTCAATCCTCCTTCTTAACCATTCCCTTCCACAGGTGTTAATGTCAAGAACATTCCCTTTATAGTAATGTCCTGCATAGCATTCTCTTTCTCAGAGTCTGCTTCTGGAACAATCCAACCTATAGCCGTATTGTCTTAGTCATCTAGTGCTGTTTTAACAGAAATACCACAAGTGGATGGTTTTAACAAATATAAGTTTATTCTCTCACAGTCTAGTAGGCTAAACCCCAGTGCCATTGAATTGACCTGAATTCAGGGCATCAGCTTCAGGAGAAGGCTTTTTCTCTCTGTAGGCTCTGGAGGAAGGTCCTTGTCATCAATCTTCCCCTGGGCTAGGAGCTTCTCCATGCAGGAACCCTGGGGCAAAGGATGTGCTCTGCTCCCGGTGCTTCTTTCTTGATGGTATGAGGCCCCCCTCTCTGGTTGCTTCCCTTTCCTTCTATCTCTTGTAAGATAAAACATGGTGCAGGCCACACCCCAGGGAAACTCCCTTTACATTGGATCAGGAATATGACCTGAGCAAGGGTGTTACATCCCACCCTAATCCTCTTTAAACACAGGCAGAGATTATGATTCATAATGCACAGGAAAATCACAAAATGGAGGACAATCACCCAGTGCTGGGAATCATGGACTAACCAAGTTGACACATATTTTTGGAGGACGCAATTCAATCCATGACAAGTATCTTAATTAACACAGACCTATTTATAAAAAGGAGTTTATGTCAATGAAACATTTCAGGTAAACATTCCATTTATCTGGAGGCTGGTACCTTGTTACAAATAGGACCTCTTTGCATAGCAAGGATTTTACATTTATTTATTTTTATTTTCTACCTCTGAGGAGCACACAGTCTTGTGTAGAAAAAATGAGGAGGAATGAGTAAGAGAAAATTAAGGTAAACACTGTCAGTGACAATGTGCTTAAAATATTTTCAGTATCCAGTTTTGCCCTCTCATGGTTTCAACCAACATCACCATTGTGATCATTCTCATACCCTTAACTCCATCCTCAACATATTTTTGAGCTTCAGTTTAATATTTCCAGCTGCCTGGACTTCTGTATATTTCTGTCTCTTCCAACCCATCTTATTTACTGCTGCCAAGTTAATCACATTAATATAAAACTCACATTAGCTGGAAAGATGGCTCGCCACCATCTCTGAATGATGACCAGGCTCAGCCTAGAGTCAAGGGCAGCTCTCCTCAATGACGTCTACATCACCTTCCCGATCTCATTTCCTATTTAATCTACTCCATATATCTGAGTTGCAGTCAAACTATACTATTTTCCTTTCTTTAATATGAGTTGTACTTTCTTTATGCTCTCATCATAGCAAGAATTTTAACACTTACTTATTAGAAACCAAATATTTCCTTCATCAGACTTCATTTGTAATGCAAATATTGAATTAAAAACTTTTAGTTATTTCAAAATTAATTCTGGGAAACATGTTTATTGGTTTTACCTGGGACTGGGACTAGATCAGAGTGATCTAATTCCAAATGTAGATCTTGCTAGTGTGACAATTTAGGAAACTTACTTAACCCCTTTGGCCTTCAGTTTTCTTATCTGTAAAATGGAGAAATATTAGTGCCAACCCAAAGGATTGCTGTGATGGTTAAATAAAATAGTATATTTAGAACACTCAGCTCAGTGCATGAAGCATAGCCTACGCTTATTCATGATTAGCTATTACAATCTTGTCTCATTTTTTACCTTTTCAGCCTTACTTATTCTTACTCTCTACTAAAGTCAAGCTTAACTATTTGCTGTCCAACTACCTAATCCTGTGTTCTTTCGCACTGGAATACCCTTCTCCTGTCGCATGTTCTAGTTCTGCTCATCCTTCAGGGTCTTGGTGAACTGCAACCTTGCAAATTCTTGGCCTCTCCATCTGGATGAAGTCGCTCCTCTTCCTGAACTGTAACGATTTTCCTTCACTTCTTTTGTGACAAATATCTTGTACATTCCTCTGCTGCTAGATTGTAAGCACTCAAAACCAAGACCCATGTCTGATTTATCTTTTTTTCCTGAAGCAACTTGTACAGTTCCCTGCATAAAGTAAGTGCTCATTAAGTATTCATTGCATGATTGCATAAACAGATTAGTTCAGAACTTGTCCTCACCTGAAATACGCACGTGCACAAAGTGAAATTACAAACCAGAATTATTGAGAACGGGGTTTTATACCAGTTGTTGTGGTGGATAAGATAGTTTCCAACAGAAAGAGGTTCTTACAGAAGGATGCCAACAGACTATTATATTTTTCTTTTAGAGGGAATCAAAATGTAGCTAAAGTTAGAAGCAAGTAAATGTAATATGAAATATTGCTGAAATTATTTATTTACTTATAAAATATTTATATTGACTTGTGTTATATGTTTTTATGGCCTTCATAAATATTAAATCATTTAATCTTCATTAACAACCCAATGAAGTAGGTACCGTGGTTAGTCCTGCGATACAGATGAACAAACTGAGGTTCAGAGAGGTTAAGTAACTTGCTCTAGACCACCAAGACATAAAATTGCAGAGCCAAGCTCCAAAGTCTGTGCCCTTCACTGTAAGACTCAGCTGCCGCCTATGTCTTTGAAATGAATGTTACTGCACTACATCAAGATTTGCTGCTGCTTCCCATGCTTTTTTCTCATGTCAAAATCACTCTTTCCTGGCTGGTGTTATGGACTGAACTGTGTCCTCCAAAAATGTGTGTTAACTTGGCTAGGCCATGATTCCCAGTATTGTGTCATTGGCCACGATTTTGTCGTTTGATGTGGTTTTCCCATGTGTTGTAAATCTTACCTCTATGATGTCAATGAGACAGGACTCAATCTACAAGATTAGGTCATATCTTGAGACAATCTCTTTTGAGACATAAAAGAGAGAAGTGAGGAGAGAAACAAGGGGACCTCATGCCACCAAGAATGAAAAACCAAGAGGGGAACATGTCCTTTGGACCCAGGGTCCCTGCACTGAAAAGCTACTAGACCAGGGGAAAATTGGTGACAAGGATCTTCCCCCAGAGCCAATAGAGAGAAACACTTCCCTGGCAGCTGGTACCCTGAATTTGGACTTCTAGCCTCTTAGACTGTGAGAGAATAAATTTCTCTTTGTTAAAGCCATCTGCTTGTGGTATTTCTGTTATAGAAGCACTAGATAACTAAGACAGCTGGTAAGAATTACACGTTAACCACTGAACACTAGGTTCTTGATGAACGGAGTTTGTCCCATAGGTGATCAGTTGATAAAAGATAAGGAAGGAGAATGACCAATACAAAAGGAATGCCTGGCCTTATAATCAGTGCCAGGCACACAGTAGGCAGACTAAAAATATGCTCCTTGAATGATGGGATTGGGAGGTTCTTGTTAATGAGCCCTAGAGGAATCCCAGATGTATTTGGTTGTTAGCTACAGACCGAAAAGCTTGAATTTTTATGCCTTATTAAAAAATAAATAAATCAATGGGCTATGTGCTTAGAGGGTCACTGTATCCTTCTTTAGTCTCAATCAAAAAATATACTAATTTTATCTTTAAGTGTTTTAAAATCACATGTCTGAGAGAATCTAGACTTCTCAGAGAGGAGGCATTCTCTTTTGTAACTGATAATATGATTAAAATATAATGGATTTTAACCATTCCAAAAGAACAGTATAGCTACAAGAAACAATGAAAATGGTTGATTCTAAATAAGAAGTAACTCAGAGATAGATATGTTGTTGTTGTTGTTAGGTGCCCTCGAGTCGGTTCTGACTCATAGTGACCCTATGCACAACAGAACAAAACACGGCCAAGTCCTGAGCCATCCTTACAATCGTTGTTATGCTTGAGCTCATTGTTGCAGCCGCTGTGTCAACTCACCTCGTTGAGGGTCTTCCTCTTTTCCGCTGACCCTGTACTCTGCCAAGCATGATGTCCTTCTCCAGGGACTGATTCCTCCTTAAAACATGTCCAAAGATGCAGTTTCGCCATCCTTGCCTCTAAGGAGCATTCTGGTTGTACTTCTTCTAAGACGGATTTGTTCGTTCTTTTGGCAGTCCATGGTATGTTCAATATTCTTCGCCAACACCACAATTCAAAGGCGCCAATTCTTCTTTGGCCTTCCTTATTCATTGTCCAGCTTTCACATGCATATGATGCGATTGAAAATACCACGGCTTGGGTCAGGCGCACCTTAGTCCTCAAGGTGACATCTTTGCTCCTCAACACTTAGAAGAGTCCTCTGCAGCAGATTCACCCACTGCTATGCGTCTTTTGATTTCTTGACTGCTGCTTCTATGGCTGTTGATCGTGGATCCAAATAAAATGAAATCCTTGACAACTTCAATCTTTTCTCCGTTTATCATGATGTTGCTCATTAGTCCAGTTGTGAGGATTTTTGTTTTCTTTATGTTGAGGTGCAATCCATACTGAAGGCTGTGGTCTTTGATATTCATTACTAAGTGCTTCAAGTCCTCTTCACTTTCAGCAAGCAAAGTTGTGTCATCTGCATAATGCAGGTTGTTAATGAGTCTTCCTCCAATCCTGATGCCCGGTTCTTCTTCATATAGTCCAGCTTCTTGGATTATTTGCTTGGCATACAGATTGAATAGGTACGGTGAAAGAATACAACCCTGACGCACACCTTTCCTGACTTTAAACCAATGAGTACCCATTTGTTCTGTCCAAACATAGCTTCCAGCATCACAGCAACGCACAAGCCCCCACAGTAGGACAAACTGACAGACACGTGGGGGTCAGAGATAGCTATACATCATTGGTAATAGTCTATTCTTAAGTATTTTGATGAATTCAGAGAAGTCCTTTCAGTAAATAAATAAGCAAACAGATAAAAGGAAAAGGGCTTCATTGACCAATAATGATAACGTTCATGAACGATTATGATTAATCTATTTCTGTGCCCCTGAAATAATACCAATAAAAAGTGCACTGCCATAAAAATAGATTTGTAAATATACATTAGATATTTAAATGCTTTTAAAATTAAAAAAAAAAAATCAGGCACCCATAAAGCTAAAAGGAGCCACTTACCCACTAATTTTAATAATTAATAACAAACTCAAAGAGGAGTAGTTTGATAGAGCCTAGACAAAGGAAAATGGTAGAGTTCACTCATTCTTTTGCCCATCTGTTTATTTACTCAATAGTCTTTTATTGAGCACTATTTCTTTCTTTCTTTTTTTTTTTTTTTTCTTGGGAACAATTCTATGGGTAGTGGGTGAAATGGAAGACATAGAAAAATGAATACAGCTAATTCATTTATTTGTTTATCCATTCATCCAACAAATTTTTATAGACTATCTGTTAAATAATAGGCTTTGCTTGTAATAATGATAATATAACAGGAAGTGACCATTCACCTTAATGCCTGTGAAAATTACAAGGGAGATAATGTTCGAGAGGGATTTTGAAGACTGAGTAGCAGTTTGCTAGGGAGAGAGGAGGAGAATGAATATTCCAGGTGGACAGACCAGGATATGAAAATGCAGAAAGCATAAAAGGTTAGTAGGTTGCTTTTGGGAAATGCAAATAGTTTGATATGGCTAGGACATGAAACACACAGGAAAGGAGAGAATGATCTAAAATATAAAATTATCAAGTCACAATGCAATAAGATGGTATGTGTCTAAGTTCTTCATTTAAGAAATACGGACAATACTTTCAGGTTCAGGGGAGAGGGTTTAGGATGGAAGGGATAATTTCAGCTCAAAGGTTGTCTTCAGGATGGGAGAAAATAAGATGGGGAAATGCGCTGGAAGAAAGAGGAAGAACCCCAATAAAGACGGAGAAACTGGAGATACTCAGAAAGTTGAGTTAAACACAATGGGAGCATAGTTTCTCAGGAATTGAAAAGGATTGAGATTTTCAAATGAAGTGGCAGAGTTAGAGGAAAGGTTTCTATTTCTAATAAGGTGATAAAAGGCTGATTAGATAGGGATAGAGATCAATATTTGAGAAATTGAGGCACATGGTGGTTAGGGAGTTTAATATCCTTAATAAAGTCTGAAATGAGGCCTTCTGGTAAGAGGGAAGTGGTGAATTCTAGATGTTAAAGAATTAAATGGCTGTGGTGTCAAAGGGTCAGGTGTAATCAAGTTTCTTAGTAAACTGTGTTTGAGCTATTATTAGTCTCCCAGTGGCAGTAGAAGTAGCAGGCTCAGTGAATGCAAGGAGTGAGAGAGATGCTGTACAAATTATCAGAGGCCTAGAAAGAAGAAAACTCTCTGACAATAAGGTCTACAGTATGGTCTAGCTTGATGTACATGACTGACTCAGGGTCGAGGAAACTGTTGGCTAACTCATTGAAGGCAACAAACTGAGGTTGAATGAATCATGGCATGGATGTAAATGTTGATAAGAATAAGAGGAAAGACCAGGCCAGAAGGAAAATGTATACACAGTTGTACAAATAAAATTAGGTCCTGTGGGATTGTAGGAAATTGCGGTAATAAAAGAAAAACATGTAAACTGTATCAGAATAGCAGAGAAGGTGGTAGATCAGAAACTTAGAAGTGGCATAAAAATTTTTAAAAAGCTGAGAGTGGCTACTTTAAACCCATATTCACATCCAGCTTCCTTACTTCCCCCATCCCAAATGCTTCTTTAGATAATCAAGATAATGCATTTAAGTGAACTTTTATTTTTATCAGACTTACCTTTTTAAACATATGTAAATGCAAAGCTATCAGATGAGTAGTTGGCTAACTACTTATGTCGTGGCACATTATCATCTTTGGTTGATATAAGTTTTTTTTTTCCTGTTTCATTTATTTCATGATTCCATTTTAGTTCCACTCCTGACTCCCATTCCTCTCCCTTCCCCCATGATATGCAAATTTTCTAATGTACACACCATGTGTCTTTTTCTTTACATATGCCCTTGCAAAATGTGTACTGTTGTTTTGTTAGCATGCAATTTTAATTTGTATAAATTACATGATGTAATATTTTTGTTTTGCCTCTATTTTTCACTCCGTGGAATGCAATTCACAATACCTTGAATCCAGCCATGTTGCTACAATTATGTCTGTGTTTGAGCTATTATTAGTCTCCCAGTGGCAGTAGAAGTAGCAGGCTCAGTGAATGCAAGGAGTGAGAGAGATGCTGTACAAATTATCAGAGCTGTTGGTGCTAACTGCATTGTACCCCGTGGTGTACATTTGAAAGATTTTAGCTACTCTTCTCCCAGGTAATAGATATGCCGGTTTGCCCCCACAGTTAACACTACTTCGAGTATCCTTCTACATACTCCCTTTGGGACTTCTGCATGAATTTCTTTGGAATATATACCCAAAGCATAATTGGAAGGTATACGATGTATACATACATGTTTTGACTGGGTTAGAACCAGATTGTTCTCCAGAACAGCTGTTCCAATCACACTCCAACACCAGTGTCTGAAGGTTTCTACAGCCCCGCACCGCTGCCGGCACTTGGCATTATCTACCTTTCTAATTTTTGCTAAACGAAGATGCTTAGACTGACTTCTTATTGTAGCTTTAATTTGCATTTCTTTGATTACTGGTACACTTTAGCATGTCTCCACATCATGTTCTTTGGGATTTTCTCTTCTGTAATTGCCTGTTCATCACTTGTATCCACTTTTCTTTGTTGGAGTTGCTGGTTTTCTTTTTTTCCCTACCTAATTTGCAGGAGTTTCTGGCATATTCTTATTATAAATCCTTTCTGTGGATATGACAAACATCTTCTCTCATTCTATCATCTCTTTTTTAGTTTTTTATACAGGATTCATGCTGAGCCAAACCAAAAACCAAACCAAATTCATTGCCACCAAATTGATTTCAACTCATAGTGACACTATAGTACACAGTAGAACTGCTCCATAGGGTTTCCAAGGAGCATCTACCTGGTGGAGTCAAGCTGCCAGCATTTTGGTTAGCAGCTATATATATAGCACTTAACCACTACACCACCAGGGTTTCCATGCTGAGCAGAAATGTTTAATTTTAATGCAATCATTTGAGGGAAGAAAAACAGGGCAATAAACTTCTCTGCCACTCTAGACGTAAACGTTTTGAGGTTGGGAACAAAAAGACTGAGTTGTTGATTTTTGGGATACATCAATGACAGCATGAACTGCTACTGAACCTCTGTAAGTCGTTCCTGTCCCTTACCTTTCAGAGGCCTGTTTTTTTTTTTTTCCCGCAACCCTTCTTTTATGTCTGTGAATATATCCAGTATCCTTTCAGTACATTCTCTCTCTCTTTAAAGTCAGCTGGGATTAGTTTCTATTGCTTACAGTCAAAGAACTGTCCTTAATACAGTAGATAAGAAAACTGAATGACAAAATGGCATTTTCAGGATCACATTCATAAAATAGTGAGGCAAGCCGTCAGCAACCCTGAATTTCTAGACTCTTGCCCAACCACCAAGAGGTGTTCCCCTCGCAAACTTTTCAAATGAACACAGAACAACAAAATGGTATGACCTCACATATTGAATCTTCTATTGTTGACGGATAAATGAATTTAATACCAAGCTCCATACACACATTTTTTGTTATAAATATATATTATAATAAAAGCATGACAATATGAGCACTCAGCAGCACTAAATACATTTTAAATGTTGGACCTTAAAATAAAAATCCAAAGAGCTTTCTTAAGACAACTCTGAATAAGTAAAGTGTTCTGGTTTTCAGTTACCTATTAATCTGAGCAGCACCAGCCTCATCAGCTGCATCTTTCTAAATATGGAAATACTTAGACAGTAAATACATCCTCTTCCCAGCACAAGCTTTGTGTCCTCTCAAAGGATCAATTATGCTCCTGCAAGGGGGCCATGTATTACTAAATAATGTCAAAAATGTGATTGCCTTAGGGAATCAAAAGAGAACAATGGTTTTGCAAGAAATGTTCAAGGAATGCAGCTTTTTTATTTTTTAGTTTCTGTTCTTTAACTGGTAATTGAAATATGTCTAGACCTTAAAATAGAGATTCCTGAGAGCAGATGTGATTATAATTCTGTCAAAGACAACTGTTTGGATTTTCGTTACATGACAAGAAGTGAATCTTGCAGCCAGTGTGAGAATTCCTTTACTCTTTTATTCTAGTACTTCTCAAACCTTATTCATCATAAGATTTTGATTTAAGAGCTCTGGGTGGGGCCCAAGAATCTGTGGTTTTAACTACAGATCCAAAGTATTTCTTAGGAAGGTAGTTTGTGTCCTGCTCAAGGGAAATGCTGTTTTAATACATCAGGATACAGGCATATTAATTGATTGTAGCGAATATCTTGGGGGAAGATTATGATACAAACTATTGTGAATTATCTACCTAGAATTTTAGGAAGTAGTCTTTGCTTACAAACTGCAGAAGTATCAGATGCAATCCTTGACTTTAAGGTGATTATGATGTATTGGGGAGACAGATACGTAATAAATAATTGCAATTGTGGTGAGATGAGGGTAATTATAAAGTATATGATAGGGCTCATTGGTAGGAAAAGTAGTGATCAACTGTATTAGAATGTAAGCCCTTTTTATTCATTTAATCAATACTTAACAAGTACTTTTTTTTTTTTTTTTTTACAAGTACTTCCTATGTCTGAGGTATTGTTCTAGGCATTAGGGGTTCAGGTGCTATTTAGATAAAGATAACCTATATTCTTAGGAGGATTACAATCTAGTGAATGACAGGCACTTAATTTGCAGTTAAAATGTAGCATGATAAGTGCCCTGGTGGCACTGTGGTTAAGAGCTTGGCTGCTAACCAAAAGGTCAGCAGTGTGAATCTACCAGCCACTCCTTGGAAACCCTGTGGAGCAGTTGTACTCTGTCCTATAGAGTCACTGTAAGTTGCAATTGACTTGATGGCAACAGATTTTTTCTTTTTTCTTTTTTTTTTTAATGATAAGTGACATGATTGGAGAAATATAGTATGAAAGTGAATTATTAGATCAGTGCATTATATGGGCACCCTGGTGGCACAGTGGTTAAGCACTTGGTTGCTAACCAAAATGTCGGCAGTTCTAACCCACCAGCTGCTCCATGGGAGAAAGATGTGGTAGTCTGCTTCCATGAAGATTACAGCCTAGAAAACCCTATGGGGCAGTTCTCTTCTGTCCTATAGGGTCTCTTTGAGTCAGAATTGACTCGACAGAAATGGGTTTTTTAATCTATACTTTGGGGTGTTAGGAAAGGCTTTGTGTAAGAACAGATGTCTAAATTGACCACTCAAAGTTCAGAAGTGGTCAGGGAAATGGAGAAGGAAATACATGGAACTGTCTATAGAGAAGGAACAGCATCCTGGAAGACCTGGTAGTGAGTGAGAGGATGAAGCGTTTGAGGATCTGAATGTGTGACTCTAGCCTGGGAGGATAAAAAACATTGAGAGAAGATGCTGGAGAAGTGAGCAGAATCTCAGGGTTGTGGGCCATGTTAAGTAATTTAAACTTTATCTTTCAAGCTATGGGAAACCACTGGAAGGTGTTATGCAAGACAGAGACAAGATCAGACTTATAATTTAGAAAACTCCTCAGGTACCGGTACAAATGGATTCTTCAAAATAGATTTGAAGAATGTAAACCTGTAGGAAAGGGAACTGGTTAGATTGATACATTAATCTAGAAATTAATTTAGAGAAGATGGGGGCTTGAGTTAGTAATTCATAAATAATTCAAAAAGGAAGAAAGAAGAAAAGATGGACAGATCAGAGAAATCTGAAGCAATTTGGGTTAAGCTAACAGTGCTTCAATGTTCACCTCTACAGAGCCTTGGGTAGTGCTAAGTACATAAATGACACTCAAAAAATGTGTGTGCATTGAAAGTCAGGAATGCTTTCACAAAGGAGTTGATAAAAGTAGATCATGAAAAGTCCAATCTATTTATTGGACATATCTTCCTGGATGTTCAGCAAGTCTTCATACTCAGTGTTTCCATACTACATCTACTTTTGCTCAGGAAATCTACTCCTCATATTGACCTCTTTTCTCTCTGAGCCCAGCATTAACTCCCTTCCATTCACCCAAATTCAGGAATCATCTCCGCATCTCCAGTGCTGAGCACGGTTCTTAGGTAGGTGTAAATAGTCCATAATTTCTGTTTGAATGAATAATTCATTAATTTACCTAAGCTTAAAGCTCAGTGTGGATGAAGATTACCCACTCACATTACATCAGAGCAAGCAGTTGAATCTACCTTTGCAGTATCCCCCAAATTCACCCACTGTTCCACTGTTGGTGCTTTATTGTGTACCCAGGCAGGATTCTACTCACATATCTCTCTGTCTCCAAGCTATACCCTCTTTAATTCATCCTAATACAGATGCCGGGTAAATACTTCTAAAGCATCATTTTTGTCATGGTTCTCCATTTAAAATATTCAGTGCTCTGCTTCACCACGATAGCCAAATCCTCAACATCCTCCTTGATCTTCCATCTCTTCCAGGCTTCTCTATCTCTTCCTCCTATTATGAAATGAATTGTGTTCCCCTCAAATACGTATTGGAATCCTAAGCCCTATACCTGTTGTTGTAATAGAGTTTCCTTTGTTATGTTAATTAGATCATACCAGTGTAGGGTGGATCCTAAACCTAATCACTTGTGAGTTATAAAATACTAGAGTAGACAGAGAGACATATGCACATATGGGGGGGGGAGATAGATGCCATGTGAGAATCCTCTACAGTCCAAGGAACCAAGGAATGCTAGGATTACTTACAAGGAAGGAATTGACACCACCGAGACCCTGATTTGGACTCTTAGCCTCCAGAGATATGAGACAATAAGTTTCTATTTTTAAAGCCACCCACTTATGATGTTTGTGTTACAGCAGGACCCTATATTACTTCAGCCATAATGGCATAATTACTGTTTCTCAAAGTGTCTTACCTTTTGCCACATCTGTATCTTGACTCTGGAGTCCCTGGTTGGTACAAATGGTTAAATGCTTGACTACTAGCTAACAGAAAGGTTGACAATTTGAATCCACCCAGAGTCACCTCAGAAAAGGTCTGGGAAGTGCTTTCAGAAGGTCACAGCCTTGAAAACTCTATGGAACTGTTCTACTCTGCAACACCTGGGGTTGCCACAAGTCAGACTCTACTTGAGGACAACTGGTCTCTCTTGTGATTGGAATTTTCTTCTTTCCAAACTTTACTTGTCCCAAAGACTACTCTTCTTTCAAAGTCCAGGTCACAGCCCTATCCTCTCCAGGAAAAATTCTGAGTTTCTCCCCAGCTACCAATGGCTACTCTATCCTGAACACCAAAAACTTTTTAATTTGCAGATGTCTTATAGTATATGTCATTTTCCTTTTTATGGTGATTATTTTTATACATGGATTATTATACATGCTCTACCTCCCTTTCTACACAAAACAGGAGAAGGACTGTGTGTTTTTCATTACTGTGGCCCAAGTGACCTTTGCTCTCTTACCTTACAAATAGAATATGCCCAATGAGCATTTATTGAATGAACAAATTAATGAACTAACATTCAAAATCCATTCCTGTCTAAATTGAAGGATATGATTTGTTATTCTCCATATAATTTTGATTCTCAACCAAGGTTATTCTAGCCCCTTGGAGGGATTGAGAATTAAGTAGAATCGTTTTTGGTTGTCACAATGTCAAAATAGAGGAGGACTGGTACTGGCATTTAATGGCCAGGACACCAACCAAACCAAACCTCCTGCTGTTGAGTCGAATCCGACTCATAGTGACTCTATACAACAGAATAGAACTGCCCCATAGAGTTTCCAAGGAGCACCTGGCGGATTCGAACTGCTGTCTTCTTGGTTAGCAGCCGTAGCACTTAACCACTACACCACCAGGGTTTCCTGCCAGGACACAGGGATGCAAAATATCCTCAAAGCTCTCTGAACACAAAAGAATTGTTTTGACAAAACCTATTGAAAAACACTGATAAATACCTATTTGTGATTGAGTCAATTCCGACTCATAGTGACCCTGTAGGACAGAGTAGAACTGCCCCATAGGGTTTCCAAGGCTGTAATCCTTACAGAAGCAGACTGCCACATCTTTCTCCCATGGAGCAGCTGCCGGGTTTAGAACTGCCAACCTTTTGGTTAACAGTGGTTAAGAATATTTAAGAGCTGTACCACCAGGGCTCATAAAACACAGTTAGGTTAATTTTCGTGTATCATATGCTCCCATTATTGGCTTTTCTTTCTTTCAATTTGGCCATATGGATTACACCTCAACATAAAACCGAAATCCTCACAACTGGACCAAAAAGCGATATCATGATAAACAGAGAAAATATTGACGTTTCAAGGATTTTAGTTTACTTGGATCAAAAATCAACACCCATGGAAGCAGCAGTCAAGAAATCAAATGATGCGTTGCATTGAGCAAATCTGTTGCCAATGACCTTTTCAAAATTTCAAAAGCAAAAATATTACTCATATAACTAAGGTGCACATGACCCAAGCCAGGGTATTTTCAATACTTCATATGCATGGAAAGCTAGGTAGTGAATAAGGAAGACCAAAGAATCAATGCATTTGAATTATGGTGTTGGCAAAGCATATTGAATATACTATGGACTGTTGTCATGGCTTAGAGCTTTTGCTGGTAACCAAAAGGTCAGCAGTTTGAATCCACTAAGCACTCCTTGGAAACTCTATGGGGCAGTTCTACTTTGTCCTATAGGGTTGCTGTTAGCTGGAATCGAGTGGACAGCAACAGGTTTTATGGACTGCCAGAAGAATAAACAAATCTGTCTTGGAAGTAGTACAGCCAGAATGCTCCTTAGAAGCAAGGATTGCAAGGTTTTGTTTCACTTACTTCGGACATGTTATCAGGAGAAGAACATCATGCCTGGTAAATTAGAAGGTCAGCGAAAAAAAGGAAGACCCTCAACGGGATAGATTGACACGGTGACTGCAACAATAAGCTCAAACACAGCAACAATTGTAGGCATGGCGCAGGACTGGGAGATGTTTTGTTTTGTTGTGCTTGGGGTCGCTGAGTCAGAGCTGACTCTATGACACCTAACAACAACCATTTGTTCACATAATTATTGAATGTTAAGAATTTGATGAAATAACATTTATAACGTATTTAGCTCAGTGCTTGGCATGTAATAAGCCTGCAGTCAGTCAGTGGTTGCTGTTGTTGTCAGTTGTCTTTTCTGGAGAATGGGAAAAATGGTAATACCTACCTCATTGTATCGATGAGAGGCTTAATTAAGTTAGCACATGTAAGTTCTTTGAACAATGCCTGGCGCAAGGTAAGTGTGCAATAAATATTAACTAGAATCATTATTATTGTTATTGCTGCCATTAATATTATTCGTAGACGCTTCACAGTGTAAGATTATGCTGAATTTACAATCAAGGAGAAGCCTCAAGACTTTTACACATGAAGAGCTGTTAAGTCAGTTCCTTTTCAGTCTTACACCTGTGAACAAAATAAGCTCCATCCTTGTGCTTTGGTTCCTTTTGAAAGTTGATGAAAATTCCAGTGTGAACCAGACTTAATGCCTATGGCCTTTATCCACAGTACTGAGGAAGGCTATCAAGGTGAAGAGAAATAGCAATTTGATTCTAGGTTTTGCAATGAAGTGAATCTGATACTGTGTTGTTTTTTTTTTAACATAGTGCTGGAGCTGCCTTTTCACACAGCATTTGGTTTTCTGAAGAAAGAAATGTATGAAGGCAGAAATTTGCCCAGGAGCTGGTTTTCTTTGGCACTATTGAATGTTCTAGAAGGCTTAGGGAGTTTTCCATGTTTGAATTAAGAATTTGCTTTTTTCCTGCTTTCGTGATGAGTTTTATCCACAGCAGTTTCCAAAGCACTTCTGCAGGCATCACCTCACTTGATTTTCACAACAGCCCCACGGAGGACCGGATTATTATTTTTCTCATCTTTCTAATGAGGAAACTGAGCTCATGTGTGACTCACACAGATAGTAAGTGGCAGCTCTAAGATTCACATTCCTGTTTTCTGGCTCTAAAATCTAAAGTTAACAGGTGGACTATTTGATGTAGTGACGAACAACTTTAAGCAACTGTGAGTTTTTGGGGATTCTGAGAACCTGGTTGGTGAAAAGAACAATAAGAGAGGAAAAGAAAGAAGAAACTCTGCTTTCTGGAGCATTTTTTATATGTCAGACATGAAGCTAGGCACTATTAATAAGTCATAAAAAAAATTTTTTTTTTTTTTTCTGTGGAAGGTACAGAGACAGAGGAGTTAAATAACTTAGCCGGCCCCAAACTATGTATAATACTCTGTGTGCTGAGTTTTATAAGTTAGTTGTTTAAAACTTAAAACACTTTCAATGTTCAAAGTGTTCACAAAGTCTGGTTATCAAATACTATTTTTAACATTGGTTCTGTGGAAGGTAAGTTATAATTTAAACTGATGCTGTGTGGGAAAAGATTTTCCTGCCAACTGTTGTAGGGGCTGTGTGGTAAGTTCAAGGGAATTTGGGGGCTGATCAAGGAAAAAGATATGACCGCAAGATAGCAGTGTTGCACAACAAACTATATATTGGGGAGGGGACTTTGACAGCAGCAAATGGGGGACAGACCACCCCCCCCCTCCCCAGTAGAAGGTCTTCTAGAGGCAAGAAGCAGCTCAGGAAGCCACTAGAAGGCTAATAAGAAAAAGAAAACAACAACAACAAAAAAAAACCATTGCTGTCGAGCCAATTTGGACTCATAGCAACCCTGTGGGACTGAGTAGAACTGTCACATAGGATTTCCAAGGAGTAGCTGATGGATTTGAACCCCTAATCTTTTGGTTAGCAGTCGAGCTCTTAACCACTATGACACAAGGGCTCCAGAAGGAAATAAAACCAAAAACCAAACCCGTTGCTGTCCAGTCAATTCCAACTCATAGTGACCCTGTAGGACAGAGTAGAACGGCTCCATTAGGTTTCCAAGGAGCGCCTGGTGGATTAGAACTGCCGACCTTTTAGTTAGGAGGAGTAGCTCTTAATCACTACACCACCAGGGTTTCTCCAGAAAGGGGAGAGAGCATGAAAAACTCCAGGGAAGAGGAGAAGGGGAGGGGAGGCTTACGTGTGTTTTTGCGATATCTTCCTGCAGCAAGAGAAGACTCTGGGTTGGAGAACTCTGAAGAGCTGATGCAGCTGGGCGTTCTTATAACTACAGGGTGTTTTCTCAGCTAGGGCTAGCAGATATTGGTTGCAGTTTCATGTGGTATGTAAAGCAGCAGGCAGGCTCTAAAACCTGTTGGCACTGAGCTGATGCCAACTTCATGGCAACTCCATATGTTACAGAGTAGAGCTTAGCTCCATAGGGAATTCTTGGCTAAAATCTTTACGGAAGCAGATTGCCAGGCTTTCTTTCATGGTGTGGCTGGGTAGATTAGATCTGCCAACTTTTTGGTTAGCAGTTGAGTGGAAACCGTTTGTGCCACGCAGGGACCTTAGGCAGCAGGCTCTAAGTGGCTAAAAACTGGCTTCTTTGGGTTATTAAAATAAAAAAAAAAAAAGTCGAATTATACAAATCTGAGTTTGGTGCAGGCAGTTTTTTGGGGGGCTAATGGGCCTCTCCTTGCTATGAAGAAGTAAACAAGTTGGGGCTAATACATAGAAGTCATCTTTGGCTCTTTTATAGAATAGATTGTAATAAGAGCTTGGAAGGCGGGTGCTTTAGGGCACCCAAGACAAGATGGCCTTACCAAGTGCCATTTGTACCTAATGATAGTTTTAAAATTCTGGTATCTACGAGTCTAGCACTATCTGTTCTCTGTCTTCTTTGCTGGGTCTTGGGGGAATCATAATATAATTTCTCTTGGAAAACACTTCCCCTCCCCACACTAGCTCAAATAATGGTGATCTTCTGGGAAAAGAATCCTCATTGACCAAATATACTCTCCAATTATTTTCAGCTATTCAAAACCCTTACAAATTAGAACTTAAAGATTTTAATGATTCTGATTCAAACAGAAGGAGAACTTTTAAATGAGCTATTTCTGCCCAGGATAGTATAAAAATTTAACCAACTCCCTCTGTGGGATGAACTGTCTTCAAACTTTTTATGCAAACTGTTTATGTTGTTTATGTATTTTAGAGAAATAAAAGTTTGCATTCAATAAATACGCGTATTTTCCCATTTCATCTCGATTATGTCAATGTTCTGTATTTGCGACAGCTTTCTAAATCATATATAATTATTTGACTTTTTCTTTTTGTTACATTGTTTCTATGTGTCTTGTTTTCTTACTCTATTTTTTAAAAACCTAAAAGAAAGAGGGATGTATCTGTTATTTGTGGCTGGATGGCATTGAATGAATAGCTTAAAAGCAAGTTATAGAAATCTCTTAGAAACTTATGCAACAGGTATGTGTTTATTGTTCAGTGCCTTCATGAAAAAAATAGGTCTTTCAACTCCTGAGGTTGCACTGGTGAACATAATTTAAAATAAAACCTGAGAAAGTAAGAGAGATTAAATAAATATTCATGAAAATGCCCTCTTCAGGAAATAGGGTCATTTGAACAGTCTATTCCATTAAAAATCACTTTATTTCACTTAAATTGGTTACCTCGCAGGGAAGGAAGACATAAGAATACTAAGGGATTGATTCTGAAATGTAGACTAAAGAAATGGCTTTGAAATCTTTCCATCACATTAACCAAATGGAATTTATAACCAAAAAATCAGGAACTTCATTGTTTTAACCTGTGTAATCTGACTAGCTCTAAGAATACTACTTGAAGTGGTATTTGAAAATTTTATGAAAAAATTGGTGTTTATATTAGCATGTAAATGCTAATAAACTACAAATTAATTGGGACTTTTATAGCATTTGGGGTGATCTAAAATCAGAAATTGCCTGAAGGTGACTTAGTAACAATTACTTATAATGATCATTAAAATTACTCACAACCAGAAGAATGTAGAACAGACTATGAAATCATTAGCATTGTTTGATTACTATTTATGAAACTCACTAGAAAGTGAACCAAATAATCTTTGATCAAAGGATAAAAAAAAAACTTGAAACTCTATTTTTTTTAAATCACCTTTTGGTAACCATACTTACTGATCAACTGTTGTGATGTTTGGAAATTCAACTTAAATTATTTATAACTATTACGTGGATAGTTTCTCAGACTTATGCCTATTTCTAATACTCAATTTCTCTCTCTCATTCTAATACTCAATTCTCTCTCTTTCTCTTTAATGGTGATTTCAAGAGCCTTATCATTATCGCAGACTCATGGGAGTTGTTGAAAAGGTTCACGGAAAAGTTGAGAGGTTAGATGTCCTTGTTCTAGACCACTGATGCTCAAAAGTCTGGGACCAGAAGAATCAGCATCACCTTGAAGCTTGTTAGAAATACAAATTGTTGCCCTCATCCCACCTGTTGAATCGGAATTCCCAGATAATTGACATGCACAATAAGGTTTAAGAAACACTGTCCCAGGAGGTCACATGAGTACAGCAGAAGCTGATTTGGTACCAGACACATTTCTATTCCTGACCAAGGCTATTCTTGCTTCACCTTGAGCTAGAAGTGCCTTGTGATGGGGTCTGGAATGTCCCCGTCTTACAACACAGGGGAATACCCTTCTATTTTCAAACCTGCTCCTCATTCAGTATCATGGTTGCCAGAATGAAGGGCCAAAGCATGCAGCTTTGCCACTTGCCCCTGAAGTCAAAATCATAGGGCAAGGGAAAAGAAATCATTGAATATGTCATTATCTGAGCCTAACAAAGAACGTTGCTCTGGTTCTCCTTACAGCCTGACTGGTGTGTTCCTATCAGAACAGAGATATAACGTTGGGGCAGGTACAGGGCAGTGGGAGTCATTGCTGAAGGACAAGCCTTTAAGTTAGCAGGTAGTCACAAACTGTTAGTGCCACCCAGGCTCCAGGATGAGCAATAAGGAGGTGCACTGTCTGTAAAGGCAAGAAAGAGAAGCTGAGTTCCATCAGTTCTGTCGTTCTATGTGATCACTTGGGTTTTTATTTGTGTTTAAAATTTAAAGCAGTGAAACAGAGAAAACTGTGAAGAATAATTTTTTTGTTTGGAAAATGAAATTTTAGGTCATAAATAAAATATTTTGTGGAATTTGAATAATGTCTTTAAAAATGAAATTTATTCTTTTTTAAAATTAATCATTTTCTTAAAACTAAAAAATGAATCAAGAAAATAAAATGTGATTATCAGTGATAAACCATGCCTTTTGCAGATGGTTTGATTTTATTAAAGCAAAGGATACTATAATACTATTATTCATTGATGTGATCAATGAATATGCAAGTATAATTTTTCTTTTAAAAATCAATATAATTAAAACACATTCATTCATTATTATTTTTTATACTGTAATGCTTTACTTTGACATTTAAATTGTTTTTACAGGCATGAGTGTTTACATACAAAGCTCAATAAAAGAAGATTCTCAATGTCTGCATTTCTCTACTGGTTATTAATATTACTTTCATTTCATGATTATTAATGGTATAATTTTGTTCTGTAGAGAAGGGGATTGTTAAAAAATGATCTGATCTGGGTGTCATATATAGTAGGTATACCATTGCCCCTAGACAGAAGGGTTTGAGGTTCAGTACAGGCCTTTCTGTTCCTTTTGAGTTTTTGAACTTGAATACTGGAATGATCTAAGCTGCACCTAGTGCAGAGTGGTGATTGCCCCTGGAAAGGATTCCTTATTGGAAGTCTTTCATGTTTTTGCTTGTTCAAAATAAGAGATGATCTAATTTCTGTCGGAAGAATGGCATAGGACTTAAGAAGTTTTGACCTTGTGGGATTCCTAGGTTTCACCATCTGTTAATTTGCATCCAGCACTTAACATGAGGGTGGGAAAGGATAAAATATTTTTTAACTTGTATGCTGTTCTCAGAGATACTTATAAAGCTGAATGCTCCTAACATGAATATTTCCAAACTCACAGTTTTTCTGAGATTTGGGGCTATTTTGGGACTGTTTGCTTTATGTTGCCTATTTTCTTATTTTTTTGGAGACTAAATCCTTTGAATACAGTGCTAGTTCATTCTCTGAGTTTAGACAGGATGGAAGAGGAAAGGGGATTAATATATTTTTGAAACTCTGGAAGCTGAAATACAGTACATCATAGTCAACTAGGACAGATGAGTGAAAACTGAGGTTGCAAACAAGCTGCCTATGAGAGCCAGGCAGGTAAAATAAATGTGTGAAGCAGACAAAGAACTGAACAAGAGGAAGTGGAAGGGACCAGGTAACTTGGAGCAAGCATGGCTAATCTAAAAGTGAGAGCCACTGCTCAGCTCCAGCTCATTGCCCATTGTCATCAAGTCGATTCTGACTCACAGTGACCCTATAAGGACAAAGTTGAACTGCCCGTAGGATTTCCAAGGCTGTAAGTCTTTACAGAAGCAAATTGCCACATCTCTCTCTCTCAGAGAGACTGGTAGGTAGAAATTGCCAACTTCCCTGTTAGCAGCCTAGTGCTCAAACACTGGGCCACCAGGGCTCCTTAGCTCTTTGCCATCAGGCAGTTGTTTGAGCTCAGGGCTGCCGGATCATTTGATAGAAGCGTGCAATCTGAATTTTCACATGGCATCTCTCAATGCTTTTAAATATTGTGCAAACCAAGTGAAATGTGTCCGACGGCTAGATTCAGTCCCCAGGCCACTAGTTTGCCAACTCTGGAGAAAGAAATTTTCAGAATACATTTCAATAATTACCAGTTGCTTCTCTAAGGAAATGATCCCTTTTAGATGTTATAAAACCAGTATGCTTTAATTCTTATCTTTTTTTCTCTCTTTTGTTCTTAAGAAGAACAATGACTGTCATCCCTTTTTTGCATAAAAATGCAATGCATTTACAAACTTGAGCAACCTCATTGAGAACCTATTAATCCCCTATAAAATGGTACCATAATATCCTTACTAATATTGCTCATATACAATTTTCTCAGGATTTTTGAGGAAGGGATTTGATGGGACCCTGTTTAAGACAGGAGGCGCGAGGCCCGTCTCTGCTCTCGGTGGGTTGTCTTTAAAGCATCAAAGGAGCTCCTGGTGGAGCTGAACGCTTTTGATATGCTTAAATGTGCTTAATTAGCCCTCACCCTGAATGCTTAGTCAAAACATATTGTCATATACTGAAAATCTCAAAGACTGCTCCTAATAATGGCAATTGCTTTAGATAACGAAGGAGCTAAAGCTGTCATGCCTCCTAGAGGCCTGTATGTGTCTGTATCGGTATACACAGAAATATTCAGAAAATGACTTTTGGTTTTTATAAGATGATAGGACTCTTAACCTGATGTCCTTATGCTTCAAGTATTTTATCTGTATATAATACTTGCTTTTCTGTTAAATGATGATGCTATTGCTTACCAGAAGCCTTCAGTCCTACTTGATCTTTCTCCTTGTAACAGCTGAACCGCAGTTGTCAAGTGCAATTTGAAGGCTATACTGACAACCAGATAACAATGAATAATGCTTCAAGATGTCAGGGGAAGTTTTAATATGCTCTGTACTAAACAAGCGAGTCACTGGGTGGTGCAAACAGTTAAGCACTTGACTACTAACCGAAAGATGGGTGGCTTGGACTCACCCAGGGGCACCTCGGAAGAAAAACCTGGCAATCTGCTTCTGAAAGGTCACAGCCTTGAAAACCCCCTGGAGCACAGTTCTACTCTACACACGTGGGGTTTCTATGAGTTGGAATTGACTTCGTGGCAACTTTTTTTTTTTTTTTTAAATGCTAACTGAGTGTACTTAAACTTCTTCCTGAAGCCAAGCTCCTCTACTTGCATTATTATTTTAAACAATAAAGGAATCTTTTAGTATTTTCAGCACTCTGAGAAGAGAACAATGATTTCTGTGGGAAGAGAAGCTTGCTAAGTCATTAGCGGAAAGTGAATGTGTTCTCTACTTACGTTTGCATTAGGAGAAGCTAAGTACAACGTCTAGCAATTTGCAGCGACCCAGTGAAGAGCTGAATGAGCAATGGGAGCCTAGCTGCTTCGTGACAAGGTTTCTGTCAAGGCCTAGTTGAATCTGAGGCAGGTGTGGAAAGCCCATGAGCAGAGGCTGCCCTTCCGGACTAGGGGCATCTCTTATCTTGGTTGTCCTTCCTAATTCTCATCAAAGTGGGAGAAAGGTCAAATTCAGTGAGATTAAATGTGGGAAGTATCTGCATTCAAGGATCTCATATTTTATATTCTTGTAGGAGTTTTTTTTAAAGAACATATTCAAACCCACTCATACACTTATATTAAAAGTTATGTTAATTGCCAAGCAAATAATATTTCAAGTTTAGAAATCCTACTCATTCCTAAATATAGCTTCCAGAGAGGCAGTGCTTTGTGAACTAGCTAGCAAATACGGAAAAGCCTTCTTAGTAAATCAATAAGTGGAACATTTTTAGAGATATGTGATTAATTATTTAACACCAGGCAACACTATGCAGCTTGTACTGTGTCTACGTACAATTGCACAGATTCTTTTCTTTCTAATCGAAAGCTAATTGTTCTTTTTAAGTACCTAGGATACAAATTACTGGATTTTCTAATTGGTATGTCAAGCTAACTTACATAGGCAATGCCTACTTGTGAGTATACTGCAAATATGGCTGTGGAAATAAATGGAATGGAACATTTACAGGCTTCTTTACAACACTTCAAAGTGTCTATTATGTAGGCAAGCCCATTGGCTTAACCATTTTGTCTTGTAATACAGTGGCTTGTCAAAAAAAATAACCCACTCAGAATATGTTGTTCACGCTGATAGTTTGTAGCAGAATATAGGGAAATGTGGCAATGATTTATTGCAAACGATTAAAGTAACTGCAAATGTGATTTTAGTTAAAACATATTTTTTATAATTACAACCTAGAAAAAAAAAGATGTAGTCACAGAAATGTAAAAAATGGTGGATAATATCATGAGCTTTGCAAAAAAATTCCTGAGTTCAATTCCTGCCTCCATCACCTACTAACTGTATGAATTTGGGAGGTTTACTAAATTGTGTAAGCTGCAATTTCCTAACCTGGAATAATAATAACTATACTTACAACATAGTTGTGAGGTTCAAATGAGAATACGCATGTAAAATGCTTAAAAGATGTCAAGCACACAGTAAATACTCAATTACTCTTAGCTCTTGTCGTTTCCCAATTAAACCAGAAATTGGAAGTATTTTCTGCCTTTCTTTTTTTATTGTGCTGTAGGTGAAAGTTTACGGCTCAAGCTAAGTTCTCATACAAAATTTATACACATATTATTATGTGACACCAGCTGCAATCCCTATGATGTGACAGCACAGTCCCCCTTTCCATCCCGGTTTCTTATGTCCATCCAACCGGCTCCTGTCCCTTCCTGCCTTCTCGTCCTGCCTTTGGACAGCAGCCCCCCATTTGGTATTGAACTTTTTCAAATGCCTTTTCTGCATCAGTTGATAAGATCATGTGGTCTTTGTCTTTTGTTTTATTTATGCTATGCATTACATTGATGATTTTTCTAATTACCTCTCCGGTCCCTTCTTTTGTTACAGGTTTATTTAGTTTTTCTACCTCTGTTTGTGTTAGTTTACGTAGGTAGTGTTTCTATAAATTTGTCCACTTTTTTAGGTTTTCCAATTTGTTGGGGTATAATTTTTCACCATAATCTGTTATGATTTTTTAAATTTCAGTTGGGTCTGTGGTGATATTGCCCATCTCATTTCTTATTTGGGTTATTTGATTCCTCTTCTGTTTTTCTTTTGTCAGTTTGCCCAATGGTTTATCAGTTTTGTTGATCTTTTTGAAGAACCAGCTTCCGGACTTGTTAACTCTTTCAGTAGTTTTTCTCTTCTCTATTTCATTTTTTTTTTTTTTTTATTTCATTTACTTCTGCTCTGATTTTTATTATTTCCTTTCTTCTGGTGCCCGAGGGCTTCTTTTACTGCTTACTTTCTATTTGTTGTAGGGCTAATGTTTTGATTTTGGCCCTTTCATCTTTTGGGATGTGTGCATATATTGCTATAAACTGACCTCTGAGCACTGCTTTTGCTATGTCCCAAAGGTCATGGTAGGATGTGTTTTAATTCTCATTTGATTCTATGAATTTGTTTATTCTGTCTTTGATTTCTTCTATAGCCCAGTAGTTTTTGAGCAAGAAGTTGTTCAGTTTCCATATGTTTGATTTTTTTCTTACTTTTTCTATTATTGATGTCTACTTTTATGTTTTTGTGGTCAGAAAAGATGCTTTGTAATATTTCAATGTTTTGGGTTCTATTAATACTTGCTTTGTAGCCTAATATGTGGTCTATTCTGGAGAAAGTTCCATGTGTGTTGGAAAAAAAAAGTATACTTGGCTGCTGTTTGATGGAGTGTTCTGTACATGTCTATGAGATAGTTGGCTGATTGTGGCATTTAAATCTTAAATCCTTATTGAGCTTCTTTCTAGATGTTGTGTCCTTCACCAAAAGTGATGTGTTGAAGTCTTCTACTACTATTGAGGAGCTGTCTCTCTTTTCAATGCTGTTAGAGTTTGTTTTATGTATTTTGGAGTCCTGTCAGTTGGTGCGTAAATACTTTTTATGGTTATATCCTCCTGGTATTAAAAAAACCAAACCAAACTCGTTGCCATTAAGTCGATTTCAACTCATAGGAACCCTATAGGACAGAATAGAACCACCCCATAGTGTTTCCAAGGAGCAGCTGGTGGATTTGAACTGCTGACCTTTTGGTTAGCAGCCATGGCTCTTAACCACTACACCACCAGGGTTTCCCCTCTCACTGATATCCCCCCCAATCCGTACTGACCCTTTAATCATTATATAGTGTCCTTCCTTATCCTTTGTGGTGGATTTTGCTTTAAAGTCTAGTTTGTCAGAGATTAATATTGCTACTCTTCCTCTTTTTTGATTGTTGTTTGCTTGATACATTTTTTTCCATCCTATGAGTTTTAGTTTGTTTGTACCTTTGAGTCTAAGGTATGTATGTCTCTTATAGGCAGCATATACATGAATGGTGTTTTTTTAATTCTTTTTGCCACTCTCTGTCTCTTTATTGGTACATTTATTCCATTTACATTCAATGTAATTATTGATAGGTATGAGTTTAGTGCTGTCATTTTGATGTCTTTTTTTGTGTTTTGTTGACAGTTTCTTTGTGCCACTTAATTTTCACAGCTGAATTGTTTTGCTTTATGTATTTTCTTTTCATCTTTTTCATTGTTGTTGATTTTGTATTTGCTGGGTCTTTATGTTTTTCTTCTTTTTAATTTCGATGTGTAGGTTTGTTAGTTTTCTTTGTGGTTACATGAAAATTTACCTCTATTTTTCTAAGTTTAAACCAATCTTTTATTTCTTAATATCACCTTAACTTCCTCTCCATATGAAAATTCTGCAACTACACTATTTAGTCCCTCTTTTTTGTTTGAATGATTACATCTTTTACATGTTGATGTCTCTGTTTCCCTATTTTCAGTGTTTTAGCTTTGACTTATTTTCGTGACTTCTTTATCTGAGTTGATATCTGGTTCTGTGTTCACGTCTCAGGTTTTTATCTGATATTATTGATTCTCTAACTGGAGGACTCCCTTTAGTATTTCTTGTAATTTTGGTTTCATTTTTACAAATTCCCGTAACTTCTGTTTATCTGGAAATGCCCTAATTTTGTCATCATATTCGAGAGACAGTTTTGCTGGGTATATAACTCTTAGTTGGCATTTTTTTTTTCTTCAAGACTTTATCTAGGTCATTCCATTGCCTTCTTGCCTATGGTTTCTGCTGAGTAGCTTGAGCTTAATCTTATTGACTCTCCTTCATAGATCACTTTTCATTCATCCCTAGACACTCTTAAAATTCTCTCTGTATCTTTGGTTTTGGCAAGAATGATTATAATATGTCTTAGTGATTTTCCTTTGGGATTTACCCTGTGTGGGGTTTGACGAGCTTCTTGTATAGATATTTTCTCTTATTTCATAATACCAGGGATGTTTTCTGCCAACAAATATTCAACAATTCTCTCTGTATTTTCTATTATCCTCCCATGTTCTGGTACTCCAATCACTTGTAGATTATTCCTCTTGATAGAGCCCCACATAATTCTTACGGTTTCTTCATTTTTATAAATTCTTTTATTTGTTGTTTCCTCAATTAAATTAGTGTCAAGTGCTTTATCTTCAATTGCACTAATTCTGACTTCCATTTCATCAAATTTCGTCCTATGACTTTCTATGGAGTTGTCTAATTGTGAAATTTTATGTTAATCTTTTTTGAATTTCTATTTGTTGGCTCTCTATGGTCCCTTGCAGCCTGTTAAATTTGTCAGTTTCCTGTTGTATAACCTTCCTAAATTCTTCTATTGCTTTTGTCTGTGTGCTCCTTGGCTTGGTCTGTGTTTTGCCTGATCTCCTTCCTGATCTCCTGAAGACCTCTGTATATCAATCCTTTGAATTTGACCTCTGGTAATTCCAAGAACTTCTCTTCCTCCAGGACATTTCCTAGTTCTTAGTTTGGTTGTTTGCTGAAGCCATCATGGTCTGCCTCTTTATGTGATTTGGTATTGACTGTTGCCTCCAAGCCATCAATAAGTTATTACACTTATTTACTTTATGTTTGCTTGCTGTGTCCTAGCTTCTTTTTTTGTTTTGATATGCCCAAATAAGCTGGTCTTGTAAGCTACTTTGATTATTGGCATCTTTGAAGCTCTCATGTCTTGTCACCAGGTGGTTAGAGCTGCTACTAGGTATGTGAGCCCAGGAGTCCATTTGCTTTACTTATGTGGACTCAGCTTAGGTATTCAGGTCATCAATCACTGAGTGTGTGGTACAGGCTCTCATCTACAGTCTCAAATGGGCAGGACTACGTAGTGTTGGTTGGAACAGGCACAGGTATCTGGCTGCAGTAGGGGGTTATCTGCTGAAGAAGGTAGGGGGCTGAGAGTTACCCCTGAGTGCTAGGGTGGAAGGTGTGTCCCTGTTCTCTAGAGAAAGTAGGTAGGTAGGTTTTGCAGCCAGACTTTGGCCACCCAACGTTGTTGACTGTAAGGACTGGGAGACACCACTTGTTCTTGGACCCCTGTCATGGGTGGTTTTATGGAGTGGGCAAAGCCACCAGTCCTCAGTCCCCTGATGTGGGTAGGTGAGAACCCTACTTAATGGGCAGGGTGCTGTCCAGTGTCATGAATCTGCCACTCCCTCTTAGCTGTTATAGCTGAAAATAAGCTTCAGGTATATACCCTGTTATACTATGCTAATTAGGGCCTATGCTGTTGAAATGAGCCCACATAGGCCTAAGCAGGGGTGAAAGGCATTTGAAGTCCATGGATTCCTTATGCCTGTGCTGAGGTCCCAGCTTAGATTATTTTTTCCCATTTGTTATTTGTTTATTTGTTCCCTCTCCAAAGCCGGGAGACGGGCTCAGGTGCATATGATGAGTCTCACTTCTGCCCCGGGGGCGTAGCAACTTCTGAAACCAGTCCAGGACTGGAGCAAAGCCGGCACAGGTGAAGGGAGAGAGGTACTTCCCAGAAAGCGGAAGGGTTATTTTGATTCTGCATGGTAGGTTAGACGCTTGCACTTAACTTTTCTCTGATCCAGCACTGCTTCCCCCTGGCTCTGGAAGCTCCTGAAGACTTTACCACTAGTTTTCTCCCAATGTTTAAAACACAACCCGAGTGCTACTGCTTGCCTCAGCCTGCAGTGCCAACTGATCCAGCCTGCAGGATGCCGGCCAGGTCAGATCTGGCAAACCCTCGCTGCTTCTTCTGAGCTGTCTCTCCCTCCCTCTGCTGCCTAGTCCAACACCTCAGCTTTGTCTTTGATGTTCAGGGCTCTTAGACTGTCATATATAATCGATTCACCTGTTTTTTCGGGTCTTCATTGTAAGAGGGACCACAGGAAGTGTTTGACTATTCCACTATCTTGGCCCCCCCTTTGGAAGTATTTTCTGCATCAACAAAAAATTTAAACAGTCATTAGAGAAACTGGTTCATATTAGCCTTGGTTTAAAAATGTTCAAGATAAATACCATAGAAACTCTATTATTTGGTATATAATGAAAGACTAACACACACAGAGATGCTTTTTTTTTTTTTTCCTGAAGGAATTTAAGTTATGGGCATATCTTATAGTTCTGCCTAATAGTCTCTTATCTGGAACTTTGTCTTTGGGTGAAATCCCTTATTCCTATGACTAATTCTTCAGCTATCTTAAATTCGACTCTCTAGCAACTTCCTTCTCCTGAACATAGCTCAGTTCCAGGATATAAATAATCCTTTATAAGTAGAAAAACAGGTATCACAAAATCTATGTTCCAAATTCTCTAAATTCATGGAAGTGTCTTTTAGGCCCTCATCCAAAGTTTGTTACCCTTATTTGCCACATAAAACCTGTTGTTATCAGTCAATTCCAACTCATAATGACCCTATAGGACAGAGTAGAACTGCCCCATAAGGTTTCCAAGGACTGACTGGTGGATCCACACTGCTGACCTTTTGATTAGCAGCAGAGCTCTTAACCACTGAGCCACTGGGGCTCCATGTTCCACATAGTTCTTTTCTTAAGTGGTTACCTAGATTTCTGCACAGGAAATGGAAGATTGTCCATATTTATATCATCAAGAAGCTATAGCTAATAATGATGACAGCAAAGTAGATAGAAAAATTCTAAAGTGCGGGGGTGATGTTAAAGAATAAATCCTAGGCCTTTGGGGACTGCTTTGTATTGAGACAGACCTTCTTTTGTACCTCAGTAGATTCTTACGTCATCCAAGATTGCAGCAATACAGAATAATAATTGATATTTTTAAATTTGGAAGAAGTGCGGCCAGAATGCCCCTTAGAGGCAAGGATGGCGAGACTGCGTCTTACATACTTTGGACATGTTGTCAGGAGGGATGAGTTCCTGGAGAAGGACATCATGCTTGGCAGAGTACAGGGTCAGCGGAAAAGAGGAAGACTCTCAGTCAGGTGGATTGACACAGTGGCTGCAACAATGAGTTCAAGCATAACAACGATTGTAAGGATGGCGCAGGACCAGGCACTGTTTCGTTCTGTTGTGCATAGGGTGGTCGCTATGAGTCAGAGCTGACTGGACGGCACCTAACAACAGCAACAACAACTAACATTTTTAAATTGCCTGAGTCATCAAAAAATAATTGAATCTGTTTAGATTAAAAAAAAAAAAATTTTTTTTTTTTTTTTTTTTTAAACTTTGTTTAGATTACTCTGTTAAAAAGCTAGGGGAGCAAGTAATACATGAGAATTTTCATATTGGTGGCCTGCATTTAGAATCTGGCTGATGAATATGTTTTTTTGGTCAGTTTGTTTAAAACAGTTGAATTACTGACCCAAAACTGATTGCTGTAGAGTCAATTCCAACTCATAGCAACCCTGCAGAACTAAGTAGAGCTGCTCCATAGGGTTTCCAAGGAGCAGCTGATGGGTTCAAACTGCCAACCCGTTGGTTTGCAGCCATCGCTCTTAACAACAGTGCCACCAGGTTTCCGAATTACTGACCATTAGTTAGAAATCTGAAACTTCCACCTAAGTAATTGAATCTCTGAATTTATTATAAAAATCAGAAGATATGATGATATTGAATCTACATTCTCACTTTTCAACAACCAGCTCTACGGGGACTCTCATACATTGCTGGTGGAAATAAACATGTTACTATCAATTTGGAAAACTGTTCATTTCTCATGAAGATAAAAATACATTTAAAAGCATGGCCCAAAAATTCTACTCTAATTTCATCCAAAAGAAATAAATGTATGTGTCCACAAAAAGATTTATGTAAGAATGGTCATAGCAGCTTAATCATAACAGGTTCAAACTGGTAACAACCCAAGTGTCCATCAAAAGAAGGAGGCAACAGCAATCTGTGGTGTAGCCATACAAACCTGTTGCTGTCGAGTTGATTCTGACTCAGAGATCCTATAGGACAGAGTAGAACTGCTCCATAGGGTTTCCAAGGAGCAGCTGGTGGATTTGAATTGCTGATGTTTTGATTAGCAGCCGAGCTCTTTACCATTGTGCCACCAGGGCTCCATACAATGAGATACTACTCAATAATAACAAAAACAAATTATTGATACACAACAACATGAAAGAATCTCTAAAATATATGGAGCAAAATAAGCCAGGCATTAAAAAGTACATCTTGGGTGGTTCCGTTTATGACGATGTTCAAAAATAAGAAAAATTTAATCTATTGCCCCAGAAATTGGAATAGTGGTTGTCTCTGGGGGAAGTGGCAGAGGAACTGACTGGAAAGGGAACTTTGTGGGCTGATGGAAATATTATTTATCTTGATCTGGATGATGGTTATATACCTTTGTCAATATTAATCAAGCCACATATTTAAGACTTGTGCATTTTACTTATGCACCTTATGCTTTAATAAAGTACTATTCTCACAAAGCAAACAAATTAACATCACTTTTAACCATTCCCTGCCCTCACAGACACTGTTGATATTGAGTTTGCAACTCTTAGGAAAGTTTTATTGCTTAAAGGAACACGTTTTAGCTACCTGGAAAACTCAGCTGTTCATAGACTAATTCCTTGAAGGTTCTAGAAAATTACAATTTTTAGCTCTTCTTTTTTTGCATGTTTGCTCAACATCAGTTTCTGAACTTGCTTAACTTTAGATGTTTCAGTTGTATATCTATCCTTATGCATCAAGTGATTAACTATTAGTGCTCATAACACTTGAAACATTTCAAATAAATAGAAGCACTGTTTTACACAGCAGGTAGCAAGCTTATGGGAATAATGGAACTCATTACTCTGAAAATGTGTACACATTCAAAGTAATAATAAAAATAGTTGCACACCAACAAATATGATTATATATTTCAAATGTTAGATTTTAAATCATAGCTCATAGGTTCATGACAATTTTCTAAAAGAAGCTATTAATGATTTCAAGTTAAGGACAAGAAGGTCAACCAATTCACTTTCATAATACATTCTTTGTTATCTCTATGAGGGACTAAATTCTGAGTTGAATGGATTAAAATCTCTGTCCCAGAATGGGATTTTCATATTAAACGAATTTAGCCCCTACTAGAATAAATAATTTCTTTTTAACTCTATAGCCAAATCTTTAGATTTTTCATAAATTTAAGAGTATGGACATAAAAATAATCAACTATTTTGTCAAATTCATTTTTACCTAATAGCTTAACACCTTTTGGAACTTCATAAAAGAGGAATCTATTCAAGGTCAACTATTATACTTCACAACAGCATTAAAAATAGTCTATTAACAACACACGTTATTAACTAATAATGCACACACAGTTACGCGTCAAGATTAAGCAACATTTGAGCATGTAAGTATGACTCATTCTTTTCTCAATGATTTATGAGACAGGATTTTAATCTCACAGACATTTCCAGGTATCTAATTAACCAGGAGGTATTGCATTTTCATCATGAGGCAAAGATGTTTCAAATTTGATTACAACTCATTGACCCACAGTAGTACTTTCAGGCTTGGTGTGCATAGTCATCACCAACAAGGTGAAGCTGACAACTGATTAGAAGGATTATGAGTCTAAACATTGGGAAGTAGATTGTAGTAGTAGACTTTCTAATGTTGTCCAAAATTTTTTTTAATGCCCCAAATTTGTGGCTGTTCTCCTGAAGTCACATTGCCATCTAGTCAATCCATGTCTTCTCTTATGAGTTAACCGTAACTGTATATATTTATAGCATTCTTCGATGCCTGTAATATTATTATAGATTCCTGCCTGATGCTCTTGTACCTATGCACTCCCTGCTCTGCACTACCCCCATGACATAGATTCATCTACCACAGTGAAAATACCATATTCACAAGTCAAGATGTTTAAAATGTTTGTAAAAAGCAGTAAAATCCCTCCTAAGAGCACAGAGCTGGATTCCGTATCTGGCTGTGTCATGACATAGCTACACAACCTTACGGAAATAATTTTCCTTTCTGTCCTTATTTTATAGTAAGTGTTACTTGCTCTACCTGCCCTGTTTGTTCATCAGTACAGTGTTCTCAATTTTGGCTGAAAACTGGGGAAACATAAATTACCAGTCCCTGTACCTGAAACATTGACATTAGCTAAGCCTCTACAGGTGATTCCAATTGGTAGTCAGGACTAAGGAACAATAATGTAGTTGACAGATATCATAAAAAAAAAAAGCTCTCTGCCATGGTAAATACTATAAGAAATAGTATTTTATCAAATAATTGACTTTATACTGCTGTCTTCCCGATTCTTTACCCAACTTAACACCTCCCTATCCAGAGTTTCTCCCTGACAAACTGTTCATTTTCTGCCCCCACATCATAATAACCCTAATTCTGTTATATCTCTTAACACATTATCATAATCCATTATAACTTTTTTTTTTTTTTTTTAAGAATTTGTCTCCTACCACACCTGGAACTTCCCTAAGAGTTCTTAGTATGTAACTTTGTGTGCTTCGATTGCTAACCTCAAGGTTAGTGGTTCAAACCCACCCTGTGGTGCTGCAGAAGAAAGGCCTGGTGATTTCCTTACATTAAATTTTACAGCCAAGAAAACCCTATGGAGCAGTTCTTCTCTGTAACACATGGGGTCACCATGAGTCAGAGTAGGCTGGATGGCAATGGACTTGGTTTTTTTTTGGAGCAACTAGTCTGGTACTACCATCACTCTCATTTCTGTCTCCCCCCTTACTCATTCATATCCATTGTCTTTTCAAATGGAAATCAAAACTCATTTCATTCTACTTATGCTGCATACACTCACGTGTTCCATTTTCCCTAAATATGTGTTTTTTTATACAAGGGCATAGTTAAAAATTGTAATCATTTATTACTTTGTCATTACCTAGTTTGCTTCACGTGTGCCAGCTTTCCTCTTCTTACAACTGTAAGCTCCTTGAAGGAATCACCATGTCATAGACATGTTTGTATTAAGTGGGATGCATAGGAGCTTAATGTACACTTACTGAAAGAGACAAACATTCTTTGGGGCCTTTTTGCCATCTTAATGTATGCTGAGTTTCAACTGAGAGGTCTCTGTAAGAGACGCCAGCTTGATTTCTCAATTTATGTAGCAACTGGACTTCCACTGATGCTATAGAAAGTTTTAACTAGAATTGGATTGAGGCCAACTTATTTCATAAAAACGATTTTTTCTGTTTCATATATTCTCTGCAGTGTATTATTTTTCCATGCTTGAATTTGAACTGTAAGAGAAATATTTTATTTGAAAAATGTCAAGTGCACACTTCCAACATTTCTTTAAAAAAAATTCATGGCAATAGGGACACTCAAGATGATTTATTTTCTTAAAAGACCACCATCCAGTAGGCAATCACTTTCTTTTGGCACTGGTATAGCCAATTTGAATCTGTGACCAAGAAGTGAAAGACTTGGGGGAAATTTCTTACTTACAGAAGGGATCCTTCGGGTATAGCCAACATGAGAGAAAATTAAGCAGGCAGTGACAAGCATTATGGGACTTTTCATTGTTATAGTATATAATCCAAAAAGAAATAGCAAAAGTCAGCTTGTGCCTCTCTCTGAAACTTAGAGCATGCATAAACCCTGTGTTGAAATAATGGTAAACTCAAGTTAGAATATGAGCAGATAATATTTACCGAAGAAAAACTGTTCATGAACAGGGCATCTTTTCTCCAAAGAGATGTGCTCCTCAGATTGCAATTTTAGCTGATTTATATACATAGTACACTTAGGGTCTTTCAGTAAAGATATCTAGGTGATGCAGATGGTTTGTGCTCAACTGCTAACCTAAGCAGCCCTAGTGGTGCAATGATTAAGCACTTGGCTACTAACTGAAAGGTTAGAGGTTCTAATTTACTCAGTTGCTCCACAGGAGAAAGACCTAGTAATCTGCTCCCATAAAGAGTACAACCTAGAAAATCCTATGGGGCAGTTCTACTTAGTCACACAGGGTTAACCCGTTGCCATCGAGTCGATTCCAACACATAGCGACCATATAGGACAGAGAAGAACTGCCCCATAAAGTTTCCAAGGAGCGCCTGGTGAATTTGAGCTGCTGACCTTTAGGTTAGCAGCCATAGCTCTTAACCACTATGCCACCAGTCTTTCTACACAGGGTTACTATCATCAAAATCGACTAGAGGTAACTAACAACAATAGTTAATGTAAAGATTAGCAGTTAGAACCCACTCAGCAGTATTATGGAAGAAGAGGCCAGGCAATCTGCTTCTGTTAAGATTACAACCAAGAGACGCCTATGGAGCAGTTCTACTCTGTACCACAGGGGGTCACCATGAGTTGGAATTGTCTCAACAGCAACTAACAAAAACAACAACAGGGTATTTCCATACAAACAGGTGCTTACAAAAGGTAAGTTACAGTAAGTGGTTGACGTTTGCTTAGCTGGTAGAAGGTGCGCTATCTAAAATCAAAGCTTTGGTTTGAATTGGTTTGTTAAACCTGGGAATCCTAGTCTAAGTTAGTTTAAGCTTACTTAATCATTTGCAGTGTTTTCCAGCTTGGTTATTCTAAAATGTCCTTAACTGAGTCCAAAGGCTGTTCTTGCTTAGATGACAATTTCCCAGAACTCTCCTTACCAGAAATTCTGTTTCTTGAAAGGGTTCAAGTTAAGTTCAAACCAGGGGACTATTTTTTTTTTTTTTTTTTTAACACACAATACTTTAAAAAAAATTGGAGGAGTATGAGTATGCAGTGGCTTGATGGATGGGTCATGTCTCGGGATCTCTAACCCTCCATCGTTAAGACTGAAGGGCTTTTCAAAAGAAGCAATGCTATCGGTAGCATCTAATCAAGAAATGCAAAACCAAAGAAGCCAGATTGCATGTGCCTTGTGATGACATGGGTTGAAAGGGATGATAAGACATCATCTTGTCAGACATAAATGCCCCAGAACGGTATGTGTTAATTCAGATACGAGATACAGAGACGAATCAGCTTAGGTATTTGACACAGGTGCAGATATATATATATATATAGTTTTTTTTTTTTTTTACCCTTGGGAATTTAGAAGGAAAACATATTGTAAAGTGGGTTGTAAAGAAACTACGGTTATTAGCAATTGACAGCTGTAGGCTTCTGTCAGCTTCAAGAAGGAAAGATTTCTGATTATAAAGCTCATCCATAAATCTGTGTATGATGGAGGAGCCATCCTGTTAGAATTCCTTACAGATGGGAATATTTCAGCACGTAGCAGGCAGAGGGTCTCCTTCTGACTCTCTTTCGAACACTGTTCCTCCTCCCTAAGGGCTTCAAGATTCTGGGTAGTGTTAAAAAAAAAAAAAAAGAACAAAGGTAATTTAGTTATCCGATATCATTAAAACACATCCTTCTTCTCTTACATGGTGGTGGGTCTGCATTGAGCCGTTTACACTTTTTCACTGAATTTTCCTGGTAATCATAGGCAGGCACTTCTAAAATGGTTCTTTGCGATTAGAGTTAGCATCTGGAATGGAAAAGGCCAATGACTAATTCACCTGCTGGACACTCAAGACACTTAAACTTCTCTCTATCTTTTAATGCCAAACTTATTGAATGAGGGGTCTATCTATTACCTCCCTTTCCTGCAATCTAATGGTTCCTTTCGCCACCTTAGTGAGATTGCACACTGAAATGGTTTTAGCCGAACTCGGCATTTGTCAAATTCAACGGTCTTTCCTTGGTCCTCATTTTTCTTGACGTTTTGGTACATTTCACATATTTGACCACTTCCTCAATCACAATTTTTTTTTCCATGACATCTATGACAATTCTATGTTTTAAAATATGTATTCTTACTTCTTTTCTGTATCTTATTCTACTTTATTTTCTTCTTTCTCTAGATCTGAGGATGAGTTTTCTCCACCTTTTCTCTTATGTCTTAATATCTTCTTCAAAGATGTTATTCACTTACATCTCCAACCGTCACTTCTAAGACGACAGCTTCCAAAAAAGAAAGAAAATCATAAACTTCTCATGAATTCATCTACAGGAATTTTTACTTGAACGTTCTACTGCGTTTAAAATAAGAATATGTTTGTATCTGAACTTTAACGTTTTCGCATTCAATTAGTCTTTAATTCTTATGGTTTTTTTTCTTTGCAATCTTTATCAAATCAACACCTTTCTTCCTAGTTCCCCTGCCTCTCCTCTAATCCTAAACCTCCTTCTACCATCCTCAGGCCATAGCCAGAGCATTCTACATGAAATCTCTAGTTCCTGTATGTTTTCATTTCTTCTGATTATGAGTATCCAATTAATATTTCTAAAAAATAAATTGTATCAAGTATGTTCTTGCTCAGAGTCATCAATATCTTCCCTTTGCTCTGTGTAACAGTTTTAAGATTAGGGACCTTATCCACCTTATCCTTATTATATTTTTAATTATTAGATGACTGGCAAATAAGAGGTTAACAATAAATATTTGTTGAATTAATAATGAAAAGAAAGAATCTATTCTAAATGAAACTTGAATTCAATGTCTTCCACAATTTGCCCCAATCTACTTCTTCAAACCTATCTATCTTTATTCCTTTCTGTGACTCTTACATTCCAGATAAGTTCATCTATTCCTTACTCTCCAAATATGTTGTGTACATCTTTTCAGTCACTCTCTTTTGAGAATTCTCAAAATGATTATATCTTCCTAGCTTTCTGCCTTCTAAATCCTGTTTTTACTTAAAATTCTAAAGGGTGACTTCCTTAAACCTGCCTAATTGTTGTTCACATTTCTGTTTTTACATTTCTTGTAGACTTTCTGTGTCCCACACAGTGTGCGATGTCCTTTCTGCACATTAAAACAAACAAAAAACCAAACCCATTGCCATTGAACTCATAGCAACCCTATAGGACAGAACTATACCATAAGGTTTCAAAGAAGTGACTGGTGGATTCGAACTGTTGACCTTTTGGTTAGCTCTCAACCACTGTGCAACCAGGGCAACTTCTGTACATCCTCCATTTACATTTCACAACCACCTTTATTTTATAGCTGAGGGCATCACGACTTAGAGAAGCTAAGTCACATAGCAGTTAAATTGCAGAGCTGAGATCTGAGCCATGGGGCATTCAACTTTAGAGCCTGGACTCTCAGTTCTCACAGTCTTCACAGTCATTCTCCTCTGAACTCTTGGTGTTTGTGGAGGATGGTGAGACTTCAACTCACTGACTTTGGACACATCATCAAGAAAGACCAATCACCAGAAAAGGACATCGTGTTTCACAGAGGACCAACAAAAAATGAAGAAAACGTTCCATGAGATAGACTGACAAAAAAGCTTCGAAAATGAACTAAAACATACCAGCAATCAAGAAGATAGTGCAGGACCAAACATTTCATTCTGTTATACATAAGATCACCATTAGTAGAAGCTAACTTGATGGCAACTAACAATTGCTTACTTGGCATTATTCATATTTCCTTGCATTATTGTTTAATTTGTCATATGTATTAACCTTATCTCTCAAGTGCAGAAAACATATATTACACTTTATCCTTCGCAATGCATAGAATAGATCTGAATAAGATATGGACAATAATTACAGACATACCATTCCCACCTCAAGGGATTTCTACAGCACCAAAACGACAATGTTTGACCTAGTGAGCTAGCTACTGGATAAGAATTATCTGCTCAGTTCTTTATATTAACATAAGCACTAAATCCACTTGGTAAAAAAATATTGTAGAACTACAGTAGGTATAAAATAAGGATACCTCTTTATTTATGTAAATAATTAAAAATAAATGCCAGGCATGTCTCATTCCTACTCATTTAAGTCATTTTAATGATACATGAAATATAAAAGGAGACTTTGCTAAAGGTCTCTAAGGAGAAAAGGGCAACACCACTAAATAAAGAAGGATGATCATGCTGGGGCAAACTTGAAAGGAGGTGGCATTTATACAAAATGCAATTTACTTTGACAGTAATTTTCTGAATTTCCCTGGTTATTATTGAAGATATATGTGTGTTTGAATAAGAATGTTCCCTCTTTCCTCTCTAGCCAGCTGCTCTGTTTGATCCTGCAGCGAAGTCACCATCCTGTGTTAATGGCTTCACAGTTTGTTCCTGTAGGGGAAAAAAAAAAAAATGTATTATGATGTCACAAATTTGTCATTTTGACTTCACTGCAGGGTCAGGTTGGGGGAGAAAACGGGTCGTAAGGGATAAAATCTTTCAGGCAGAAAGTTTTTTTTCTCCTTGTAACAAGAAATAGGTAGCGTTAAGGCAGGCAGTTAAAATCAAATAGATGAAAGGGTGCATGACTTTCAGTGTTCACAGGTATCACTTTAGAAACATTCCACCTGAAATTCTCTTACTTTTTAATGATGCCAGGATGACTTTTTCTCTCTACATTCATAGCCCCTTTCTCTTCACTTCTCTGTATTCATCCTAAAGCCTCCAATTAAAAAAAAAAAAGAGCTTCCTTTTCTGGAATTTTCTTTTTTTTAAATCTCTTAAGCCCTTTGAGGAATCACAGTAATGCATTATCTCTTTGCATAACTGTCAAAGTGCTACATTGTCCCAGTACTTTTTAATTAATGTACATATACTTCAAGTCTAAGATGGCAGAGATGAGAGTCTTGTTTTTCTCCTTTCTCAAATCCATTAAAAAAAAGACGAGACTTTTTTTTAGAAAGAAAAAAACCTTCCAGCTAAAATGAAACAAACAAAAAAAAACAATGGTTATAACCCCAAACTACAAACTATGATGTATACCCACCAAATATTGTGAAACTTGAACCAAGAAAATGCAGGGTGCTGAGAGCCGACACACGCCTCCTTGAACATTGATGGATATAGATTTTTCCAAAAGTAAATGTTACGGTCCAGAAAGGCATATCCAATGATTCTTTGATTAAAGATGACAAGATCCAGGAGATATAGTGGCTGTAGAGAAGTGCAGAGCATCCCTGTAGAATACAAGTCTAATAGCATAGAATGGCAGGGGAGGTGAGGCTGAAGTAGAAACCAAGCTAAAACTTGCCATTACTGTTGACGGCAAGCTACCTTCTATGCAAGGGTGAGTGCCACAGGTGAAGCATGATGAGGAGGCATCAGAACAGAGAACATCTGATATAAAAGGACACTTTGTGAACCACACTGACTACTAGAACACTAAAGGAAGTTATGCACTAAGGACAAAGGAAATCACTGATTTGGCATGATGGTATTTGAAACCTCAAATTTCAGTCTAGACTCTGACTTCCCTATCTTACAGGCCATTCCCCCAATCCCTCCATAAGTTATTTTTCAGCAGCGCTATTCAAGCTTGAGTAAATCATAGAAATAAACCAAAAGATAAACTGAAAAAAAAGGAGGACACAGACATAAGCAAACGACAGCTGAGAAAACATGTATCAAAAGAGTGCTTACTTAAAGAAATACAGAAGAGTTTAGATACAAGCAGACCCAGGGTTATGAATGTCCAACTTACGGACAACTAGCACTTGGCTATTATATTAAAAATTTGAGTTAAATACATACAATAATTCACAGTAACAAATGCATGCACTACTTTGTGATGCTCATGAAAACATTGTGCAGTTTGGAAGTGTTTCTTAAGCGTTTTATATGCATAAAAAAGTAAAATTTGTACTATATGCTAAGACAAACATTTGACTAACTGACACTAAATAAGAACTGTATGTACCTGTTTCAACTTTCTTATAATTTGACTTAAAGACAGACAGGAACGGATCTCATTCATAACCTGGGGACTGCCTGTATTTAAATTTACACGGCAAAGAAGTGTTTTAAGCAACGCGTTAAAAAAAAAAATGGCATAACAAGTGCTTATGAAAATACCTTGTGTGGGGAGGGTGCAGTTGGTAAACAGATGTAGAAGGAATGCTTTACTTACACTAAATACAGTATATACTAAGACAACAATTTGACTAACTGACACTAAATAAGAACTGTATGTACCTGTTCTTACTTAACCTACATATTTGACTTAAAGACAGACTTAGGAACAGATCGCGTTTGTAACCTGGGTACTGCCTGTAAATAATTGTTTATAATCTCAAAGAAATACAAGCATCCCACACACACACACACACACTCCAATAATATATACAATCGAAGAAAGTCAAAAGCAAGCTGTTGGTGCTCATCAAAGAAATGAAATGAAAGAGAAAAAATATATTGAGAATGAAACTATATTAAAAGCAATTTAAAATATAATAAATTAAAATATGATAGCACAAAGACAAGGTATGTAGAATGGGGGAAGCACACAAAATGAAATGGAAAAGAGCGAAGATACAAGATTAGTGACAGGTAAGATGACAGAGAATGTAAAGGAGATCTAAATTAGGTACAGTTAGGATTCCTGAAGAAGAGATCAGAAAGAAATAATAAAGAAAATTCCAAATACATATTAAAAAATTTCCAGAGGAATAAATTTTATTTATTGCTCAAAAGGGCTTTTGATCTTACAAAAAGAAGGATACAGAAATATCAACATGCTAAACTTGATGAAATTGCTGAATTTCAAGATCAAAGAAAGAATCATATGAACAACCTGGAAGAAAAATGGGTAAAAATCAAGCAAGCCTCAATATTCAAGACCAGAAAACCATAGATAAAATGTTGAAAGTTTGGAGGGCAAGATATTGTGGCCCCAGATTTTATACCCAGCCCAGTTATTCTTTACGTATAAAAGGCTATATGCAGACCCCCTGCTGCATGGAAAAACTTAGGTGATAGAACAAAAAAATTAAAAACAAAATAAAACAAACAAAAAATACTGATTGATCTTGCCAACCAGAAGATGAATCAAAATGAACCTGAAGAACAGAGAAACAATGTAAAAAAAAAAAAAAAAATGTGAGATTTGAATCAATTAAAACCCTCTTAAGATCCATGGGATATACAGTACCTACCTAGTTTTTATGCTTCCGAAGTTCTTTGGAAAAGGCGTAGCCCAATTTTAACACATTCATCCTCAAGGTGGGAGCCTTTAAAAATATGTGACTCTCAAAAATCCTCAGTGGGGGCCTCATTTTTGTACAGATGGAGCATCATCTTAGGTTATGCCTCTCGGATACGTGAATCTTCTAAACTTTTGACAGGTTTGCTTTTGTTTCTGTGAGATATGTTTCTCAGTTACTATGTTCTCCTGAGAACGTACTTATCATGAGAAAAAGCTATTTCCAGTCTTCATTCAGTCACAGTGGCCATTTTCTTCTTTATGCCATTCATTGTTTCCATGTGTTATTGGCTCCTTTCTGTTCTAGCTTCTGAACAGTAAACAATGCCTTTCCAATGAGGAATCATGCATTGCAGTGGTACTTTTCAAGAGACTGAAGCTCCTGTAGTTATTTGTACCCTGTGTTCAATCTTGAAAAAAAAAAAAAAATCTTAGGGCCCAATAATTGCTTCCACATACAGCAGATGGAATGCACTGCTGTGAGCAGTTCTGCAGTATTCCAGGGCAGCTCTTTCTGCTTCTTAGCTGTTAGTACTGCTTTTGTTATAATGGAGAACGCATAAACCCAGTGCTGTTGAGTTGATTCTGACTCATAGCGACCCTATAGGCCAGAGTAGAACTGCCCCCACAGAGTTTCCAAGAAGTGCCTGGGAGATTCAAACTGCCAACCCTTTGGTTAGCAGCCATAGCACTTGACCACTACACCACCAGGGTTTCCAGGAGAACACCTAGTAGTGGTAATTTTACTGAGATTCAAATTACTTTAGTCTTATTTATTTTGCCTCTAAGTACTGCTTTTGCAGTAATAAAGAAAGCATTGTAGTAATAATTTTCCTGAGAGATAAAGTGCCTTGGCTTTATTTATTTGGACTGTAAGTACTGCTTTTAGAGTAAGGAAGAATGCATTGTACCATATTTTGAAAAGTTTCATGAAAAATAATAAAAAGACTAAGAAGGAGACTAGAATAAAATGTATATCCAGCCATTGCCGGGTGCCTTCATGTTTTACCTCATGTTTTGCAAATTTTCAAGAAATTAAAAAAAAAAAAAAGACTTTGTCATTGACTAATGTCAGCCGGATTTTCATCATACAAAGGCCATTGGGACACGTATGATCTCAGTTAATGGGTATCATAATCTATAATTCATAACAAAAATTCTGAATTGGTCACTTAATCAGCATGCCTTCAATTGTGAATACACACAGTATCAACAAAAAATTCAAAAGAGAAAATAATTGGATCTTGAAAGGGTTAAGATATAAAACTATGACTAAAGAGCAGAAGCTAAGGAACAGAATAAAAATTCTGTAAAGTAGACTATCATTAATTACTCATATGCTAGTTCAAGTTGAAGTTGAAGAAAATTAGAACAAGTCCATGAGACCCAAAGTACTATGTTGAGTGTAATCCAACTAAATTTAGAGACCACCTCAAGAATAGATTTAATGCATTGACCAAAGATCAGACAACATCAAGGACATCATACATAAAGAAAGCAAGAGGTCTTTAAAAAGAAAGGAAAGAAAGAAAAGACCCAAATGGATGGCAGAAGAGGCTGTTGCACCCAGAGTAGCTAAAACAAATGGAAGAAATGATGAAGTAAAAGAGCTGAACAGAGATTTCAAAGGGCAGTTCGGGAAGACAAAGCAAAGTAATATAATAAAATGTGCGAAGACCTGGAATTAGAAAAACAAAAGGGAAGAACATGCTTGGCATTTCTCAAGCTGAAAGAACTGATGAAAAACTTCAAGCCTCGAGTTGTAATACTGAAGGATTCTATAGGGAAAATATTGAAGGACACATGAAGCATTAAAGAAGATGGAAGAAATACATAAAATCACCATACCAAAAAGAATTTGTCAACATTCAAACATTTCAGGAGGTATTATATGATCAAGAACTGATGGAACTGAAGGAAGACCTCCAAGCTGCACTGAAAGCAATGGCGAAATACAAGGCTCCAGGAACTGACAGAATACCAATTGAAATGTTTCAGCAGATATACTGCTGGAGATGCTCACTTGTCTATGCTAAGAAATTTTGGAGGAGAGCTACCTGGACAATCTACTGGAAGAGATCCATATTTGTGTCCATTCCAAAGAAAAGTGATCCAACAGAATATGTGAATTATCAAATGATATTAATATCACATACAAGTAAAATTTTGCTAAAGATTATTCAAAAGCAGTTAGGGCAGTACACTAACAGGTAAAAAAAAAAAAAAAAAAAACTGCCAGAAATTCAAGCCAGATTAAAAAAAGGACATGGAACGAGGAATATCATTGCTGATGTCAGATGGATCTTGGCTGAAAGCAGAGAATATTAGTAAGGTGTTTACCTGTGTACCTGTGTGTTGTTGACTATGCAAAGGCATTTGGCTATATGGATCATAATAAATTATGGATAAAATTGCAAAGAATGGGAATTTCAGAACCTTTACTTGTGTTCATGAGGAATCTTTATATAGAACAAGAGGCATTCATTTGAAAAGAATAAGGGGATACTGCATGGTTCAAGATCAGGATAGGTGTGCGTCAGGGTTGTATCCTTTCACCATACTTATTAAATCTGTATATTGAGTAAATAATCTGAGAACCTGGACTATATGAAGAAGAATGCAGCATCAGGATTGGAGGATGACTCATTAACAACCTGTGATATGCAAATGACACAACCTTGCTTGCTGAAGGTAAAGAGAGCTTGAAACACTTATTGATGAAGATCAAAAACTACAGCCTTCAGTATGGATTGCTCCTCAACATAAAGAAAACAAAAATCCGCACAACTAGACCAATAAGCAACCTCATGATAAATGGAGAAAATATTGAAGTTGTCAAGGATTTCATGGAAGCAACAGTCGAGAAATCAAAGGACATGTTGCATTGGGCAAATTTGCTGCAAAAGAGCTCTTTAAAGTGTCAATAAGCAAAGATGTCACTCTGAGGACTAAGGTGTGCCTGAGCCAAGCCATGGTATTTTCAACAGCCTCATATGCATGGTGAAGCTGGACAATGAATGAGGAAGACCAAAGAAGAATTGAAGCCTTTGAATTATGGTGTTGGGAAAGAATATTGAATATACCATGGGTTGCCAGAAGAACCAACAAATCTGTCTTGGAAGATGTACAGCTAGAATGTTCATTAGAAGCAAGAATGGCAAGACTTCGTCCCATGTATTTTGGATATGTTATTAGGAGGGACCTGTCCCTGGAAAAGAATATGATGCTAGGCTAAGTAAAGAGTCAGTGGAAAAAGAAGACCCTAGATAAGATCGATTGACACAATGACTGCAACAATTGGCTCAAGCATAACAATGATTGTGAGGATGGCACAGGACTGGGCAGTGTTTCATTCTGATGTACATAGGGTTGCTATGACTCAGAACTGACTCGATGGCATCTAACAACAACAACAACATAAAAAAAGAAGATGATAAAAAAGAGAGAAAAATCATAGAAGGTATAGGAAAGGAAATTGAAGAAAGTCCAGGGTTAATTTATTCAGTTATCATGATGGGAAGTCAATGGATTTGTCTGAATTTCAAACTCATAGTTAAATATATAGACTTAAAATATTTTAAACATTTCATTACCTTTTTATTAAAATAAGTAAACTGTTTTAGGAATTAACAGTTATTTGTCAAAGAAACATTTAAGAGAATTCTAGAATTTTATTTCCACTTGTTTTCATATATGTATTAAACAGCTTGCATGATGTGACTCTATTCTTCAGAAATTGTTTCAAGCATTTTTATCTATCTCTATTTTTTTTTTTATATCTTATATCTAGCTGCCTAAGACTCTAGCCATACAAGTCTTGTTAGATAACAAATTCTCTAGCATCCCTCTGGAAACTCTGGTGGCATAGTGGTTAAGAGCTATGGCTGCTAACCAAAAGTTTGGCAGTTTGAATTCACCAGGCACACCTTGGAAACTCTATGGGGCAGTTCTACTTTGTCCTATAGGATTGCTATGAGTCTGAATGGACTTGATGGCAATGGGGTCTATGGGTAAGCATCCATGTATGATTCAATGCATCCTCTTAATTTTTCATCTATATACAATCATAGAGAGCTGACTGAAATTAAATTTTTTTTTTTTTTAAAGTTAATGATGGAGCCCTGGTGGTACAGTGATTGAGAGCTTGGCTGCTAATCAAAAGATCGACAGTTTGAAGCCATCAGCAACTCCTTGGAAACACTATGGGGCAGTTCTACTCTGTCCTGTATGGTTGCTATGAGTCGGAATGACTCAATGGCAATTTCTTTTTCTTTTTTTTGGTTAAAGTTAATGATGATTGTTTCTGGTGGGGGAGATTTGGAGTGATACTTTAATTTTTATTTGTCTTTTCATTATTGTTTGACCTTTTATTTTTATCCTGAATATTTTTTTTTTCTTCAAAACCCACACTGGGTAAGACAGTAGGAAAGCATGTCTTTCACATTTTAAAAATGCAAATAAGAAAATCTCCTACTTAGTGTGAATAATTAGTCCTTGTGTCTTGGTGATAGCAAACAGCACAAATTAAGAGTTTCTGCATGTTGCTTTTGAAAACTTTCTTCTTTTTAAAACTCATCTTTCCCTTGGTTTCAACCTTATTGTTCTACGTCCTCCTTGAACTGCTTTTCCATGTCTTCATTTGTAGACCCCAGCTTCAGCTCTTGCACAAATGGCATGGCGGAGGCGCCTGACCCCTGTAATTTCACAAGGGGGAAGGAAAATCAAGATCAACAGCCCAAGTTTGATTCCTATGAGGCAGAGGCCAGACGTGCCTCCTCCCTCCAACTTTTTTACCAATTCTGACACCAACTTTCCCTCCCACAGCACTCTCTACTTCTGTGCTGGGTTCAGTGAGCCTAGCTCTGTTGCCCAGAGCCCTGAGGCACCCCACTCTACCAGCAAGCCTCCTGCCCAAAGACACTCATCTTTCTTGCTCAGTGGGTTGGGAAACACACCATGGTGCCGTCTCCTGGTTCTGCTGCTGCCATTTCTCTGCCACTGCTTCTTGCTGTCTCTTGATGGCTCTGATGTTACACCTCTCTTTCTCTGCCTCCTGGATGTAGGAGGTTCCCAGTATAGGGATCCAGGGTCCAAAAGACATGCTCTACTTCTGGCTGTTCCTTCTTGGTGGACATGAGGAAATCACAAAGACTATGGCTTGAAGGGCCATATTAAGTAATTCACTGCACCACAGCTCTGGTTTCCCTTTTTTAAATGTAATATTTCACCAAGTTTTAGTCTTAAATTCTTAGCTCTTCTTTATGCTCTTTTAAACGAAGCCTATTTAGAGCATTGACTATTACCTCTGAGAAGATGATTATCTAATTAATTCCTCCAGCCCTGTCTTTTCTCCAAAACCTGGTGGTGTAGTGATTAAGTGCTATGGCTGCTAACCAAAAGGTCAGCAGTTTGAATCTGCCAGGTGCTCCTTGGAAACTCTACAGGGCACTTCTATTCTGTCCCATGGGGTCACTATGAGCTGGAATTGACTCGATGGCAGTGGGTTTGGTTTTTTTTTTTTTGGTTGTCTTTTCTCCTGAGTTCTAGTTTTTCCTTTCTAAATGCTGGTTGAAACTTTCTATTTTGTTTCTGCCATCTCCCCAAACTCACAATGATTAAAACTGACTTATTATTTCTGAAAAAACAAACAACACATACACACCAAAAAACTGTATTTCCCTTTCAAAAAGTTGTTTTTATAAAGTCTGTTTACTACCAAGTGTTTCAAACGGAGATATCTATATTAACACTCTAGTTCCTCACCTCCCACTCAGTTCTTAGTCCACAATAATTTGGCTTTTATTTCTTTTCCTCTTCCAAAACTACTCTTATCAAGGCCACCAATGCCCTTCACATAATTAAACTTAATGGAAGGTTTTTTTTTTTTTTAAGGCTCAGTCTGCCCACTAAGTAACATTCAATCCTTTTCACTACTACCAGCCAGAAATGATCTCTTTCTTAACTTTCCTTACACTACATTTTTGTCATTTTTTCCTTCAATACACGACTTCTTAGTGTCCTTCGCCAAATACATCCTCCTCTATTTACTCTTTATATATTACAGCTTTTTAAGGCTTGCCCCAGCCCTGTACTGCTTACTCTAAATTTTCTTCCTAACCGATTTATTCCTATCTAATACCCATCTATTGGCTAGGGATTTCCACTTTTAGATCTTTAGCCTAGGTTCTTTTCCTGAGTGTCAGGCCAATATTTCTATCTTTTTCCTCAATATTTCCAACTGGATGTCTCAAATGCACATCAAACTTAACTTGTCCAGGAAGGAGCTCGTGACTTCTTCGCCCAACCAACCTGAGCTTGTGCCGTTCCCTCTCATTTGAATACTCTATAATTTACATATTTAGTACCGCTTTGTAAAATGGTGGTAGTAGTAGTAGTAATAGCATCAGAACCTACAACTTCAGGGGAGGTGATGATCAGGATCAGCCCAAAGCTGGTTCCTATGAGGTGGAGGTCAGACATACTTCCCTTCTCTAACCTTTTTACCAATTCTGGCACTAGCCATCCCTCCCATGGCACTCCCTACTTCTGGGTCACTGCAGGGTTGCTATGAGTCGGAATCATAGCAACAGATTTGGTTTTTGGGTTTTAATCACCTACGGAGTCCGCTGGGTGATGTAAATTGTTACTGCGCTCAGCTGCTAACCAAATAGTTAAAGGTTTGAGTCCACCTAGAAGCCCCAGGAAAGAAAGGCCTGATGACCTACTTAAAAAAAAATCAGCTACTGAGGACCCCATGGAGCACATTTCCACTCTGACACACACGAGGGGGGTGTGAGTCAGAATCAACTCTGTGGCAACTGGTATAGCAATCGCCTTATGTTTAATCTGTTGCAAAAGTCAAAGTTTAGTCTATGACCGACTAATTCATCCTTGAAATATTGACAGATTAAACATCCAAAATTATACTTTGCTTCTGCTATTCTCTCATTACAAAAACATTTAAATGCTTCTAGTTAATTACCAAATAAAACCCACATTTCTTACCTTGGATACAGCTCAATATTCCCAGGAACAACCAGGCTATCTCCTCATCATCGTCTTAAAATGGTTTGTACATTCCAGTCCCTTTGATTGCACTATTTCTCCTCCTAGAATACAGTCCTCTCTCCCTCCACCACCACTAAAGTAGACAGGCACATACTACTTCATACCTAATGAAATTTCATCCAAAAGTCAGTGTCATCCATAAAGCTACCTCCTATGAAAATTTTCAAAATCACTCAGCTAAAAATGTTCTTTTCTTCATGTGGCACTCAGTGTCTGTTCCACACAATAAGACTATTATATTAATTTTGATATTGAACCACATGCATATATGATTTTTCAAAAGATCATGTAGCTTGCCAATTAGATTTTCAGTTACCTCAGGGAAAGTACAGCCTTCTACTTTATTTCTCACTGCCTAAATTATAGTAGATATCTCAGTGATCTAGTGCTGCTGTGACAGAAATACCACAAGTGGATGGTTTTAACAAACAGAAGTTTATTCTCTCTCAGTTTAAGAGGCTAGAAGTCCAAACACACGGCACCAGCACCGGGGGAACGTTTGCTCTCTGTTGGCTCTGGGGGAAGGACCTTGTAATTAGTCTTCCCCTGGGGCTGGGAGTTCCTCTTGGAGGTATCCTGGGTCCAAAAGATGTCTCTGCTCCCAGATCTTCTTTCTTGGTGGTAAGAGGTCCCATTCCTCTCTACTTCTCTGTTTTATATTTCAAGGTGCATCATAATTCTGAAGATTGTATCCTACCTCTTTAACATAACTGCTACTAATCCTACCTCATTAAAATTATGTTCTTGGGTCCCGTCCAGTCAGTTCTGACTCATAGCAACTTTATGTATAACAGAATGAAACACTGCCTGGTTCTTCTAAGCTAGAGCCCATTGTTGCAGCCACTGTGTCAATCCACCTCATTGAAGGTCTTCCTCTTTTTCAATGACCTTCTACTCTACCAAGCATGAGGTCCTTCTCCAGAGATTGGTCCCTCGTGATAACATGTGAAGATTTTTTTTGAGGTATGAGTCGGAATCGACTCGACGGCACTGGGTTTGGTTTTTTTGGTTTTATAGTCCAGACTGAAGGCTGTGGCCTTTGACAGTCATCAGTAAGTTCTTCAAGTCCTTTTCAGTTTCGGAAAGCAAGGTTGTATCATCTGCATAATGCAGGTTGTTAATGAGTCTTCTTCTGATCCTGATGTCATGTTTTTCTTCACATCGTCTAGTTTTTCAAATTATTTACTCAGCATATAGATTCAGTAAGTATGGTGAAAGGATTCAACCCTGAGGCACACCTTTCTTGATTTTAAACCACGTAGTTTCTCCTTGTTCTGTTTGAAGGACTGCCTCTTGGTCTACGTACACGTTCCTCATGAGCACAACTAGGTGTTCTGGAATTCTCCTTCTTCACAACATTATGCATAATTTGTTGTGACCCATACAGTCAAATGCCATTTCATAGTCTATAAACCACATATAAACATCTTTCTGGTATTCTCTGCTTTTAATCACGATCCATCTGGCATCAGCAATGATATCCCTCATTCCATGGCCTTTTTTGAATCTGGCTAGAATTTCTGGCAGTTACCTGTCAATGTATTGCTGCTGAAAAGCGGTATTTGCAATGAAGGAGCCATTGGTCTTGCAACGTTCTATCATGTGATCTCCAGTGTCATTTCTATCACCAAGGCCATATTTTCCAACTACCAATCCCTCTTCTTTGTTTCCAACTTTTGCATTCCAATCTCCAGTAGTTATCAATGCATCTTGATTGCATGTCTGATCAATTTCACACTGAAGAAGTTGTTAAAAATCTTTAGGTTCTTCATCTTTGGCCTTAGTGATTGGTGTGTAAATTTAAATAATAGTCATATTAACTGGTCTTCCATATAGGCATACGTGTAGATATTATCCTATCACTGACAGCATTGTACTTTAGGATAGGTCTTGAAATGTTTTTTTTGATGATGAACTTGGTGATGAATGCAATACCATTCCTCTTCAATTTGTCTTTCCCAATATAGTAGACCATATGATTGTGTGATTCAGAATAGGCAATACCAGTCCATTTCAGCTCATTAATGCCTAGGATATCAATGTTTATGCGTTCCATTTCATTTTTTTATGATTTCCAATTTTCCTAGATTCATACTTCGTACATTCCACGTTCCTATTATTAATGGATATTTGCAGCTGTTTCATCTCATTTTGAGTGGTGCCACATCAGCAAATGAAGGATCTGAAAGCTTGACTCTACCCCCATCAGTAAGGTTGACTATACTTTGAGAAGGCAGCCCTGAGTTCCTTCCAACCTGAGGGGCTCATCTTCTGGCACTACATCAGACAATGTTCTGCTGCTATTTGTAAGGTTTTCACTGGGTAATTTTTCTCAGGAGTGGGCTGCCAGGTCCTTCTTCCTAGTCTTAGTCTGGGAACGCCGCTGAAACCTGTCTACCATGGGCGACTCTGCTGGTATTTGAATACCGGTGGAAGAGCTTACAGCATTACAATAATGCACAAGCCCCCACAGTAAGACAAACTGACAGATGCGTGGGGAATTAACGTCATAGAGGTTGGGATTTAAAATACACAGGGTAATTACATCAGATCACAAGATGGAGGACTATGATACAATACTGAGAATCATGGCCTAGCCAAGTTGACACACATTCTGGGGGACACACAGCATTCCACCCTTTGGACTCCCAAAATTCATGACTTCACCGTGTAAAACACATTCACCCCATCATATTATCCCTAAAGTCTTAAGTCAACTTTATGTCTAAATTCCTTGTTGGGGAAAAATTCCTCTTTATCTGTGAAATCTAGAATACAGGTTAACTGCTTCCAAGGTACAATGGTGGAACAGGCATAAGGTATACATTTCTGTTACAAATGGAATAAATTGGAGAAAAAGAAGGGATAACAGGTACCAAACAAATCAGCAGAACACATTACATTAGCTCTCAAGGGTTTAAAAAATAATCCTGTGTTCTCTGAGACCATTTAAGCAATGACCTTGCCCTCTAGACTCTGGGTGTTGGCCGCACGCTCCAGATTCTGGTTGAAGGCTCCTTGGCTCTGGGCTTCAGCTCCATCTTCCAGGCCCACTGGGACAGCAGCTCTGCTACCTTGGTTTGGGCCCCTGCATTCTTCTAGTCTGTCTGAGGAATAACACTACCCCTTTGGCCCTGGTATGCCCTGTTATGCCTATTGGGCATGGTAGCTGCACCCTGTCAGCTATGGGCAGTGGATCTGACCCCATCTCACTGGCACTTGTGAAAGGCAGCCCCACATTCTGGAACTGAGTTGATGGAGATCTGACTTGGAAACCTAGGAGGCTGTGGCTCCACATTTTGAGACCAAGGCACCTCTACTTTCTGTGCTCCTTGTCACTTCAGCTTCAGCTTCCTGGTTCATTGGCCTCTCAGCCCCTCAGGCCTCCTGGTCTGGTCCAGCCACTGCCCTGCTGGGGAAAATGTTCTAAGGATCTTTAGCTCTACTGATAAGTGCCTGGAGCACCCCACTCCACCAGTGAACCTTGGCCAGAAGGCATTCAGCTTTCTCACTCACTCTGTGGCTCAGCAAGCCTAGCTCCACCAGGAAGGCACTCAGTTCTCTTGCTCTGTGGGCTGGCTGTGCGCTGTCTTTCTCTGGTCTCCTGATTCTACTTCTGCCATTTTTCTGCTGTTGCTTCTCATCATCTGCACCACCTCTGGTGTTACAGCTCTCCTCACTTCTTTCTGAGCCCTCTCCAGAATTGCCTTTGATGCCTACAATTCCATCAACAATCTCTTCAAGACAATCTAGGCTTTTACTCTTAAAAACAAAAACAAAAAACAAACCTGTTGCCATTGAGCTGATTCTGACTCACAGCAACCCTATAGGACAGTATAGAACTGCCCCATAGTGTTACCAAAGAACGACTGGTGTATTTGAACTGCCAACCAAGGTTGGCAGTTGTAGCTCTTAACCCCTGTGCCACCAGCGCTCTGTTTTTACTATTAGGCACTTTAAAACTCTTCCAGTCCCTACCCATTCACCGTTTCAATTCCTCTTCTATATTTTAGATGTCTGTTAGAGCAGCACCCCATTCTCCTGGTACTAAATTCTGTCTTAGTTATCTACTGCTGCTATAACAGAAATTCCAGAAGTGGATGGTTTTAACAAACAGAAATTTATTCTCTCAGTTTAGGAGGCTACAGGTCCAAATTCAGGGTGGCAGCTTCAGGGGAAGGCTTTCTTTCTCTGTTGGCTCTAGGGAAATGTTCTTGGCATCAATTTTCCTGGGGCTAGGAGTTTCTCAGTGGAGGGACCCTGGTCCAAAGGATACGCTTTGGTGGTAGGAGGTCCAACTCCTCTCTGCTCCTTTCTCTCATTTATATTTCAAATGAGATTGACTCAAGATACAGCCTAATCCTGTAGATTGTGTCCTGTCTCATTAGCATAACTGCCTCTAAACTCACCTCATTAACATTATAAAGGTTAGGATTTACGACAGATAGGGTAATTACATCAGATCACGAAATGGAGGACAGCCACACAATACTGGGAATCATGGGCTCCCCAAGTTGACACACATTTTTTGGGGAACACAATTCAATCCATAATAGTAGTTGTTGAAAAACTTTTTGTTAATTTTAACAGTAGAAGAATTATAGGCAAAGAACAAGGGATGGTCAATGAAATGCCATGATTCTGATGGTGTACTTTTATTACCCCACCAACCATCTGTCAGTTTATGGTACTGTGGTAACTTGCATGTTTCTGTGATGCTGGAAGCTATGCCGCCAACATGTCAAATACCAGCAGGATCACTCATGGTGGACAGGTTTCAGTGGAGCTTCCAGACTAAGACAGACTAGGAGGTAAGGCCTGGTGACCTCCTTCCAAAAATTAGCCAATGAAAACTCTATGGATCATAATGGAACATTGTCCAACTAGATTGCTTTAGACATGTCATCAGGAGGGATCAATTGTTAGAGGAGTACATCATGTTTGGTAAAGTAGAGGGCCAACGAGGGCATGGGAAGATCCTTGGTGAGATCAATTGGTGTAATAGTTACAATGATGGACTCGAACATGCTGATAATTGTGAAGATGTTACAGAACCGGGCAATTGTTTCGTTATGCTCTACGTGAAGTCACCATGAGCCGGAGTGGACTCCACAGCAGTTAACAAGCTAACAATTTTAATAATACTGTTAGTAGTAATAAAAATACTCCTAACAAATGTGTATTTGTTTATGCTGTTTTTTTTCTCATTGATCATTCCTTTAGACCTCCATGGGGTACTAGCTCAACATTAATGATAAAAGAACTAAAACAGACATTAAACCCACACCCAAAAAACCCAGTGCCCTTGAGTAGGCATTAAACAGTCTATTCAAATTCAAATTTATGCAAATAAAACTCAACCCATATCAACCATATCCTGACATCTCATTCAGAATTAATAGTTTTGTTTATAAGTGTGCTATTTCATATTCCGAGAGGTGAAAATTTTAATTCCACGTAGTAGGAGCTTCTAAAATAACTTCTGGAAACTAATGGACATGGACAATATACAAAAGTTTACATTGGTGTTTATGCTGATTTCTAGAGTCAAAACTCTAAATCTCCAAATACCCTTCAAATCTGAGTGTGCTAATACAAAAGAGAAAGGAGGTAAATTATAAATGAGATAAGGTAATAAATTTCAATGCTGAGAGAATAAAAGCAAGAGACAGATGGGAAGACAGAGAGAAAGAGGAAGAACAGAGAAAGATAAAGCCAGGAGATTTTCTTTCTAACTTTTATCAAACTCTTTGGCTCAGTGTCATAAAGTTAAATAGCTATAATAAAAATGTTTTAAGACTACGTGAAAACGAGTCCCTTTTGCTCAAATCAAACCAGCTCAAGAAAATTTGGCCCCTTTAAAGATGACCTCATTAATTTCATGTTCTTCGGATGGTAAATAGCACCCCAACCATGAGGATTAGTTTGTACCTTTGAAACCCACCAGCATCATATACCTCTGAAGATTAAAAAAAAAATACAACATAGAATTCTGAACTTTTGTAATTAAAATACAGGCATTTGTTCAAATAGTTCTTACATGTGAGATATAATCATTTGAAAGTGTTGTTTTGATATAAAAAATTGGTAGAATATAGAGCAGTAATTAAACATTCCTTTCTAGAGAAGTCTGCTCCCAAAAATTGGGGATAGGCAACATTTCCCCTTGCTGGGCGTATAAGTATGTATCTCTTTCCTTGTGACCTTGACCATAACACACAGTAACATCCATCTTGATACCCAAAAACCCCAGTGCCATCGAATCTTGATACCCAAGATTAATCAATACAAATTAGCCCCCTGCATTTCTTATAAGCAAACAATTGGCAATTTCTGCTGCCTTATTTTGGCAGAACAATGGTGGGTGGTTATTTGTGGCCATCTATTGAGTTGTCCCAGCTTGATAAATGTCACACCATGTATCTTTTTATCCATAAGATGAAAGCTCATTTCAGAGCCGTAAGACAAGTGCCTGGTCTTTGAAGTCACATTAGGTTTCACATTTCTTCTGCAATAAGCTGTTTACATCACTAGGTAATAGTTAAACGGGATGGTTTCAGTTGTATTATTTTGCATGCCGTTTTAAAACATGCTCTTCAGAAAAATGGATAGGACAAAAGGCAGAGTTACAATCTCTAGTCCCAGGCTACTTGGGGTGGGCACATTTTATCATAAGACAATTGCCTTTCTTTTCAGAAAGGATGTGGGTATTTTTTTGCTCACCATATGTTCAATGTAAAGGTAGAAACCCACAAGAAATGTAAACATCACTCATGACTTGAGGGTTTAAAAATTTCGGGGCCTCTGATTTATTTTGCTGGAAAAGTAATTCCACTCTACTGAGCACTATATCCCTTATAGTCCCAAGGAGCATAATTTGCCTTCCTGGACTTATTCCCCTCTGATAGCTTCTGTGCTCTGCGAATGATTATAGAAATGAGCAAATCGGTTTGGTATGGATGGAATAACGATGCAAGGCTTCAGCCTCTAAGCTACGGCTTCAGATGTGTGTATATCAGAGTCAGGCAATTCTCTGCCAACAACTATATTGATAGAGCCCTGACTTTCCCTCTCGGAGGCACACCCTGTGATGAAAATTGCCTGCTTCATAAGGAAGACTTGATTTTTTGGCTATAGAATTTTTTTTTCAGAAAGAAAAACCATCAAACTCTGTTTACAGGTGTGCATGATGGTAACTGGGCACTATGATCCCATGCAGAATAAATGCAACTTGTCTTTCAGGTATAGGGAGCTATTTCATGGATTTTATTTCTTAACTCCTAGGTAAGCAGGTGACTGGAAGCACTTCTCATTAATCAAAAGAAAGAAAGAACTCCAGGCACAAACTCAGCATCTTGCTAAGGCGTCCTTATGTGTTGAGGGTGGAGGCTATTGAATATTTTCTCTCAAGCAAACTAAAAATTGTGTTTTTTCCTGACTCAAAAAAATGCCATATTACCCAATAGGGAAAAAAAAAAAAAAAAAAGGTAATACCACATATAAAATCTGCAAAACTGATTAAATCATGGAATGAGTTCAAATAAAGGCATGACAGTGCAGAGACTACAAATGGATGGTCAGTGGGTTAAGCCAGGTCCATGGATGTGTTCTGGGAGTCTCTGGGTGATGCAAATGGCTAATGTGCTGGGCTGCTAACTGAAAGGCTGGTGATTTGAGTTCATCCAGAGGCACATCGGAAGAAAGGCCTGGTAATGTACTGCCAAAAAAATCAGCCATGAAAACTGTATGGAGCACAGTTCTGTTCATATGGGGTTGCCACGAATCAACTCTATGGAAACTTTTTTTTTTTTTTTTTTAATAAATCTGTTTGGCCTTCATGGTCTTGATCCAGATAATTCATATGTATATAGAGACAGAGCCCTGGTGACACAGTGGCTAAGTGCTTGCCTGCTAACTGGAGAGTCGATGGTTCAAACCTATGAGCTGCTCCAGGGGAGAAGGATGTGGCAGTCTGCTTCCATAAAGATTTACAGCCTTGGAATCCCTATAAAACAATTCTATTCTGTCCTGTGGGGCTGCTATAAGTCAAAATCGACTTGAGGGCTGTGTGCTTTGTTTTATACATATACATATGTGCTTGTGTGTGCATACATACACATCATCTCTGGGTGGTACAAACAGTTAGGATCTTAACTAGTAGGTGAAACGTTGATGATTTGAACCCATCCGGAGACATCTCAGAAGAAAGGCCTGGCAATCTGCTTCTGAAAGGTCAAAGTCTTGAAAACCCTATGGAACAGTTCTGCTCTGCAACACATGGGGTCTCCAGGAGTTTGAATTGACTCAATGGCAACTAACAATAACAACAATAATATATTTATATATGCATGTGTGTGTGTATATAATACGTATAGAGATATAAACACACACACAAAAAAAAATGAAAAACAAAAAACAAAACCCAAATCCGTTGCCAGAGAATCAATTCTGACTCATAGGGACCCCGTAGGACAGAGTAGAACTGCCCCATAGTGTTTCCAAGGAGCATCTGGTGGATTCAAATTGCCAACCTTTTGGTTAACTGCCATAGCTCTTAACCACTACACCACCAGGGCTCCTGTATTTAATTCCTTATAAGCCCTTCATATATAAATTCAGATTTTAAGCTTCTCTTTAAAAAAAAAAAAAAGAGTATTTGGCTACACTAAGTCCAAATCCCTGCCTTGAAAGAGCGGGCTGGAGCTGAGTAGCCACAGCTGCTCTGCCTCTCCAGGCTTCCTCCGAACGTTGTCTTACATCCAGGCTCTTTTATGGGTTTCCTTCCCTGCCAGGCCCCTATGGATACCTGTGTATGTGAAACTTGTATTAAAGCTTTTCCTTTTTTGAAATTTCCTTGTATATTTATTTACCTATAATAATGCTTCTAAAAACCTTAAAATTGTGGCAGGCTATTCTAGATAGGTTTTAGCTATGTTTTATATCATCAGTTATAAATAGAGACTGCCCTGCTTAAACCACTTAAATGTCAAAGCTGGAAAGACTCTTTGCAGGGTACAGAGGAATGCCGGGCAGTAGAGTTGCATCTTGGGTGGGTATGACGTTCTAGAGTCAGCTATCAAAGCAAAAGTTGAGCATAGACAAACTTGCCCTTGAAATCCCTTAGTAAGGTGCCAAGTTAGAAACTGATAGAGCATCCCTAAGTAAGTCCAGTACAGCTAGTTTTTCCCTCCAGCTTTGAAACAGATAGATTTTTCCTCTTTTGGTTGAGCACCAGATGCAGTAATTGCGCTGGGTTTAAGAATCGTTATTATATGAAATACATCTCTTTAAAAATGAAAATACTCAGAGCTGCAGCGAGATGATCGCTAAGAGAGGCACCTGGGAAGTGAACCTAATTGAGGATCCAACCTAAAAACCAAATGCGTTACCGTTGAGTCGATTCCAACTCATAGCGACCTATTTCCCACTTTGTGCCCACTCGGAAGCATATGCTCAGTGAGTGGAGTGACAAGTGCAATGCTCATGTTACTTAATTCTCCCCCTCTCTGTCCTCTCTTTTGAGAACAAATACTTGAACTTGAGTAAATCTGAATTTGGGCATGTGGTGGAGATAGAGAGATTCACGCTACAAGAATCACCTAGCACTTACTTTGATCATTTACTAAGTTGTTTGAATGTAGGACTAAGAAAATTAAGAGAAGGATTCAGTTTCTACTTGGAGCAATTCACAGACAGAAAAAATAATTTAACCAGTTAAGATAATTGATGATCCTCTGCTGCATGTGGAGCACTCTGATAGGAGCTGTTTGGGATGAAGAGAGGTATAATGGAACTATCTTTACCAGTGTTTTAAAGGATCATACCTATTATAGGCTGTAAGTCTGAAAAAAAAAAAAAAAGAAGAATTTCTGACAAAGGGTTACCAACTGATTTATTTTGCCCAATGAGTGCATTTAAAACAGAAAATGTATTTTAGCATTAAAAAAAATCAGGAAGGAGATAATCTCATAATAAAATATGGTCCTTCAAATTGAAAATCTCTCCTGCCTTGTATCTTTGGGCTGTGAAAACATCATCAAGGACCCACCTAATTAAATGGGAAGATATGGATATGCATTTGAATAGCTAATCAACTTGACAAGACAAGTGGAAGTTAAGAGCCAAAGAGTAGTGTAGATGGCACTTTTAGGAGTCAAAAGGAGAGTGGGTGAGTACTGGAGGTACAGGAGAGAAGTAGATGTGACAATCAACATAGTAGGTACTCTTTTAACATCTACCAATTGACTGGATAAATGCATGCATGGATCAGATGGCCTAATCTGGAAAGGCTTCATAGAAGTTGCAAGGTTTGAGCTGGCCTTGAGGGATACATTGATGATTTGGACAGGTGACCACAGTAAGGAGGAAATTCCAGTTCCAGGCAAGGGCAATGATGAGACCACAGGTGTGATGATGTTCAAAGTATCAGAAAGAAAGAAAGCTGCCAGCAGAGTACTCTCTTCTCTCCAAGTCTTTCCTTCATCCTAAAATAGCAGAAATCTAATGAATAAAGTGAAATTTGAAAATTAGTAACTCTCTGTTAGTCTTTGGCCAGTATATTATCATGATCATAGAATATTTGAGTAAAATATTCTGCAGGAAAACACACAAACACATTTACTATCTACATGGTTTCACAATTATGACTTTGTTTCATAGCCCTGTTCACAGAGATCATTAAAATATATAAAGAGGAAAATGATACCAACTGGAGTCCTTGAGTTGTTTGGTGACCTTCAAGAAATGTTACGAGCCAAGGATACATGCGCGGGATGTGGGCTGGTGAGAAGAGAACGCACAGTAGTAGGAGAAGAGTACCAGTTTTGGTACTTATTATCTATACAGAGCAGCTTCAAAATTAATTTCAGTATTACTGCTTTATGAAATACCTAGTTCAGAGTGTTTGAAGGAACTTTCTCTAAAATTAGTTTCTTAAGAAATCTATTTTCAAGCATCTCTAAGTTCTTTTTTTTTATTATTCTGAATTGAATTATAGAAAACAGAGGAAATGGAATGTGTGGCTAATTGCCTCCATGAACAACTGACCTCTTTGCCATGAGATCAGAAGAACTGAAGGGTGCCCAGCTACCATTACCGAACACTTTGATCAAAGATTCTATAGAAGAATTCTGAACAAAAGGGGGAAAATATAGAAAAGAATTTCAAATTCTTATGTACTCCAGACTTGTGGGATGCATGGAGGCTGTATGCACCCCTGAAATTATTGCCCTGAGATAATTTTTAAGCCTTAAAGCAAAAACATCCCCTGAAGTCATCTTAAAACCAAACAACGGTTTAGCCTAACTAGTAAAAAAAAGTCTGCCTTTAGCATTATGCTCTTTTAAGAACTATCTATATGGGATCAAAGTGACAACTGCAACTGGAAAGATTAGATAGGAACCTTAGGTAGCAGCGAGTTTATGTTAGTGGAGGAGGAACAATTCAGAAAAGGAGGGTGAGAATGTTGCACAACTTGAAGAATGTAATTAATGTCACTGAATTGTACATGTAGAAAGGGCTGAATTGGCGTATATTTTGCTGTGTGTATTCTCAACAACCCCTAAAAAATTATGTGAATATTTATAGCAGCTTTATTTGTAATCACCAAAAACTGGAATCAATACAAGCTGTAGTACATCCATACTATGAAGTACTACTAAGCAATAAAAATAAAGAACTATTAATACACAAAACAACATGGATGAAACTCAATTGTATTTTGCTACATAAGGGGAATCAGACTCAAATGGCTACATACTGCATGGATCCATTTATGTGAAATTCTACAAAAGACAAAACTGTAAGGATGGAGAACAGATCAGTGACTGAGGGTATGGGGAGGAGAAGGGGTTGATTATAAATCTACAAGAGGTAAGGTTGGGGGCTTATTAAACTGTTCTATCAGGTGGCAACCCTGGTGGTGTAGTGGTTAAGTGCTACGGCCGCTAAACAAAAGGTCAGCAGTTCAAATCTACCAGGCGCTCCTTGGAAACTCTATGGGACAGTTCTACTCTGCCCTATAGGGTCTCTATGAGATGGAATTGATGGCAGCTGGTTTGGTTTTTTGGTTTTACCAGGTGGCATAGTGGTTAAGAGCTATGGCTGCTAACCAAAAGGTCATCAGTTCAAATCCACCAGGCACTCCTTGAAAACTCTGTGGGGCAGTTCTACTCTGTCCTATCAGGTAGCTATGAGTCAAAATCGACTCTATAGCACTGGGTTTTTTTTTGCGGGGGGGTATTTGTTTATTTGTGGTGATGGTTAATGGCTGTATATGTTTGTCAAAACTCAGAATACTATACTAAAACGGGTGACTTTTTAGTGAAAATAAATTTTACCTTAAAACAGAAAGGAAATGTCAGTGGCAAAAACTTCTTTTTTCCTGAATAATTAATACTTCCAAAGCCTATGTGTTATAACCATTTGTGTTCCCTGGTCTGAATATAAGCAATGTCAGTTTGTATGGTTGTATGTCTGTTTAAGAAGAAATGTAGGACAAATTATAGATTTAAATAGCCCTAACTGTTGTCTAAAAGTAGAAGTCATTAAAAGCTATTGACTAATAGTAGCTTGAAAAACATCACAGATGTATGCTAGAGTATTATGTTGCTGAGTGACTAGATTCCAGGTAAAATGACTGGTTGCATTATTGAGGTACACATGTTTTACTGGTCTACCTATGAATTACTTTTAGCTCCAGGGCTACAGTAATAGGTTTTCATTTTAGAACATTTTCCTCCATTTAAAATTCCATGATTTTTCAACCTGATCCTGTGCCCATTTCTATCTTACTCATTTGTGGAAATCATTTCAGTTTTGTCTTTCTGTGGAAAACTACCATTGTGTAGAAGTGCCTAAAATGCCAGTGGTAACTAATCTGAATGACTGACTTCAGAAAGAACGATGACAAAAAAAAAAAAAAGAATATGAAGGTCTTTCTTGGCACATTCTCATTTGGGAAGAAAGGTCGATAATTCAAGACAAATCCTATTTCGTATCTCTGTTAGGGGTCACAGAGAGGCAATCTTACTCATATTGAAAAAGCCTTTCTTCATTTTTTTTTAGTAAGGAACAAAAAATCTTACGTATAGATATGACCTTAAATGGCTGAGGTTAGTTCATTTAAACACACACAGATACAGGTAGACACACACACGAAGTTATTTATAAGAGGAAGAGGTATTTTGCCTTTTACATGACAAAGTTTCATTCTTTATTTCCTTTTCCTGTAAAATCTCTTCCAACGTATGCGCCCAACAATCTTTAGTTGTTTGAAAGAGGAAGAGTGTTTTTTAAATGACATTGACAAACATGTAGTATATACTGGGCCAGAAAGTGGTAGTTCAGCTATCTCCATCCGGCCACTAAACCCTGGTGGTGGCTCTCTTGTCACAAATTCCTGTTACCTCAGTAGTGTCTACAGCCCAAGTCCTTTTCTGTCTCATCTTGTTATCTACATCCTCCGCCCCCTTTCCCTCTGTGCTCTCATGCATACTTCTTCACAGACATTTTAAGTCGTTTCCTTGATGCAGATCTTGATTTATTATCAGAAATCAATATTTTAAAGACATTTTTCTTCGTGGATTACTATCATTTCAAAATCAAAATATTTTGCAATTGCTGAAAGCTCACAGACATATTCCCTGCGTGAGCTGACAGGGAACTGTAATCAAATTGTCAAGCAATTGCTCCTACTGTGGCGAAGTGAAAATGTTAGATTACACGTGTCAGCCTGGGAAGATAACGGCTGCGCAGTGAACAGCAAGGTGAAAGCTTGGTAGGAGATGGGAAGTTTATCGCTACACACTGCAACCCATTGTAGACAGTAGTGCCACCTCAGCATTCCTCCTTTTGCATTGCGAACCCTTTAGGATCAATAAAGTGTCTCAGTGTAACCGTTTGGAAAGCATTCTAGAAATTCCCGGCAAAGTTTGGTCTGTCAATTAATTTGTGCTAATCTGCAAGCGAGGGTTAAACAACTAATTGATGCAAATAGGTAACATCGGTCCACGTTTCTCAGACTGGATCTAACAGCAGTACTGCGTTCATTGCAAATGACTGTTACAGCCAGAGAACAAACGCTGCTTCGCTAAAACTGATACAATCCTTTACCTGGCCGCCTGGTCTTTCGGGGATTGGAAGATTTATCGCCTGTCTCATCTTCTCTGGTCCCCCACCCCACTCAAGACCCTTCAGGTTCTTTACACCCCCCCTCCCCATGGCAGCTTTGCAGCCTCGGCCAAGGGCCCCCAAGGATATCCGTTATTCAGTGGCTCGGATGCTCTTGCTACCTCCGCGGCCTAATCACTCAGCATGCGCTGCCTCGTCTCCCCAGGGGCAGGGGAAGGCTGTGGAGCTCCAGGTTACTCTGTGCTGGCTTCTCCGCTCTTTTATCCATCTTGGCGGTCAGGCACTGGGTTTGTATTTATTATTCAGTTGCAAAACCAGTGTGATTCTTGTGACTGATGTTGTGGTATACTTGGTGTTTACGAAATAAATACATATTTTATGATGTGCATTATTTCTTAAGTTAAATATTATTCTAGTCAAGTGTATCTTTTGTTCTTCTTCCCCTCACCCCCCTCACCCCCCTCCCCTCCGCCCCAGTTTGCTTTATGACTATTCCTGTATATTCTGATCGCTAAAATATTCTCTAGGAAGAGTTTGGCACTTTGGGAAGCTGTATTAACTCTTTCTGGCCTTTCAGCTGCCACTTTATAATTACCAATTGCAATACTCTGCCAGGGACCTTAGCCACTTCAGAGTTGAGGCAGGTCCCTGGAGCATTAAACTTCCTCTGAGGAAGCTGTTAGGCTCTGTGGGGCAAATACCGGCAGATCTCCTCAGAGTAGGTTTGGATTTGGGCACTAGATTTTTGGGGAGAATAGCTGTGAGTAATATCGACAGGTGAAAGTGAAGCTGACCCTGGAAACTCTCAGGGCTTATGACGTGGGTATATTTGCCACCATTTCTGCCCTGTTGTGTCCCCACACTGACACTCTTCTAGCCTTGAGGCGTCACAGGTAGCTTTGGGGAATAGCTGATAAACTGTTTTCACAGAAAAAAAAATGAAGTCACTAAGGGGCTTATTTGCTCTTTCAGGATAAGACCTGAAATAATAAGTAAACTGGCGTATGATACATGTCCAACACAGGTTTGTGGCACTCCTTGCAAACTCTATGGGGCAGTTCTACTCGATCCTCTAGGGTCGCTATGCGTCGGAATCGACTCGACGGCAATGGAAGATTCAATTTACTCCCTTACCCTAAAATATGTTCATGTAAGAAAAATGCAGTATTTTTTTAAGTAAGCACCATCCTCTGACGTTTTTGTTGTTAGCTGATGTCGCGTCTGCCCCACTCATGGTGACCCCTTGCACAATGGACCAAAACGCTGCTCAGTACTGGACCATCCCCAGGAATGGACTGTTGTGATCATAGGTTTTTAATTGGCTAATTTTGGGAAGTAGATTTCCAGACCTTTTTTTCTAGTTTGTTTTATTCGTCTTATTCTGGAAGCTTTGCTGAAACCTGTTCAGCATCATAGCAACACACAAGCTTCCACTGACAGACGGGTGGTGGCTGCACACCGGGTACATTGGCTGGGACTCAAACTCAAGTCTCCTGCATAGAAAGTGAGAATTCTACCGCTGAACCACGTTATTAGATGACATCACATGAGTTGAAGAGACAACCTGCTATCTTGTCCTTCATTTTTTAGCCTCCTTCAAAGCATCCTGTATGGTAGAACATTTTAGGACTTCTGCTTCTTAAGATTGGTCACAAGACATCCTTTGGCAATTGTGCTGTGAGAACAGGTCAAGAGCAGAACTACCCCGAATATTCGTAGTTTCTACATAGGAACAACAGAGTACAGACAGAGGCCCTCTACCAGCATCCGGGGACCTTCTGATGAACAGGCCTGTAATGGGGGCCCTTGTTGTTGGCCAGGTCTATGGGTACCACAGAAAACCAATACCAACAATTAATTATCTGTTGCCCCGCATTGTCTCCTTGTGAATGCTGGGGTATTTTACTTTACCTACCCAGCGTCCACAGTCCTAAAGGCAGCAATCTCCATGCTTTTGCAATCTTCACAAAACCTGGCATAGTTCTGGGGACATGGTAATAATCCTAAAACAGTTATATTAGTGTTTTATTACTCTATACTAGTTGAGATTTTATAAAACTCCTGTAATCTCACCCCTGTGAAATAAATATCAGATACATACACAGAGCAACTGTATTTAAAGAAGAATGATGTATGAACTAGAAAATGTATCTCTACAGGGAAAATCCATTATGCTTAATGAAGACTTTCTGAGCCCTCTTTCTCCAACTAGGATTGATGCCACTTTCTTCTGGGCTTGCTGTTGTTCAGTACCGTTGAGTTAATTTTGACACAGAGCAACACAATCTGACTGGTAGAACTGTGCCATAGGGTTTTCTTGGCTGTAATCGTTACGGAAGCAGATAACCAGGTCTTTCTCCTGCAGCTGCTAAGTGGGTTCGAATGGAATGGTCAACATCTCGGTTAGCAGCTGGGTGCTTAACCGTTGTGCCACCAGAGCTCCTTCCTCTGTGCTTGGCAGTCATTTTTTTTTTATATATACTCCTTTTTTTCTCTCTATACTACCTTAACAATTGCTCATATATCTCTTTCTAGCAATTCTTGCACTCTATTCATATCATCATTATTTGTGCATATACCTTACCTCCCCTTCTGAAATGTGACATGCCTGGGGCAGAAAGCCAGTCTCACTAACCTCTGCATTACTCTGTGCATTGCATAAAGACCTATTCTTTATAGGTACTTAGTAGATGTCATGGAGCTCACAGTCACCCTCTGAGTTTTTTTTATCAGAGGATTTGTTCCTTCACGCAAAGTTATTTATGATTAAGAGAGAAAATGAAATAACATGTATACAAAAAGTACTTTAACACTGGATGAATTTGCCACTGCAATGGCAAAAACCATTAACCTTAACATGAATTAGGAGATTTTTGGTACCGTCAAGGATTGAATTATGTCCCCCCCCAAGAATGTGTTATCAATTTGACTGCACCATGATTCCTGGTATTGTGTGATTTTCTTATATGTTATAAACCCTGCCTCTACGATGTTAATGAGGGAGGATGGGCGGCAGTTGTGTTAGTGAGGCAGGACTCAACCTACAAGATTGGATTGTGTCTTGAGGCAATCTCTTGAGATATAAAAGGGAGAAGTAAGGAGAGAACTGGGGACCTCATACCACCAAGAAAGAAGCACCGGCAGTAGAGCGCATCTTTTGGACTCTGGGTCCCTGCACAGGGAAGCTCCTAGTCTGGAGGAGCATTGATGAGAAGGCCGACAGAGAGAGAAAGCGTTCCCCTGGAGATGACACCCTGAATTTGGACTTTTAGCCTACTTTACCGTGAGAAAGTAAACTTTTTTTGTTAAAGCCATCCACTTGTGGTATTTCTGTTATAGCAGCACTAGATAACTAAGACATTATGAAAAGCCTTTTTCCTATTACGGTACATAACATAACTCCCTTTTACCTTTTAACCCACTCATTATATTGTTTAAAATATTTTAACAGTAATTTCCACCTTATGATTTGAATAGTGTTTATCTTTTTTTTTTTTTATATCCCTATTCTTTGCTGAGTCTTATAGACACCATTAGAGGGGTTACGAAAAAGTGAACATGTAAATGATGTTTATGGGAACCCTAATTACTGACACATTATTTGTGCTCAGTGAGTCATATCCCAGGGGGTCTTGAAGTTCTAGGGACTGCATCTCCTTGTATTCTCTTTCCCCTAAACACCACCTTACCTTCTTCAATCATTCGACTCTTTTCTTACTAGATAGGGCCACATCCCTCCTGAAATGGTGAGTCTTCAGAGAACTAATTTATAACCATTTCTCTTTCCTTGGGCAAAGAATTAAAACATGTTGAACAATTAAAAATCACAAACTGTCTCTTCAAACTGGGAAATAGCACAGAGAAGCCATGTCATTAATTGTGCTACTGCAAGGTTAATCAGATGATATATAGCAAAGGTTACCTAATTATAAGTAACATTTCTTACTCTGCTTCTTTTCTTTGGAAAATCTGGTCAAAGTTTGTTGTCAAATATGCTGACTGTAAAAGCTGATGAATTAGGACATCTGTTTTCATTGTAATTCTTAAATCCTAGTCTTTTTAAGCTACAATCCAGTGACCCATCTTCAGGTTTTATCCTCTTTAACCTGTTAAACAGCAGAGTATTACCTTGGGCTACATTTTCCCCTCTATAAAGCTGTACTCTTTCTCACTTACATAACTTTTAAACATATTCTACTCTGTCAGTCTGGAATGCTCTTCCACTTTTATCTCTATTCTCTCCTTCCTTTATGCCTCTTGTCTTTTTGTTGTGGTGTTTGTATGGCACTCTACCTTCAAGTGCTAGCTTAAATGTTACTTCTTCAAGGACTTTCTCTTGAGGAGGGGTGTTAACAAGTCAAGAAACCACAGGCCTGGTACTCCACTAGTTTAGCATTAATGGAGTCTTTGGGTGGTGCAAAAGGTTAATGTGCTTGGCTGCTAACAAAAAGGTTGGTGGTTTGAGTCCACCCAAATATGCCTCAGAAGAAAAGCCTGGTGATCTACTTTCAAAAAATCATCCTATGGAGTACAGTTCTGTCTTGATGCATATGGGGTGGCCATGAGTTGGAACTGGCTCCATGGCAACTTTTTTTTTTCCCAAACATTAATAAGTCACAATTAATATTTACTAGGAATCGGGGTGAACAAAACTGAGCAAAATGTCTTTTGGACTGTCTATGTTACCCACTTTCTACTTGGGAATCCCTTACTTTCCCCAAATCCAGATGACTGGATTTTTCTGACTTTTTTTTTTTTTTTTTTCCCACAGAAAACAGCTCTTTTCCACATCACTCTGAGAAAAACACAGCATCCTAATGTGTAAATTTTCATGAAACAGAATTATATTGTGAGAGCCTGTAGAAGACATATTTATAGTAGGGCTTAAGATACTTTTGTATAAAGGAGCCCTAGTGGCACAATGGCTAAATGCTTAGCTGCTAACTGAAAGGTTGGCAGTTCAAAGCTACCCAGTGCCTCTGTGGGAGAAAGACCTGGTGATCTTCTTCTGTAAAGATTACAGCCTAGAAAACACTATGGGGGTGTTCTACTTTGTCACATGGGGTTGCTATGAGTCCAAATCAACTTGATGGCATCCACCAAAAACAACAGAATATTTTTGTATAGTTTTCCCTCTCTGAGGCAGTGTTGGATGGGCATGCATGAGGATGTTGCTTATTCCCCAAGTTGGTGGGTGCCTTGGGGGAATGTGGGTTGTAATCAATACAATCTCCTGTCATTCTTGAAGCTAGATAGGTGTCTAGTTTAGTAGGATTCATGCAAGTGTTTGAAGAGCTAGTACTTTTGAGAGACAGAGATTAGCAAGATTCCTGGAGGCAGTGGTCTACATTTTGAGGAGAGAGTTTTCATGAAGCTCCAGTGGTAGGAAGGAGATGATCATGGTATCAAGACGGTACAGGCACAGTCTGGATAAAGGAGGGGCAGGGTACAAAAGACATGTAAGGAACAACCCCAGGATTTTATAAACTGGTTGGGGAGACAGAATTTACCAAAGAGCCACTAAACATCCATGTAAGTAAGTGTATAAAATTAAGTGCCCAAATAGGTCCTATACAGATTCAGGAGAAAATGAAATTAAGGAGCCCTGGTGGCACAGTGATTAAGAGCACAGGCTGCTAAACAAAAGTTCAGCGGTTAGAATTCACCAACCACTCCTTGGAAACCCTACGGGGCAGTTCTACTCTGTCCTACAGTGTTGATATGAGTAAGAATCAACTGGACAGCAAGGGATTTGGCTTTTTGTTTTTTTTGAAGCAATTAAAATGCTGTAAATTTTAGATATTTTCATATTCACTTACTCTTTTTCATTTCCTTATTCTTGCACTTGTAGCTATAGAACCAAGGGATGGAACAGGGGTTTAGCCCTGCCCCCATGTAGTCTCCATCAACACTTTAAAAATATATATTATTTGTGTTTTAGAGTAGCCTTAAGTTTATAGAAAAATTATACAGAAGTTACAGGGAGTTCTCATATAACTCCCCACCATGCACACAGTTTCCCCTATTGTTAACACTTTTCGTTAGTGTAGGATATTTGTTACAATTGATGAAGAAATATTGATATTATTAACTAAAGCCCACAGTTTACATTTTAGTTCACTCTTCATATTGTACAATTGAATGGGTTTTTACAAATGCCTAATATCATATATCTATCATTATAGTACCATGCAGAATAGTTTCATTGCCCTAAATTATTTCGTTACCTAGCCCCCATGAACCCTTGACCACCATAAACATAGCTTAACTTTTAGCCTACTCTCTCTGTAGTTTTCCTTTTTCAGAATGTCATTTAATTGGAATAATACAGTAAATAGCCTTTTCAGACTGGCTTCTTTCACTTGTTGTTGCTGTTGTGTATCCTCAAGTTGATTCTGACTCATAGTGACCCTAGAGGACAAAGTAGAACTGCCCCACAGGGTTTCCAAGGAGTGGCTTGTGAATGCAAACTGCAGACCTTTTGGTTAGCAGCCTGAGCTCTTAAACACTTCACCACTTTCACTTTGCAATATGCATTTAAGTTTCCTCCATGTCTTTATTGTGGCTTAATAGATCATTTCTTTCTTATCATGGAATAGTAGTCCATTGCGTGGATGTAACAAAATTTGTTCATCCATTTGCCTATTAAAGGACATCTTGGTTGCTTCCAATTTTTGGCAATTATGAATAAAGCTGTTGTAAATATTTGTGTGCAGGCATCGATATGGACACAATTTTTAATTTATGTGGGTAAATACTGAGGAGCACTTTTGCTGGCGCACGGGGTTACTGGGTATGATAAGCCATATTTACGTCTCATTCTGATGTTTTCTCTGTCTCTTTAGACTGTGTTTTTTCCCTTTTAGTATACCTTATAATTTTTTGTTGGAAACCAGGTATGATATACCAGGCAACAGGAACTGAGATAAATAGGCTTTCAGTGTGAAGTTTTATGTTTATCTGGCTAGGAGTTAATCTATGTTTACTCTTGTCTGTATCTGTGGCTGTAGGTGTCAGAGGCTAAAATTTCCTCTGGTCTCTTTTCATTTTTTTTTTTTTTTCTTTTTTATCTTCCTTGTTTTCTTAAGATTTCTTCCACCTAAGTTCTGAGCTTTGCAGTTTTTTCATCGGAATCCCCTGTTATTATATAGGAGGCCCATTGATGTGGTGGTTAGGTGCGTGGGGAGGAGAAGTGTTCTATAATCCTATGGTTTCATCTCAGTCTTTTAGTGAGCCTGTACCCCTGGGCTATGACTTTCACAAGTGCTTCTCAGATTTTTGTTTCCCCTCATTGGTGAGCTAGGAAGTTGGGTGTTCTCTTCCCTCTCTATAGGTTAAAACCAAAACGAAACCAAACCCAGTGCAGTCGAGTTGATTCTGACTCATAGTGACCCTATAGGACAGAGTAGAACTGCCCCATACAGTTTCCAAGGAGTGCCTGGCAGTTTCGAACTGCTGACCTTTGGGTTAGCAGCCGTAGCACTTAACCACTACACAATCAGGATTTCCTGGGTTTGGTAAAATAGTTTTCTTTAAGTGCAGGCCTTTGTTAAGAACAGAATGCTCTCAGGGTATTTCAAAATGGTTACATTTCCCTTCCCATGCTGGAAGCAGGAGAGGATTTTCCTCCAAATTTTATAGTGAGATTCTGGGTGGGTTCCTGGAGGTAAAACTCATGAAAGTGTGGGGGTCCCCCAAAGACCAGGCCACCCAGAATTTTTATCTCTCAAGCTAGTCCACACTGACCCTCCAGTACTTTTTCAATTACAGTTTAAGTGTTCTTACCACTGTTGGTTTCAGCAGAAGGCTTATGCCCCTGAGCTTCTGTTCCAAGTAAGCTCTGGTTCTCTGTATGTGCCTTTCTTTCCAATTTTGGGGAAGGTGGCTTTCCCTGTGACCTCAATTCTCTGAAGAATTGAAGATTTGTTATTTTTCAGTTTGTTCAGCACTTTTCTTGTTGTTAGAACGAGAGTGACAACTTCCAACCTCTTTATCTGTCAGAGAAGAAAAAGAAGTCCTCTGCTTAGCACTTTAAACAAAAATGAAAACAATAAAATTTAAGCAAAAAAAAAAAAAAAAAAGTGCTGTTTTTCAAACACAACTTCAAGGAAAGTTCCCTACTTTGTAGCTTTCCAGCTGGTTTGTCATGAATGCAATGAGGATTCTTCAAATCGGCAGTGGTAGTAAAATTTTTTTTTTTTTGTGATTAAGGAAATGTAAACCATTAAAAAAGAAATCTTATAAATTTCCTAAAGGTGATATTATATTTGAAAATTATTTGAATGTTAACTCTGTTAACATGTTGAATTGAGTAATTGTGATCTTAGCACTTACGATTTTATTTGTAGCACCCACTTTGAGAGATCACTCTATGGGGTCATGCCACCGTATCACCTCTCTTTCACCTTCCCATTTAATGATCCCATTCTGTCTGGTTAATTCCTCAGTTGAATTTTTTTTTTGGTCATCTTTGTGCAGAAGTAAGATAATTTTTCTTCAATTTGGTTTGTTATTCTTTATTGAGGCAGCAGTGTCATGGTTAAGAGCACAGATGCTAAAAATAGACTAAACCCACTGTTGTCAAGTCAATTCTGACTCATAGCAACCCTATAGGACAGAGTATAGCTGCCTCATAGGATTTCAAAGGCTGTAAATCTTTATGGCAGCAGACTGCCTCAACTTTCTCCCCCAGAGTGGCTGATGGATTTGAACTGCCAAACTTTCAATTAGCAGCTGAGTGCTTAACCACTCACCACCAGTGCTGGTTTTAATCCTACTTGACCACTTCTTAGTTGTTTGACCTTGGGCAAAATTAAACAATTTCTTTATGATTCTATTTCTTCATCTGTAAAATGGAAATAATAGTAGCATCTACCTCATAGGACTTCTGTGAGAATTAAATAAGCCAAAAGATATAAAGTAGTTATAACAATGTCTGGCATATAGCCATGCTCAGTGTTACTATTATTATTGTCAGATATTCATAAATAAAATCTAATTAATTAAAAAAAATTCCAAATGTACTTCTTTCTTTCTTTTGTAATTATTTTTTACAATAATAATTAGTCAATCTGATGTTTGATTAAATTTTATAATGAATTATTTTTATTTCTCAAAATGAAAATGTTAATGATCAGAACAAGTAATAATTAAGCATATTTCAATTAAAAAGATTTTTTTTCTAAAAGGACTATAGGCCACTATAGCTATAGAAATCAATATCTATGATCATATATGACTGTCAAGAATATTTATACGGAGAGGCCAAGATGGCAGAATAGACAGAAGCTTCCGGTGAGCACTCTTACAACAAAGACCTGAAAAAACAAGTGAAATGATTATATTTATGACAAGCTAGGAGCCCTAAACATCAAAGGCAAAGTTAGAAAATGGACTGAGTGGTAGGAGGAGGGAGAGATGGATCAGAAATAGACAGGAGTTACTGGACCTGAATCGCAGGGAACCCTCAGGCACCATTCCCAGGAGTGGCTGCAGCATGCTGGTAGTAGCATTAGGCTGGAGTTTCTTCAGGGAGAAGCAGCCAGCCACACATCCTACTCACACCTCCAGAACCAGAGAAGAACAGCCCTCTTGGCAAAAGCTAAGTACTTGCGTATATTTTACCATGCCTCCCACCCCCAAGCCGGCTTCACTGCTTGTTAATTTCTCTGGGCCTGAAATAGGCCCTGTTGAGCACCTAGAGCCATCCTCCCAGCTTGGAGAAGGAATAAATTCACAATTGGGGGAAAAGATAATTTGCCAGATCCACTAACCTGGGCAGCTCAGGACAGAAGTGGCTCCTGTCCAGGCATAAACAGTCTACGGACTTTGAGTACCTTTCTTCCCTGCATGGACCTGTGAGGGCCTATTTCAGGAGAATAGGCCCTTGCTGGCAGACTAAAACTGTTTCAGCCGTGTGGTGGAGAGGTGGGTGTTTGATGTTTGATACTGCTTTGCCTATTAAACAGGGTCCTTGCCTACCCACATCAGAGGCCTAAGGACTGGTGGCTCCACTCAGATCCCCCAGCCACCCATGACACAGGACCAAGGATAACTGGTACATCCCAGTCCTTACAACCAAAAACTTTGGATGCCCATGGTCCATCTGCAGAACCCACCCACCTGTAGGCTCTAGGGAAGAGGCAAATGCTTTCCTCAGAGACACTTGGGGGACGATTCTCAGCCTGCTGCCTTGTTCAGAGTGTGACCCCCTGCTGCAACCAGATACCAGTGCTTACACCAATAACCCTGCCCCTCTAAGACTGTAGGACAGAGCCTGTGCTACACACTTGATGAGCAGCTATCTGGACACCTGAGCTGAAGCCATACAAGAAAAGTGAATGGAATCCTAGACTGATATACCTGATAACAGCTCTAGTCATCTGGTGACAGGAAGTCAGAGCTTCAAAGGCGAAAATAATCAAGGTAGCTCACTCAAGCAACCCATTCGGGTATATCAAAACAAAACAAAGCAAGAAGCTATGGCACAGTAAACAAGCATGAAATAAACTAATACAATAACTTATAGATGGCTCGGAGACAACAGTCAATATCAAATCACATAAAGAAACAGATCATGATTGCTTCAACAAGCTCTCAAAACAAAGACTCAAGAGAACTTCTAGATGAAACTGCCTTCCTGGAATTACTGGAGTCAGAATACAAAAGATTAATACACAGAACCCTTCAAGATATCTTGAAGGAGGTCAGGCTGTATGCAGAACAAGCCAAGGAACACGCAGATAAAATGCTTGAAGAAATTAAAAAGGTTATTCAAGAACATAATGAAAAATTTAAAAAGCTGCAAGAATCCATAGAGAGATAGCAATCAGGAATTCAGAAGATTAACAATAAAATTACAGAAATGCACAACTCAATAGAAAGTCAGAGGAGCAGAACTGAGCAAGTGGAAGGCAGAATTGGTGAACTTGAAGATAGAGCACTTGGCACCAATAATTTGAAGAAAAATCAGATAAAAGAATTTTAAAAAAGATGAATATGCCTTAAGAATCATGTGGGACTCTATCAAGAGAAATAACCTACGAGTGATTAGAGTACCAGAATAGGGAGGGATAACAAAATACAGAGATAATTGCTGAAGATTTGTTGGTGGAAAACTTCCCTGATATCGTGAAAGTTGAGAAGATATCTATCCAAGATGCTCATTGAACTCCACATAAGGTGGATTTGAAAAAAAAGTCACAAAGACATTATAATCAAACTTGCCAAAATCAAAGATAAAGAGAGAATTTTAAGAGCAGCAAGGGATAAACAAAAAGTAGCCTACAAAGAAGAGTCAATAAGAATAAGCTTAGACTACTCAGCAGAAACCATGCAGGCAGAAAGGCAATGGGATGACTTGTATAAAGCATTGAAGGAAAAAAAAATTGCCAGCCAAGAATCATATATCCAGCAAAACTGTCTCTTAAATATGAAGGTGAAATTAGGACATTTCCAGATAAACAGAAATTTAGGGAATTTGTACAAACCAAACCAAAACTACAAGATATACTAAAGGGAGTTCTTTGGTTAGAAAATCAACAAAATCAGATATCAACCCAAGACTAGAACACTGGACAGAGCAATCAGATGTCAACCCAGACAGGGAAATAAAAAAAACAAAAAAACAAGCAAGATTAAAAAAACGCTCAGAACAGGGTAACAGAGATGCTATTATGTAAAAGAAGACAATATTAAAACAATAAAGAGGGACTAAAAAACTAAGAAATGTAGTCATAGATCTTTCATATGGAGAGGAAGATAAGGCAATACAAAGAAATAAAAGTTAGGTTTAAATTTAGAAAAATAGGGGTAAATAATAAGGTAACCAGAAAGGAGACAAAGTATCCAATGCATCAAAATAAAATACAAGAAAGAAATAAAGACTCAGCAGAAACAAAATCAACAACAACAAATAAGAGGAAAAGACGATATATAAACTACTCAGCACAAAAAACTAAGTGGGAAAAAGAAATTGTCAACAACACACAAAAAAAGATATCAAAATGACAGCACTAAATTCATACCTATCCATAATTACACTGAATGTAAATAAACTAAATGCACCAATAAAGAGACAGAGAGTGGCAGAATGGACGAAAAAACATGATCCATCTATATGCTTCCTACAAGAGACACACCTTAGACTTAGAGACACAAACAAACTAAAACTCAAACAATGGGAAAAAATATATATCAAGCCAACAACAATCAGAAAAGAGCAGGAGTGACGATATTAATTTCTGACAAAATAGACATAGTTAAACCCACCACAAAGGATAAGGAAGGACACTATATAATGATTAAAGGGACAATCTACCAGGTGGATATAACCATATTAAATATTTATGCACCCAATGACAGGGCTACAAGATGCATAAAAAAAAAAAATTCTAACAGCATAGAAAAGTGAGATAGACAGCTCCACAATTATAGTAGGAGACTTCAACACATCCCTTTTGGTGAAGGACAGGACATCCAGAAAGAAGCTCAATAAAGACATGGATTATCTAAATGCCACAATCAACCAACTTGAACTTGTAGACAAATACACAGTGAAAGCAGTGCTCAGAGGTCAATTTATACCAGTAAATGCACACATACAAAAAGAAGAAAGTGCCAAAATCAAAGAATTATCCCTACAACTTGAACAAACAGAAAGAGAGCAACAAAAGAAACCCTCGGGCACCAGAAGAAAGCGAATAATAAAAATTAGAGCAGAATTAAATGAAATAGAAAACAGGGGAAAAAAAAAAAAAAACTGAAAGAATTAACAAGACCAAAAGCTGGTTCTTTGAAAAAAACTAACGAAATTGATAAACCATTGGCAAAACTGACAAAAGAAAAACAGAAGAGGAAGCAAATAGCCTGAATAAGAAATGAATTGGGTGATATTACAAGAGACCCAACTGAAATTAAAAGAGTCATATTGGATTGCTATGAAAAATGGCAGTCTAACAAATTTGAAAACCTAGAAGAGATGGATGAATTCTTAGAAACACACCACCTACCTAAACTAACACAAACAGAGGTAGAACAACTAACTAGACCCATAACAAAAGAAGAGGTTGAAAAGATAATCAAAAAACTCCCAACAAAAAAAGCCCTCGCCGGGATGGCTTCACTGTAGAGTTTTACCAAACTTTCAGAGAAGAGTTAGCACCACTACCACTAAAGGTATTTCAGAGCATAAAAAAGGACAGAATACTCCCAAACTCATTTTATGAAGCCAGCATATCCCTGATACCAAAACCAGGTAAAGGCACCACAAAAAAAGAAAATTATAGATCTGCATCCCTCATGAACTTAGATGCAATATCTTCAGCAAAATTCTAGCCAATAGAATTCAACAACATATCAAAAATTAATTCACCATGACCAAATAGGATTCATACCAGGTGGGATGGTTCGACATCAGAAAAACAATTAATGTAATCCATCATATAAATAAAACAAAAGACAAGAATCACATGATTTTATCTTCCCTGATATTGTGAAAGATGAGAAGATATCTTTCCAAGGCGCACATTGAACCCCACAAAAGGTAGATGCAGAAAACACATTTGACAATGTTTAAAAAACAATTCATGATGAAAACTCTCAGTAAAATAGGAATAGAACGAAAATTCCTCAACATAATAAAGGGCATTTATACAAAGCCAATGGTCAACATCATCTTAAATGGAGAGAATCTGAAAGCATTTCCCTTGAGAATGGGAACCAGACAAGGATGCCCTTTATCACCACTATTATTCGACATTGTGCTGGAGGTCCTAGGCAGAGCAATTAGGCTAGAAAAAGAAATAAAGGGCATTGAGATAGGCAAGGAAGAAGTAAAAGTATCTCTATTTGCAGATGACATGATCTTATAAACAGAAAACCCTAAAGAATCCTCAAGAAAACTACTGAAACTAATAGAAGAGTTCAGCAGAGTATGGGGATACAAGATAAACTTACGAAAATCAGTTGGATTCCTCCACAACAACAAAAAGATCATCAAAGAGGAAATCACCAAATCATTACCACTTACGGTAACCCCCAAGAAGATAAAATACTTAGGAACAAATCTTACCAGAGATGTAAAAGACTTATACATAGAAAACAGTACTGGAAGAAACCAAAAGAGACCTACATAAGTGGAAAATCATGTCTTGCTCATGGACAGGAAGACTTAACATTGAAAAAAGGTCTGTTCTACCAAAAGACATCTATAGATACAATGCAATTCCGATCCAAATTCCGAAGACATTTTTTAATGAGATGGAGAAACAAATCACCAACTTCATATAGAAAGGAAAGAGGCCCCAGATAAGTAAAGCATTACTGAAAAAGAAGTACAAAGTGGGAGGCCTCAATCCACCTGATTTTAGAACCTATTATACTGCCAGAGTAGTCAAAACAGTTTCGTATTGGTACAACAACAGATACATAGACCAATGGAACAGAATTGAGAATCCAGACATAAATCCATCCACATATGAGCAGCTGATATTTGGTGAAGGCCCAAAGTCAGTTAAATGAGGAAAAGACAGTCTTTTTAACAAATGGTGCTGACATAACTGGATATCCATCTGCAAAAAACTGAAACAAGACCCATACCTCACACCATGCACAAAAATGAACTCAAAATGGATCAAAGACCTAAATATAAAACCTAAAATGATAAAGATCATGGAAGAAAAAATAGGGACAATGTTACAGCCCTAATACATGGCATAAACAGTATACTAAACATTACTAACAATACAGAGGAAAAACTGATAACTGGGAGCTCCTAAAAATCAAACAGCTATGCTCATCCAAAGACTTTATCAAAAGAGTAAAAAAATCACCACCAGATTGAGAAAAAAGTTTTTAGCTATGACATTTCTGGTCAACGCCTGATCTCTAAAATCTACATGATACATCAAAAACTCTACTACAAAAAAGCAAATGATCCAGTTAAAAAATGGGTAAAGGATATGAGCAGATACTTCACTAAAGAAGACATACAGGTAGCTAACAGATACATGAGGAAATGCTCACGACCATTAGCCATTAGAGAAATGCAAATCAAAACTACAATAAGATTCCATCTCTCTCCAATGAGGCTGGCATTAAACCAAAAAATATAAAATAATAAATGTTGGAGAGGTTGTGGAGAGACTGGAACACTTCTACACTGCTGGTGGGAATGTCAAATGGTACAACCACTTTGGAAATCGATTTGGCGCTTCCTTAAAAAAACTAGAAATAGAACTACCATGTGATCCAGCAATCCCACTCCTTGGAATATATCCTAGAGAAATAAGAGCCTTTACACGAACAGATATATGCACATCCATGTTCATTGTGGCACTGTTTACAACTGCAAAAAGTTGGAAACAACCAAGGTGCCCATCAACAGAAGAATGGATAAATAAATTATGGTATATTCACACAGTGGAATACTATGCATCAATAAAGAACAGTGATTAAACTGTGAAACATTTCTTAACATGGAGGAACCTGGAAGGCATTATGCTGAGTGAAATTAGTCAGTTGTAAAAGGACAAATATTGTATAAGACCACTATTATAAGAACTGGAGAAATAGTTTAAACAGAGAAGAAATATTCTTTGATGGTTATGAGAGAGGTGAGGGAGGGAGGGAGAGTGGTATTCATTAATTAGGTAGTACATAAAAACTATTTTAGGTGAAGGGAAAGACAACATGCAGTACAGGAGAAGTCAGCACAACTGGACTAAACCAAAAGCAGTTTGCTGAATAAACTGAACACGTCAAAGACCAGTGTAGCAGGGGCGGGGGTTTGGGGACCATGGTTTTGTGGGACATCTAAGTCAATTTTGGCATAACAGAATCTGTTAAGAAAACATCCTGCATCCCACTTTGGAGAGTGGCTTCTGGGGTCTTAAATGCTAGCAATCAGCCATCTAAGATGTGTCAATTGTTCTCAACCCACCTGAAGCAAAGGAGAATGAAGAACAACAAAGACAGAAGGTAATTACCAGCCCAAGAGACAGAAAGGGCCACGTAAACTGGAGACTACATCAGCCTGAGACCAGAAGAACTGGATGGTGCCCAGCTAGGACTGATGACTGCCCTGACAGGGAACACAACAGAGAACCCCTGAGGGAGCAGGAGAGCAATGGGATGCAGACCCCAAATTCTCATAAAAAGGCCAGACTTAATGGTCTGACTGAGACTAGAAGGACCCCGGTGGTCATGGTCCTCAGACCTTCTGTTAGCCCAAGAAAGGAACCATTGCCAAAGCCAAGCCAACTCTTCAGACGTGAGTTAGACTGGACAATGGGATAGGAAATGATACTGGTGAAGAATGAGTTTCTTGGATCAAGTAGACACAGAGACTATGTTGGAATTTCCTGTCTGGAGGGGAGACGAGAGGGTAGAGGGGGTCAGAAGCTGGCCGAGTGGACATGAGAAGAGAGAGCAGAGGGAAGGAGTGTGTTGTCTCATTACGGGGAGAGCAATTAGAAGTGTATAGGAAGGTGTATATAAATTTTTGTATGAGAGGCTGACTTGACTTGTAAACTTTCACTTAAAGCACAATAAAAATTAAAAAATATTTATATATTTATATAATACAATATTTTTGGAGCTAAAGTCAGAATTGACTTGATGGCAATGAGTTTGGTTTGATTTGGTGGTGCAGCCTTAAGCACTCGGCTGTTAACTGAAAGGTTAACTGTTCAAACCCACGAGCTACTCCACAGGAGAAGGAAGTGGCAGTCTGCTCCTGTGAAAGTTTACTGTCTTAGAAACCCTGTGGGGGTTTTGGTATTGTTTTCAGAATTTTAATTGTTAAATAAATGAAACTTAAATATTTTGTTACTTCATATTTTGCTTAATGAACGTTTAATTCTTCAGATTCTTAAATAATATGTTTTTAAATTTTCTTAAGGAGACAGATGTCTAAATTTCTTTTTTGAAAATCAGGTTTTTGAAGGCTTCATAGTATATAGTTTTTTTAAGTAATGTACATTTATCTTATTTTACAGACACGTGTTTTCCCATCTTAATAAGCACCTTTTTGATTTCAGCTGAAGTGCTATCATAGTCCCAAGATAAAACCAATAAGTGCAAAAATATTGTCTTCATTAAGCAAAATAATGAGAATTTTTTTCATATATGGATTTGAGGATCCCTATAATTCTTCCTTCTTTCACCTTAAATATTTTATTTGTATGAAATATTAGCAAATGAATCAATGGAGATAAGCAAATTCTTTTATACCTTACCCCAATCACTCAATTTTCTCCAGAAAAAAGTTTTGAAAGTTTTGAAAGAGTGCTTTACTCATCTGTTGCTGCATAACAAGTTACACCAAAACTTCATGGCTTAAAACAGCAAATGCTTATTATATCACAGTTTCTATGGACCAGGAATATACGCAGGGATTAGGTGGGTGCATCTGGCTCAAGGGCAATCATGAGGTCAAGCAGTTGGCTGGAGCTCTATTTTTATCTACAGGCTTAATGGGGAAAATTTGCTCTTAAACTCACTCTTGGGGTTGTTGACAGGATTGGCTGTTGAACAAAGGCCTCAGTTCCTCACTGGCTCTTGGCCAGAGGTCATCCTCTGTTCCCTGCCGCATGAGCCTCTCCATAAGGCAGCTCATACCACGGCAACTGACTTCCCTAAGAATGAGCAAGAGAGCCAGAGAATGGGACAGTCAGAGAGCACCCAAGACCAAGGTCACAGTCTTTTAGTAAGCTAATCTCCAAATAGACACTCGTCACATTTGCCATATTGTATTTGTTAAAAGCAAGTGACTAGATGTAACCCATACTGAAAGGGAGGCTTACACAGGGGCATGAACACCAAGAAGTGAGGTCACTGGACTGTTTTAGAGGCTCCCTGCCCCAAAAAGCATGTTGCAAACCTGCTTCACCAATAGCCTAACTTCGTTGATAGCAATTCCTTTCTAGTTGCATAATCAAAAACTTCAGAGTCATCCTGAAATTGTCATTTTTCTTACGTGTTATTCCAATCTGTCAGAAAGTCCCGTCAATTCCATTTCAAAAATAAGTACAGACTTCAATCACTTCTCAATACTTCTACTACTGTCACCATGACCTTGACCCTACTGTCTTGTGTCTGGATTACTAAAATAGCAGCCTAATATGTCTTTTGCTTTTGTCCTTACCCACCACAAGTATATTCTCTACATAGCAGCCGGAGCGATACTTGCATAACAGAAATCTGTTCACATCATTCTTTTAAAACCTTCCTTGGCTCTCCATTTCAGTCAGAACAGAAATCAAAGTTTTCAAAGCCCTGCAAAGCCTTTCATGAGTTGTGTCTTCCTTCTCTCTGGTCTCCTACTGCTCTATCCTGTCACGTGCTCCACTATCCCCACACTGGCTGCCGTGCTATTCTTCAAACAAGATTCACACTCTGCCCAAGGACCGTTTCTATAACATTTCCGTCTGCCTGGAAGGCACATCCCCAAATATCTACTTTGCTCACTTTCTCTTCTACTTCAGTACTTTCTGAAAACCTTCTTAAACAGTAAGGCCTGTCTGATCATTCTGTTTGATATTAAAACCTGTTTCCCTCACCTCCATCCCTACTCTGAATTCCCTTCACCTTTCTATAAAAAAAAATTCCTTTTTTCCATAGCATGTATCATCTTTTAACATATTAGATAATTTACTTATTTAATATTTCTATAATTTATGGTCTGTCTTGCCCTGCTATACGGCAATCATCTTGAGGGCAAGGATCTTTGTATGTTTTGGCCACTGGTGCATCAGAGTGCAAATTATCAGTACCTGGGACATATTTGCTACTTGATAAAGATTTGTTGAATGAATGACCAAGAAAAGAATTTGTTATATGAAACCATTTATACATTATAATTACAAAGTTGTTTAATTAAAACCGAAATATAGAATGGCTTACACAATTGCAGACTTGTTTAGCATCCTGACTTGAAACTGCTAATGCAATGCATGGGATCAATGAGGCAAAAGATATAGAAAAGGTGCCATTTTTAGATTAATATAACTAGTAGGCACATTAAGAATATGTTGGATGACATAGAGAAAACACTGATCCAGAATACGGTTAGATTAAGAAAGTTTTCATTACAGATTGAATAGTACACCAGTAACGGTACTAGTAAGAATCCCTAAAGAGAAACCCCTTGAAGAACATTATTTGTTCTATAAAATACAAACGATACCCCTGGGTGTAAAATATTCCAGTTGATAAATGAATGCTTTAATACAAATCAGATATTAGGGAAACCCTACATAAATTTGTGTGTCCTGATAGTGAAGAAAAAATGACAGAAAGTTGCAAAGGCTTTTGTATAGAACTGATTTTATAAAGCTAAAGATTCAAGACATACATTGTTTTCTTCTCAGAGAAGCTTTCAAATGTAGACGTTTGCTGTAGATCAGAATTCTACATTAAATCATGTTATCAAAACGGTGAATCTAATAAAATCGAAGCTGCTCCATCTTGTCTGTTTTCAATTTTATGTGAAGAAACAGGATCAGGCACCATTCTCTGCTCTTTTGTATTGAATTGTGTTGCTCATCCAAAGGAAAACTTTTGTCAGGAATTTATAACCTGTAAGAATCAAAAACACTTTTTCTGAATGATCTTCAGTAGTAGAGATAAAAAAAAATCTTGCTTAACATTACATATTGAGTTCCTAGAGGAACTTATTGAAAATAGTAAGAATCTCATAAAGATATTAATATGTACAGTTTATAGAGTTAAAACAAACATGAAGTTTTGAAAAGGCAGAGTTAAAAACCTTATTCACTAGTGATTTTTATTTGATATTATACTTTGAATCTTAACAAAGAACTATTAGAGTCCAGTAGAACAGCATCTGGCTGTATATAAGGAAAAGTTTTATCATTATTGTTACTTGGTACAAAAAAGTTGTACTGGATTTGAAATCGAATTACATAATTGCAAAACTTTTCGAAATTATATTGGTCAATGAGTGAAAAAGAATTCCTGTTAGGTTTCACAAAATATCGTACACTTGAAGTATAAATTAGAGGAAATAAATTATCTGAATTCTGGTAATGACAGGAATTCCATCCATTAGAGAAAAAAAAATTAATCTTCTGACATTTGGTACCTTTTTGTATGAACAAAGTTTCTCATCAATGGTTGAGTATAAAATATTAAAGAAGTCATTTGTTCTGGTTATTTATTTCTGTACAGCAAACCACCCCAAAACTTTGTGATTAAAGCAGAAATTTATTACTTTCAATCATGGTTCCGTAGATTCCATTGGCAGAGAGTGCAATTCTGTCTTAGGTTTTCTCATGTGATTGCATCAGCTGGGTCTTCAGGCATTTGATGTTTGGCTAGGCTGGATGCCCAAGATGGCTGGGATCTTGTGTTGGCTCTTAGCTGAGAACTCAGCTAGAGCTGTCCACCTGAAAATCCACAATTGGCCTCTCCATGCAGCTTGCGCTTCTGCCACATAGCTGCTAGATTCTGAGGAGAACTTCCCAGTAATAAAGGTTTCAAAAAACTCAAGTACAAGCATCCAGGCTTCTTATAAAATCTAGCCTCAGAAAGTAAAGAATGTAACTTCTGCTACATTTTCTTTCACTAAGGCCATCCCAAATTTAAGTAGAGGAGAGTTAGACACCAACTCTTGACTCAAGAAGCAGCATGCATGTAGAGGTAGGGAAGGAATTCATGGAGGCCATCTAGGAGATGGTCAGCCACATAAATGTTTGATGAGAAGTTGCATATAAGCACTTACAGTTTATAATATGAATTAAAACTATGCCCACTGAGGCAAGTTTAAGTTAATAATAATACAAAAATATTTAATTAAAAAACAGAATATGCCCCATTGTTGTTGTTGTTGTTGTTAGGTGCCCTCAAGTCAATTCTGACTCATAGCGACCCTATGCACGACAAAATGAAACACTGCCTGGTCCTGTGCCATTCTTACAATTGTTGTTATGTTTGAGCTCATTGTTGCAGCCACCGCGTCAATCCACCTTGTTGAGGTCTTCCTCTTTTCCACTGACCCTGTACCTTGCCAAGCATGATGTCCTTCTCCAGGGACTGATCCCTCCTGACAACATGTCCAAAGTATGTAAGACACCGTCTCATTATCCTTGCTTCTAAGGAGCATTCTGGTTGTACTTCTTCTAAGATAGATTTGTTTCTTTCTTTTGGCAGTCCATGGTATATTCAATATTCTCGCCAACACCACAATTCAAAGGCGTCAGTTCTTCTTTGGTCTTCCTTATTCATTGCCAAGCTTTCACATGCGTATGATGCGATGGAAAATACCACGGCTTGGGGCAGGTGCACCTTAGTCTTCAGGGTGACATCTTTGCTTTTCAATACTTTAAGGAGGTCTTTGGGGCAGATTTACCCAATGCAATGAGTCTTTTGATTTCTTGACTGCTGCTTCCTTGGCTGTTCATTGTGGATCCACGTAAAATGAAATCCTTGACAGCTTCAATCTTTTCTCTGTTTATCATGATGTTGCTCATTGGTCCAGTTGTGAGGATTTCTGTTTTCTTTATGTTGAGGTGTAATCCATACCAAAGGCTGTGGTCTTTGATCTTCATTAGTAAGTGCTTCAAGTCCTCTTCACTTTCAGCAAGCAAGGTTGTGTCATCTGCGTAACGCAGGTTGTTAATGAGTCTTCCTCCAATCCTGATGCCCCGTTCTTCTTCATACAGTCCAGCTTCTCAGGTTATTTGCTCAGCGTACAGATTGAATAGGTATGGTGAAGGATACAAACTTGACGCACACCTTTCCTGACTTTAAACCAATCGGTATCCCCTTGTCTGTCTGAACAACTGCCTCTTGATCTATGTAAAGGTTCCTTATGAGCACAACTAATTGTTCTGAAATTACCATTCTTCGCAATGTTATCCATATTTTATTATGATCCACACGGTTGAATGCCCTTGCATAGTCAATTAAACACAGGTAAACATCCTTCTGGTATTCTCTGCTTTCAGCAGACATCAGCAATGAGATCCCTGGTTCCACATCCTGCTCTGAAACCAGCCTGAATTTCTGGCAGTTCCCTGTCGATATACTGCTACAGCCATTTTTGAATGATCTTCAGCAAAATTTTGCTTGCGTGTGATATTAATGATATTGTTCTATAATTTCCATATTCAGTTGGATCACCTTTCTTGGGAACAGGCATAAAAATGGATCTCTTTTTTTTCCAGGCAGTTGGCCTGGAAGCTGTCTTCCATATTTCTTGGCATAGACAAGTGAGCATCTCCATCGCTGCATCTATTTGTTGAAGCATTTCAATTGATATTCCATCAATTCCTGGAGCCTTGTTTTTCACCAATGCCTTTACAGCAGCTGGGACTTCTTCCTTCAGTACTATCGGTTCCTGATCATATGCCACCTCCTGAAATGGTTGAACATCGACTAATTCTTCTTGGTTTAATCATTCTGTGTATTCCTTCCATCTTCTTTTCATGTTTCCTGCGTCGTTTAATATTTTCCCCATAGAATCCTTCACTATTGCAACTCGAGGCTTGAATTTTTTATTTAGCTCTTTCAGCTTGAGAAACGCTGAGCGTGTTCTTCCCTTTTGGTTTTCCATCTCCAGCTTTTTGCACATGTCGTTATAATACTTAACTTTGTCTTCTGGAGAGGCCCTTTGAAATCTTCTGTTCAGTTCTTTTATTTCATCATTTCTTCCTTTTGCTTTAGCTGCTCGACTTTCGTGAGCAAGTTTCAGAGTGTCCTCTGACATCCATCTTGGTCTTTTCTTTCTTTCCTGTCTTTTCAATGACTTCTTGCTTTCTTCATGGATGATATCCTTGGTGTCATTCCACAACTCTTCTGGTCTTTGGTCACTAGTGTTCAATGCGTCAGATCTATTCTTGAGATGGTCTCTAAATTCAGGTGGGATATACTCAGGGTCATATTTTGGCTCTCGTGGCCTTGCTCTGATTTTCTTCAGTTTCAGCTTGAACTTGCATATGAGCAATTGATGGTCTGTTCCACTGTCGGCCCCCGGCCTTGTTCTGACGATGATATTGAGCTTTTCCATCGCCTCTTTCCACATATGTAGTCAATTTGATTCCTGTGTGTTCCATCCAGCAAGGTCCTTCTGTATAACCAAAAAAAAAAAAAAAAAAAGGCACCATTTATGTTGGTGAAAGAAGGTATCTGGAATGAAGAAGTGGTTGGTCTTGCAAAATTCTATCATTCGATCTCTGGCATTGTTTCTATTACCAAGGCCATATTTTCCAACTACTGATACTTCTTTGTTTCCAACTTTCGCATTCCAACCAGCAGTAATTATCAGTGCATCTTGATTGCATGTTCAATCAATTTCAGACTGTAGCAGCTGATAAAAATCTTCTATTTCTTCATCTTTGGCCTAGTAGCTGGTGCGTAAATTTGAGTATGCCCCATAGATGTGATTAATGAGTTTATACATATATATATTATAAGATTACCTTTCTTACAAGATAGGGTCAATAAAAGTTGGCTATTATTGGTTGTTGCCTTTTCAGTATTGGACTTCTGGTTAAAGTTGTCAAACTACCAATAACAACAATTGGCATTTATATAGTGATTGTTTGGTACCAGGCACCATTTCAAGTGTTTTACTATGTTTTTTGTTTTTAACCTATTTAAGCCTCGTAATTGCCCTGTGAGGTAGGAATTATTTAATGTTAGTCTCACTTTTTAGATGATAAACTGAGGCACAGAAAGATTAAGCAACTTTCCCAAGGTCACGCAAGTAAGTGGTAGAGCCAGTGTATAAATCTAGGCTGCTTGGTTTCAGAGCTGGGGCTTTTAACAAGTACTCTATACTCTGTAGATTATACTGTTGATGAGTAAAAAATTTAAGACACATATTGCAGATAATATCAAATAATAATATTAGGGGAAACTGGGTAAAGGGTTTACAGGAATTCTCTGCAGTCTTTGCAATTTTTTAATAAATCTAATATTATTCCAAAATAAGAAATTTGTTAAATTAATAGTGCCATATAACATAACTGTTTATGCAGTATAAAACACCAGAAAATCAAACCTGTTGCTGTCGAGTCAATTCCGATTCATAGCAGCCCTCTAGAACAGAGTACAACTGCCCCATAGAGTTTCCAAAGAACGGCTGGTAGATTCAAACTGCCGACCTTTTGGTTAGTAGCCGAATGCCTAACCACTGGGCCATCAGGACTTGTTTTACAGTATATTCCCCTGCCAAAAAAAAAAAAAAAAAAAATGCTTGTACAAACACACAAAGAGAAGGGTAAATAAATAAGTAAAAAGGCTAAAAGGAAATATATCAAATGTTAACTGGTTATCTCTGGTTGTTAGGATTATGGATTAATTTTTTTTCCTCCCCTTAATATTTGCCTGTATTTTTTCAATTGCCCATAATAGGTATATTTTACTTTTATAAATAAAAATGTGAAAAAAGGAAAAGCAATGTAGTATAAACACAGCTTACCAATGAACAGCATTAACTTGAGTTCTCAGAATGTTAATTGATGCAAATTAGAATGTTAACTGATTTTTTTATCAAGCACTTAAGAACAAGTACAGTGGGAGCTAGGACACTAGTTGAGAGAAGCATCTGGAGGGTATAGAATTGCTTCCTGTTTCCTAATACTTCCTTCCTTTTTTAGAAATAAGTATCAGATTTTTTTTCCTGTTCCTAATGGCAATGATTAACTTTGCAAATTGTTGCATTTGTCTGAACCTCAGTTTCCTCATTTGAAACTAAGAATACTAAACACAGAACAAACTTATAAATGAAATGTGTATTTTGCAAAGCACTATACATGTGTTAGGGATAATAATAACTAGTAATTAATAATTACCAATTATGCTTATTGATAATAGTAGTAATCTTAGGGTTCTCTAGAGAAAAAGAACCAATGATAGATATAGGTATAGGTACACAGATATTTCCTTCAAGGGATTGGCTCGCATGATTGTGGGGGTTAGCAAGTCCAACATTCATAGGTTAGGCAGCAAGCTAGAGACTTCCACAGGCTTGAAGCCCAAGATCCATAGGTCAGGCGAGGGAAAGAGTGCAGAGTAGAGAGAGAGAGCAAAAACTGCCAAAATATCTTCTTATAGTCTGGAAGCAGGATATACCCTAAGAAACTCTCTTTTTAACTGATTGATGGATTACATTACATTATGGAAAGTGATTACATTATATTATGGAACAACAAGTAGTCTAGTGTTTGGCTAAAACAGTAGGAACCATAGCTTAGCTAACTGAAACATAAAATTATCCATCACAGTAGTAGTATTAATACAACAGAAACAGTAGTAGCAGAGGTTGTAATTTGATGTATTGTTTCGTATTGTTCATTGCCATGTAGTGGGATCTTGCTATAGAAAAAGAACATGAATGGAATTTGCTAACTGTAGTAGGTCAGTGCCAATTTTCAAGTGTATACATTGCAAATAATGGCTTCTTCACAAATTCACTTCATTTTATTATGGCTGCTGTCAGTTCTTGAAATAAGGTACAAGGTTCAAATCACCTGCTAATTGTTTTACCTCCTGTGAGGTGGCTTTCTTCTCTAATCTAAGAACTAGGCAAGCTTTCTTCTTTGCCTTCGCTATGTCTCTTTGCTATGTCTATTAAGACACTTATTACACTATCAGATGTTTATTTAAATGTCTGTTTTCTTCATTTTGTTGAGTTCTTTAAGGATAGGACGCTTTCTTAGACACTCATGTATGCTCTATAACTCCCAGAACAGTGTTTTTTGAGTATATATCAAGTATTCAATAAATATTTACTGTATTGAATTGTTAGTATATTATCTAGACAGTTTTAGAGTTTTGTTTCAAGGTCTTTGGAAAACAACCAAATTTTAGATGGTAACATCACATGCCAATAGTGATAATACATTTCCAAAGATAAATTTGAGTGGTGAAATACCTCTCGTAGGCATCATAAAAACAAAAAACGCAGAGTATATATTAAAGTGCAATGAAATACTGGTGGAAATAAAGAATAGCATCTGCAGGCTTTTTGTTAAAATAGCGAAAGATTGATCAGGTCAACTTTTGTGTTTTAAGCAGTAAGGGACTATGGCTTCTTCGGGAAGTATAGAGACTGGACCCAAATAACCAACACTAATTTAAAATCTGTTATTTGCCAAACACTCTGGGAAGCCTTTTGCTTCATCTGTTTGAATTTTCAAAACACTTCAAGAAGGCAGGCATTGTTACTCCAATTTCTCAGACGAAGAAATAGGTTAAGACAATAACTTGTTCAAGGTCATGAAGAAGATCAACCTGATGTCTTCATTTTAAATAAGGATGTCTTCGCATAATATCAGTTTCTTTTCATTCACTATAATTGATTTAGGGCATTTACATTTGTTTTGAGATGTATAGAGAATAGTTCCTGTATTTGTTGTTGTTAGATGCCATTGAGTCAGTTTCCACTCATAGTGACCCTATGTACACCAGAACGAAACATTGCCCAGCCCTGGGACATCATCAAAATTGTTGTTATGTTTAAGTTCATTGTCGCAGCTAATGTGTCAATCCATGTCTTTGAAGGTCTTCCTCTTTTTCATTGACCCTTAATCATACAAAGCATGATATCATTCTCCAGGGACTGGCCCCTTCTGATAGCCTGTCCAAAGTGAGTGAGACGAAGTCTCACTGTCCTCACTTCTAAACAACACTCTGACAGTACTTCTCCCAAAATAGACTTGTTTTTTCTTCTGGTAGTTCATGGTATATCCAGTAATTTTTGCCAAAACCATAATTTGATGGCATCAATTCTTTTTCAGTCCTCTTTATTTATTGTCCAGTTTTCCCAAGAATATGAGGCATTTGAAAAATAGCCATAGCTTGGGTTAGACACAGCTTAGTCCTGAAAGTGGTATCTTTGCTTTTCAACACTTTAAGAGGTCTTTTGCAGCAGATTCGCCCAAAGCAATGTGTCTTGATTTTTTGACTGCCTCTTCTGTGGGTGTTTATTGTGGATCCACGTAAAATGAAATCCTTGACAACATCAGTATTTTCTCCATTTATCATGATGTTGTTTATTGGTCCAGTTGTGAGGATTTTTGCTTTCTCTATATTAAGGCATAATCCATACTGAAGTCTTTGGTCTTTGACCTTTGTCAGTAAGAGCTTCAAGTCCCCTTCACTTTCAGCAAGCAAGGTTGTGTCATCTGCATATCACACGTTGTTAACTAACCTTCGTTCAATTCTGATATCACTTCCTTTTTCATATAGACCAGCTTCCCAGATTATTTGTTCAACATACAGATTGAATAAGTATAGTCAAAGAATACAGCCCTGACACGCACGTTTCCTGATTTTAAAATTTGCAATATGCCCTTGTGTTCAAATTACTGCCTGTGGTGTATGTATAGTTTCCTCATGAGCACAATTAAGTGTTCAGGAATTCCAATTCTTCACAAAGTTACCAGTAATTTGTTATGATTCACAGAGTTGAATGCCATTGCATAGTCAATAAAACACAGGTAAACATCTTTCTAGTATTCTTTGCTTTCAGCCAGGATCCATCTGACTTCAGCAATGATGTCCCTGGTTCCATGTCCTGTTCTGAATCCAGCTTGACTTTCCACCAGTTCTCTGTTAATGTACTGCTGCAACCATTTTTGGGCTCTATAGGTAGTTATAAAGACTTTACCTTTAAAGGGGCATCTTCAATTTTCCAGTCTAAAATACAACTCATTCATTTAGGAAAAAAATCTTAACAAGATAATAAAACCTGAGGGCTTTTCAATCTACAAATACAATGCAATTCCAATCCAAATACCAACAGCATTCTTTAAAGAGATGGAAAAATTAATCATTAACTTTATATGGAAAGGGAATAAGCCTCAGGTAAGTAAAGTGCTATTGAAGAAGAAGAATAAAGTAGGAGGGCTGGCACTACTTGACCTGAGAAACTAGTATACATTCATGGTAGTCAAAACAGCCAGATACTGGATACAACAATAGACACATTGATCAATGGAACAGAATTGAGAACCCAAATGTAAACCCATCCACCTACAGTCACCTGATCTTCAACAACACCCAAAGTCCATCTAATCGGAAAAAGATAGTCATTTGAACAAATAGTGCAGGCAAAACTGAATGGTCATTTGCAAAAAAAGTGAAACAGGACCCATACCTCACAATATACACAAAAGCTAATTCAAAATGGATCAAAGGCTTAAATATAAAACCAAAAACTGTAAAGATCATAGACTAAAAAATAGGGTCAATGCTAGAGGACCTAATACACCTCATTAACAGGATACAAACTGTAATTAACAATGCGTAAAAACCAGAAGATAAGCTAAATAACTGGAGTCTTCTAAAAATTAAACACTACGCTCATCAAAATACTTCACCAAAAGGGTAAAAAGATAACCTACAGACTGGAAAAAAAAATTTCGCCTACGACAAATCTGGCAAAGGTCTCTCTCAAATCTACAGGAAAATCCAACACCTTTACAACAGAAAGACAAATAATACAATTAAAAAATGGGCAAAAGATATGAATAGACACTTCACCAAAGACATTCAGGCAGCTAACAGACACCTGAGGAAATGCTTGCAATCACTAGCCATTAGAGAAATGCCATTCAAAACCACAATGAGACACCATCTCACACCAACATTACTGGCACGAATCAAAAAAAAACAGAAAATAACAAATGTTGGAGAGGCTTTGTGGAGATTGGAACTCTTATGCACTGCTGGTGGGAATGCAGAACGGTACAACCATTTTGGAAAATGATATAGCGCTTCCTTAGAAAGCTAGAAATAGAAATATCATATGATCCAGCAATCCCTCTCCTAGGAATATATCCTAGAGAAATAAGAGTCATCACATAAATAGACATATGCATATCCATGTTCATTGCAGCATTATTCAAAATAACAAAAAGATGGAAACAACCTAAGTGCCCATCAGCAGAAAAATGGCTAAACAAACTATAGTACATATACACAATGGAATACTATGTAATCATAAAGAACAAAGATGAATCTTCAAAACATCTCACAATGTGGATGAATCTGGAGGGCATTGTGTTAAGTGAAACAAGTCATTCACAAAAGGACAAATAATTGTATGAGGTCACCTACTATAAAAACTCTTGAAAAGGCTTACACACAAAAAGAAGCAATCTTTGATGATTACACGGGAAGGGAGGTGTGGAAAAAGAAAAATGCTACCTAAGGTCACTGTGAGTCAGAGTGAACTGGAAGGTAATGGATTTATGGGGTCTCAGATAGTAGATAAGTGTAACTGTGGTGACACCAGCACAACTTGGCCAAGGCAAGGTCCTGGAAGCTCATCAGACACCTCCAAAGTCCCTAAGGAACCAAATTACTGGGTTGAGGGCTGGGGACCATGGTCTCAGGAAACATCTAGCTCAATGGGTATAACACAGTTTATAAAGAAAACGTTCTATCTTCTACTTTGGTGAACAGCCTCTGGGGGCTTAAACACCTGTGAGCTGTCATTAAGATGCTCCACTGGTCTCAACCCTTCAGGAGCAAGGGAGAATGAAGAAAACAAAAGACACAGGGAAAGATTAGTTCAAAGTACTAGTGGGCCACAACTACCATGGCCTCCACCAGATTGAATTCAGTACAATGGGATGGTGCTCACCCAGACAGAACTGGAGAAAAATGTAGAACAAAATTCTAACTCACAAAAAAAGACTTACTGCTGCCTCCTCAAAGTAGAGTCTCCCTTAATGATGTGGGTGGAGTAAAGATTTCAGGACCTCCATTTGCTGATGTGGCATGATTCAAAATGAGAATAAACCACTGCAAACATTCATTAGTAATCAGAATATGGAATGGATGAAGTACGAATCTAGGAAAACTGGAATTGATCAAAAATAAAATGAGTCACTTGAAGATCAAAATCTTAGGCATTTGTGAGCAGAAATGGACTGGTTTTGACCATTTGAATCAGACAGTCATATGGTCTACTATGCCAGGAATGACAAATTGAAGAGGGGCAGCATCACATTCATTGTCACAAAGAACATTTCAAGATCTATCTTGAAGTACTACTCTGTCAGTTACAGGATAATATTCATACACCTACAAGGAAGACCAGTTAATACAAATATTTTTCAAATTTACACCAACCATTAATGACAAGATGAAGTAACTGAAGATTTTTACGAACCTTTATAGTCTGAAATTGATCAAATATGCAATCAAGAAGCAATGATTATTACTGGCGATTGGAATGTGAAAGCTGGAAACAAAGGAGGGTCAGTAGTTTGGAAAATATGGCTTTGGTGATGCAAACAATGCTGGAGATAACATGATAGAATTTTGCAAGACCAACAACGTATTCATTGAAAAGTTCCTTTTTCAACAACATAAACAGTGACTATACACGTAGACCTCACCAGATGGAATACACAGGGTTCAAAATAACTACTTCCATGCAAAGAGACGATGAAGAAGCTCAATATTATCAGTCAGAACAAGGCCAGCGGCTGACCGTGGAACAGACCGTGAACTGCTCATCTGTAAGTTAAAGCTGAAGCTGAAGAAAAATAAAACAAGCCCACAAGAGCCAAAGTATGACCTTGAATATACACCACCTGAATTTAGAGACCATCTCAAAAATAGATTTGATGCACCGAACACTAATGACCAAAGACCATATGATTCGTGGTATGACATCATAGACAAAGAAGGCAAAGGTCATTAAAAAGACAGGAAAGAAAGAAAAGACCCAAATGGATAGCAGAAGAGACTCTGAAACTTGCTCTTAAATGCAGAGTAGCTAAAGAGAACGCAAGAAATAATAAAGTATAAGAGTTGAACAGAAGATTTCAAAGGGTGGTTTAAGAAGACAAAGTAAAGTGTTACGACATGTTCAAAGACCTGGAGTTAGAAAACTAAAAGTGAAGAACATGTTCATCATTTCTCAAGCTGAAAGAACTGAAGAAAAAATTCAAGCCTTGAACTGCAATATTGAAAGATTCTACAGCCAAGAAATTAAAAGACACAGCATCAAAAGAAGTTGGAAGGAATATACAGAGTCACTATACCAAAAAGAATTGTCTACATTCAGCCGTTTCTGGAGATAGCATATGATCAAGAACTGATGATATTGAAGGAAGAAATCCAAATGACACTGAGGACATTGGTGAAAAACAAGGCTCCAGGAGTTTACAGAATGCCAATTGAGATATTTTAACTAACGAATATAACAGCGGAAGTCCTCACTTGTCTACGCCAACAAATTTGGAAGAGAGCTACCTAGCCAACCTACTAGAAGAGATCCATATTTGTGCCCATTCCAAAGGAAGGTGATCCAACAGAATGCAGAAATTATTGAATAATATCATTAATATCAAAATTCAGTAAAATTTTGTGAAGAGAATTTAAAAAAAAACATCTGCAGCAGTACATTGACAGGGAACTGCCAGAATTCATGCTGGATTCAGAAGAGGACATAGAACAAGGAGTAACATTGTTGACATCAGATGGATCTTGGCCTAAAGTAGAGAATACCACAAAGATGTTTACCTGTGCTTTACTAACTATGCAAAGATATTCAACTGTGTAGATCATAACAAATTCTGGATAACATTGCAAGGAATGGGAATTCCAGATCATTTAATTGTGTTCAGGAGGAAATTGCACATAGTTCAACAGGCAGTCATTTGAACAGAACAAGGGGATACTTCTTGGTTCAAAATCAGAAATAGTGTGCATCAGGGTTTTATCCTTTCACCATGCTTATTCAATCTGTATGTCGAGCAAATAATCTGAGAATCTGGACTATATGATGAAGAATGCAGCATCAGAATTGGAGGAAGACTCATTAACAACCCGTGATATGGAGATGACACAACCTTGCTTGCTGAAAGTGAAGAAGATTTGAACCACTTATTGATGACGATCAAAGGCCACCCCTTCAGTACGGATTAAGCCTCAACATAAAGAAAACAAAAATCCTCACACCTGGACCAATAGGCAACATCAGGATAAACAGAGAAAAGATTGAAGTTGTCAAGGATTTCATTTTACTTGGATCCACAATCAATATCCATGGCAGCAGCAGTCAAGAAATCAAAGGATGTATTGCCTTAGTCCCCCCACGTGTCTGTCAGTTTGTCATACTTTGGGGAGTTGTGTGTTGCTGTGATGCTGGAAGCTATGCCCCCAGTATTCAGATAACAGCAGGGTCACCCATGGACGATAGATTTCAGCTGAGTGTCCAGGCTAAGACAGGCTAGGAAGAAGGACCCGGCAGTCTACTTCTGAAAAGCATTAGCCAATGAAAGCCTTACGAATAGCAGTGGAACATTGTCTGATATAGTGCTGGAAGGTGAGCCCCCCAGGTTGGAAGGCACTCAAAAGATGACTGGGGAAGAGCTGCCTCCTCGAAGTAGAGTCGACCTTAATGACATGGATAGAGTAAAGCTTTTGGGACCTTCATTTGCTGATGTGGCACCACTCAAAATGAGAAGAAACAGCTGCAAATATCCATTAATAATTAGAACCTGGAATGTATGCAGTATGAGTCTAGGAAAATTGGAAATCATCAAAAAGGAAATGGAATGCATAAACATCAATATCCTAGGCATTAGTGAGCTGAAATGGACTGGTATTGGCCATTTTGAATCAGACAATCATATAGTCTACTAAGCTGGGAATGACAACTTGAAGAGGAATGGTGTTGCATTCATCATCAAGATCTATCCTGAAGTACAACACTGTCAGTGATAGGATAATATCCATACGCCTACAAGGAAGACCAGTTAATACGACTGTTATTCAAATTTACGCACCAACCACTAGGGCCAAAGATGAAGAAATAGAAGATTTTTATCAGCTGCTGCAGTCTGAAATTGATTGAACATGCAATCAAGATGCATTGATAATTATTGGCGATTGGAATGCGAAAGTTGGAAACAAAGAAGAAGGATCAGTAGTTGGAAAATATGGCCTTGGTGATAGAAACAATGCCGGAGATAGAATGATAGAATTTTGCAAGACCAACGACTTCTTCATTGCAAATACCTTCTTTCACCAACATGAAAGGCGACTATACACATGGATCTTGCCAGATGGAACACACAGAAATCAAACTGACTATGTCTGTGGAAAGAGACAATGGAAAAGCTCAATATCATCAGTCAGAACAAGGCCAGAGGCCAACTGTGGAACAGACCATCAATTGCTTATGCAAGTTCAAGCTGAAACTGAAGAAAGTCAGAGCAAGTCCACGAGAGCCAAAATATGACCTTGAGCATATCCCGCCTGAATTTAGAGACCATCTCAAGAATAGATTTGACGCATTGAACACTAGTGACCAAAGACCAGATGAGTTGTAGAATGACATCAAGGATATCATCCATGAAGAAAGCAAGAAGTCGTTGAAAAGACAGGAAAGAAAGAAAAGACCACGACGGATGTCAGAGGAGACTCTGAAACTTGCTCTTGAGAGTTGAGCAGCTAAAGCAAAAGGAAGAATTGATGAAATAAAAGAACTGAACAGAAGATTTCAAAGGGCCTCTCCAGAAGACAAAGTAAATTATTATAATGACGTGTGCAAAAAGCTGGAAATGGAAAACCAAAAGGGAAGAACACGCTCAGCATTTCTGAAGCTGAAAGACCTGAATAAAAAATTCAAGCCTCGAGTTGCAATAGTGAAGGATTCCACAGGGAAAATGTTAAACTACACAGGAAGCATCAAAAGAAGATGGAAGGAATACACAGAGTCATTATGCCAAAAAGAATTAGTTGATATTCAACCATTTCAGGAGGTGGCATATGATCAGGAACCGATGGTACTGAAGGAAGAAGTCCAAGCTGCTCTGAAGGGATTGGTGAAAAACAAGGTTTCAGGAATTGGTGGAATATCAATTGAGATGTTTCAACAAACAGATGCAGCCCTGGAGGTGCTCACTTGTCTATGCCAAAAAATATGGAAGACAGCTTCCTGGCCAACTGCCTGGAAGAGATTCATATTTATGCCTATTTCCAAGAAAGGTGATCCAACCAAATGTGGAAATTATAGAACAATATCATTAATACCACACACAAGCAAAATTTTGCTGAATATCATTCAAAAACGGCTGCAGCAGTATTCAGGCTGGTTTCAGAAGAGGACGTGGAAACAGGGATATCATTGCTGATGTCAGATGGATCCTGGCTGAAAGCAGAGAATACCAGAAGGATGTTCACCTGTGTTTTATTGACTATGCAAAGGCATTCAACTGTGTGGATCATAACAAAGTATGGATAACACTGAGAAGAATGGGAATTCCAGAACACTTAATTGTGCTCATGAGGAACCTTTACATAGATCAAGAGGCAATTGTTCATACAGAACAAGGGGATAATGATTGGTTTAAAGTCAGGAAAGGGGTGCATCAGGGTTGTATTCTTTCACCATACCTATTTAATCTGTATGCTGGACAAATAACCTGAGAAGCTGGACTATATGAAGAAGAATGGGGCATCAGGATTGGAGGAAGACTCATTAACAACCTGCATTATGCAGATGACACAACCTTGCTTGCTGAAAGTGAGGATGACTTGAAGCACTTACTAATGAAGATCAAAGACCACAGCCTTTGGTATGGATTACACCTCAACATAAAGAAAACAAAAATCCTCCCAACTGGACCAATAAGCAACATCATGATAAATGGGGAAAAGATTGAAGCTGTCAAGGATTTCATTTTACGTGGATCCACAATCAACAGCCATGGAAGCAGCAGTCAAGAAATCAAAAGATGCATTGCATTGGGCAAATATGGTACAAAGGACCTCTTTAAAGTGTTGAAAAGCAAAGCTGTCACCCTGAAGACTAAGGTGAGCCTGACCCAAGCCATGGTATTTTCAATCACATCATATGCATCCGAAAGCTGGACAATGTATAAGGAAGACTGAAGAGTTGATGCCTTTGAATTGTGGTGTTGGCGAAGAAGAATATTGAATATACCATGGACTGCCAAAAGAACAAGAAAATCTGTCTTGGAAGAAGTACAGCCAGAATGCTCCTTAGAGGCAAGGATGCATCTTACATACTTTGGGCATGTTGTCAGGAGGGATCAGTCCGTGGAGAAGGACATCGTGCTTGGCAGAGTACAGGGTCAGCCGAAAAAAGGAAGACCCTCAACGAGGTGGACTGACAAAGTGGCTGCAACAATGAGCTCAAGCATAACAACAATTGTAAGGATGGCTCAGGACCGGGCAGAGTTTCGTTCTGTTGTGCATAGGGTAGCTATGAGTCGGAACTGACTCAGTGGCACCTAACAACAACAACAATTGCATTAGTCAAATCTGCTGCAAAAGACCTCTTTAAAGTGTTAAAAAGCAAAGATGTCACTTTCAGGACTAAGATAAGCCTGAGCCAAGCCATGGTATGTTAAATAGCCTCATATGCATATGGAAGCTGAACGATGAATAAGGAGAAATGAGGAATTGATGCCTTTGAATTATGGTGTTGGGCAAGAGTATTGAATATACCATGGAGTACCAGATGAAGGAACAAATGTGTCTTGGAAAAAGCACAGCCAGGGTGCTTCTTAGAGACAAAGATGGTGAGACTCCATCTCACATACTTTGGATGTGTTATCAATAGGGACCAGCCCCTGGAGAAGTATATCATGCTTGGTAAGGTAGAGGGTCAGTGTAAAAGATGAAGATTCTCAAGGAGATGGATCAACACAGTGGCTGCAACAATGGGCTCAAGCATAACAATGATTGTGAAAATGGCAGAGGACTGGGGAGTGTTTGTTCCGTTGTACATAGAATCACTATGAATCTGAACCAACTCAAAGGTATCCAACAACATTGCTGATTGTCTTTCAGGCTCCTAGGAGTCCCAGGCTCTATTCTATCTGTAAATTGCACATCTTTAAGGAAAAACTTTTGAGTGTTGTACTTGATAACTGCAGTAGTTGATCACTTTCATGTATTTTCTTTGATCGAGTAGTTAATTCTCATTGGCAGATCTGTGTGTGTATGAGATCAGAATAAAGTAAAATAAAGGAGCTAACATGACTGCTTTAACTCATGACTGGATACTCTTCACTGGAATTTTGTTTTCTTACACATGCCTGTAGTTGCCGCAAAATAATGAAGGCTGGAAGTTGAATTTTGAATGTTGTGTTACCACTTAAAGCAAGAGGCTCTTTGCAATTGTGTGTGTGTGCATGCGTGCTTACACCAAGCAAAGCAGAAAATTTTTCTCCCTGAATTTTTTTATAAGCAACAAATGAAGAAGGGTATATACAAAATCCCATTGCCTGTGCCTTTTATACTCTTTTCCAAATTGACTTCCATGTGTCAAGGAAAACTTAAAGTGATTGACACTTTGGAGAAATCTGGGATACATTTTTGTTTCTTCTGTAATGTCCCACAAATGAAAATTTAGTTTAAATACCTCAAATTTATGTTTGTCTTATATGTTTCTTTAAGAAAAAATCTGGCCACTCAATTTCTAACTTATTGAATATGGATATTAGAATTCTGTATGACCAGATAAAATACTTCACATTAAGAATTAGTTTGGAGGAATTTAAAGATTTTGTTAATTTTTCAGTGATCAAATGTGTCTTCTGTGTTCCTGCTTGTGAAGCAGTTCTACAAAAGCATCATTCAGAGTAAGAACCCTTCAAATCCTTTATAAAATGACTCTTGTGTTAATGAAATCTTATAGCCTAAATTTCCCCTTCCAGCGGCACAAACAAGAGAGCGCTGTCATGTCCAATTGCAAATGGTCAAATAGAGGCCAAGGTTGTAATCTGCACATTTTAAAATGGAAGGATTCCAGAAATAACTGAAAACAACTGGGTTATTATTATTATTATTACTATTAATGCACTTTAGACTTCTTATTTATTGAAATTAATTTTTATTGTGCTTTAAGTGAAAGTTTACAAATCAGGTCAGTCATACAAAAATTTACATACACCTTGCTTTACACTCCTAATTGCTCTCCCTCTGATGAGATAGCACAGTTCTTCCCTCCACTCTCTTTCCTCACATCCATTTGGGTAGCTTCTGGCCCCCTCTGCCCTCTCATCTCCCCTCCAGAGAGGAGATGCCAACATAGTCTCATGTGACCACTTGATCCAAAAAGCTTGTTCTTCACCAGTATCAATTTCCATCCCCTATGCCAGTCCAATCCCTGTCTGAAGAGTTGGCTTTGGGAATGGTTCTTGCCCTGCACTAACAGAAGGTCTGGGGTCCAAGGCCTCCGGGGTCCCTTCAGTCCCAGTCTGACCATTAAATCTGGTCTTTTTTTACAAGAATTTGGGGTCTACATCCCACTGCTCTCCTGCTGCCTCAGGGTTTCTCTGTTGAGTTCCCCGTCAGGGCAGTCATCAGTTCTGGCCAGGTACCATCTAACTCTTCTGGTCTCAGGCTGATGTAGTCTCTGGTTTATGTGGTCCTTTCTGTCTCTTAGGCTCATAATTATTTTGTGTCTTTGGTGTTCTTCATTTTTCCTTGTTCCAGGTGGGTTGAGACCAATAGATGCAACTTAGATGGCTGCTTGCTAGAGTTTAAGATCCCAGATGCCACTCTCCAAAGTGGGATGCAGAATGTTTTCTTAATAGATTTTATTATGCCAATTGACTTAGATATCCCCTGAAACCATGGTCCTCAAACTCCTGCCCGGCTACACTGGCCTTTGAAGTGTTCAGTTTATTAAGGAAACTTCTTTGTTTCTGGTTTAGTCCATTTGTGTTGACCTCTCCTGTATTGTGTATTGTCTTTTCCTTCACCTAAAATGACACTTATCCACTATCTAATTAGCGAATACCCCTTTCTCTTCCTCCTGGCCTCCCCCCTCTGGTAACCATCAAAGAGTATTTTCTTCTCTGCTTAAACTGTTTCTCCAGTTCTTATAATAGTGGTGTTATACAATATTTGTCCTTTTGCAATTGACTGATTTCACTCAGCATAATGTCTTCCAGATTTCTCCATGTTATGAAATGTTTAACAGATTCAACATTGTTCTTTATCAATGCGTAGTATTCCATTGTGTGAATACACCATAATTTACTTATCCATTCATCCACTGATGGGCACCTTGGTTGTATCCATGTTTTTGCTATTGTAAACAGTGCTGCAATGAACATGGGTGTGCATACATCTGTTCGTGTAAAGGCTCTTATTTCTCTAGAATCTATTCCAAGGAGTGGGATTGCTGGATCATATGGTAGTTCTATTTCTAGCTTTTTAAGAAAGCGCCAAATCGATTTCCAAAGCTGGTTGTAGCATTTTACGTTTCCACCAGCAGGGTATAAGTGTTCCAGTCTCTCCACAATCTCCCCAACATTGATTATTTTGTGTTTTTTGGATTAATGCCAACCTTGTTGGAGTGAGATGGAATCTCATTGTAGTTTTAATTTGCATTTCTCTAATGGCTAAAGATCAAGAGCATTTCCTCATGTATCTGTTAGCCACCTGAATGTCTTCTTTAGTGAAGTACCTGTTCATATTCTTTGCAAATTTTTTAATTGGGTTATTTGTCTTTTTGTGGTTGAGTTTTAGCAGAATCATGTAGATTTTAGAGATAAGGCCCTGGCTGGAAACGTCATAGCTGAAAAATTTTTCCCAGTCTGTAGGCAGTCTTTTTACTCTTTTGGTGAAGTCCTTGGATGAGCATAGATGTTTGATTTTTAGGGGTTCCCAGTTATCTGGTTTTTCTTTGGCATTTTTAGTAATGTTTTGTATTCTGTTTATGCCATGTATTAGGGCTCCTAACATTGTCCCTATTTTTTCTTCCATGATCTTTATCGTTTCAGACTTTATGTTTAGGTCTTTGATCCATTTTGAGGTAGTTTTTGTGCATGGTGTGAGGTATGGGACTTGTTTCATTTTTTTGCAGGTGGATATCCAGTTATGCCAGCACCATTTGTTAAAAAGACTGTCTTTTCCCCATTTAACTGTTTTGGGGCCTTTGTCAAATAGCAACTGCTCATATGTGGATGGATTTATGTCTGGATTCTCAATTCTGTTCCACTGGTCTATGCATCTGTTGTTGTACCAGTACCAGGCTGTTCTGACTACTGAGGTGGTATAATAGGTTCTAAAATCAGGTAGAGTGAGGCCTCCCACTTTGTTCTTCTTTTTCAGTAATGTTTTACTTATCTGGGGCCTCTTTCCCTTCCATATGAAGTTGGTGATTTGTTTCTCTATCTCATTAAAAAATATCATTGGAATTTGGACTGGAATTGCATTGTATCTATAGATGGCTTTTTGTAGAATAGGCATTTTTATAATGCTAAGTCTTCCTATCCATGAGCAAGGTAAGTTTTTCCACTTATGTATGTCTCTTTTGGTTTCTTGCAGTAGTACCTTGTAATAACTGGGTTATTTAATTAAGGTTAAATTGATCATGAAAAAATAAGGCTAAATAACTGGCCCAAACTAAAACCAGATTTGAGCTAGATTCATGTTTGAACTGCTACCACACTGGATCTTAAGTGGTTTACATGTTACAATTTGGTCCTAAATCTTTGCCCAAATGTTATATTTGCTTCAAGCAACTAACCAAAGATGGGAGATAAAACTAAAAGAATGAAATTGGTTGCGTCAAACCACAAGCTCCTGGTGTACTTTTGGCCTGTTTTCTGGGTTGATTTTCTGGTTTGCATTATCTTTACTTTTAAATATTATTCTTTTTTTTTTCCTTTTTTTCTTCCTTCTAGTGTTCTTTTGTGTCTTGGCTCAGTTCTTCACAAAGGAGGGGAAACAGTGCTGCCACATTTTCCTGTGATTTGTAGGTCCTTTGATCTATTTTACTTTAGGTACTTTGTTTGAAACTGATTGAGTGAGTAATGGTTTTTAGCATGTGATCCATCCATTGGGTTTTATTGTACAGATGGAGTTAAGAAAAAGAGACTCCAATACTTTCAATTTAATACAAAAATAGAACTCTTTATTAAACTAGCGAGACATCAACAAGGATTTCTAAGTGCTATCTTTAAAACATTATATGAACAGGTGAAGATTTTGAAGAAAACAAACATCTAGGTGCAATTGGATACTTTTTTCATTATCTGTAATTGTTACCTCCTTATTCCAAAACCAATCATATTAGATTCTGATGAGAATGTCCTCTTAAAACTTACCAATTTCTTTTAATGTAGGGACAAAACAAGGCTTTCTAGATCACATGAGTTTACACAGGAATTAAAAGTAGCTTCCCTCAACTTGCTTAAATTTGTTTTCCTGAGGTGAGAATTCTATTTTATAACTTGTTTTCCTTTTTCATTAATGATCCTGTTTGCATATCCAATATCATCAACCAGCCATTTAGCTTGGAGTTACTTCTAATGTAAAGAAGGAAGAAATTAAAGGGATTTCTACAGGATCTACAGGAAGTTTTGTAATTTTCACTTCTAGTCTCTGTTAGATAGTGTCTCTGTTCTTTGTGCTCCTCCTTTCTCAGTCCTAGATTTATCACAAAACTACAAGGCAAAAATCTGTAAGAAAAAAAAAAAATCACATTTGGATTTTTTAAGAAAAATTTAATATAACCCCTTGCCATTGATTCTGACTCACAGAAACCCTATAGGACAGAGTAGAACTGCTCCATATGGTTTCTAAGGAGCAGCTGGTGGATTCCAACTGCTGACCTTTTAGTTAGTAGTCAAGCTTTTAACCACTATACCATCAGGGCTCCACTTCAAATAGCAACTAATTAAAATATATATATACATATATATATGGAAAACATTATAAAGTGTATGTTAACTGCTAATTTCTGTACGATTTATTCTCACTAATTTAAAGACACTATCATTGGATTATGATTCCACCAGTTGTCTAAGCCTTTTAAATCTAGTCTCAACCACAAATTTCATTGCTTCACAGCAAAAGCCAAGGCAATATATTGGAATGAGAAATTGTTTTTATCATATTAAGTGTGTATCAAAAGATTAATGAAGAATAGTAGGAAAAAAGACAGAAAATGCCGAATTTCTTTCCTGGATGACTTGTTAAGACCTTGAATTTTCAAAATTGTATCTGCTATAAAAATTAACATGCTATTGAAATTGGGATCTGCTTACAACACCTACCTTTCTTTTCTTTACTTTTATGACATGGAAACTAACAAAATGGGTGTAGTAGACAACAGAGAATGAATCTTTAAAAGCTGTGATCTGAAGACAGAGCCAAGATGGCAGAGTAGTAAGATGGTTTCGGTGATTCCTCTTACAGCAAAGACCCCAAAAAATAAGTAAATCGATTACATATATGACAGGGTAGGAACCCTGAGCATCAAATGCAAAGTTAAGAAATCAGACTGAGTGATGGGGGTCGGAGAGATGGTGCAGAAGCAGCAAAGGAACTGCTGAGCCCAGGGTAGTGCCTCAGCCCCAATTCTTTGGCATGACTGTGGCGGGGGTGATGGTAGTTTACCTGGACAGGGCTGCTTCAGTGAAAGGAGGCAACTGAAATGCCAGCACCCCTGGCCCCCTGGTGTGATGGTGGTGGGGCTGTCAGTGGAGTTTAGGACAAGCTGCTTCAGCAAAAGAAGTCAAGAATGGGAAGCAGCCCTAACCCCTTGGGGTGATCTAAGTGGAGACCCAGCCAGCTCATAGAGGCTACACAAGCCTCTGGAATCTGAGATAAAACAGTGCTCTCAGCACAAGTTAAGTGATTTTGTCTAATTTACCCCAATGAATCTAATAGCTCCTCCTTTTGAAAGAACTCTCTCCTCTCTATCTGATCCCTCCTCCCTCCGCCTCAGCCAGCTTCATTAACAGTTGATTTCCCTGGGCCTGAGATAGGTCATGCTGCACTCCCTAAGCCATTCTTCTGGCCTTGGAGAAGTAACAAATTAACAAATGAGGAAAAATACTCTGCTGACTCCCCTAATCTGGAAGCTCAGAGCTGAAGAGGCTCAGTCCAGACACAAGAGATCCACAGACTGTGTCTTTTACCCCTGCATGGATCCAAGTGGTCCCACTACGCCAGATAGGATCTGGCTGTTATATTGCAAGGGTGAATCTGTTTGGGGCCTGATTGTAACTGTTTCAGCTGTGCGGTGGATAGGCAGGTTTTGGACGTTTGCACCCTGATTATTAAACAGAGCCTTCAACTACCCACAGCAGGGGCTTGAGGACTGGAGGCTCCAACCATGCCAAATAGCTACCTATGAAAGGTCTCCAAGGATAAGTGGTGCCTACCATTCCTTACAGGTAAAAGCATTGGGTGCTTATGGTGCAGCTGCAGAGCCCACCCACCAGAGTGCTCTAGAGAACAGGGACATGCCCTCCTCACAGACATTTGGGTGAAGGTTGTCAGCTCCCTGCCTTCTTCAGAGTGTGACCCCCCTGCTGCTATCAGAAACCTATGCATACACCAATTAAAACTGCTCTTCTAAGATAGTAGGTGACAGCCTACACCATGCACTAGGTGACTGACTATCAGGACACATGAGCTGAATCTATACAAGAATAGTGAATGGACTCCTAGGCTCATATACCTGGTAACAGCTCTAGCCATCTGGTAACAGGATATTAGTGCTTCAAAGACTCCAAAAATCAAGTTAGCTCACTCTAGTAGCCTACTTGGGTATATCAAAACAAAACAAAGCAAGAAACTAGGACACAGTGAACAAACATAAAATAAATTAATACAATCGCTTATAGACGGCTCAGAGACAACAGTTGATATAAAATCACATAAAGAAGCAGCCCATGATTGCTTCAACAAACTCCCAAAACAAAGAATCAAGGACCCTCCCAGAAGAAGATGTATTCCTGGAATTACCAGATGTAGAATACAAAAGGTTAATATACAGAACTCTTCAAGACATCAGGAACAACGTCGGGAATGAGACCAGGTAAAACACAGAACAAGACAAGGAACACACGGATAAAGCAGTTGAAGAAATTAAAAAGGTTATTCAGAAAATAATGAAAAATTTAAGAAGCTGGAAAAATCCATACACAGACAGCAATCAGAAATTCAGAAGGTTAACAATAAAATTACAGAATTAGATAACTCAATAGGAAGTCAGAGGAGCAGAATTGAGAAAGTGGAAGGCAGAATTAGTGAGACTGAAGAAGAAACAATGGCAACAATATATTTGAAGAAAAATCAGATAAAAGAATTAAAAAAAATGAAAAGAAACCCTAAGAATCATGTGGGACTCTATCAAGAAGAATAACTTACAAGTGATTGGAATGCCAAAACAGGGAGGGATAACAGGAAATATAGAGAGAATTGTTGAAGATTTGTTGGCAGAAAACTTCCCTGACACTGTGAAAGATGAAAGGATGTGTATCCAAGATGTTCATCAAACCCCATACAAGGTAGATCCCAAAAGAAAGTCACCAAGACATATTATCATCAAACTCGCCAAAACCAAAGGTAAAGAGAAAATTTTAAGAACAACCGGGAATAAGCAAAAAGTCACCTACAAAGCAGAGTCAATAAGAATAAGTTTGGACTACTGAGCAGAAACCATGCAGCAAGAAGTCAATGGGATGACATATATAGAGCATTGAAGAAGAAAAGTTGCCAGCCAAGAATCATACATCCAGCAAAACTCTCTCTAATATGAAGGCAAAATTAAGACATTTACAGATAAACACAAGCTTAGGGAATTTGCAAAAACTAAACCAAAACTACAAGAAATACTAAAGGGAATTCTCTGGTAAGAAAATCAATAATATCAGATATCAGCACAACACTAGAACACAGAACAGAACAACCAGATATCAACTGAGATAGGGAAATCACAAAAATAAAATAAGATAAAAAAAAAATCCTCAAAACAGGTAATCAGTGATGTCATTATGTAAAAGCTGACAATAATCAATAAAAAAATAAATAAATAAAGAGGGACTAAATAAAGTAGACATATATCTTCCATATGGAGAGGAAATCAAGGCGATATAGGGAGATACAAGTTAGATTGAAACTTATAAAAATAGGGGTAAATATTAAGGTAACCACAAAGAAGACTAACAATCCTACACATCAAAATAAAAAACAAGAAAAACAGAAAGGATCAGCTAAAACAAAATCAACTATAATGAAAAAGAGGAACATACAATTTACAAAGAAAAATTAACACCAAAAAAAAAGTGGAAAAATGAAACCGTCAACAACACACAAAACAAGGCATTGAAATGACAGCACTAAACTCATACCTATCTATAATCAAGCTGAATGTAAAAGGACTTAAATGCACCAATAAAGAGACAGAGTAGCAGAAAGAATAAAAAACACTATCTGTCTATATGCTGCCTGCGAGAGACACACCTTGGACTTAAAGACAAAAACAAACTAAAACTCAAAGGATTGAAAAAAAATATATCAAGCAAACAACAACCAAAAAAGAGCAGGAGTGGCTACACTAGTTTCTGACAAAATAGACTTCAAACTTAAATCTACCACAAAGGATAAGGAAGGACACCATATAATGATTAAAGGGACAATACCCAGGAGGATATTATCATATTAAATATTTATGCACCCAACACAGGGCTTCAAGATACATAAAACAAACTCTAACAGCATTGAAAAGTGAGATAGACATCCCCACAATAATTGTAGAAGACTTCAACACACCACTTTCATTGAAGGACAGAACATCCAGAAAGAAGCTCAATAAAGACATGAAGATCTAAATGCCACAATTAACCAACTTAACCTCATAGACATGTACAGAACACGTCACCCAACAGTTCTTTTCCAACACACATAGAACGTTCTCTAGAATAGACCACATATTAGCCCATAAAGCAAGCCTTAATAGAACCCAAGGCATCGAAATATTACAAAGCATCTACTCTGACTATAAAGCCATAAAACTAGAAGTCAATAACAGAAAAATCAGGGAAAAGAAATCAAATATATGGAACAGAACAACACTTTGCTTTAAAGAGATTAGATTATAGAACACATTAAGGATGAAATAAAGAAATTCATATAATCAGACAAGAATGAAAACACTTCCTATCAGAACATCTGGGACATTGCGAAAGCTGTACTCAAAGGTCAATTTGTATCAATAAATGCACACATACAAAAAGAAGAAAGGGCCAAAATCAAAGAATCATCCCTACAATTCAAACAAATAGAAAGAGAGCAACAAAAGAAACCTTCAGGCACCAGAAGAAAGCAAATAATAAAAATTAGAGTAGAATTAAATGAAATAGAAAACAGAAGAACAATTGAAAGAATTAACAAGGCCAAAAGCTGGTTCTTTGAAAAGATTAACAAAATTGATAAACCATTGGCCAGACTGAAAAAAGAAAAACAGGAGAGGAAGCAAATGACCTGAATAAGAAATGAGATGGGCAATATCATAATAGACCCAACTGAAGTTAAAAGAATCATAAAAGAGTACTATGAAAAGCTGTACTCTAACAAATTTGAAAACCTAGAGGAAATGGACAAATTTCTAGAAACACACCACCTACCTAAACTAACACAAGCAGAGGCAGAACAACTAAATAAACCCATAACAAAAGAAGAGATTGAAAAAGAAATTAAAAAACTCCCAACAAAGAAAAGCCTTGACCCTGATGGCTTCACTGGAGATTTCTACAAAACTTTCAGAGAAGAGTTAACATGACTGGTACTAAAGGTATTTCAGAGCATAGAAAAGGATGGAATACTCCCAAACTCCTTCTATGAAGCCAGCATAACCCTGATACCAAATCCAGGTAAAGACTCCACAAAAGAAAATTACAGACCAATATCCCTCATGAACTTAGACACAGAAATTCTCAACAAAATTCTAACCAATAGAATTCAACAGCATTTCAAAAATAATACACCATGACCAAGTGGGATTTGTACCAGGTATGCAGGGATGGCTAAACATTAGAAAAACAATCAATGTAATACAACACATAAATAAAACAAAAGACAAGAGCCACATGATCTAATCAATTGATGCAGAAAAGTTATTTGACAAAGTCCAACACCCACTCATGATAAAAATTCTCAGCAAGATAGGAATAGAAGGAAAATTCCTAAACATTATAAAGGGCATTTATACAAAGCCAAAAGCCACATCATCCTAAATGGAGAGAGACTGAAACATTCCCCTTGAGAAAAGAACCCAGACAAGGATGCCCTATATCACCACTCTTATTCAGCATTGTGCTGGAGGTCCTAGCCAGAGTTATCAGACTAGATAAAGAAATAAAGGGCATCCAAATTGGCAAAGAAAAAGTAAAAGTTTCTCTGTTTGAGGATGACATGATCTTATACATGGAAAACCCTAAAGAATCCTCAAGAAAACTGCTGAAATTAATAGAAGAGTTTAGCAGAGTATCAGGATACAAGATAAACATAAATCAGTTGGATTCCTCTACACCAAAAAAGAGAGCGTCAAAGAGGGAATCACCAAATCAATACCATTTACAATAGCCTCTAAGAAGATAAAATACTTAGGAATAAATCTAACCAGAGACATAAAAGACCTATAGAAAGAAAACTATAAGACACTACCACAAGAAACCAAAAGAGACCAGCATAAGTGGAAAAACATACCTCGCTCATGGATAGGAAGACTCAATATTATAAAAATGTGTATTCCATCCAAAGCAATCTATAGATACAATGCAATCCTGATCGAAATACCAATGACATTTTTTAATGAAATGGAGAAACAAATCACCAACTTTATATGGAAGGGAAAGAGGCCCAGGACAAGGAAAGTGTTACTGAAAAAGAAAAACAAAGTGGAAGGCCTCACACTACCTGATTTTAGAACCTATTATACCACTATAGTAGTCAAAACAGCCTGGTACTGGTACAACAACAGATACATAGACCAATGGAACAGAATTGAGGATCCAGACATAAATCCATCCACATATGAGCAGCTGGTATTTGACAAAGGCCCAAAATCTGTTAAATGGGGAAAAGACAGTCTCTGTAACAAATGGTGCTGCCATAACTGGATATCTATCTGCAAAAAGAACTGAAACAAGACCCGTACCTCACACCATGCAAAAAAACTAACTCAAAATAGATCAAAGACCTAAATGTAAAATCTAAAACAATAAGGTCATGGAAGAAAATATAGGGACAATTCTAGTAACTCTAATACACTGCATAAACAGTATACAAAACATTGCTAGAAACGTACAAACACCAGAAGAGTAATTAGACAACTGAGAGCTCCTAAAAGTCAAACACCTATGCTCATCCAAAGACTTCACCAAAAGAATAAGAAGATTACCTACAGATTGTGAAAAAGTTTTTAGCTATGACATTTCTGATCAGGGGCTGATATCTGAAATCTACATGATACTGCAAAAACTCAACTACAAAAAGACAACCCAATTAAAAAATGGGCAAAGGATATGAACAGGCACTTCACTAAAGAAGACATTCAGGTAGCTAAAAGATAAATGAGGAAACACAGCCATTAGCCATTACAGAAATGTAAATCAAAACTACAATGAGATTCCATCTCACTACAACAAGTTTGGCATTCATCCAAAAAACAAAATAATCAATGTTGGAGAGGTTGTGGAGAGACTGGAACACTTCTACACTGCTGGTGGGAATGTAAAATGTTATAACCAGCTTTGGAAATCGATTTGGTGCTTCCTTAAAAAGCTAGAACTAGAACTATCATATGATCCAGCAATCCCACTCCTTGGAATAGATCCTAGAGAAATAAGAGCCTTTACACAAACAGATATATGCACAGCCATGTTCATTGCAGCACTGTTTACAATAGCAAAAACATGGATACAACCAAGGTGCCCATCAGTGGATGAATGGATAAATAAATTATGGTGCATTCACACAATGGAATACTATGCATCAATAAAGAACAATGATGAATCTGTTAAACATTTCATAACATGGAGGAATCTGGAAGGCATTATGCTGAGTGAAATTAGTCAGTTGCAAAAGAACAAATATTGTGTGAGACAATTTTATAAGAACTCAAGACATAGTTTAAACAGAGAAGAAAATATTCTTTGACGGTTATGAGAAGGGGGAGGGAGGGAAGGAAGGAGGGGGGATTCACTAATTAGATAGTAGACAAGAACTAATTTAGGTGAAGGGAAAGACAACACACAGTACAGGAGAAATCAGCACAACTGGACTAAACCAAAGGCAAATAGTTTCCTGAATAAACTGAATGCTTTGAAGACCAGTGTAGCAGGGGCGGGGGTTTAGGGACCATGGTTTTGGGGGACATCTAGGTCAACGGCATTATAAAATCTATTAAGAAAACATTCTGTATCCCATTTTGGAGAGTGGTGGCTGGGGTCTTAAACACTAGCAAGCGGCCATCTAAGATGCATCAGTTGGTCTCAACCCACCTGGAGCGAAGGAGAATGAAGAACACCAAAGACACAGGGTAATTATGAGCCCAAGAGATAGAACGGGCAACATAAATCAGAGATCACCTCAGGCTGAGACTAGAGGAACTAGATGGTCCCTGTCTACAACTGATGACTGCCATGACAGGGAGCACAACAGAGAATCCCTGAAGGAGCAGGAGAACAGTGGGATTGCAGATCTCAAATTCTCAGAAAAAGATGAGACTTATTGGTCTGACTGAGACTAGAAGGACCCTTGTGATCATGGTCTCCAGACCTTCTATTAGCCCAAGACAGGTACCATTCCCAAATTCAATTCTTCAGACAGTTATTGTACTGGACTATAAGATAGAAAATGATACTGGTGAGGAGTGAGCTTCTTGGATCAAGTAGACCCATGAGACTATGTGGGCAGCTCCTGTCTGGAGGGGAGGATGTGAAGGCAAAGGGATACGGAAGCTGGCTGAATGGATACAGAAATTCAGGGTGGAGAGAAGGAGTGTGCTTTCTTATTAAGGGGGGAGTGTCTAGGACTATATACCAAGGCGTATGTAGGTTTTCGTGTGAGAGACAGACTTGACTTGTACACTTTCACTTAAAGAGCAATAAAAATAAAAAAAAAAAAAACAGATAAAAAAGACCTGTGATCTGCCCTCTCCCACTTAATGACTAGCCATGTTCCCAATATTCTAACATCATGCAGAGGTCCCTTAAGGGGGGGCCTGGTGTAGGTGGAAATGAGATATAAGGAGAAAGCTGATGGGGAGTATCCAACCCTGAGAAGAGAGAGGCAATGCCTTGCATTTCTACCTTTGAATACAGTCAATTTACCCATGCTTGAGACTTTTTTTTTTTTTTTTTTGAGACTGCTGTAGGCCTCTTGAGGTCAAAATGGGAACACCTTAAAAGCCACAGAAAACTCAACTCAGGGCCCTGACAGTGCTGAACTTTTGAAATTGACTTGCTGAAATTTGAAATTCGAAACTGGCTTACTCTGAACATGTTGTTAGGGAAAAAAAAAAAAAAAAACCACATCTTACAGATGTGAAGAATTTAAAACAACACAATTCTTTCTTCATAATATGACAATGACCCAGTCTATTTTAAATCAAAATGATGTTACTGCTTTTAATAAAGCTGATACATTATAATAATAAAAATACTGATTGTTAAGAGGTATTAAAAAAATCATCCAAAAATGGATGTGTAAAAATATGTACAAAAATGTGTAAAAAAATCATCCAGGAATGATTATTAAAAATGGACAAACATCATCCATTCATACATACATAGACACATGTACTCACACACACAAATACATAGATAAGTGGATCAATAAGTAGAAAATGTGCAAAAATGATTACATATACGTATTGATATTTAAGAAAATTTATTCAGTTTAATTTTTTTTGAATTTTTACTAAAAAGAAGAAATTGAACTGAAACTGAAGGAATTCAAAATTTTTAAAGTATGTTTTCACCTAATGATATATTGTTTTCTTAACTACCTGTTCAGGTTAGAAAAACAATATTCTTTTTTCTTTTAAGATTGAGAGTTTGAAGTCTTTTTTTTTTAATTGGGTTGGATGTCAACAACAGTGTCCAGTGTCCACAGGCAGGAACAGAGATGGTCTAAACTGGCTGTTCTTGGTGTTTGCCCTTGACCGTGGTTCCAGCTATTTAGATTGCATGATTCAGTCCATATCTTTGCTTAGTTCTCCAGCCTTCCTATGAATTCTGTCAATCATTGGCATCCTTTCATTAATTCCTTTTCTATTTAAATTACCCATGGTCCATTTCTACTGTTGTAGCCAAGAACGCTGACTAGTATAAAGGTTATTTGTATTTTTATTTCTAATATATATTGACATATTGCTTTACCAGAGGCCAAACTGATTTTTCTTTCCCATATTCTAGTCCATACCCATCATCACCAGCAGGATATATTATCTCTGTTTTTAATTTTAATTTTTCCTATCTGATAATAACAAGAAATATTTCAGTGATACTTCAGTTTTTGTTTCCTTGACTAGTGGTGAGGTTGCGTGCATGCTGTCCATGTAACTATCATGCTTAGAATTGTTCTTCAGTTGTTTGCCTTTACCACTCGACCATTTCTCTATTGCATTTTTTCTTATCACTCTGTAGAGAGTTTTTTGCATACTACAGGTAGCAATTTTTAATCTGTCAAATATATTCCATGTATTTTTCTTAATCTATCTTTTTTTACTTTATGATATCAATTTCTACACAAAATATTCTTACAGAGTCATACTTCTTTGTATTTTAGAGCTTCTTGATTTTCCATTTTAGTTAAGAATGCTTTCCCACTCATAGTTATATCTACATATCTCTTTTTACCTATCTTTATATATGTACTTTGTTTTATGTTTAACTTCTTAATCCATCTGGAATTTATTTTTGTATCTCTCCACTGTGAAGAAGCAGTTCAAGTTTATTTTCTGCCAGATGGGTAGCAAATTGTGTCAAAGCTATTTATTTAATAAAACATATTTATGCTGATTAATTTAAAGCACTTTTGTCAAATAATGGATTTCCATATATGCTGTGATGTATTTCAATATTAACAATTTTCTTCTATTGATCTACTTTTTCTTCCTATGACAACACTATTGAAAGACAGAGAATGTATAATTTTTAATTATACTGTTTTCTTTAAATTTTCTTGTAGTTCTCTCACATAAACTTTAAAGTAATTTTGTACATTCCCTTCCTTAGAAAGCTTTGGGATGGAAATTGAAAGTATACATTGATTAAGGGAAATTCACATTTTAATGACATTCAGCCTTCCTATCTGAGAATATATCATAGTTTGTACTCGATATTGTGCCCTTATCTTTCATAAGATTTTCTATAATGTTCTTCGCATATTTCTTTTTAAAATAATGACATAGTATTTGATAGCTTTTGTTGGTATTATAAAAGAATTATTTTTGGCCCATTTCAATTTCAAGCAGTATTTATATATAGAAAAAAAAACTATGGATTTTGGACTATATCTTGTATTTATTCTCTTTACCAATCTTTTGCTTTATTCTAGTAGTTCCATGGGGTAGGGAAGGGTTTTTTTGTTTGTTTGTTTTTTGGTATATATGTTTGAGGGGCTTGAAATGGAAATTAGAATTATTATAAAATAAATTCATAAAGAAGTAAAGAGTTAAGACTATTACAGAAAGTTAACTGGTATTTTTAAAAAAGAAAGGATTTTTCCTTAAGTTTTTTTTTTTTACCTTAAGCCTACAGTACCATTGATAGTCCAGCAAAGGTTAGTTAGCACAGAGTGCCAACAGACCCTGACTAAGCTGAGAAATGACAGACCAAATTATATCAAAGAGCCCAACAGCCAACGATGAGATGATGCCAAGCAAACACGAATGGGCTCAAGACGGCACATATCCAAGGACTAGAACAAGTCAAGTAAAGCTTTCCTTCTTATACCCAAGCACCATTTTAAACAGGAGGATAGGAGAAAAAGAAAGAAAAACAAAGTCTGGGTTAAATCTAAAGAGCATAACTAAATTGCTAGATTGGATTCAGTGTGAAAGGATTTAACTAAAATTAGATTTTTTTCCTTCTTGATACTCTGCAAATGAAAACTCTTACAAGAAATCTGAAAAGTTTTAAAGAATAAATAGCAATAACAATGACAGTTAACATTTATTGAAAACCTATTGTATGCCTACAATTCTTTAAGAGTTTCACATGTATTACCCACAATTCTTTAAGAGTTTCACATGTATCAGCACATTCAATTTCAGAAGACCCTCTAAGATAAGTACCAATGTTATTTCCCATTTACAGGTAAGGAAAATGAGGCACACCAGGTTTAAGCGTCTTCCCAAGATTACATAGCCAGGAAGTTGTTGAGCTGGAATCTAAATCTAAGGAACCTGGTTTCTTTAAGAAGAAGAAAAAAAAAAAAAAACTGTGGCCCTCGAGTTGATTCCAACTCATAGTCATCCTATAGCATAGAGTAGAACTGCCCCATATGATTTCCAAGGAGCACCTGGTGGATTCAAACTGCCGACCTTTTCTTTAGCAGCCATAGCTCTTAACCAGTAAGCCACCCAGACTTATTTAGAATTCACAAGCAGCTTTAGTGTGAACTGGGAAACCTCAGGGATCTCTTAGGGATTTTACGTTGGTCATGATTATCATGGTAAAAAATCCAAGTATTTAATTCTTCTTTTTTGATGTAGGGATTTTTTTTTTTTTTTGATGATTTTACTAACCTAGTCTCTCTCCCCCCTTCCCTCTCTTGTTTCTTCTTCTGATTCTTCTATTAACTCGTTTTCTTGCCTTAATTCAAGTAGCTCCTCCCCTGTAGTCACCTTCCCATTTGCTCCCATACAACTTTATTGACGCCTTATTATAACTGTTTATGTAGTTGTCTCCTCTTCTTTTTGGAGCTTTGCATGGAGGGCAGAAGCTGAATCTGGCTCACTTTGAAAAGTCAGTGCCTGACACACATAGTTGGGCACAGAATTAGCACTCAAAAATATTTTTGTGTGTATGTGTGGTAGAACAAGCAGAAATTTTTAAAACACTTTCCTGTATTTACAAGGAAATGGATTTATTATATTAGGAGATGACACAAATAAGCTTTCTTTTTTTCCCTCTTTGTCAAAGAAATAGGTTTCCCATTTTAGAATTTAAAAGGAAGTTTTTTAAAAATAACATTTTGACCTTCTTTATCTATTTCTTTGTTACATGGGTAGTTAGGAAGAAAGGAGAGATTTAGGAAAGAACTAAGAAGGAGACAAAAAAGAGGATCATTAGAATACTACAAGGCAGCAATGAGAAGAAAGACTAATATTGTGTTCACCCCAGGGAGAGTTTTAGTTTTATGCTAATGAGCTCTTGAATTATGTCTGTACATTTGCCTGTGGAGCTCCGGGAGAGCCATATATTACTAGTAAATAAGAATCTCCCTAGTAAATAAGAATCTCCCTAGTAAATAAGAATCTCCCTAGTAAAGACTATTTATAAAAGGAAGGTTTTACAACTCTAAGACTGTTAAAATTGTAGGTTTATTGTTGAGGTCATTTCCTCGGTTCTTAGAGTTGCTTAGAATGTTGGGGTAATAAGACCAAAGATGCTGGTTTATCCTATTAAATAGGAAGGCTGTCTGCAAAGAAGTGAGCTGCAAACTGAAGCTGAATGACCATCTGTCAGTATTACCGTGGAAGACATTATCTAGATCAATCATTTTCAAACTGTAGTCCTTAGAGTCCTGGAGTTCCTCTGTGGGCCTTTAGGAGCCATTGGGGTGGGGGAGGGAATAAGACTTTTCATCTTTCTATTCAATTAGAAGTTATGCTTCTATCATTTTATGTGTTGAGGTCCCAAGTAAAGAAGTGTAAAAAGTGTTCTAGTGTTGCTAAATTTGAAAACTGCTAGTCTATATTTCATTGCTGCTCAAACGTGGCTGTGCATCAAAATCACCAGGAGAGCTTCAGAAAGTACTAATTCATGGGTATTTTTCCATGTCTACTAAATCAGAATCTATGGAGCTAGGGTATAATGTCTATATTTTTACCAAGCTCCCCAGGCAATTTTTTTTTCAGCTGGCTTTTGAAACTAATAACCTCTAAGGCTCTGTCCGAATTTTTAGATTCTCTAATTCTTATTAAGCTCAGTTAAATTTTAACTAGAAAAAAATAATTCACAGCCACAGACAGCATCTAATTCCACACTTGCAGATTATCAGTAAGACTGAGTTAAAGGATAAAAAACAAAAACAAAAGAAACTAAACAGATGTTTCTCATCAACAGTAGCCTAAACTTGGTTTGGGAGGTACAAAAATGTGGAAAACAACGTATACTTGAGTAAATATAGAAATGTCTAAGTAATTCTTGTATATACTGTATTTGGAATAATGAGAAGGAGAATTATAACCTAAGTAAAGATAAGGGAACAAACATTTATGGAGATCTTATAGGTGCCCAACACATTGCTAGGAACTTTAAATGCCAACTGTCATTAAAGCCTCACAATAACTACATGCAATAGATATGATTATGCTCATTTTCAAGATAAGAAATTGAGTAAGTGATTTGACTAATACCACAGAGTTAATCCATGCTGGGTCCAGTATTAGAATTCACGTTTTGTATCCTTAGTGTTCTTTCTAACTCAGAGTCACAGATTAAGAGTTGAGTAAGGTTTTATCTGATTAACCCTAAGGGTTATAACAAATGTTGAGATCTGGCACAGAGTGTATTCTCTGTTTCTCTGTCTTACCCATGCATACATATACACAGAGAGAGAGAGAACGAATCTCTGGAGAAAGAAAAAGCAAAGCAAAAAGGAGATTGGTGTACTTCCCACATTTACGTTTCTTCCTTTTTTTCATTTCAAAACTACAGATACTGAGAGGCTCGGAATTTCATTTGGAGAAAAGAGCAAGGGATTTGGATTTAGAAAATCTCTGTTGATGTCTTGATTGTGACTCTCCTTTTCTCTAATCTGAGGTAATAATACCACTCTCACAGAGTGCTATGATTATTAAATGAGGGCTCCTGTAGCAATAGGGCATCCTTGATATGATGAGAGATTTCAGATCTTTTAGAATGAAATGAAAGTATTGCATTATCTTCAATCAGGAAACACGGCTCATCAAGGCCAACCTGAGGAGCAACAAATTATGTATGTAGTATTCATGTCGATGTTCCTACCAGGCATCTGTAAATATATTCCAGTGTTTACTCATTCATTCAGTCAGTCATTATTTATGTCACGAGTATTTGCTGGGCACATCCTGAATACACAGTCCTATTTTGGGCTGTGGGAAATATAGACAAGGTTCATGCTCTTATAAAGCATACATTCTGTTTGAGAAGAGGTAAATAAAAACTAGTAAAACGCTAAATAAGATAATTTAAGATATGTAAGAACTAGGAAAGGTCTTTCTGAGGAAGTATCATTTGAACTGAGAACTGAAGAATGCAAAGAGCCATGTGATGATGATGTAAGGGAAGAACATTCCGAGCTGAGGCAATAGAAGAATCCCCTCAGCCTTCCAGTTTAGCCCTATCCCTGGCTTAGCCCCTGTCCCATCTCCAGCTCCTCCTGAAGTTCACAGCTCTGAACACCTAGCCCCATAACTCTCTGGACCTGCCCTCTTGCCCACTTATTATCCTTTGGGTACCAGAATATCACTGTCCACTTGTATCAATGAATACGATGAATACGATGGTTTTATTTAGGTTCTGTTCTGTTCTTTCTGTGCTCAAAACTAAAGGCTCCTTGTCTGAACTGCATTCCCCCTTTTTCTAAACAAACATTCCTTCTACTGATTCCTGGGAATGTATATCTTTTCTATTTGCTTGGAAAAGTTACTTTAAAAATTTTGCATGATAGCTAAATGTTCACATGTAATTGAGATTTCCTTTCAAGGCTGAAGTGGATGGAAAAAGACTTTTCATGTTGGAGTAATTCATTTGATCCTAGGGGCCCTGGGGACTCTGGGGTTTCATAAGAGTATATTATGGTTAGTTGCTAATTGCAAAAATTGCTATTACTTTCTGATTTGTATTCTAACACTTCAAAGCCAGAATTCCCTGGAAGGGTGAGTATGCAGAGACATTTTGTCTCAGTAACAACCTTGCCGATAGCCAGCTGTTTATTGATGAGATGCTGTAAGGGTGGTCCTAGATGCAGTTCTCATTAATATTCCTCAATATCTTGGAGTGAAGGAAAAGCAAGATACTTTCCTATTTAGCAGAAAATTCTAAGTGTGATGTGGAGAGTGGCATCAGAGAGAATCAAACTATACTTCAGATAACTAAACTATAAGAGGCTTATTCATGAGTGAAAATGATCAACCCAAAATTAATCTCTTTTGTCCTCCATAAAGTATCCAGTAGAAGTAACAGTAGACTTAAAAAAAAAAAAAAGCCTGGAAGTTAGTTACAAAAGGGAAAAACAAAATATGTCAACACCATGACTGACCATTCATCCATCTGCTTTCAGTCTCCCTCCCTGCCCCATAATGATAGGTTGGCTGCTTCCCTGGAAATCTGACAGCATGTGAATGGGCAAATAAACTCTCACTTTCAATAGGTTTGGTGTCTAGGATAGGCAATAAGAAGATAATAGCAAGAAGTAAGAGCAAAACCACAACAGGGCTTCAAGGCCAGTCTTTGCAGTCTGTGGGAAAGACTGCCATCTTTTAAAGATGCATCTGTATAAATAACACCTTTAAAAGATCAATTGTAGGTCCTAGGGTTTTATGGATTTTTAGGAACATCTGTAGGTTTCAGGCATCTTTGGTTGCCATGAAACAGAGCTAAAAATGAAGCATGCAATTGTGTGTACGCCCTCATTATTAATTGTTATGTTTCCATTTCATTTCTTTAAAATAAAACTCTTATTGCTTTCACAGTCTTATTGCATACATTCCTATTATTGTAATTCATTCAGAATGAATTAAATTCATTTAATTAAATGAATTCATTCAGATTACTTGTTGAAGAGTGCATATAAAAAACTGGGAAATAAGTATCTATGCTATTCGTTCCTCTATCAAGTATAGGAAGCCCTGGTGGCTCAGGGGTTAAGTGTTTGGCTGCAACCAAAAGGTCAGCAGTTCAAATCTACCAGTTGCTCCTTGGAAATCCTTGGAAACCCTACTCTGTCATACTGGGTTGCTATGAGTGGGAATGGACTTGATGGCAATGTATTTTATTCAGTGTAGACCATGGGGAATTAACAAGGCACAGGGACGAAAATCAAATCAATATTTTTTTAGACTGTGTAACATTACTTGTTACATATTTTTAGTTTGAGCTTGTTACTGATGTAGCTTTATCTGAAAATTCAGTCATCTATTCATTCATTTATTTATTAATTAATTATCAAACACATAATCACGTGGTAGACATGGTGCTAAGTCCTGGAGAGACATACTTTCTTCTCAAAGATTATAACTGAGTTGAGGAGATAAAAAATTTAAAAAGTAGTGAAAATAAAATAATAAGTGCTATGATAGACAAATATGTTTTTCTCTAATCAGAGCCAAATGGTAAGGTCAAGGAAGGTACCAGAAGAACAACATCCAAGTGATCATTTAAAGGATGGGAAGAAGTAAGCAGGAGAAATGAAAGAGACAGAAAGAATAGTTAGAGCCTCAAAGATCATGGGCTTGTTTCCATAATGGAAGATAGTACATGTATAAGTTTGTATGTGTGTGTTTATATTCACTGCTGCAGCTATTTCTGGGGCTTCAGAAACAATGATTGTTGTTCAGCAAGGTCAGCTCTACTCAGAAAAAAATAGTGTGTATGCTTTGTTTTGTTGTCTTGATAATTGTTCTCTGGTGAAATGGCTTTTTTAACCTTGACCCACACTAAGAAATACACTTACTTCATGACCAAGGACACGCACAAGTGAAATAAATTTTTCATAAAACAATACCTACCTCACGAAAGTGTGAGGCATTCTGATAGTTTCTAATCTTTTCTGTACTATTTTTCTGTATATATAAAACATTTAGTGTTCTAAACCCTACATTATTTACATATACAAACTTATTTAAACCTAACAGCAACCCCATATTCTACTCTACTCTGTTCTACTCCGTTCTGGTCTATTCTATTCTAGTCTATTGTATTGTATTGTACTCTATTCTAAAAATACAAGTTGAGTCCTACTAAAGGTTTCTTGTTCCTCGCATGGGTCAAAGCTGACAGTTTGACAATCCCTGATCAATATAATATCCTAAAACCAAGTCTGTGTTGAAAAAAATAAATACAAGGCACAAATTCAGAGAGAAGATGGATGAAGAAAAATGAGGTTATTCAAAATGGATCAGGTTGATATGTGTCCATATGCATGTATACTAAGAGATATAAGCTATACGTTCTATATTGGTCAGGATGCTGAAGGATGGTGACATTATGGAGTCTAAGATACAAGAGAGATCACTGAATAAAAAAAGACTGCTTAGCCCAGAAAATGTGATAGTTTTTCTGTAACAAGGGCTCTTATAATCATAACATCCCTAGTTGTTATTATCACATAATACAGTGATTTTTTTTTTATAGTGATATCAGTAGCCTGCACTTAAAAGGCAAGATGTGCCAGACACTACTCTCAGTGCTTGTGACAGAGACATTGTGATATACTGACCAAGCCCACTTCCCCTTCTTCCTGGGCAAGTCACTAAATTTTGTTTTCCAGACCTTTCCTGTCTAGGTGTGGCACGTGAGTGATTCTAGCCAATGGAATGTGAGTGGAAGAGTTTGGCGTCATCTCTAGGCCATAGTGGTTAAGAGCCAATGTGCCTTCTCCACTCTTTTACACGGCTATTATCTTTGTACCAAATGCAGAGAATACAGTGGAGGAATCCAAGGTCCTAATGGACAATGATGCTCCTAGATGGGACAAGCATGGGTCCTTGAATCATCTGATTTTATAGTGACAAAGGCAAGATATAAAGTTCTTTTTTTGGTGATAGAGCCCTGGGAGCTGGTGTACTTTTTCTGATATAGTAGTTAACTTATCCCTGTTAATACTGGACCTTATATATTAACTCATGAATCTTCCCAACAGCCCTAGATAATGGGTAATATTATTGCTTCTTATTGCTGTCACATAGATGACAAAAAACCAGGCCAGAGAGATGAAATAACTTGCCCAAGGTCACACAGATAGTAAGTGGTAGGATCAAGATTCAAACTCTCCAGTTGCGGAGTGCAAGCTCTTTACCACTGGGCTTACTCCTCGGCCCTGAAATAAGTCTTCAATTCATTCAACTCTCATAGCTCTTCCATGGGGTACTCTCCCCATTACAAACTGAGAAAGGTTGAGTGATTCAACTGAGAAAAGCTGAGTGATTCCTAAGTCTCAGAATTAACATTTGAACCTAAATTTGTAAAATTCCAGAGCTCTTTTTAATATGCCATATTTTTTCTACAAGATGCTATAGAATGTAGATAAAGGATTTATGCAGTTCCAGAGAGAAGAGGAAGCCATAGGAGTAGAAGTCACAGGGAAATAAATTTTGGTTAAAGGCTGGAAGATTTTTCTAATGATCTGAGCTGCCCAACAATGGAACGAGACTGTCGCATGAGGTACTGATTCTCCTTGACACAGTTGCAAAATAGGATAGATGAGTCTTTAAGATTGTTTTAAAGAGGATCGCTGCATGTAGCTATGTAGGTCTTGGTGAGCTCTTATATGCCTGCAAATTCTGAAATTCTGTGGTTAGGATCTAGTTAGATTCAGGACTTTGAATTCCAGAGTAGTGAAGTCGGATGCAGAGCCACATGGGAAGTAACGCAGCAGGTTAGACACAGTTAATGGTTCCCAATCCATAAATCCATTATCTCCTTTATATTGTTATGATTAGGTGCCAGTAGCCAGTGGAGATGGAGACTGGATCGCTGCTGTTACACCTCTGTTTTAATTAGCAGGCATAAGAATTAGTAGTGGGCCTGGAATGTTGCTGAAGGCCAGGGAAACAACCTCAAAAAGAAGTGACAGAAGAAGAACAGATGTAAATGTTTTATGGCCCCATAGGCCATTTCCTTGGCCCTGCCTCTGTCTGGAGACTTGGTGTCCTTAGTCACATCCACTCTGCTTCAAGGAGGCTGCCTGACCCTGACCGACCACTTCATTGTCTAATGTATTCATCACGTCTGAGGTCGCCTTTAATTTTTCAGGTCCTCATCTTGCTGCCTGGGGATAAGTGCATAAAAAGCCTGTCATCAAAACATCACGCTCTCAATTCCACAAGCTATTTGGTATCTGCTTCAGGATTTCAAGAACGTAGACAAAATGCAAGTCACATTTTCCATCCAACATGGGATCATTTTTTTTTTTCTTTGCTTAACAGTATGTGCCAAATTTGATTCCTATGACAATTTATTGTACAAAGTGAAAGGAAGCTTTTTACCCTGTTCTTTTTTTTTCTTCCCTTCCATATGGCTGATTGATTCATCTCATACTACAAACCCTTTCTCACTAAAATGTGATCTCTGGTGCTTTCAATGAATATATCATTGCTTAAATGGTGCAGCATGGCACAGTGTTTCCATTTCAAAGCACAGGCTATGGAGTCGAAGAGAGTTGGGAGGAAAATACAGTCCTGACTACTTATTAGCTATGAAACACTGAGCAAGTCACTTAGCTTCTCTGGAGCTCCATTCCCTTAACTGCAAAATAGGGGTGATTCTGAGGCTGCAAAGACTTTCCCTTATCTAAGAGTCTTCATATCCCTTGATTATTTTATTTATCCTTTATTTATTTGACAACAACTATTTGTTGCCTTACTTTTGTGTGCCTGATATATTAGGCACCAGGGAGATAGTAGTGAATAAGAGCATGGTCTTTGCTGTCAGGAGGCTTAGAATCTTGCAGGAAATATAAATAGCCAATTACCCAGTTAATTGCTTATTTACAATTCTGAGTAGTGCCCTGAAGGAGAAGAACAGAGGCTTAAAAGTGTGATTAACAGTGAACATGACCTATTCTGGTAGATTTTAGAAGGCTGATCTGAGAAAATTATATTCATGCTAACTTCATTCATTCTTCACTCATTCACATATTTGTTATTTATTTAGTCAACAAGTATTTGTTAAACTCTGATTCTATTCCACGGACTATAATAGGTTTTAGGGATACTGTGGTAAAAAAATAGAATGTTCTCACTCGAAGAGTTCACAGTCTAAATGATGTTTTTTTCCAACTTCGTTCTCAGTACCAAAAGACGCTATTGGAGACTGAGGAGAATTTGTTATAAGACAATAAAATGGAGAAGGCACTTTGAGGTGAAAGTACTGGCATTTATTTTATGGGGCAGGAGAAAAACAGGAAAGAAATTTTAAGTAAGTTAGGTGAAGTTTTGGCTGAGAAGAATATGGAGAAGAAAAATTTATGTCTAAAACTTGGTAATTTGTCTGGGGAACTTAGTTTGATGCCAGAATGAGTTCTGATGAGAATATTACCAAGAGCCGTTACTCAGCCTTATGATTTGGTTGGGTGCTTATTCCTTCTAGAATAAATGGTCACATTGCTCACTAGCTCAATGACAAAGCAGAGCAAGCTACGTAATCTTGTGAATTTTCCTGTCAAATTCAAATAACACTTGGATACCGATTTAGAAAATCGGGAGTATTTTTCCTCATTACAGGCATCCTGTTTTTTGTTTTTTTTTTAATGCCGAGGAAAATTCAGGTGGTAGTTTGTTGATACTACTTTGTTAAGATGTTAATGTGACTATGGAATCTATACTTCCAAAAAAAAAAAGAAAAGAAAACCTGAACCCATTGCCATCAAGTCAATTCCAACTCACAGAGACCCTATAGGACAAGGTAGAACTGCCCCATAGGATTTCCAAGGTGCAGCAGGTGGATTTGAACTACTGACCTTTTGGTTAGCAGCTGAGCACTTAACCACTGCTTGGTTCCATGGAATCTATTCTTACAAGTACAATAACCAGTAACCTGGCTACCCCACTGGTTGGGTGTCACATCTAGGATGTTCAATTTATCTAGAAGACTGTTGGTTTTGCCTTCCAAATATCTCTTAAGTAGATGTTCCTCTCTCTATCACCTCCTTTTCTAAGTCACAGTCATCTCTAGCCTGGAGTATAACAATATAGCCTCCCAGTTGGTCTACATTCCACTCATTTTGACATCCCCTTCAAACAAGCCTCTACACAGCAAAACTGCAAACCTCATCAGGCCACTTTCTGCTTAGTATCTTCAGGATTATGACAAAATCCCTCTGCAACTTTGATTTATCTGATTGCTCTGTACCTCTTTAGCCTCATCCTGAACTAAGCCTCCCTCACTTTTGGTGCCCTACGCGCAATGACTTTTTTCCAAAGGCCCTATAATAGGGCCTTTGCACATGCTATTCCCTTTTTAGGGAAAGCTTTTTAATCTTCTCTTTTGCCACCATTAACTTCTAATAATTCATATTATAGCTTAATCATGACCTTGTCAGCAAAGAGCAAAATGATTTCCCCGACCTGGACAAATCCTCTTATTTTATCTTCCTATAGCATCACTCGTATTTCCTTTAAAGCACTCATACGTGTTGAAGTTTTACATTTATTCATGTCATTATTTGATTAATACCTGTAACAGCAGACAATGGTAGGTAGAGGGGTCTTAATAGACAGAATCGTATGGCTAAATTATTGGATCAGAATCCAGATTACTTGAGTATGAATCCCACTCCTGACACTAGTTCTGAGATCTTGGTTAAGTCACTTAACCTCTTTGAACCTCATTTTCCACATATGTAAAATGAGGATAATGGTGATATTTATTTCATGGAGTTTTCCTGAGGATGAAATGGTGTAATCCATGTAAAATGCTGCTAGCACACAATAAGTGCTCAAGACGTATTAGCTGCTGTGATTATTTGCCTCCTTTGTATAATGGATGGAGCAGAGACTTTGTAGACTTGGGTTCATTCTTGGCTCTGCTCCTTATAGGCTCTGTGACCTTGAATAATAACTCTTCGAGTAACTCTTAGACCCTCAATTTCCTCTTATATAAAATGTATAATAATGTGGTATAGGATCGTGGCAAGAAATAAATATGTAATCTCATCTTCACACCACCCAGTACTTAGTCTTAACAGCAAATTTTCCCTCTATCCCAACCTTTCTCCCATATCCCTGTTTTTCTGGTAAGCATATGTATGTGCATCTTTTGGTTCTTTTACAGGATGTATATATATGCAATTTTTAAATATATATATGCAATTTTTTAATAGTCCAGAATATGGCTCTTTGCAACAGATATAGGCTGTACCAGGTACAATGTAGGAAAAGAAGGGTTTGGCAGGAATCTAACTCCTCTTTCCTTCAACATTGTTCCTTCACCTTCATGTTCAAGTTTATCTTCCTATGAAATAGTATAAGGGTTAAGAACAATCAAAGAAAGCTGCCTAGGTTTCTAATTGTGTCTCTCTCACTTGCCATGTGATCTAGGAAAATGCATGACTCAGTTTTCTCATCTCTAAATTATACATAATACTCCTATTGAATACATTGACTATTTTGAAGATTAAAAATGAGGCAACACGTGTAAAGCACTTTTTTTCATAGTAAGTACTCTTTTTCAGCTATTGCTATTATACTTTTTACCTCTTTTCATATCTGTCACTAATAATGGTTTCTTTCTTACATTCATCCTTGGCTTCTTTACCCAATTTCTGCCATTATGCTGGCTGACTTCAGTTTTATTTGAATGTTCAATCAAATCATTCACCTCAGAGTTTCTTGGCCTCTTAAAATCATGTTTCTTTCAACTTTATTCCACTTCAACCATCCACACACACCAAGCCTTGTTATCTCCTGAAAAAATGTTTTATGTCTTGAGTTGTAGACAGAAATATCTCACTTTCTGAACACAGTTTTCACTTTTTTGCTCCTCTCATTGTCTTCTCTCTCTCTCTCTGTCTCTCTACCTTTCCCCCACTCCATCATTACACTTCTACTCCAAATTCCTTTATTACTTCATTTTATTCCAGTACATCAGCAAACATCTTTCTTCTCTACTCATCCAGGAGTACATGATCTGTCATTTCAATCCCTTGTCTTTACAAAACACACTTGCCTAGCAAATGACCAACCCTGGATCAATCTGCTTTCTTGGTGCCTATGCCAGGTTTTCCAAATGCTACAAGAAAAAAAAAAGAATAAAATTGGTACCGAATACTATTAAGGACTACAAAGCCCATTTTCCATAAGAATTATTTCAAACCTTTGCGGTTCCTCTCAAGCTGTCTTCCACCATCCTCCTTTAATTCATAAATAATCTCTACTCTTACCTATTAAGAAAATAAGTTACCAATATGAAGTTTTCAACCTTCTCTATCAACTTCCTTCCTCATTTTCACCCTCACAGATTGAATTCCCATCCTTCCTTTCTCTCTTCTCTCTTGTCCCATGAGAACCTTTCCACCTATTTTACACCATTCTCCTCCCACCTCCTCAGGGAATTACTTTATCTATTAACATATTTTCTCAATTGTCAACTAGAAAGATCTTTTCTAATTTATCATCCTCCCTGATCTTTCTGCAGCATGCAATACTTTTCGTTTCTTTCTCTCCTTTCTTAAAACTCTCTCTTTTCCTATCCTTTCTTATATTTACTTTTCTAATTCTCCTCCTATCGCTCTAGGTTCTTCTTTTGTCTTCTTTCTGCAATCTCCTGAATATGTACAATACCCAAGAACATGGAAAATTGGACTACTGTACTTTTTTTGTATACAGTTTTCCCATCAAAAGTCTCATCTCCTTAGCTACCCAAAACTAATTTTTAATGCTTTACATAAATTATAGTGCTTCCTTTTTAAAAAGGATTATTTTCTGGATAAAGGGTGAATATACTCATAATGCAGCATAAACGATTTATTTTCTTATGCTTAAAAAACAAGGCAAATATTATTATCTTACATGAAGTTGTCAGACCAGTATGCATGAGAAGTCATTGGGTTCTGTAATGGGCACATAGCTTCTGATGCACTAAGAAAGAAAGTAGCTGGATTCAGTCCTCTATGCTTGCAACCAGATAAAGTTAGACATGTTAGAACTTAACACCAAGTTTTTGTTACTTTATATTTAATTCTAAGTGTTCTAATAGTATGTCTCTGTGTATAATGTCATTTCCCAAGTGTTTCCTGGCATCTTGTATGACTGAAGGGGGTTTGGGAAGATATGAAATAAATCGAGACTTTTCTTTCAAACTTCTCCCTATTTCCAGGAATTTATTTTTATTTTCTTCTCTCTTACTTCTCTTCTTCCTTACTCACCCACAGACTCATTCATTCAATAAATGATTTATTGAATGTCACTCAAGATATGGTGATGAATAAGAACAGTCCTCACTCAAACAGCTTCCTGCTTAAAAAGGTACAGGTAGAATATAACTTGAATTTTCTTCTTTTTCACTTATGGGTCCAGCTTGAATCACTTTAATATTTATGACACAAAGTTTGATGCAATTTTCCCTAATTTGCAAAGCATGTCCAGCAACCTGTAAAATCTCCCTCAACTATTTGCAAGTTCTCAGAGAATGCCTTGCGTGTTCAGGAATCAATCCTTGAGCACAGGCTTGATCTCTTGGGCAGGATCCTCCATGTTAGCATTCTCTGCTATAGAAGCTATTTCAGAGGCTTTCCTTTAACTGAACTGATAGCGGAATCCACGATGTGATTCAGTCCAATGTTTTCAAAGTCTCCAAATGCTCGAAGGCCAAATTGATTTTATATTCACTTCAGACCTCCTATGTCAGAGCCATATCTATTCTGTGAAAATATGTGTTAAAGTTCTTATATAAATAGCCCTCCACCTTCTCCCTATATAAAATCTCTTCCATTAAAGCCCTGAATCTTCCTGAGAATAGACTCTCCTGGGATTGTCCTACAGATTGCTAATTGTGGTAGGCTGAATAATTGACCCCAGAGACGTCCAATTCTTAATCACAAGAACCTGTGATTATGTTTCCTTAGATGGTAGAGGGTCTTTGAAGATGTCATGAAGGATCTTGAATGAAGAGATTATTCTGTATTATCCAAGTGGGCCCAACATAATTACAAGGGTCTTTATAAGAGAGAGGCAGGAGGATCAAAGTTGGGAAAAGGTAATGTGACTATGGAAGTAGAGATTGGAGGGATGTGGCCATGAGTCACAAAATCAGCAGCCCCTAGAAGCTGGAAAAGACACTAGATGCTCCTGAAGGAACCAGCCCTGTGGACACCTTGATTTTAGCCCATAAAGCCCATTTGGATTTCTGACCTCCAGAGCTCTAAAAGAATAGATTCATTTTGTTTTAAACCCTGAAGTTTGTGATAATTTGTTATATTAGCAATAGGAAAAACAAATACACCAAAATGGCCAAACCTTAGCCTTGCATGTAGCCCATGTTCCAACTGAGATTTCCTACTCTACAAAAAAGAACTATTAAAATATCCTGTGAGACAATCCTGCTTCCAGCCATCTGGCATCAGACTAGCCCTCTTGCTATAAATAACAGGGAAAATGGACCAAATATATTAAGCAAATATTTTTAGGTATTGGGAAACTGCTTAAAATCCCTCAAACAAGAGAAATAAATGAGGAGAGGTCTATACTTCTCCCTTTTTCTGCCTAACAGAGGGACAGATATCTGTCTTTTTCTTATAGGCACTTTCTGGGCCTTCGTAGAGGAAGGGAAACTCAAGCAAAGTATAGTGTTCTCTATGAGTCGAGAAAAGAGAGATCAGAGTTTGAGGAGGATAAGGAGGGTGGAATTTGTGGAATAGTGTATCAGAGAGGAGGGACCTATATAGAAAAAGTGTCTTAGGTATCTGCTTAGAGTGATTCTTGCATTTTTGGCTGAATACTAAGCTGCCTATATATTTGGGCTAAACTTCATGAGGTAAAATAAAGAAAAATTACCACTGATTTGTGAGCTGAAACAATTTCCAGAACTCACACATTGCTGTGAGATATTTGAGTTCTAATCAGGCAGAGTGTAGAGATGTCACTGAACAAAGGAGACACTCATTTGAGACCCCGGGGAGTAGTAGGGCTAAAGTAGGCTTAGAGAAAAAGCTACTCTAAATTTGCCCTAATGAAACTTATTCCACAAATCTCTAAAGACTTAAGCTAATCCACACGTAACTTAACTGCCACTAGACCAAAAACCGACATTTTTCGTAGAAAAATAAAAGAATCAAACTATCAACAATGCAAATTTCACACTATCCAGAATTCAAATAAAAATGGTTGGATATAAGAACAGGAAAATGTGACCCATTATAAGGAGAAAAATTAGTTAATAGAAGCAAATCCAGAAATGACAAAGATGGTAGAATTATCAGACACTGACTTTAAAATAGGGGTTATAAATGTGCTGAAGGACTTAAAGGAAAACATAAAATAAAGCTAGAAATGAGAAATATTAAAAAAAAAAGCTAAATGGTCATTTTAGAAGTGAAAAATACAATGTATGAAATAGAATTTTTAACAGATGATAACAACAGAAGATTAGATATACAGAAGAAAAGATTGATAACCTTGAAAATATATTAATAGAAACTATTAGAACTAAAATCACCAGAGAAAAAAGAAGAATATCAATGATCTGTGGGACAATATCAAGTAAACATAAGAAGAAAAAACTGACAGTATTGAAAGATATATAGAAATTATAGCTGCATAGTTCCATACCTCTCTCTTAGTAACTGAGAAAAAAATCAACATATAAAACCAAGTTGGCTAAATAGGTCAAAGTATCAATAAGGGAAAGAGAAATTACATGATGTGATGATTAAGATTGTGTTTCAACTTGGCTGGGCCAAGATTCTCAGTGATTTGGCAGTTATGATGTAGTTTAGCAGCTTTATGATGTAGTTTGGCAGCTTTATGATGATGTAATCACCTCCATAATGAGATCTACTGTGAGCAGCCGATCAGTTGAAAGGAAGTTTCCTTGGGAGTGTGGCTTGCTCCACTGTATCCAATAATGTGGACTTTCTGGCAAAGCTCACTGGCTTTTGCTCACTCTAGATCCTCTTCTGACTTCCAGTTCTTGGGACTTGAGGTAGCTGCTTACCTGCTGATTTTAGGATTCATCAGCCTCCATATCCTGTGAGCCAGCAACCTGGCAGCTGACCTGCTGATCTTGGGTTTTCCAGTCCCTACAGTTACATGAGTAAGAAGAAGCCTCTAGCCTGACTCATGGACTTGGGACTTTTCAGTTTCTACAACTGCATGAGCCATTTTCTTGATATAAATCTCTCTCTCTGTGCATATATATATATGCTTTTCTAGCAAACCTAGCCTAAGACACATGAGTATTTAGAAAATATTTTTAAGTGAATGATGATAAAAGCATACCATGTCAAAATTTTGGTGATGCAGCTGAAGCATTATAGAGAGGGAAATTTATAGCTTTTATGCTTATTTTAGAAAAGAAAAAAAGCATCAAATCAATTATCTAAGCTCTTTTCATAAATATTAGCAAAAGAACAAGAAATTAATTTCAAAGTAAGTAGAGAAAATAATAAAAATAAAAGCAGAATGCAATGAAATGGAAAAACAGTACAGAAAATTAATAAAACCAAAATGTTTTCTCTTTGAAAATATCACTGAATTTAGAAACATTCAAGCTAGGTTGAAAAAGAAAATGACACAAATTATCAATGTCAATAATGGAAGAAGGAATGTTTCATCCAATTCAAAAAGGATAATGAAGGAATATTATGAAGAAGGATAAGCCAATAAATTTGGCCAAATAGATATGAGACACATTTTTGAAAGGAGCATATTACAAAAATGGGCCCAAGAAGAAATAAAATTTGAGTATCCATATATCTATGAAAAAATTAAATTTGTAATTAAAAACCTTCCCACAAAGAAAATTCCAGTCCAGGATCGTTTCTCTTGTGAATTCTAGGCAAGCTTTTAAGGAAGAGATAACACCATTAATTCACAAACTCACAAAACACAGAAAGAAGGAATATTTTTCAATGCATTTTATGGCGCTAATATTATAAAATACCATTACAGAATACAAAGCTACAGATGAAGAGGCTTTGGAAAAACAAATGCAAAAAAGACTTAAAGCATTAGAAAAACCAAGTCTGTCAATATCTAAAAAGTATAATACATCATGACCAAATGGAATATATCTCTGAGTGTAAGGTTTGTTTATAGTTGGAAAATCAAAAAACAAGCACTCTATTTTACCATATTAGCAAAATAAAGGCAAAAAACCATACGTCAGTCTTAACGGGTGCAGAAAAAGAATCTGACAAAACTCAAAACCAATCATTATAAAAGCTGTCAAGAGACTAGAAGTGATAGGAAATTCCTCAGCCTGCAAATGGGCATGGACAAAAAACTTCCATCTGACATCATATTTAATGCCTTTAAGACTGGGGGGGGAAGATAAGGATCCCCATTCTCATCATTTCTCCTCAGCATTGTACTGGGCTTCCCAGCCAATGATGTAAGGCAAGAAAAAGAAATTAAAAAAAAATTTAAATTAAAGAAGAAGCAGTAAAAGTGGCTTTATCTGAGGATGACATGATTGTGTATGTAGATGATCTTAAAGAATTACAAAAAAGCTAGTAGAACCAAAAAGGGATTTTAGCAAGATCACAAGAAACAAGGGCAATATAGAACATTAATTGTATTTCCCCATTCTAGCAATAAGCAATTGAAAAATAAAATTTAAAAATCCATTTACATTGACATAAAAAAACATATAATATTTTGGGATGAATTTCATTAAATATGTATAAGAATTGTACCTGGAAAATGATATAGCTGGTAGAAATTAAATACCCAAATTAATGGAGAAATATACCATGTTCACTTAAAATGAATGGGTCATATTTTATGTAAATTATATTTCAATAAATTTGATTTAAAAAGAAACAAGTATATAAATATATACAGTGAGATAAATGTTATACTAAAGGTGAAGACTCTTAATCCGATTTTATGTGACTGAAGTTTTCAGAAATTCTCTTCATATTTGATTCCTGTGGGAAGAGTAAGATTTCGGTAGAGAGACTGGCATTAACCTGGCACATTTAGGAATTAGAAAGTAGTTCAGTAGATTTGGTGTATAGAATATGAGGCCATCCTGGGAGCATGGTCTACCTTTACAATTCCCATCTAGGTTGCCAAAGCTGAGGCCTTGAGCTCAAGGCATTCTCTGATACAGAAGCTGGGAACTGGGTCTCTCTCTCTCCCCCAGTACACTTTGCCTGTCAAAGAAAGCTTCCTCCTTGTTCTGAACTCACAGTAACTTTGTCTCTATGACTATGTAGACTAGCAGTATGTAGTAAAGTAATCTTCTAGCTAGTGTGGAAGAAATGTTCTTTCCGGTCATGTACCCATGGTCACAGGACTGTCATGCTGCTTGAATTTAAACAAAGCTTGGCAAAAGGATGTCCAGGCCAGGTGGGTGCAGCTAAACAAAGGTCCTGCCTCTTATCCACTTTCCCTGTTTCCATGAGCTCTGAGGTATAAGGCCCCAATACTTCTTTACCTCATGGTCTTTTGCCTGCAACATAAACTGGCAGACTTATTTGTGCAGAAGAGATTCTCTGTGTCAACTCACCCTGGGATGGGGTTCTGAGAGTAAAGTCAATTGATTCCTAAGAGCTACAGCCCTCCATGAGCCTGTTTTTCATCATAGCTCATCACAGGCTGTAATAATGAAAGATGGGGCTGGAAAAGACTAAATCATGAAAGGCCTGCAAGCATGACCCAAGAATGAGTCCCTCCTTAAATTCTGGCCTCACCCTCCTCCCAGCCCAGCTTATAAACCATTCTGCAGTGTTTGGGCTTTTCCTTAAGAATCCTTCATTTTCTCAGAGTTTAAAGATAGAATAAAAGGTAGATTACTCTGACCCAGGGACAGTGAGACAGATAGGCATGGTTTCCCACTTGAATCTTCCAGGGTACTACTAGACTGGGTAATACTGTCCCTACTGAGAGAAATAGAGGGATTATAAATCTAGAAGGGCTAGAAGAAATAAGCTTTTTGAGTCTTTTTTGAAAGTAGTAGAAGCTGTTTGGCTAAATTTGCGGTTCAGATATAGGCATGCCTTGTTTTATTGTGTTTTGCTTTATTGTGCTTCACAAATACTGCGTTTTTTACAAATTGAAGGTTTGTGGTAGCCCTGCTTTGAGCAAGTCTACCAGAGCCATTTTTCCAACAGAATGTGCTCATTTTGTGTCTCTGTGTCACATTTTAGTACTTCTCACAATATTTCAAACTTTTTCATTATTATTATATCTGTTATGGTGGTCTGTGATCAGTGATCTTTGATGATGCCCCATTGTAATTGTTTGGGGCACCATGAACCACGTTCGTATAAGACAGGAAACCTAACTGATAAATGTGTGTGTTCTGACTGCTCCACCAGCCAGGCATTACCCCATTTGTCTCCCCCTCCTCAGGCTTTCCTATTCCCTAAGATACAACAATATTGAAATTAGGCCAATGATAGCCCTATAATGGCCTCTAAGTGTGCAAGTGAAGGGAAAAGCTGCATGTCTCTCAATATAAATCTAAAGCTAGAAATGATTAAGCTTAGTGAGGAAGGCACGTTGAAAGCCAAGATAGGCCAAAAGCTAAGCCTCTTGGCCAAATAGTCAAGTTGTGAATGCAGAGGAAAAGCTCTTGAAGGAAATTAAAAGTGCTTACTCCAGTGAACAAATGAATGATAAGAAAGCGAACCAGCCTTATTGCTGATATGGAGAAAATTTTAGTGGCCTGGACAGAAGATCAAACCAGCCGCAACATGCCCTTAAGCCAAAGCCTAATCCAGAGCAAGGCCCTGATTCTTTTCAAATCTGTGAAAGCTGAGAGAGATGAAGAAGCTGAAGAAGAAAGGTTGGAAGCTAGCAGAGAAAGATTCTTGACGTTTAAAGAATGAAGCTGTGTCCATAGTTTAAAAGTGCAAAATGAAGCAGCAAATGCTGATGTAGAAGCCGCAGCAAGTTATCCAGAAGATCTAGCTAAGGTAACTGACGAAGGTGTCTACGCTAAACAACAGATTTTCGATGTAGATGGAACAGCTTTCCACTGGAAGAAGACGCCATGTAGGACTTTCATAGCCAGAGAAAAGAAGTCAATACCTGGCTTCAAAGCTTCAAAAGACAGGCTGACTTTCTTGTTTGAGGTTAATGCAGCTTGTGACTTTAAATTGAAGCCAATGCTCATTTGCCATTATGGAAATTCTAGGGCCCTTAAGAAGTAGACTAAATCTACTTGGCCTGTGCTCTATAAATGGCACAACAAAGCCTGGATGAGAGCCCATCTGTTGATAACATAGCTTACTAAATATTATAAGTCCACTGTTGAGACCTACTGCTCAGAAAAAAAGATTCCTTTCAAAATATTGCTGATCATTGACAATGTACCCAATTACCCAAGAGCTGTGATGGAGATGTATAAGGGTATTAATGTTGTTTTCATGCTTACTAGCTCAACATCCGTTCTGCAGCCCATGAGTCAGGGAGTAATTTTGACCTTCAAGTCTTATTATTTTTGAAATACATTTCACAAGGCTATAACTGCTATAGTGATTCCTCTGATGGGTCTGGACAAAGTAAACTGAAAACCTCTGGAAAGGATTCGCCATTCTAGATGCCATTAAGAACATTTGTGATTCAAGGGAGGAAGCCAAAATATCAGCATTAACAGGATTTTGGAAAAGTTGATTCCAACCTTCGTAAATGACTTTGAACAGTTCAAGACTTCAGTTGAGGAAGTAACTGCAGATATGGTGGAAATAACAATAGAACTAGAATTAGAAGTGGATCCTGTGATAAAACTTTAATGAATGAGTAGTTGCCTCTTCGGATGAGCAAAGAAAGTAGTTTCTTGAGATGGAATCTATTCCTGGCAAAGATGCTTTGAATATTGTTGAAATGACAACAAAGACTTTACAATATTACATAAACTTAGTTCATAAAGCAGTAGCAGGGTTTGAGAGATTAACTCCAATTTTGAAAGAAGTTCTACTGTGGGAAAAATGCTATCAAACAGCATCGCATGATACAGAGAAATCTTTTGTGAAAGGAAGAGTCAATCGATGTGTCAAACATCATTGTTGTCTTTTTTAAGAAATTGTCACAGTAACCCAAGCCTTCAGCAACCACTACCTTGATCAGTCAGCAGCCATCAACATTGAGGCAAAACCCTCTACCAGCAAAAACATGACTCTCTGAAGGCTCAGATGATAGTTAGCATTTTTTAGCAATAAAGTATTTTTTAATTAAGGTACGTACATTGTTCTTTTAGACATTATCCTATCGCACATGTAATAGACTACAGTATAGTGTAAACATAACTTTTATATGCACTGAGAAACTACAAAATTTGCATGACTCCCTTTATTGCGATATTTGCTTTATTGCAGTGGTCTGGAACCAAACCTGAAATATCTCTGAAGTATGCCTGTACTTCCATTTGGGGTAGGCCTTTTGATTCTAAAGTGCTGACTGGGAACAGGGTGGACTCCAAGTGAGAGGAAGCTGGATGTTGGTTACTGGCTCTTTATTGTTTCTCATGAATTGAATTGTGTCTCCCAAAAATATGTGTCAACTTGGCTAGAGGCCATGATTCCCTGTATTGTGTGGTTGTCCTCCATTTTGTGGTCTGATCTAATTTTCCTGTGTGTTATAAATTCTAATCTCTGCCTGTGGTTAATGAGGTAAGCATAGGTTATGTCAAAGAGGATTTGGGTCTGATGCAACACGTTCACTCAAGTCACAGCCGTGATCTGAAGTAAGGGGAATTTCCCTGGAGTATGGCCTGCATCATCTTTCATCTTACAAGAGATAAAATGAGAGAGAAGCAGAGAGAGAAGGATCTCCTACCACCAAGAAAGAAGAGCTGGGAGTGGAGTTTGGAGTTACTGCAGTGAGAAGTTCCTACATCCAGGAGAAGGGTGATGTGAAGGTACATGGAGACCTCCAAGGAACACTGGGCCCACAGAGGTTGAAAAGAGAAAAGGACTTTCCCCCAGAGCTGAGAAAGAGAGAAAGCCTTCTCCTAAAGCGGACCTCTTGCATTTGGACTTCTAGCCTAAACTGTGAGTGAATAAATTTTTGTTTGTTAAACCCAACCACTTGTGATATTTCTGTCATAGCAGCACTCGATAACTAAGACAGTGCTTATCCCATTTGTAGATACATGACAATATCTAGATTTTCTTCTACATTAATTCACTTAGCTCCTGGTATAAGAATGAATTCTCCCTTTAGAAACTGAATCTAGAAATTCGGCTTCAGTAGGGGAGAAGCAGCAAAATCTGAACCACCAAAGATTTTCTGGTCTTCTTAGACCAACTTATAAGGACACTCTGATGGCAATGATGGTGATAAAATTTTTGAAGGCAACAATTCTAAGCTTTTCCCAGCCTTTATGGCTCAAATGCACATAGGTTTTGCCTAGTTATTCGTTGCCACCATCTCAGTCCCTGCTCCCCTACCACAAGGCCTGACCACTTCTTCAGTTTGGAGATTACTCAAACATGAAATTATGAAGGGATGTCCCTATTTAACACACTATTTTTCCCTTTGAGATCAAGTGAAGATATTAGGGCTCAAAGTATGAAAGAAGGTGGGTACACCAGACCACCCCTGGTTATTCTAGGTATGCTTAGACTAGAGTCAGGTTCTTCGTGGGCTCTGTGCAGCCATTGATTTTGATTTGGTCAGCTCTGCCCAGCCTTTCACTTCTAGTGATTGGGTCAAGGGGCGGGAGTGGGGGGTCTTGGGTTTCTCTTGTTTCTACTGTTCCACCAATTTTTGCCACATATTCTTAGATTCATCTTTCATTTGTTGAACAGATTCCAGGAGCTTCTCCTTCACAACAAGTTTTCTTTCCAGGATGGTATTTATTTTAATGACTTAGTTCAAGTGCAGCTCAAAGTCTTCCAGAGATTTGACAGGGGCTCAATTTGCTCGTTCCACACATTATCATCTGCATGTCCAGTTCTCTCATACATTTCTGTAATTAATGTTTAACATTTAAGCCTGCACAGGATGTCTTCTAATGCTGAGATCCACTGGAAGCCCTCACAGTGTGGCTTTTCAGATAGATTCGAGCTCCAACAGGAGGATTTTTTTTTTTTTTTTTCTGACCGAAGGATCCCTGTTTCTGTTTTCAATTTGTTGCAATTGTGCTTCCCTCTCATCTTTTGCTTCCCTCTGATGCTTTTTCTAGATCCTTTGCATGCAATTTGCCCTTTGCTTCTACATATATCTAGATCTTTCCAACAGTGAGCTTCTAACACCTGAGAGCTGAAAATCTTCTTTCCTTGTTAAAGTGGGGAAAAGCATATGCTTCTTGTGGCCTGGTGTGAGAATTCTGGAGGTGAGAGCATGGGATGGTACTACGGATTCCAGGGCCCCAGTTTTTGGGCCACAGTCACATCTCTGCATTAATTCCATAAGAGAACATTTAACATTGACTCATTTTGAGCTTTATGGGAAGAAAAATTTCTGGGGGTTTCCATTATGAATTGCAGTTTAGTCCATTTTCTTTCAGACCTATATTTAAGTACTTTCTAAGAAAGTCTGATTAGAAGATTTGAAAATGTCCCTTATTAGATATTAGCTTGATATCAACCAATATTTTATCCTGTTGAGATAACTGGATTATTGACTTTGTAACTCAGCTCATGAACTGCCCATCTCTCTAGCTCTGTGTCATTCACAGATTTGAAGACCTTAACTTCACATCTCCTTTTAAGAAATGTACTAAATACTATGCCGAGTACAGCATGAAGATGCATAAGATAAAATATTTCTCTCTGAGTTGGTCATAGGCTGGAGGAAAAACTGGCAACTAAGTACACACAATTTGTATAGTATGATTGATGATGATGATGATGCAATTTTGCATTGCTTCCCCAAAACCAAACCGAACCCACTGACATTGAATCAATTCACACTCATAGGTTTCCAAGGCTGTAATCTTATGGAAGCAAACTGCTGCATCTTTCTGCTATGGTGCAGCTGGTAGGTTTGAACCTTCAACCTTCAGTAAGCAGCCGGCTCTTAACGACTGTGCCACCAGGGCTCCTTTGCATTGTTTTTGAACCACCCGAATTAGGGATGATGTCCTTCTCTGAACAAAGGCTGACTCTGATGCTTTGCAAGAAAAACCAGAATGTTTGACCATACTAAGGGAAAAAAGCCAATTAAAAGGATAGTGTACCAAAAAAAAAAAAAAAGATCAGTGTGCTATACACTTAAGACAATGCTCAGCAGATTCAGATATCACTCATTTTCAGCACTCTGCCAGAGGAGAGATTTTCTTTCTACATCTGAGCAGCTACAATTTCCTCGGTGGCAGAGTTCACTTGGGAGATAGGTGATACAGAGGTGTTTGTCCACAACCACAGCCAAGCTCTGTGTTCATGGCCAGATGACTTCTGGATAGACGGGAAGAAGCTCCAATTTTCTCTCTTCTCAGACATAAATAACGGGCCATAATTATATCTCATCATACCTTCTTGACAGCAACTGAGTGAAGTTTAACTGAGAATTTCTTCTCTGCCTATTAAACAGCAAATAAAGACACATTCTAGGCAAAAGGAATTTTTCCTAAAATTTTACAAATGTTACCTGAATATGTATAATTTATCTTAAGGATGTACAAAAGTTGGTGTGGCTTTCTTAAGAATAATATATAATAGTTACACTTTACCAATTTCATTTTTTTCTTTAAAGAGAAAAAAAAATCATTAATTGTATAGTAAGTGATAAAGTGTTCTTAGAACCTTCAAAGGGTATTTTACCAGAGCTCAGCTGCTAACGGAAAAGTTGGCAGTTCAAATCCACCAGCCATTCCTTGGAAACCCTGTGTGATAATCCTACTTTGTCCTGTAGGGTCACTATGAATCAGAATCATCTCAACGGCAATGGGCATTTTGGTTTATTACATAATGCATATTACATAACATGTTGTATGTAGACGCCATTTGTTCTTCTGACTTGCACAGTTTTGTGTGCTTCATTACTCTGTTAATTACTTATTTCAATAAAGAACTCATTGAGTTCCTGTAATGTGCCAAGCATGGTTCTAAGCTTTGGGGATAGAGAAGTAAACACAGTAAATTCATAGAGTGTGAGTTCCAGTATGATGGAAAATAAAGATAAGTAAAACAGAAAGTGATACTTGAGAAGGAGAAAAAAATAACAGAGAAAGGGGATAGAAAGTGGTGAGATGAGGGTTAGTGATTGATTTTAGATAAGGTGACCAAAAAGAACGTCACTGAGAAAATGATAATTGAGTAAAGAAATGATGGAGGCGAGGGAGAGAGCCAAGTGGATATCCAGGGGAAGAGCATTCCAAGTTAACAGAATCAGCATGTCCAAAGGTCTTGAGTTGAGTGTGCTCATAGTGCATTTGAGTAGAAGCAGGGTGGACAATGTGGCTGGAATTTAACTGAGCAAGAGAGAGAGAATGGGAGATCTGATTTTGTAGGGGTTTAGAGGTTCCCAAAAGGTTGCACCTTTTACTCTGACAGAGATGAAAAGACATCTGGGGCTTTCAGATTTACATGATTGGACTTATATTTTAACAGAGTCATTGTGTCTGCTGTGTGGAGAAAGGAGTTGATGCCACAAGAGTAGAAGCAGGAAAACAAGTTAGAAAATTATTGTAATCATCCAAGTGGTGGAGGAGGAGAGACTTAGCCTGTTTTTAGAAGCTAGAGCTCTGCATTAATTCACTAGTGCTTTTCTTAACTGTAATAGATTGAATCGTGTCCTCACAAAAGATATGTTGAAGTCCTAACCCCTGCACGGGTGAATGTGAACTCGATTGGGGAAATAAGGTTTTTCTTTGCAGGTGTTTTCAGTTCAAATACTACTGGATTTTGGGATAAGACTTAGTCCTAATCCTTCTGAATGGCGTTTTACAAAAGAGAAGTACAGACATGGGAAAAGAATCACATATAGGGGGAATACATGATATAAGGATTAGTCCAGAAGACAAGGAACGCCAAGGAATACCCTGGACTACAGAAGCAGAAAAATACGAGGAAGGATCTTGCCTTTTAACAGTAAGAGATATCATAGCCCTGCTGATCCCCTTAATTCAGACTTCTAGCCTCCAGAATTGTGAAAGAATAAAATCTGTTCTTTAAAGCCACCCATCCTGTGGCATTTTGCTATGGTAGCCCTAGGAAGCTAAGTCATTGCCCCAGACCTGGAATCATCAATTTTCCTAAGGATCCCTGGTTCCTTCTAATGGAGAAGTGTATTTCATAAAGATCTAGACACACTAGGTATACTCATGCAAATTGGCCATTTACTTGGACAGAGCTGAAAAATAGATTATTTCTTTTTAAATTTTATGAGACTTTTAATTCCAGTGCTAACCACAGGGTTCTTCCTTGCTTTCTCTTATTCCCTATTTGATCCTCCTTCTCCCTCAGCAGTGGTTAAGTGCTACTGCTGCTAACCAAAGGGTTGGCAGTTTGAATCCACCAGACGCTCCTTGGAAACTCTATGGGGCAGTTCTAGTCTGTTCCGTAGGGTCGCTATGAGTTAGAATCGATTTGACAGCACTGGGTTGGGCTTTTTCCCTCAATGAGAAGTCCAGGTTCAAAAAAAATAGGAATTTATTTACTCATTTGCTCAATCTCACGTTATATCCAGAATAGTTTTAGAATTGTTACACCGATATTACTATCAAGGAGCCTGAGTGGCACAAAAGGTACGCACTCGGCTGCTAACCAAAAGGTTGTTGGTTTGAATCCACCCAGTGACACTGCAGGTGAAAGGCCTGGTGATCTGCTTCCATAAAGATTACAACCAAGAAAACCCTATGGAGCTCAGTTCTACTCTGTACAATATGGGGTTTCCATGAGTCAGAATTGGCTTGGCAGAAACGGATTTTTTTTTTTTTTTCAGTACATCACTATCAAGACAAACCTACTAAGTTAAGTTAAACATTTCTTTGCAATTTTCATTATCTTTAGATTGAGACTATGTAATCAAAGTACTGTGTTCAAATGTTATTTGGATTACTTTCTTTTGTTTTCCCATGTGTAGTTAAACAATGCGTTTAATATACAGTTTATTTAATTTGTTTCTCTTTATATTAATTCAGTTTCCCCAGTTAATTTTGGTGTATTTCTCTAATATGTAAAACATTGACGTGTTTCCAAAAGTCAAAACTACACAGAGAGCTATTTTCAGAGGGATGCCACTTCCTTCTATCTTGTTCCCACATACCTCTTATAGGTAATCAATTCTATTAGTTTCTAGTTTATGATCCCTGTATTTCTTTTTGAAAAACTAAACAGATACATGCATATTCTTCCCTTTACTTTTTCCAACCAAGAGACAATAAATTATAGCTTGCCTTTTGTACATTGCTCTTTTACTTCACAATATATGCTAGAAATCATTCCATGTCCAATCACAGAGAGTGTCCTTATTCTTCCATAAAGCTCCAGAGTAATCCTTTAGGTGCATGGACCATAGTTTATTCAATTCATTTCTATACGTGGACATCTAGGTCATTTCCAAAATTTTGCAATAACAAGAAAATGCTGCAATAATAACCTTGTGCATATATATTTCCTTATTTGTGGAGGTATTTCTTCACAGTAAATTCCTAGAAATATGATTACTAGGTAAAAGGGTAAACACAAATGAAGATAGATATTCCTTAGATAACTTTAAAATCACCTCCAGAGGGATTGTACCATTTTACATTGCCACAAGGAATGTGTGAGAGGGCTTGTTTACCCACAGCCATCCCCTCACAAAAAAAAAATAAATAAAGACTATGCTGCCAAGTTTTGAGCACTTGAAGAAATGTTAAGTATAGTTTTAATTTTCTTTTTTATTATTATGAGAGGAAAAGCAGATTTTTGGCCTGAGCAATTAAGAAAATGGAGATTTAGCTGTATTATGGAATATTGTTAAAAAAAAAAAAAGCAAGCTTTGTAGTCACTATCAGAGTTTCAGTTTTATACATGTTATGTTTAAGTCACCTATTAGAAATTCAAATAAATTTGTTGAGTGGATACTTGGGTACAGAAGTCTGGAGTTTAGAGGAATAGTCTGGGCTGGAAATACAATTTTTTGATATTATAAATACATGATATTTAAATGCTTGAGACTGGATAAGATCACCAAGGGAAAAGAGAAGAGGTACAAAAATTAAGCCCTCGAATTCTGTAACAATGATACCAGAAAAAAAACCCAAACTCAGTGCTGTCGAGTCGATTCCAACTCATAGTGACCCTATGGGACAGAGTAGAACTGCCCCATAGAGTTTCCTAGGAGTGCCTGGTGGGTTCGAACTGCCGACCCTTTGGTTAGCAGTTGTAGCACTTAAGCACTATGCCACCAGGATTTCCCTAACAATGATAGGTTGGGGAAATAAAGAAGAAGCAGATAAAAATACTGAGAAAAAAATGTTCAGAGAGGCAGAAGAAAAACAGAGGCAGTTTGAGGTCCTACAAGCCAGGTGGAGAAAGTGTTTTAAAAAGGAGAGGCAAGTGTTGCAAATAGGTCAAATTATTTGATAATTGACCATATGGAGGTCTTTGGTAACTTTGACAAGAGCAGTTTTTGTGTGTGTTGGGGTGAACCCTTGATTGGATTGAGTTGAAAAAAAATGGGCATAAGACAAAAAATCAGAGTGGTGACTGGTAGTGTAGACCACTCTTTTGAATTTTTTTTTACTGTAAAAAGAAGTAGAGAAATGGGGCAGTAATTTAAGTTTCTCAAGGATGTGGAACATGTCCTTATGCTTTTTGTTAACTTCATAACACTTATTACTGTGAACATTTTCATAATAGAAGCATAAACTCTGAGATGAGAATGTTTTCCAGTGCCAGAATCCCCTACCCCTTTTCTTTCCAGATAAACTAAAATAATTTCTTTGGAAGGAAGATCATCATTCTCAATATTGAAGATGCAATTGCAAGTAATTCCAATCCAAGACTGAAACTTGAGTATGTTGCTTGCTTACTTACAAGATTGATATAAATTTCTTATTGTTAGATTGATTTTTTTAAACCAATTGTGGAGGCTGGCAAGTTCCAAATCAAAGGGTCAGACAGCAGGCTGAATGATTTTTCTGACTCAGGTGGCTGCAGGGGCTGGCGGACTCGAAATCTTCCCGGTCAGGTGGCATGTTGTTGGCTCAGGGGTTGCAGGAGCTGGCGAATCCAAAATCTGCAGGTTAGGCAGCAGGCTGAAGGCTTCTTATACTCCAATAACTGAAGGTCAAAGGATGATAAGATGAATGCAGGATGGGGAGACAGCATGAGCTTTGCCAGAACATCCATGTATTTTGGATGCAGGCCACACTCCCAAGGAAATATCCCTTCCAACTGATTGGCTGCTCATATCAGATCACAAAATGGAGAATGAGTACGCAAAGCCTGCCAAACCACTGAGAATCACTGCCTAGCCAAGCTGACACACAGCATTAACCATCACAACACTTAAAATTCAGTCGGGGAAATGGTTTATAACTCTTTGAGAAGCAGATCATCACAAATTAGATAAACTCTGAACATAAAGTGAGGGACTTTTAGTTGCCCTGAATAAGATACAGACAGACTTATGTTGACTTATTCTCTCAACCAAATTATTACCTTTATTCTTCTTTTATCCATTAACACATTTCCATAACTGGACTTCTTTGAAATGTTGATGCAGAATGCTCTTCAAAATAGAAATGCCTTCTATTTTTCCATTCTGATTTTTATTGTGAATAGAATACTGTTTTATGTAATTGCCATAAATTTGCATAACCCCTAAAAGATTATCATTCACGGTGAATATTTGCTTTTCAGAGATCTGGCCTGAGGTATACACAGGAGGTTGGGAATGATCTGGGTACCACATTTTTGGAAAGACCATTCGATATCTCTAAATAAGATCTCTTATTACGAATAAAATACCTTTCTGCTGAAGGTGTCAAGGTACTTTACCGAGTTTTATTATTCTCATTTGGTAGATGTAGAAAGGTAAGTAATACAAATTTTAGTGGGATCATATCTCAGATGACCAAGCAAAGAAAATGCTTAAAAGGGGGCGTTGTTTGTTTATTTGTTTGTTTTTTTAATTAGAGAGCATTGGTTTATACTCATTTATTAATTTCATAAAATTATAAGAAATTTTATTCTGCTCTTTCTCCTTTAAAAATAAATATCTCCTTCCATTTATTTTTATTTTATTCATTATCTGCGGAGATGGAATCCTTGACTCATTTGGGTATATTGGGTCTTCTTAGAAAATGCAGGACTTTCTACTTCCATACCCCCAGTTCGAATATCCGGGATTGAAGCAATAGTAGAATTAGAATACCACCCATATGCTTTGGTAACTATTAATCTTTTCATTTATTAATTCAACCAAATATTAGCAAGCCTCTTACATGAAAGCACTAATGATTTAAAACAAGCCAATAATTGTTGAATGCTTATTCTGTGCTAGGTTCTTGCTAAGTGCTTTCTTTCCATGAATTCTCCTATTTAATCTTCACAACAGCCATATGAAGTAGGTAATGGTGTTATTTCTTTTGAGAAGATGTGAAAGCAGATTCATGAAGGTTAAGAAACTTGTTCAAGGTCAACAAGATATTGTGCAGCAGAGTTGGACCTTAAGCTCGGCTCTCTTCTGAGTCTACCCCCCATGCTTTCAGTTATATATTCTGGAGAGAGAGGTAAATCAGATTCTTGCTTTTGACACAATCGTAGTGACAATGTTGAATTTTCCCTAAGCCCTGTGATCCTGAAAAACAGCAATGGTTAAGGAAGTTCCCCTGCCTTTTGTATTCCAGAAAATGGCCTGAATCTAGGTTCCTGATCTTCTCTCTCTGGTCCTTATGGAATTCAGATGGCATTAATAGTAAACTCAGGAGATAGCTCCATGTGATCAACACATCCCATTGCTTAACTGCCCTCTAATATCCCTCAGTAATTCAGTATTTTTCTACTAGCTCATTTCAGCCCTTAAAAATCTTCCTAACTTTTACTTTAGTGGAATATCAACTCAGGTTTTTACCAATCTCTTTCTCCCCACTGCAATAGTATTCCTCCTTCTATTGAAGGGTTCCTTTTCACCATTGTTGCAATAATCCCTTTCCAAATAAAGTCATCCTTGTCTGTTTTAGGAAACCCTGGTAGCATAGTGGTTAAGAGCTACCGCTGCTAAATAAAAGGTCGGTTGGAATCCACCAGGTGCTCCTTGGAAACTGTATGGGGCAGTTCTACTCTGTCCTATAGGGTCACTTAGAGTCAAAATCGACTCAACAGACCCATGGGTTTGTTTTTTTCTTTTGTTTTTTTCTCTTTTAACATTTTCTGGTGGATTTTTGTTTTCTTTGACAGTGCCTTAAGAAGTGAGGGGCATGATGGCAGCCTAACGCACCCATGTGTGGTCAGGAATTCTCTGTTAGTGAAGGAAAGAGGAAGAAGGAATAACTTTTTTCATGATTTAACTCACAGCAATTAGTTTCTGCACTGTGAATCGTGTTTTTATCAAACTACAACTATATGAGGAATCTTTGGGTGTTGCAGTTAATGCCCTTGTCTGCTAACCAAAAGGTTGGAGATTTGAGTCCACCCAGAGGCACCTCAGAAGAAAGGCCTGGTGATTTGCTTCTGAAAAAGCAGCCACTGAAAACACCATGAAGCACAGTTCTACTTTGTCATACATGGGGTCATCATGAGTCAGGAAAGAGTCGAAGGTAACTGGTTTTGTATGACTGGATGATAGGTACTTGCCAGGCACTAGAAAAATGGTAAGGAGATCTGGTAGCCCAAACGGCAAAGCACTTGGCTGTTAACTAAAAGGTTGGTGGTTCGAACCTACCCACCAGCTCTGCAGAAGAAAGACCTGGCAACCTGCTTCTGTAACGATTACAGCCCAGGCAACCCTATGAGGCAGTTCTACACTGTTACATGGGATCACTACGAGTCCAAATCAACTTGATGGCACCTAGCAACAATAACAGAAGTGGTGGTAAATAATCTGCCTGTATGGAGCTTAAATAAAGTGCCCTGTGGTACCCGTGAACATCTGTATGTTGGTGGGGCTCGTCTCTTGCTGGTCTCTGGGGAGTCCCTGTTTGGCCTTTCACAACTCACAAAGTTTAATTTACAAAGACATTCACTATAAGTATGGTGGAACCAGAAAAATCAGGACATGATTGATAACAGTAATAAATACACTCAGGAAGAAAAGTTCCTATCATTTGTGCGACTTAAGTCAGAAGCCATAGACTCCCATACAAACAGTAGCATCACTAACGGGATGAGGGGAGTGTGGATTGCACCCCCTGACATCGTCAGAAAGGGTGACACCAACATGACCTCAGGGTCTGCAGCAGGTGTTATCTGTCACCCAGTGCGGTGACTCATCACCACTTGTATCCCCATCACCTGCTAGTCAGGGTGCAGGCAGCACTGGGTGACAGCAACCCTAGTGATGCCACTGCATACAAACTCTTCCTAGTGAAATGCATTTTCTATTCCTGAAATAATTTTCTTTTTAGAAAGGTAGAATCCAACTGCTAATCCAAAAGTCTAATTCCTTTGATTGACCAATGAGGAAGCAGGTCTCTTGCCTAAAGTCCCCCATCTAGTCAGAATTGCTATTTTAAGGCCCGTTTTCTGACAGGCAGCTCAGTCCAGTTTGGGCAGACCTGTGTTTTACATCTGTTGCAGATGCGTTCAAGAATCTTCAGGCTACCAGTAATGACAGCACAGCTTATGTATATAGGATATTAACACTACTCTGCTAGTTTGATAACAATTGAAGGGGTGAGGGACTACGTAAATTGTCATACTCTGTTTCTTATATCAATAAAATACTTGGGCTAATGTCTTGGATCTAATATGAAATACTAGATCATTGCAGTGGGTGGTTTACTAGATCATATACAGCCTCATTATTTGAATTAAGACCTACCAGTCAGTCAGCACTGGGTTTTGTTTTTTTGGTTTAGTCAATGCCCTATATGATTTTAATTTTAAAACATTGGATTTTACTTCAAGCTGTTAGGAAAATTAAAATGCATTCTTTTCAGGTTTTACAGCATTTTCAACTAGTCTATTGTCATGAAATGAATATTGCAATCTATCCATTGTTATTCATGACACGATTTAAATAAATATCAGGTTGTTGTATGTGCCGTTCAACTTCTCATTATCATGCAACAAAACCTTTTCAAATTGCCTGAGGTTAGTGCCTTTGTTAGAACCCTAGAGACCGGAAAACATAGCTTGAATCATGAGAAAGTTAACTGACCTATATTTGAAAAAAATTAAAAAATTAACTTCAAGGTCACATCGCCAGATTTAGCCATTATTGGACTTGAATCACTAAAGATTAAAGCTAGTAATGATTAATTTATAGCAATGTAACGTATCTCTGTGTGGCCATCTGTATCTAGCACTTGGCTCAAAAAAGTTGGCTTTTGAAATATCCTGGGTCAAAGAGAATGCTTAGGGTTGCCTGGGTTCAAATACAGTTTAAAAAGAGTGTAAACGAAACACAGAAATTATCCCTTATTTCTGATTTAAACGAGTCAGAATGAAATGGCTATGTCAGGAAACCAAGTAGAAGATGCTCTGCTCCTGAGCTGAAAGGCTTATGACTCATTTTAAAATGCCTACTGGTGATGACTAGAGCTTAGTGGGAAGGACATTTTGATTATTAGTTTCAAAGTGTCCGGTTCACCTACTTAGTGTTGTGTAAATGGAGAGAAAATGCCATACAGAAGCTGTTCTGTGTGCATAACAAATGGTTAAGTACTCATTCTATTACCTGGCCTAATAACTCTTTGCTTTTGGAACTACAAAAAGATTAAGACCTTTTAACTTGTTAAGTAACTATGAAAAAAAAAAAAACTATAGCACGTGGGAATTGACCAGACACATTGGAGGTCCTCCTGCTGGAGTGAAAGTTTCCCCACAGCTCTAGGAGCTCTGAAGTCCTTCCGTTAGGTTTTTCTTAATCACATCTCCAGTCCTGATGCAAGCCCACAATTCCTTACTGGCAGTTTAGAAATCTAAAAGTTAGTTTATCTGCCTTGTAGTTTTGGCAATGCCCTTTGGTGGGAAAGCCTGATCTCAATTTTTTTTATTTATCCCATTCTAGTGTGAATATTTGTTTCACTGCAGAAATATTAATGTGTTTAATTGTAGAGATCTTCTCTAGACTTTTATGTGGGTGTTACATAATATGTGGTAGAGACACTGTTCTATCATCCCAAAATCTGAAATTTTTTGAATTCTAAAAATCTATCTGTCTTCAGAGTTTCCCCTTAGGGAATTATGGACCTCTAGGAATCGACTCGACGGCACTGGGTTTAGAGCTCAGGGACTATAGGGTCGCTATGAGTCAGAATCAACTTGACAGCACTGGGTTTTTTTGGTTTTGGAGAGCTTGTGGGCTAACAACAAAGTTGGCAGTTTGAATCAGTTCTACTCTGTCCTATAGGGTCACTATGAGTTCGAATCGACTTGGCGGCAAAGTGTTTGGTTTTGGGGTTTGGTTTAACTCTTATTATAGGAGTCCCTGGTGGTGCAAAAGGCTAAGCACTCAACTACTAACAGTAGGTTGGTGGTTGGAACCCACCCAGAGGCACCAAAGAAGAAAGGCGTGACGATCTCCTTCCAAAAGATCACAGCCTTGAAAATCTTACAGAGTGCAATTCCGCTCTGCACACATGAGATTGCAATGGGCCGGAATCATAGCAACTTGTTTGGCTTTTTTGATTTATCACTTATTATGGGGCCATTAGTGGTTCAGTGGTAGAATTCTCACCTTCCATGCTGGAGGCCTGGTTTGATTCTCAGCCTATACCCCTCATGCACAGTCACCAACCACCTGTCAGTGGAGACTTGTGTGTTGCTATTATGCTGAACAGATTTCATTGTAGCTTCCAGACTAAGACAAACTAAGAAGAAAGGCCTAACGATTCACTTCTGCAAATCAGCTAATGAAAACAGTATGGATCACTGCAGTCTGATCTGCAATCAATCATGGTGATGGGGCAGCATTTTGTTAAGTTTGGCAAAGTGTCACCACGAGTCAGGGGACAATTTGATGACAACAAACAACATCCCTTATTACGTTAGACCATCCTGTAGCAGTTATGGCTAGTATTTGTGGTGTCCCTTCTATAGTATAGAGTTGTTGCTCAGGGGTGGCTGTCTATTATCCAGCCCCTCTTGAAGCAGATATGATCACATGACTATCCATCAGCAACAGAATATGAGTGTAAGTGAGAAGCGTCACTTCTGGACCATGACTATTCTTAAGAAGCAGTTGGGGATTCTTTTTATTTCCGTTCCTTCTTGCTGAAAGAGGAGGACTCCAAGGCCCAAGGAGAAGCAGAGCCACAGGGCAGAAAGAGCCTGGGTCTACAAATCTCTATAGAGAGAGAAGCTGCTCAATGCCCTGGAACATCCATGTTGTGTTGTTAAGTGAGTGAGAAATAAGTCTCTTTGGTTTAAAGCCCTGATTTACAGAGGCAGGGGGGTTATTTGTTATAGGGTCTTTGAGTGGCTCAGATGGTTTGTGTTCACTTGCTAATTTAAAGGTTGATGGCGCAACAGATTTTGTTTTGTTTTTATTCGTTACAGGGAGTCCCTGGGTTGTGCAAATGGTTAGTACTGGGCTGCTAACAAAAAGGTTGACAGCTTGAGTCCACCCAGAGGCTCCCTGGAAGAAAAGCTGGCAATCTATTCCTGAAAAAACCAATCTATTTCCGAAAACTCTATGGAGCGCAGTTCTACTCTGACACATATGATGGGTTGCCATGAGTCAGAATCACAACTGGTTTTTAATCTCCAAATAGATTATACATTCTTTGAGGGAAGTTACTGTGTTTTTTTAGTGCGATTGGATCAGTAAAGAGGTACAATAAAGAGGCTACTTTTATATAATTGAAAAATATGGACAATGGAATCTGAAAAATTGTGTTAACCTTGGGCCCTCCATAACTTTCAAAGCCATAACTTCTCACCTGTAAAACAGAGGTAATGCTATTTTTGTGCCAGTGTTGTTATGAGAATCATATTATATGGATTAGAAATATCTAGCATATATCAGATTGCTTGGTACAAAATTGTGCTCAACAAATGTAATGCTTTAAATTGCTTTTTGAAAATGAACAAACAAAAAAAATACAGTAAACTCTACAAGCATATAGTGATTTACAGTTTACAACATGCTTTCATTACTTTATCTCACGACAATTTTGGGAAATCACTATGGTTAGCAGTATTATTTTCTTGCAATTAAAAAAATGGAGACTCAGAAGTTCTAGCAACTCATAAATGAGAATCTCAGAGGTGGAAGCTAATTTTTCTGACTTCAAATCCCATGTTCCCCCTGCCACAACAAAATCTTAAAATAGGTAGGTCTGCGACTCTCTTTTTTCTCTTCTATTCTTAGGCGGTTATTTGCAGTAAGTGCTTCCATATTGTTGCTTGGCTTATTTAAAGCTAGGCATATGCAGGGACTGTGTATAAATCTTGAACACATATTTATTTATGAATCTGGACACAAGTTTGCTTTATCAGCTTAAGAAAATCTATCAATCACTTCCCCGAGCTTACAAGGACAGGCTGTTGTCGTTGTAAAGACATAATAATTACAACGTTGCTAAGTACTTACTGCATACTAGCTACTCTTTTAAATGTTTTTCATACATTAATTCATTTTATATTCACAACAACTTTATGAAGTAGTTAATGTAATTCTTCTCATTTTACAGATGAGAAAACTGAGGCACAGTACAATGAAGTAAACGTCACTCAACAAACTCAACTGGCCTCCAGAGCCTACACTCAACACCAAGATATCATGTCTCTCAGTATATGTGAATATATATCTAATTAATACTATTTTTTTGTTCTATTGAATAAATGAAATGTACTTTAAAACATAGTATCATAACTGAATATCTTAGAGTAGGATTCTTGATCAAGAAAATTGCCATTTAACTTTATTAAAAAGTGGGCCTTAATGTCAATGAATTTTGGAGAAGCATATTGGATAGCAAGTCCTAATAGGAGTTTGTTGCTTTTGTTAGTTGCTATTTAAATGGGGGAGTAAGGGAGACATGCAAGGGAAGAAAGGCTCACCTTCAGGGTAAAAGAAGTACAGAGGTAATAAACAAAGAGTTACTGCAAAACTCTAGATGCCTAGAGAGTCAGAAGAATGAATAGATGACTAACCGGACTGGAGGGAGAGGATTCCGCTCTTCCAGATCTCATTAAACACTAGGTGGATAGGATCTGGGAAGCTGAGCAAGTAGAAAAAGAAAAACAAACAAACAAACACAAACGATTGCTGTCTAGTGACTCTGAATCACAGTGACCCTGTACGGCACAGTGGAACTGCTCCACAGGGTTTCCTACACTGTAGCCTTTAAGGGAACAGATAGGGCAGGAGTGGATTGTCCAATAGTCCAATAGGCAAGGTAAGCACAGGCTTGCGTGTGCACAAGTAAACCCATGCTTACCTTGCTTACTGGGTCATCCGCCTCTGTCAGAGATGTAAATTTGAAAAGAGACTTTGATTCTGTAGGAAGGTGCTGTGGGCTTGGAAGAGAGAGAGATGCCAGCCATACCTAGAAGCAGAACCTTTGATGTGAAAAATGTGAAATTGTTCTCTACATATGATCTGGTAAGCAAGGGAAACACCAAGACTACTTTGCCTATTGGATAATCTTCCCCAACCATAGGGTTTCCAAGCCTGTAAATCTTTATAGAAGCAGACTGCCACATCTTTCTCCCATGGAATGTCTGCTGGTTTCGAACTGCCAAACTTTCAGTTAGCAACTGAGCACTTTAACCACTGTGCAACCAGGGCTCCTTGAGCAAGTTTTTGTTATTGTTGTTGTTAGGCTCCGTTGAGTCGGCTCTGACTCATAGTGACCCTATGTACAACAGAAGGAAATACTACCTGGTCCTGCGCCATCCTCACAATCATTGTTACGGCTTGCACCCATTGTTGCAGCCACTGTGTTAGTCCATCTCCTTGAGCGTCTTCCTCTTCTTCGCTGACCCTCTACCAAGCGTGATGTACTTCTCCAGGGACTGGTCCTTCCTGATAACATGTCCAAAGAATGTCAGGGAAAAATACTGAGGGCATTAGCTACCTTGCAGAAGAGCTGTTACTTAGTAACTAACTTGAATGTTAGTTATTTCCATGGAGTCCCCATTTGGTGCAAACTTGATCTCTTGACTTCTAGCAAAAAGGCTGGTGGTTCGAACCCACCCAGAGGCACCTTGGAAGACAGGCTTGCTGATGTGCTTCTGAAAGGTCACAGCCTTGAAAAACCCTGTGGAGTAGTTCTACTGTGCACACGTGGGGTCATCATGAGTCAGAATTGACTGAATGGCAACTAACAACAACAACAGCAACAATGATCTTGACTATTGTCCTATCCCATACTCCCATGCAGATGTCCTCACAGTGGGGTCCTTAAGAAAAACTCACAATGTTGCTAATAATGTAATACTAAAATGTTTCTTCTCTTGACCTTTCCAGAGTTCTTTTAAACATCCAATCACCACATAATTTTAGCAAGTACGTTCCCCAGTTTTTAAAAATTGAGTATCAGTTATTTAGTTCTTTTGTCTTTTTCATGCATTAATATGTGAGCTATTACAGAATATTGACTAAAGGGCAAATTCTGAGAGCAGACAGATGTAGAGACATGGATTATAACCTTTGCTCATCTGTTTCCTAGCTTTGTGACCTTGAGCGTGTTACATAACCTCTCTAAATCTTAGTTACATCGTTCGTAAGCTGGGGAATAATAAAAGTACCTACTTATAAAGCTGCAGTGATAGTTTAATGAAATAATGTTTGTAAATCACTCAAGGCACTGCCTGGCACATAATTAGTGCTCAATAAATATAGACTCTTATTAAACTGATGGTACATTTTGTGAAGTTGATTTACGTTTCTGAAGTGAGCAATGTCACTCTCTTCTTCCTGGCAGGAAGAAGCTCAGTGATATATCCTAACAATGGCACTCTTGTCTTGGCCTACATGCAGGGACTAGAGCGGGGATGGGGGGAGACTGACAGAATTGGCCAGGAGTCCAGCATAAGACACTAGATGGGCAGGAAGCTTCCCCTGGTTTACCATGAGGAAATACCCTCCTTACTGAAATGTGATTTAAAGAAGAAGAAAAGAAAAGAAAAAAAAAAAGGATTGCGCCAAGAGAACCTAGGTATGATGCTCAGATGGAAAACTGAATTTGCAAGCCAATTTACCAGAGAGACTCGATCCAAGAAAGGAAGGCTACAGGTATGGGGATCAATTTTTTTTTTTTTTAAAGGGAATTAGCTGTCAGAAACAGACCAAAACCTGCAGTGTACAGAAGAAAAAAAGTGAAGGAGGATCTTTCTACCCCAAGTCTTGATGAACTTGGTATGGTTTCTGAGAAAAATAAAATCTTTTTAGGTTTTCTTTCTTTCTTTTTTTTTTCCTTATTTTAATTGTTTAATAACTGAGTCCTCAAAAAGAACATGATATCCTCACTGTTACTTCCTGGCCGCTTCATGGATATGAGTCCAAGAAGAGATTGTTTGTTAAATATTTACGTCCTTGGGCTTCCTGTGAGATATTATAATCCCATCAAGCCCACAGGCCTCCATCAATTTTATGAATGTCATTAATTTTGTCACTTAACCATCGTGGCCTTCGCTTTTTTTGTTCTTTCCCACCTTGTTTGCCCTTCATCGTAAAGAGCAAGCTATTTTCTTTCTCAGAAAGACCATGAGTCCCTTTCCTCTGCAGGATCAACACCACCCAACCGTGTGTATATGTTGTGGGTCAGTTTGCCTGTAAATTCTCTTTGCTGTTTTTAGTAAAGCATTTGGAACTTTTCCCTTTCTTTTACTCAAACCTTTTATCTTTTAAAAACTTCAAAGGAGATCTCAGGGTTTCCTTGGACACCAAGGGATCACAGAGTTCAAAGCAAAAGGTTTGTGCTGTGGAATAGAATAAAGAACAAGTTTGAAGAGTAAAGGTACAGGGTGTCATCTGCAACTGAATATTAATTGTCACCAAGTTCATACCCCTATACCTGAATGGAAAAGCCCACAACTCCACAGCGACCCTACAGGACAGAGCAGAACTGCCCCATAAGGTTTCCAAGGCTATACAGCTTTACAAAAGCAGACTGTCACATCTTTCTCCTGTGGAGCAGCCAGTGGGTTCAAGCTGCTGCCCTTTTGGTTAGCAGCTGAGTGCTTTAACCACTGTGCCACCAGGGCTCCCTACCACAACTGCAGGAAATCACAATTGCTGGTTAATCTAGAAGCTGTGCTTTAATTTTTCCTTTATTCATCATTTATCTGTTTATTCAGTAAACACTTATTGAATTACGTGGAGGGCTCTAAGGACAAAACAATGATTAATAAGTCAGAAGCCCTGTCTTCCAGTTGTTTTCAGACTGACTGGGAAGGAAGATATGCAAATTACTGCAATGAAACAATGATATGGAGATACAGATATAAACCAAAACCAAACCTGTTGCCGTTGAGTCAATTTGGACTCTTAGTGACCCTATAGGCCAGAGTAGAACTGCCTCATCGGGTTTCCAAGGAGCGCCTGGTGGGTTCGAACAGCTGACCTTTTGGTTAACAGCAGTAGCACTTAAGCACTGTGCCAAGATACAGATTATATAAGCTACATAATCAACCAAACTCAAAACTACCCAATGTGTGTTAGAGTAGAACTGTGCTCCACAGGGTTTTCAATGGCTGGATCTTACAGATGTAGATTGCCAGGCCTTTATTTTTTTGCTGTGCTGCTGGGTAAATTTGAACCACCAACCTTTTGGTTAATAGTTTAGTGCAAAGTGTTTGCTTTACCTAGAGACCTATGTGTGTATATAGTATATAAACAAAGATATAGCTGAGGAAGACTACAAAAAGGAGCAATTCTCACTGGAAACACGATAGCTTTATGTCAAAAAAAAGATTCACTGAGGAAGGGGCATTTTTGCTAAAGGGCTGTGAGAGTTGTGATAGCAGTAAAAGGGAAAAAGGACTTTGAAGTGATGAGGTACATTGGTATTCAACTTCCCTGTGGTCGCCAATGGGCTACTGGCAACCTCAGAGTCACCAGGGAAACAATAAGAAGCTTATCCTCATGAAGTGTTTATACACAGTGACATACCTGAGAATGGTTCTGCTTTATAAAAGTCCTGGTGTAATTCTTTTTTTTTTTTTTTTTAATTAATTTTTATTAAGCTTCAAGTGAACAGTTACCATTCCAATCAGTCTGTCACATGTAGGTTTACATACATCTTACTCCCTTCTCCCACTTGCTCTCCCCCTATTGAGTCAGCCCTTTCAGTCTCTCCTTTCGTGCCAATTTTGCCATCTTCCCTCTCTCTCTATCTTCCCATCCCCCCTCCAGTCAAGAGTTGCCAACACACTTTCCAGTGTCCACCTGATTTAATTAGCTCACTCTTCATCAGCATCTCTCTCCCCCCTACTGACCACTCCTTTTCATGCCTGATGAGTTGTCTTTGGGGATGGTTCCTGTCCTGTGGCATCAGAAGTTCTGGGGAGCATTGTCTCTGGGATTCCTCTAGTCACAGTCATACCATTAGGTATGGTCTTTTTATGAGAATTTGGGGTCTGTATCCCATTGGTCTCCTGCTCCCTCAGGAGTTGTCTGTTGTGCTCCCTGTCAGGGCAGACATCGATTGTGGCCGGGCACCGACTAGTTCTTCTGGTCTCAGGATAATGTAGGTCTCTGGTTCATGTGGCCCTTTCTGTCTCTTGGGTTCTTAGTTGTCGTGTGACCTCGGTGTTCTTCCTTTGCCTTTGCTCCAGGTGGGTTGAGACCAATTGATGTATTTTAGATGGCCGCTTGTTGGCATTTAGGACCCCAGGCGCCACAATTCAAAGTGGGATGCAGAATGACTTCATAATAGAATTATTTTGCCCGTTGACTTAGAAGTCCCCTTAAACCAAGTTTCCCAGACCCCAACCCCTGCTCCGCTGACCTTTGAAGCTTTCATTTTATCCCGGAAACCTCTTTGCTTTTAGTCCAGTCCAATTAGGCTGACCTTCCTTGTATTGAGTGTTGTCTTTCCCTTCACCCAAAGCAGTTCTTATCTACTGATTGATCAATAAAAAACCCTCTCCCTCCCTCCCTCCCTCCCCCCTTTGTAACCACAAAAGTATGTGTTCTCCATTTTTTCTATTTCTCAAGATCTTAAAATAGTAGTCTTCTACAATATTTGTCCTTTTGCCTCTGACTCATTTCGCTCAGCATAATGCCTTCCAGATTCCTCCATGTTATGAAATGTTTCAGAGATTCGTCACTGTTCTTTATCGATGCATAGTATTCCATTGTGTGCATATACCACAATTTATTTACCCATTCATCCGTTGACGGACATCTTGGTTGCTTCCAGCTTTTTGCTACCGTAAACAGAGCTGCAATAAACATGGGTGTGCATATATTTGTTTGTGTGAAGGCTCTTGTATCTCTAGGGTATATTCCAAGGAGTGGGATTTCTGGGTTGTATGGTAGTTCTATTTCTAACCGTTTAAGATAACGCCAGATGGATTTCCAAAGTGGTTGTACCATTTTACAATCCCACCAGTAGTGTATGAGAGTTCCAATCTCTCTGCAGCCTCTCCAACATTTATTATTTTGTGCTTTTTGGATTCATTCCAGTCTAGTTGGTGTGAGATGGAATCTCATCGTAGTTTTAATTTACAATTCTCTAATGGATAATGATCGAGAGCATTTTCTCATGTATCTGTTGGCTGCCTGAATATCTTCTTTAGTGAAATGTGTGTTCATATCCTTTGCCCACTTCTTGATTGGGTTGTTTGTCTTTTTGTGGTTGAGTTTTGACAGAATCATGTAGATTTTAGAGATCAGGTGCTGGTCGGAGATGTCATAGCTGAATATTCTTTCCCAGTCTGTAGGTGGTCTTTTTACTCTTTTGGTGAAGTCTTTCGATGAGCATAGGTGTTTGATTTTTAGGAGCTCCCAGTTATCTGGTTTCTCTTTGTCATTTTTGGTAATGTTTTGTATTCTGTTTATGCCCTGTATTAGGGCTCCTAGGGTTGTCCCAATTTTTTCTTCCATGATCTTTATCGTTTTAGTCTTTATGTTTAGGTCTTTGATCCACTTGGAGTTAGTTTTTGTGCATGGTGTGAGGTATGGGTCCTGTTTCATTTTTTTGCAAATGGATATCCAGTTATGCCAGCACCATTTGTTAAAAAGACTATCATTTCCCCAATTGACTGATATTTGACACTGGGCCTTTGTCAAATATCAGCTGCTCATACGTGGATGGATTTATATCTGGGTTCTCAATTCTGTTCTATTGGTCTATGTGCCTGTTGTTGTACCAGTACCAGGCTGTTTTGACTACTGTAACTGTATAATAGGTTCTGAAATCAGGTAGAGTGAGGCCTCCCACTTTCTTCTTCTTTTTCAGTAATGCTTTGCTTATCCGGGGGTTCTTTCCCTTCCCTATGAAATTAGTGATTTGTTTCTCTATCCCCTTAAAATATGACATTGGTATTTGGATTGGAAGTGCGTTATATGTATAGATGGCTTTTGGTAGAATAGACATTTTTACTATGTTAAGTCTTCCTATCCATGAGCAGGGTATGTTTTTCCACTTAAGTATGTCCTTTTGAATTTCTTCTGGCAGAGTTTTATAGTTTTCTTTATATAGGTCTTTTACATCCTTGGTAAGATTTATTCCTAAGTATTTTATCTTCTTGGGGGCTACTGTGAATGGTATTGATTTGGTTATTTCCTCTTCGGTGTTCTTTTTGTTGATGTAGAGCAATCCAAGTGATTTTTGTATGTTTATTTTATAACCTGAGACTCTTCCACACTCTTCTATTAGTTTCAGTAGTGTTCTGGAGGATTCCTTAGGGTTTTCCATGTATACGATCATGTCATCTGCAAATAGTGATAGCTTTACTTGCTCCTTGCCAATCTGGATACCCTTTATTTCTTTGTCTAGCCTAATTGCCCTGGCTAGGACTTCCAGCACGATGTTGAATAAGAGCCGTGATAAAGGGCATCCTTGTCTGGTTCCCGTTCTCAAGGGAAATGCTTTCAGGTTCTCTCCATTTAGAGTGATATTGGCTGTTGGCTTTGCATAGATGCCCTTTATTATGTTGAGGAATTTTCCTTCAATTCCTATTTTGGTAAGAGTTTTTATCATAAATGGGTGTTGAACTTTGTCAAATGCCTTTTCTGCATCTATTGATAAGATCATCTGGTTTTTATCTTTTGTTTTATTTATGTGATGGATTACATTAATGGTTTTTCTGATATTAAACCAGCCTTGCATACCTGGTATAAATCCCACTTGATCAGGGTGAATTATTTTTTTGATGTGTTGTTGGATTCTATTGGCTAGAATTTTGTTGAGGATTTTTGCATCTATGTTCATGAGGGATATAGGTCTAAAATTTTCTTTTTTTGTAATGTCTTTACCTGGTTTTGGTATCAGGGAGATGGTAGCTTCACAGAATGAGTTGGGTAGTATTTCGTCTTTTTCTATGCTTTGAAATAGCTTCAGTAGTAATGGTGTTAAATCTTCTCTGAAGGTTTGGTAGAACTCTGCAGTGAAGCCGTCTGGGCCAGGACTTTTTTTTGTTGGAAGTTTTTTGATTACTGTTTCAATCTCTTTTTTTTGTTATGGGTCTATTTAGTTGTTCTACTTCTGAATGTGTTAGTTTAGGTAGGTAGTATTTTTCCAAGAATTTATCCATTTCTTCTAGGTTTTCAAATTTGTTAGAGTACAATTTTACGTAGTAATCTGAAATGATTCTTTTAATTTCATTTGGCTCTGTTGTGATGTGGTCCTTCTCGTTTCTTATTCGGGTTATTTGTTTCCTTTCCTGTTTTTCTTTAGTCAGTCTTGCCAATGGTTTATCAATTTTGTTAATTTTTTCAAAGAACCAGCTTTTGGCTTTGTTAATTCTTTCAATTGTTTTTCTGTTCTCTAATTCATTTAGTTCAGCTCTAATTTTTATTATTTGTTTTCTTCGGGTGCCTGATGGGTTTTTTGTTGCTCACTTTCTATTTGTTCAAGTTGTAGGGACAGTTCTCTGATTTTGTCTCTTTCTTCTTTTTGTATGTGTGCATTTATCGATATAAATTGGCCTCTGAGCACTGCTTTTGCTGTGTCCCAGAGGTTTTGATAGGAAGTATTTTCATTCTCGTTGCTTTCTAAGAATTTCCTTATTCCCTCCTTGATGTCTTCTATAACCCAGTCTTTTTTCAGGAGGGTATTGTTCATTTTCCAAGTATTTGATTTCTTTTCCCTAGTTTTTCTGTTATTGATTTCTAGCTTCATTGCCTTGTGGTCTGAGAAGATGCTTTGTAATATTTCGATGTTTTGGATTCTGCACAGATTTGTTTTATGACCTAATATGTGGTCTATTCTAGAGAATGTTCCCTGTGCGCTAGAAGAAAAAGTATACATTGTAGCAGTTGGGTGGAGAGTTCTGTATAAGTCAATGAGGTCAAGTTGGTTGATTGTTGTAAGTAGGTCTTCCGTGTCTCTATTGAGCTTCTTACTGGATGTCCTGTCCTTCTCCGAAAGTGGTGTCTTGAAGTCTCCTACTATAAATGTGGAGGTGTCTATCTCACTTTTCAATTCTGTTAAAATTTCATTTATGTATCTTGCAGCCCTGTCATTGGGTGCGTAAATATTTAATATGGTTATGTCTTCCTGATCAATTGTCCCTTTTATCATTATATAGTGTCCTTCTTTATCCTTTGTGGTGGATTTAAGTCTAAAGTCTATTTTGTCAGAAATTAATATTGCTACTCCTCTTCTTTTTTGCTTATTATTTGCTTGATATATTTTTTTCCATCCTTTGAGTTTTAGTTTGTTTGTGTCTCTAAGTCTAAGGTGTGTCTCTTGCAGGCAGCATATAGATGGATCGTGTTTCTTTATCCAGTCCGTGACTCTCTGTCTCTTTATTGGTGCATTTAGTCCATTTACATTCAGCATAATTATGGATAAATAAGTTTTTAGTGCTATCATTTTGATGCCTTTTCATGTGTGTTGTTGGCCATTTCATTTTTCCACATGCTTTTTTGTGCTGAGACGTTTTTCTTAGCCGCTTGTGAGATCCTGATTTTCATAATGGTTAACTTTATGTTTGTTGAGTCATTACGTTTTTCTTGGCTTTTTTCTTGAGTTATGGAATTGATATTCCTTTTTGTGGTTACCTTATTATTTACCCCTATTTTTCTAAGTAAAAAGCTAACTTGTATTGTTCTATATCGCCTTGTATCACTCTCCATCTGGCAGTTCAATGCCTCCTATATTTAGTCCCTCTTTTTGATTATTGTGATCGTTTATCTATTGATTTCCATGATTTCCTGTTATGTGTATTATTTTGTTTATTTATTTATTTTTTTGAATTAATCTTAATTTGTTTGTTTTTGTACTTTCCCTATTTGAGTTGCGTTGATATCAGGACGTTCTGTTTTGTGACCTTGTATTGTGCTGGTACCTGATATTATTGGTCATCAGGCCAAACAATCTCCTTTAGCATTTCTTGCAGTCTTGGTTTAGTTTTTGCAAATTCTCTAAACTTGTGTTTATCTGTAAATATCTTAATTTCTCCTTCATATTTCAGAGAGAGTTTTGCTGGATATATGATCCTTGGTTGGCAGTTTTTCTCCTTCAGTGCTTTGTATACGTCGTCCCATTCCCTTCTTGCCTGCATGGTTTCTGCTGAGTAGTCTGAACTTATTCTTATTGATTCTCCCTTGAAGGAAACCTTTCTTTTCTCCCTGGCTGCTTTTAAAATTTTCTGTTTGTCTTTGGTTTTGGCAAGTTTGATGATAATATGTCTTGGTGTTTTTCTTTTTGGATCAATCTTAAATGGGGTTCGATGAGCATCTTGGATAGATATCCTTTCGTCTTTCATGATATCAGGGAAGTTTTCTGTCAGGAGTTCTTCAACTATTTTTTCTGTGTTTTCTGTCCCCCCTCCCTGTTCTGAGACTCCAATCACTCGCAAGTTATCCTTCTTGATAGAATCCCACATGATTCTTAGGGTTTCTTCATTTTTTTAAATTCTTTTATCTGATTTTTTTTCAGCTATGTTGGTGTTGATTCCCTGGTCCTCCAGAAGTCCCAGTCTACATTCTAATTGCTCGAGTCTGCTCCTCTGACTTTCTATTGCGTTGTCAAATTCTGTAATTTTATTGTTAATCTTTTGGATTTCTACATGCTGTCTCTCTATGGATTCTTGCAACTTATTAATTTTTCCACTATGTTCTTGAATAATCTTTTTGAGTTCTTCAACAGTTTTATCAGTGTGTTCCTTGGCTTTTTCTGCAGTTATCCTAATTTCATTTGTGATATCTTTAAGCATTCTGTAAATTAGTTTTTTATATTCTGTATCTGATAATCCCAGGATTGTATCTTCATTTGGGAAAGATTTTGATTCTTTTGTTTGGGGGGTTGGAGAAGCTGTCATGGTCTGCTTCTTTATGTGGTTTGATATGGACTGCTGTCTCCGAGCCATCACTGGGAAACTAGATTTTCCAGGTAATCAGGTATAAAAAAATGCAGTCAGATCCCTATCTGAATTCTCCCTCTGGCTCAGAGTATTCCGATGTTAATGGAGCTGCCTGGGGAGGGTGGGGGAGGGATCAGAGAGCTAGGAGTGTAGCACCACAGAATATAGAGCTGATCCCTGAGTTCATGCTCCGCCCCCGTCTGCCAAAATCCCGGCGGGACGGCTCCCTGGCTGGGATGCTGCTCTCCCCGCTCCGAGACCAGTCACTTTCTCCCGGGGACTTCTTCCCCCCGTGTGCCACACCGCTCGCGCGAACTGGGTGGGCGTGTCCTGCACGAATGGGTGGGCCCGCCCCCAGGGTCTATTCAGGGGAATATAATTGGACCCCTCGCTCACGCCCCTCCCCCGTCCGTCCAAATCCCAGTGGGACGGCTCACCGGCTGGGACGCTGCTTTTCCCTGCTCCGAGACCGGTCACTTCCTCCCGGGGACTTCTCCCTCCGGTGCGCCGCACCGCTGGCACGAACAAGGTGGGCGTCACCCGCAGGGCAGGTGGGCCCGCCCCCTGGGTCAGTTCAGGGGAATATAACTGATCCCCGTGCTCACACCCTGCCCGCTTTCGCCAAAATCCCAGCGGGACGGCTTCCCGGCTGGGACGCTGCTCTCCCTGCTCCAAGACCAGTCACTTCCTCCCGGGGACTTCTCCCTCTGGTGCACCGCTCCGCATGAGCGAACTAGGTGGGCGTCCCCCGCACGAACGTGTGGGCCCTGCCCTGGGGTCGCTTTAGGGAAATATAGCTGATCCCCCTGCTCGCGCCACGCCCGCTTCCCGCAAACTCCCGGCGGGACTGCACCCCAGCTGGGACGCTGCTCTCCCTGCTCCAAGATCAGTCACTGCCTCCCGGGTGCTTCTCCCTCTGGCTGTGCCGCTACGCCGCCCATGCCAACCAGCTAGACTCCCTCCCGGGATGGGTTCGGGGGGGTAGGACTGGGCCCCTTGTCTGTGCCGTCTGCCCCCCTGGGCTCTGCCCCAGCCCGGGTTCCGAAGGTCACCTGCCTGGTACGCTGGCTCCTAGTTCTGAAAACGGTCACTGTCTGCCCGTATTTGTTCGTTTTCCGTCTCTAAGTCTGTGTTTGTTGTTCAGAGTTCGTAGATTGTTACGTATGTGATCGATTCCCTTGTTTTTCCGAGTCTTTGTTGCAAGAGGGATCCGCGGTAGCGTCCACCTAGTCTGCCATCTTGGCCCCGCCTCCCCAATGCCCTGGTGTAATTCTTAATCCAGCCCTTTTTCATTCGCCAAAGCAATTGGTTACCATAGCTCCTTTGCCCCTTGGTAGTCAGTGCTTCTTCTATGTCTTGCTCCCTGGCTCTAAATTTTCTTGCTATTCCACCAAGAGGAAATAAGTTTATGGCAAAGCCCTCAACACTGAGCCCCAAGGTGAGAACTGCCAGGAGAGTGGGAAGTATGGGCCTGAGGCTTGGGAGACAGTCTTGAGCTGAAAACAGGCTGAAGGTATGGGCGAAGTAGGGTCTTCTACGGCTGGACTTTTGTGCAGCGTTTACCAATATGTGTATGTGTGCATAATATTTGTGTAACATATTAAGTTCATAAATAATAAGAGTTTTCTCGTCATTAATGCTTAAGAAATGTGTACTATGCAAGGATAAGCAGGTCTTTACTCAGGACTTGCTGTAGCCTTTAAAGTGCTCACCTACTGTGCAATCTCTATAGAGTACTGCATATGGTGGGCTTTGTTTCCGTCTTTTGAAGATGCACCTCATAGGACAGACACTCATTTTAGGAAACCCAGTCTTAGGGCCTGACCTCCATGTGTTTCTGCCATTAGAAAACATGGATGTTTCTTTGTAATTCATTGATTGTCTTTTATTCATATCATTGGACTCTTCAACTGGGCTTTCCACTCAACAACTATATGTCTCTTGTTGTCGTTACTTTGTTTTTCCAAATTGTTGTTGGGTCTGAATAGTATTTTTATACAGAACACACAAATCATGTCACTTTTTAATAAAGGGACAGAAGAGTATAGTGGTAAAGAATACTAACTTTGCAACGAAACTGCCTGGGTTCAAATCCCACCACTCCTCGGCTGTGTGACCTTGGGCAAGTTACATAACTGCTCTGGGTCTCAGAGTGAGGGTAATATAGTGAACTCTTCCTCATAGAATGGCTAATAAGATTACATGTGCTAAATTATGCACAATGCTTAGAGCAGTTCTTAAGACAAAGTAGGTGCTATCTGTGTTGTCTCTCTGTACAAAGGGGCTATAAAGTATTTACCTCATGGGGTCATTATCAAGTTTAATAACATACTCCATTGGAAGGAGAATTACCTGGCCCTGCCAACGAGGATGCTTATAGTTCTTGGGATCTGAGAGGGGCCTTTAGAGGTCATCTAACATTCTCATATTTAAGTATTTATCTATGAAATGGGGACAGTAAAAGTTCCTCCTTTACTGGATTTTTCATTATAATTGGATGAGATATGTGTAAAAGATAAAACTTTGAATCTAGCACATGATCATAACTGAAAAAAATGATTACTATTGTTATTTCTAATGCAGCTCCTTTATTTCCTAGTTAAGAAATTGAAAGCACAGAATGATGAAGGAAATAGTCCTACATTTAAATTAAAAAGGCTAGGTATATTACTTGTCATTATTAATTTCCCATGGGCTGTTTGGTCCCCTGGTCCATATAGGTAGCAGAAAGCTCCTCCAATATTGAGTCTAGACACCTGGATCCTTGTACTCACTTGTCTCTAAATAGCCTTGTGACTTTGCCAAAACCCCAGGTGTCAAGTTTTTCCTCCATACAATGACCGCATCGTGGGGTTACTTGTATTGTCCACTTTCTTTCCTCAACTCCGTGTTTCAACAAGGTAGGTTTCCGTTTGTTCCCACTATATGGAAGATGAGCCTGGAACAACGAGGAGGATTAAGCAATTTGCCTTTGAATAAACAGCATATCAGGAGCAGAGAGGGGTTTTCAGCAAAAGCCCCCAAAGAATTGTGCTTTCAGTTAGATTCTTAGCCCACTAGCCACAGTTGATAGTTTTCTACCTTCATTTTTACATTCTTTGAAGTTCTTCAAGATACAAAATCACATAAAAAAATTAAGTATAATGCTATGTGCCAGCATTTCTCTAATATATTGGGTCTCAAATTTCACTGGGGATCATAGACTCACATTCCATAACATCCCAGAGACTCCCAGAACTAAGAAATTCAGGTGAGAAAATAAGAAAAGTAGATGTGACGCTCTTGGGAAGATAGGGAGGAAAGACCGAATATATTAACCAATAGTCCTCTACCCAAAAGTCATCTCTCACTAAAGAACAAATCCCAGCCTTTCTCCAATATTAATGAATTTCAAAACAGGACATAAAATGAAAGATATCATTGTTGATCTCAGATTGATCTTGGCTGAAAGCAAAGGATACTAGAAAGATGTTTACTGGTGTTTCATTGACTACTCAAAGAAATTGGACTGTGCGAATCACAACAAAGTATGGATAACATTGTGGAGAATGGAACTTCCAGGACACTTAATTGTGCTCATGTGGAAACTGTACATAGACCAAGAGGCAGTTCTTTGAAAAGAACAAGGGGATACTGCATGGTTTAAAATCAGGAAAGGTGTGCATCAGGGCTGTATCCTTTCACCATACTTATTCAATCTGTATGCTGAGCAAATAATCTGAGAAGCTGGACTATATGAAGAATAAAAAGCAGGATTGAAGGAAGACTCATTAACGACTTGCAGTATCCAGATGATGCAACCTTCCTTGTTGAAAGAGAAGAGGACTAGAACCACTTACTGATGAAGATCAAAGACTACATCCTTCAATATGAATTATGCCTCAACATAAAGAAAACAAAAATCCTCACAACTGGACCAATAAGCAACATGCATGATAAATGGAGAAAATACTGAAGTTGTCAAGGATTTCATTTTACTTGGATCCACAATCAATACCCACGAAAGTAGCAGTCAAGAAATCAAACAAGGCATTTCATTGGGCAAATCTCTTAAAATTTTTAAAAAGCAAAGATATCACCATGAAGACTACTGTGTGCCTGACTTAAGCCATGGTATTTTCAATCTCCTCATATGTATGAGAAAGCTGGAAAATGAATAATGAAAACTGAAGAAGAATTGATGCCTTTGAATTATGGCATTGGTGAAGAACATTGACTATACCACGGACTGTCAGAATGTATAGTCTGAATGCTCCTTAGAAGCATGAATGCTGAGACTTCTTCTCACCTACTTTGGACACTGTCATGGATTGAATTGTGTCCCCCCAAAATACGTGTCAACTTGGTTAGGCCATGATTCCCAGTATTCTTTTGTTGTCCTCCATTTTGTGACTGTAATTTTATGTTAAAGAGGATTAGGGTGGGATTGTAATACCCTTACCAGGTTACATCCAATGTAAAAGGAGTTTCCCTGGAGTGTGGCCTGCACCACATTTTCTCTGTCAAGAGATAAAAAGGAAAGGGAAGAAAGCAGATAGGGGGTACCTCATAAATTAGCAATGGGAGCAGAGCGTGTCCTTTGGACCCGGGGTTCCTGTGCAGAGAAGCTCCTAGTCTGGGGGAAGATTGATGAGAAGGCCGACAAAGAGAGAAAATCTTCCGCTGTAATTGACATCCTGAGTTTGGACTTTTAGCCTATTTTACTGTGAGGAAATAAATTTCTCTTTGTTAAAGCCATCCTCTTGTGGTATTTCTGTTATAGCAGTGCTAGATGACTAAGACAGACATGTTATCAGGAGGGACCAGTCCCTGGAGAAGGACATCATGCTTGGTAAAATAAAGGATCAGCAAAAAAGAGAAAGACCCTCAATGAGATGGATTGACACAGTGGCTGCAGCAATGGACCCAAAGATAACAAGAATTGTGAAGATGGCGCAGGACTGAGCAGTGTTTCATTCTGTTGTATGCAGGGTTGCTATGAGTCAAGACAGACTTGATGGCATGTAACAACAACAACACAACAACTTTCAAAATTTACATGGGTAAGTAAATCATTCAGAGAACCATGAAACACTGGAAAAAGAAAGGTGGCAGCAGGACAAACCAAAGCCTTACATCTGATTTGATTAATTTTGTTTTTATGCCTGAGGAATGAAGTAAGTAATTTTCTTGTGTGAGGATAATTATCCCAGGCTGGCAGTCTTGGGATAGGACCCCTTCGAGGTGCTGGCTGACCTTGGCACTTTTATCTTTTAGTTCATGCCATCACACCACAGGAGAGAAATCCTATACTGCAAAAAATAATCTCTTGTTTCCCTCACACTTGCTTGAGGTGGATTGGTTTGTTTCATTCTCCATAATTTTCTCCTCTTAGGCAAATTAAAAGCAAATATGAAAAGTAAAGAACCTAAAAAATAGTACACTCGGTTAACTTAAACATCAAATGCTAATGCTGTATTTTGGTCGTAGGCAAGATCTAAGCCTGCCTACATCTAAGTGATCGGAGCTTTTAGATCCTAAAATTGTTGTGTGTCTGGTGCTTACAGTCTAAATGACTAATAAAAAGTCAACTTGGATTAGTGTGAAGCAAGTTCCTAATAGAGCTGACATGCAGTCAAGCAAATCAGTAGAGGGGATGAGAAATGATCTCCTACCAGCTAAAGGGGTATTTCAGAGACAGCCAAAATGCTTTAGTGGAATTTCAGAATGTTGCATCTCCCAAACACAATTTACTGCTTTCTGTAATTAGTTGGGGATGTGCCAGAGAGTTTTAGATTGCCTCATTTTCTTCCTTAACTTTTGATTTTGTTCTGCTCACTCTTTCTTTGTAGCTCCATATTACATTTACAAAAATTGGACCATTAGCATTCACAGTGTTCAGCAACCTGTTGATTTCATTTAAGGGTGAGTTCTGGCCATCTCCTCTGAGTGTAGCTCAGTGATTAAGTGCCCAACAGCCTGGGTTTTGAATACCAGTTCTTCCACTTGTGAGTTGTGTGGTCTTGAACAAGTTACTTCACATTCCAAGACCTTAGTTTTCTCATCTGTGTAGCAGGAATGATAATAGTACCTTACCGCCTTAGTTATGCAGTGCTACTGAAACAGAAATACCACAAGTGGGTAGCTTTAACACAAATTTACTTTCTCACAATCTAGGAAATGAGAAACCTGAATTTAGAGGAAGGCTTTCTCTCTCTCTGTCAACTCTGGAGTAAGGTCTTTGTCTCTTCTGAGCTTCTGCTCCTGGGCAATCTTCATGTGGCTTGGCATGTATCTCCTAGCATTTCTGCTTGCTCTCTTGCTTTTTGAATCTCTTTTCTATCTCAAAAGAGATTGACTTAAAACACATCCTACTCTAATCCTGTCTCATTAACATAACAAATGCCATTCCCAACTGGGATTATAACGCCAAGCACAGAGGTTAGGATTTATAACACATATTTTGGTGGGACACAATTCAATCCTTAACAATCCACCCCCTGGCCCCCAAAATACATGTCCTTGCCATGTATTGGAAACCCTGGTGGCATAGTGGTTGAGCGCTATGGCTGCTAACCAAAAAGTCTGCAGTTCAAATCCACCAGGTGCTTCTTGGAAGCTCTATGGGGCAGTTCTACCCGGTCCTATAGGGGCACTATGAGTCAGAGCCGACTCAACAGCAAAGTTTTTTTTTTTTTTTTCACCACATGCAAAGCACATTCATCCCATCACATCATCCCAACAGTTTTTAATCAACTGCAAGTCTAAAATCTCATCTTCTGAGTCATCTAAATCAAATATGAGTGAGACTTTAGGCATATTCTATCCTGGGGCAAAATTTGTCTTCATCTGTGAACCTATGAAATCTACACATTATCTGCTTCCAAATACAATGGTGGGACAGGCACAAGGTAGACATTTTCATTACAAATGCAAGAAATTGAAGGGAAAGAAGGCGTAAAAGGGCACAAAGCAGGTTCAAAACCCAGTAGAACAATTTACATTTCTTCTCAAGGCTTCAAACTAATCCTCTGTTCTTTGGGGCCATCTAGGCAAGGGCCTTGCCCTCCAGACTCTGGGTGTTGGCCAAGCTCTTGGATTCTGGATGGAGGGTCCTCAGGCCTGGCCTTCAGCTTCTCCTTCCAGGCCCACTGGGATGGCAACTCTGCTCTCTTGGCTTGGGCAACCCCATTCTCCTAGTTCATCTGAGTGGCAACCTTACCCCCTCAGCCCTAGCTTCTGCTTCTGGGGCATGGCAGCTCCTCCCCCTCAACTCTGAGCAGTGGCTCCATCCTCTGGCATTCATGAATGGTAGGCCCATATTCTGGAACACAGCTGGTGAAGATCTGTCTCTTTGAAACCTAGGAGGCTGTGGTTCCACCATTTGAAACCTAGACAGCCCAGCTTGCAATGATCCTTCCAACAGTTCTGCTGGTCTCCAAGCTGCTCTAGGGATGGTTCTTTCCTATTCTTGGAGGACAACAGATGTAGTGCATTGGGCCTGTTTCCTGCCTATAGAATTCCAAGAGGCAGACAGCTTTCTTTCCTTTTGTTTTTTCTCCATCCCCTTCAGTCTAAGTTGGTGGGTTTTCTGCTGTGGTAGTTGGTTAAATCCACCAGTCACAGGTTTAATCTCTTTAAAAAAGATCATATAGCCACTCCTTGGTGAACATTCTAGAACATACGTCCTTAGTTTGTAGAACAGTATTTTTAAATCTTTAACTTTCGTTTTCATTTTGCACAGTCGATTTTTTTTTTTAATTGTCCTTTAGGTGAAAGTTTACAAATTAAGTCAGTCTTTCATACAAAAAGTTATACACACCTTGCTATGTTCCTCTAGCTGCTCTCCTCCTAATGAGCCAACACATTCCTCCTCTCCACACTGTATTCCCTGTGTGCATTCAACCAGCTCCTGTCACCCTCTTCCTTCTCATCTAGCCACCAGACAGGAGTTACCCACATAGTCTCAGGTGTCTACTTCAGCCAAGAAGCTCATTCCTCACCAGTATCATTGTCTATCTTATAATCCAGTCCAATCCTTGTCTGTAGAGTTGGCTTCGGGAATGTTTCCAAAGGGTCCAGGAACCATGACCGGCACAGTTCATTTTAAAGTCCATCTCTTTTCCTCTCTCATTTTACTATAAGTAGCAAGTGGAATCCCTTTAATATTTTGCTTAGAAATCTCATCAGCCAGATATCCAAGTTCATCACTTACAAGTTCTACCTTCCACCAAACATTTAACACAACGCAGACAATTTTCTTGCCACTGCATAAAAAGCACCACCGGTCCTCTATTGTCCAATCCCATGTTCACTGTTTCCTTTTAAAGGCTCACCAGAAGCACATTTCATGTGCACATTTCTGCAGCATTCTGTTGCTGGCACTGTATGTATTCTCCAAGACGATGGTCATTTTTCTATAGCTCTCCTCACTTCTTTCTGAGCCCTCACCACAATTACCTTTGACATCCACAATTCTACCAACAGTATCTCTAAGGCAATCCAGGATTTTACTATTAAAAAACCTGAAACTCATTGCAGTCATGTCAATTTCAAACTCACAGTGACCCTGTAGGACAGAGTAGAACTGCTTCATAGGGTTTCCAAGGCTGTGATCTTTGTGGAAGCAGACTCCCACATCTTTCTCCCACAAAGTGGCAGAGAAATTCAAACCACAGACCTTTTGGTTATCAACTAAGTGCTTAAACCACTGCTCCACTAGGACTCAAGGGCACCTTAAAACTCTCCCAGCCTCTATCCATTACGCAATTCCAAAACTGCTTCCACATTTTAGATATCTGTTAGAACAGCGCCTCACTCTTCCAGTATCAAATGCTACTAAAACAGAAATAGCACAAGTGGGTAGAGTTAACAAACAAAAATTTATTATCTCACAGCTTGGGAGGCTGGAAGTCCAAATGCAGTGCGCCACCTCTAGGGGAAGGATTTCTCTGTAGGCTCTGAAGGAAAGTCCTTTGTCTTCCGAGCTTCTGCTCCTGGGCAATCTTCATGGGCTTGGCATGTGTGGTCCCTTATCTCTGCTATTCTCTTGCTTGTTTAGTCTCTTTTCTGTCTCAAAAGAGATTGATTTAAGACAAATCCTACACTAATCCTATCTCATTAACATAACAAAGACTACCCATTCACAAATGGAATTATAAGCACAAGCACAGAGGTTAGGATTTACAACATATATTTTTTGGGGACACAATTCAATTCATAACATTTACCTATAGGATAAAGCCAAAAAAAACCAAACCTGTTGCCACTGAGTGGATTCCGACTCATAGCGACCGTATAGAACAGAGTAGAGCTGCCCCATAGAGTTTTCCAGGAGTGCCTGGTGAATTCAAACTGCCTACCTTTTGGTTAGCAGCCATAATGCTTAACCACTACGTCTCCATGGTTTCCACCTATAGGATAGCTATGCGAATTAAATGCATACTCAGTTTAACAAGAGAGAGACGCATGTATACATACATATGTCTATCATTTTTTCCCCTATGGCTAAGTATTCTTTTATTTTATAGGTGTACCGAATTTATTCAATCATTCTTCCACTGATGGTGATTTGGATTATTTCTTAACAATTTTATTTACAGAGAATATCTTTTTCCATACAAATCTGTGCATGTTGGGACTCCTAGGTGTTAAAAGCCTTCTCTCCCATCAAATTTTCTCACCCTCTTCTCATATAATTCTTAAATTATATTCCTTTTCTTTTCATCTCCTCTCGCAATAATATTTTCCATCTTTGGTTAAACAGCGACCTATTTTCTGACTATAGATATAGAATTTTGTCCACGTATTTGCTCTTTTGAAAGATCCAGCGTCTAGTGACTTTCCCTTTGGTGTTGTCATATATGGCATTTAAGTGTTCACCAGTGAACTTGCTAAGTGTTTTTTTGTTTGTTTTTAATTCTAAACTTAATAACATAGGCCATAAAGACAGACTAGAAATAAGCATCTTCTTAGTGTTTGTTCTTACTATCAGATAATCTTATTCTCCTTCTATCATATTTCTAGCTGCCTTTGTATTTTAAGTGTCACTCTGCCTCTGACTTCTACAACTTTACTGCTACAACTTTTTTCTTGAACTCTCCTGCCCCCCATCACATGTGCTGGGAGCAGGATAAAAAGTGATAAATGAGAAGCAGCCCTTCCCTTCAGGAACTAACGCAGGGAAAGGCAGCAAATATGGCCCAGCACAGAACCTAACACTTCACAAGACTGCCACAAATACTATTTGAAAATGAGCAAGAGAAGTAAGCCATTGACTGGAACATAGTGTGAGAACATAGTGTGATAAAGGAGTTGTAAAAAGCGAAGCAGGGCTGAGCAATTACCTAATTGCTCAAGGACATTGTATACAAAAGGCAGAGGACCTCAGGTTGAAGGTATATACTGAAAATGTCACCTTCTATTGAAGAGGGAAAGTTGACCTTGACTTTTTTTGGAGGAAATGAATAGACAAAATAAAGATAGTAAAGAATCATTACATTGAACACCATTTAAAATTCAGACATATGCTAAATACCTTTCACAAAAAAGGATACTTTTATATAAGACGTTCATGTATTTTTTAAAAAGTTGGTGCCATGGTTAAAATAAAAGTATATTTAAAAAGTTAGATCTATTTCAAATTGTTTTTCAAAAATAAACAACTTTTATAATTTGATCAGTAAGAATTGCTTTTTAAGTATTTTTTTCTCCAAAGGACATAAAAATGTTACATCTGGGAAGAATTACTTGAATTAAAACATAAATGGAAAAATAAAACAAACAACCAAACCAGAAACCCTAGATAGTATCCTTCAATCATAAGTTTGAATCTCTGACTTAAAAAGAAACTATATGTCTTCAGGCAAGTTATTTGACTTCTCTGAGTCTATTTCTTAATCAGAAAGTTGACATTGTGAGGGTTAGAACATTAATTCAAAAGAATGCATCATAATGCCTGCCGCTTGATAATGTTGATTTTCACTTCAAAACAATTCATAAAACAATCAAGTTTTTCACAGTCGTCATATTCACCAAGTGAGCAGTGACTTTGTAATTATTTTGTACTCTTGTAAAATAAAAATACCAATAAGTGTTCAATTTTCTGTTGATTTTTTGTCTTCTAACCACCTAAAAGACCAAAAGGAAATTCATTTCCTATTGTCAAAATAATCGTCCCTCTGGGAAAAAGCCTGAATGAAACTTCTTGTGGATTTTGGAAATTATACCAACCCAAGTTAAAAGACAACCAGAGGCATATATCAATCTTTATTGTTAACTTCACCAAACTCCAAGATTTACAATCCAATCTATACAAATGCATAGTCAGTATCTTTTGCTCCTTCTTCCTTTATAACAAAACCCTGATTTTGTGCCCAGGCCCCTTGCAGGGTAGCTGGGTCATAATTAGTCTACGGCAATTGTGACAATCTTGTTTCCTGCTTTCCAGCCTGCTTTGCCCCTGGGTTGTTTGGTGACCCCATTTTGGCCAGTGATATTTAAACAAGAATTTGTTTTGGGGAAGTGGGAGCTAATAGGAATGCTTTCCTTTACTGATACGAGAAAATAAAATGCCATGGGCATAGCTCTGCATGCCTTTCCTGTCTTGAATACTATGGCCATATTGTGACCATGAGGTGACAAGTAGGATGAGAGGCCTATATAATTGCAGTGCAATGGGCATTGACTTGATCAACCACTGAACCATCACCACCACCCACCTACCTCCAGACTTCTGTAAATTAATTCCTATTTATTGTTGTTGTTAGGTGTCATTAAACCGGTTCCTACTCATAGCAACCCTATCTATGTACAACAGAACGACGCACTGCCTGGTCCTGCACCATCCTCACAATCATTGTTATGCTTGAGCCCATTGTGGCAACTAGTGTGTCAATCCATCTTGTTAAGGGTCTTCCCTATTTATTAAAGCCTTGAAAAGTTGAGTTTTCTGTAACATGAGCTGAAAGCATTCTCTGAATTATTTAATTTATATACTATACATAGTCATTAATTAGTAATTTATTCACTCAATGGCCATTGAGTTATTTATTTATTTTTTGCCAGAAATGGAAACTTTTCTTTTTATTGCACTTGCCATGCTTATGGACTACAACTCTCCTCCAGCCTACACATTTTGTCCTTCAGATCTCAGCTCAGGCATTACCTTTTCAGAGAAATGTCATCTAACTTCTAAAAAACACTCAGACTCTCCTCTCTGCATTTGCCCTATTTGCTTTTTTGCAAGGTCAGAATATATCTTCTTTTGTTCCCTGTTGTATACTTATTCTTAGCTCAAGGTTTGAATGAATGAATGGTATTAGACATGTGACAAGTATTTACTGGCTCCCTAATTTTTTTTTAATGTGAGCCTCGCATTGATATATTGGAGAAAAAACAAAGCCTTTCACCTTAGCATCCTTTCCATCACCTCTTTCGGGAGTTCTTTTCTTGCTTTGTGATGATCCATTGTAATATATTCAAGGTCTACATGCTTGCCCCCAGACTGTTCCACTCTAAATTACTCTGGAAATTTTAAGCCTCTCAAAAAACTTTTTCTCCCAGTACTCAGTGGTCAGCAGTTATTTCAGAGAAAGGCATTATTGTTCTTTCTTTAATGCTAAATTCATTTATGATTACTCTGGATGACCTGTTTTTGTAAATAATATCAATCATAAGAATGATTGTTGTTGCTATTATAATTAAAACCTATTCAGGGTTTATTGGATGCCAGACATTGTTAAAAGCATTTTAAATATATAATTAAGTTATATATCATCAAAATGTCTCTGTGAAATAGGTTGATGTTATTATCCCCAGGTAACAGATAAGAAAACTGAGGCTAGAGGTTTAATACATTGCCCTAATCCATACAGCTAGAAGTGCTAGAGCTGGGTTTAAACCCATAAAGCCACAATCTTAACCATTACATCAATGAATCTCAAAAAGGGGCCTCCAGACCAGTAGCATGAGCATCACCTGGAAACTTGTTTAGTAAGGTAAATTATTGGACCTTACCCCACACTTACAGGAACAGAAACTCTGGGGGAGAAATCCAGCAGTCTGTGTTTTATCAAGCCCTCCAGATCATTTTGTTTTATACATTAAAGTCTGAGAACTGCTGTATTACACTGTTACCTTGTAAAGAGTGATAAAAGCTGGCAAAACTTTATGAAGGTTAATTCAAAGAACTAATTTAACTTCCCAAACTGAAAAGTTGGAATTACCCTTAGGTAGGAACTAATTAATAATCAGAACACAGAAAGTAGGAAGTATCAATCTAGGAAGATCAGAAGTTGTCAAAAATGAAATGGACTACATAAAGATTGATATCCTAGGCATTAGTGAGCTGAAATGTACTGGTATTGCCCATTTTGAATTGGACAATCATGTGGTGTACTATGCTAAGAATAACAAATTGAAGAGGAATGACATCATATTTGTTGTAAAAAAGAACATTTAAAGAACTATCCTGAAGTACAGTGCTGTCAGTTATAGAATAATATCCATATGTCTACAAGAAAGACCAATTAGCATGATTATTATTCAAATTAACACACCAACCATGAAGGCCAAAGATGAGGAAATTGGAGATTTTTACCAATTTTTTCAATCTGAAATTGATCAAACATTCAATCAAGATGCATTGATAATTACTGGTGATTGGAATGCAAAAGTTGGAAACAAAGAAGAAGGACTGGTAGTTGGAAAACATGACCGTGGTCATAGAAATGACTCAGGAGATTGCATGATAAAATGATAAATGATAAAATTTTGCAAGACCCATGACTTATTCATGGCAATTACCTTTTTTTCAACAACATAAACAGCCACCATACACATGGACCTTGCCAGACAGAGTATACAGAGGTCAAATTGACTCCATCTGTGGAAAGAGATGATGGAGAAGCTCAATATCATCAGTCAGAACAAGGCTGGGGCCAAATGTGGAACAGACCATCAATAGCTCCTATGCAAGTTCAAGTAGAAGCTGAAGAAAATTAGAGCGGGTCCATGAGAGCCAAAATACAACCTTGAGTATACCCCAAAGGAATTCAGAGACCATCTCAAGAATATATCTGATGTGTTGAACACTAATGACTGAAAACCAGAAGAGTTGCTGAATGACATAAAGGACATCATATATGAAGAATGCAAAAGGTCATTTAAAAAGACAAGAAGGAAAGAAAGGATCAAAATGGATGTCAAAAGAAACTCTGAAACTTGGTCTTGATCACTAAGTAGCTAAAGGGAACATATAAAATGATGAAGTAAAAGAGCTGAATAGAAGATTTCAAAGGGCAGCTTGAGAAGACAAAATAAAATACTATAATGACATCTGCAAAGACCTGGAAGTAGAAAACCAAAAGGGAAGAACACGCTCAGCGTTTCTCAAGCTGAAAGAACTGAAGGAAAAATTCAAGCCTCAAGTTACAATATTGAAAGGTCCTACCAAGAAAATATTGAACAATGCAGGAAGCACCAAAAGAAGATGAAAGGAATACACAGAACCACTGAACCAAAAATAATTTGCTTTCGCTACTCGACTTTCAAGACCAAGTTCAAATACTTCAGGAGGAAGTGTATGATCAAGAACAGATGGTACTGAAGCGAGAACTCCAAGCTTCACTGAAGGGAATGAAGAGAAACAAGGCTCCAAAAATGTACGAAATACCAGTTGAGATGTTTCAACGAATGGATGCAGCACTGGATGTGCTCACTCCTCTATGCCAAGAAATTTGGAAGACAGCTACCAAGCCAACGGACTGGAAGAGATCCATGTTTGTGCCCATTCCAAAGAAAGGTGATCCAGCAGAACGTGGAAATTATCAAATGATATTATTAATGTCACGTGCAAGTAAAATTTTGCTGAAGATCATTCAAAAGCAATTGCAGCAGTACATTGAGAGGGAACTGTCAGAAACTCAAGCTGGATTCACAGGAGGATGTGGAATGAGGGATATTATTGCTGATGTGAGATGGATCTTGTCTGAAATCAGAGAATACCAGAAAGATATTTACGTGTGTTTTTTGGCTATGCAAAGTCATTCAACTGTGTGGATCATAACAAATTGTGAATACTATTGTAAAGAATAGGAATTCCGAAACACTTAATTGTGCTCATGCAGAACTTGTGCTTAGACCAAAAGGCAGTAGTTTGAACAGATATTGCCTGGTTTAAAATCAGGAAAGTCGTACGTCAGCTTTTACCACACTTATTCAATCTTTACGTAGAGCAAATAAACTGAGAAGCTGGACTATATGAAGAAGAATTTCTTCCCTCAGTATTGGAGGAAGACTCATTAACACCCTGTGTTATGCAGATAACACAACCTTGCTTGCTGAAAGTGAAGAGGACTTGAAACACTTACTGGTGATGATCAAAGACTACAGCCTTCAGTATGGATTGCACCACAACATGAAGAAAACAAAAATTTTCACAAATGGACCAATAAGCAACATCACGGTAAGTGGAGAAAAGATTGAAGTTGTCTAGGATTTCATTTTACTTGAATCCACAATCAACACCCACAGAAGCAGCAGTCAAGAAATCAAAGGACAGAGAGGCAGGGCCAAGATGGCTGACTAGGCAGACACTACTTCAGATCCCTCTTGCAACAAAGACTAGGAAAAACAAGTGAATCGATCACATGCATGACAATCTACGAACGCTGACCATCAAACACAGATCTGAAGAGTTGACCCGAGTGACAGGTGAGCGAAAAGCTATGCCCTGAACCAGGGACTGCTTCTGGAACCAGCGACCCACCCCACAGCTTTGAGCCCCCGCGGTTCCCTGGTGCCGAGTGGCAGCGCTGATTGCGGCTTGCTCAGGCGGGGCAGGCATGGGACACAGCCCTAACCTCTAGCCCCCTGGGATAACCTCCGTAGAGACTCAGCCAGTGCAAGCAGGCTGCACACTGACGGGGCTAACGAGAGAACGAACAACCACAGGGAAGCAGCAACTGTTTTCGGACCCTGGAGCCAGCATCCCAGTCAGAAAACATTGGCGCTGGGCTTTGGACTGGGCGCAGGAGAGCTAAGCTCAGCATCCTGAGACAGCACAAACAAGGGGCACAGCCCTAGCCCCCTGCAGTGACACCGGGGGAAGCCCAGCCAGTGCACACAGGCAGCACAGCGACGTGGCTGACAGGAAGAGAAGTCACTGGGAAGCAGCAGCTGATTTTGTAGCTGGGAGTGTGGCATCCCAGCCGGGGAACCTTGGCACTGGGCTTTGGACTGGGAGTGGAGGAACTCACCACGGCTTCTGGGACAGCACAAGCACAGGACGCAGGCCTGACACTCGGGGGCAATCTCTACCCAGCCAGCGCACACAGGTGACGTGCCGCTCAGGAATCTCAGATAAAACAGTCATCCCAAGCAAGATAAGTAACTTCCTCTATATTTCTGGGTGTACTGTCTCCTATCTATCTGATTCCTCCCCTCCCCTTCCCAGGCGGCTTCATTAACATTGGAATTTCCTGGGCCAGAGAGTGAAGTGCTCTGCGGTTTTTTTTTTCTTTGTTTGTTTTGTCTTTTCCTAACCCATTCTCCTGGCCTGAGAGAAGCAGCTATTAAAAACCCAGGGACCAAGAATCTTTCCCTGACTTCCCGAAATTGGACTAAAAATACAGAACCAGCTCCATCCAAGCATTTGTGATCCACAGTCTTGGGCTTTCATCCCTACAGGGAACAAGGTGGCTATTATAATGCAAAGGCAATTCTGATAGTGATCTGACTGAAATTATTTTAGCAGATAACTGGAAAGAGAAGTTTCCCAGGTCTGATATCTCTGTGTATTCAACACAGCCTTCACTGACCCTCAATGGGGAACTGAGGGCTGAAGCTCCACCCAAACCACCTAACCTCCTGCCATAGGGGTCTGAGGATAGTAACATCTACCAATCTGCAGAGGTACATGCATTGGGTGCCTAAGATACAGCTACAGAGCCCACCCACCAAAGTGCTTTAGGAATAGAGACACATTCACCTCACTGGCACTTGGGGGAAGCCTGTCAGCATCCTGCCCCCTGGAATGTGACCCCCTGCTGCTACTAGAATCTGGTGCACACAACTATCACCACTACTCCTCTAAGCGAATAGGTGACAGTCTACCCCACACACTTGGTGACCCCAAATCAGATTCTACTCGAGAATGGTGAATGGACTCTTAGGCTTATGTTTCTGATAATGGCCCAAACCAGCTGGTAAGAGGACATAAGTGATTCAAAGCCTACAACAATCAAGACAGCGCAATCTAGTAGCCCATCTACATATATTGAAAGAAAACAAAATAAAATAAGACTCAGTGAGCAAATATAAAATAAATCATTACAATATCTTATAGATGGTTTGGAGACAACAGTCGATATCAAACCACATAAAGAAACAGACCATGATTGCTTCTACAACTCCCCAAATTAATGAATCAAAATCTTTCCCAAATGAAGATATAATCCTGGAATTGCCAGATGCAGAATATAAAAAACTAATTTACAGAATGCTTCAAGACATCAGGGCTGACCTCAAAAATGAAATAAGGCAATCTGCAGAAAAAGCCAAGGAACACACTGATAAAGGAGTTGAAGAAATCAAAAAGATTATTCAAGAACATAGTGGAAAAATTAATAAGCTACAAGAATCCATAGAGAGACAGCATTCAGAAATCCAAAAGATTAACAGTATAATTACAAAATTATACAACTCAATAGGAAGTCAGAGGAGCAGAATCGAGGAAATGGAATGCAGAGCGGGGGAGCTGGAGGATAAGGCAATTGACACCAATATAATAAAAAAAATTTTTTTTAATAGCTGAAGAAAAATCAGATAAAAGAATTAAAAAAAAAAAATGAAGAAACCCTAAGAATCATGTGGGACTCTATCAAGAAGAATAACTTGTGTATGATTGGAGCTCCAGAACAAAGAGGGATAACAGAAAATACACAGAGAATAGTTGAAGATCTGTTGGCAGAAAACTTCCCTGACATCATTAAGATAAAAGGATATCTATCCATGATGCTCATTGAACCCCATATAAGATTGATCCAAAAAGAAAATCTCCAAGACATATTATCATCAAGCTTGCCAAAACCAAAAATAAAGAGAAAAATTTAAAAGCAGCCAGGGATAAAAGAAAAGTCTCCTACAAAGGAGAATCAATAAAAATAAGTTCAGACTACTCAGCAGAAACCATGCAGTCACGAAGGCAATGGGATGACACATATAGAGCACTGAAGGAGAAAAACTGCCAGCCAAGGATCATTTATCCAGCAAAACTCTCTCTCAAATATGAATGTGAAATTAAAACATTTACAGATAAACACAAGCTTAGAGAATTTGCAAAAACCAAACCAAAGCTACAAGAAATACTAAAGGAAATTGTTTGGTCAGAAAATCAAAAACTTCAGATAACAACACAACACAAAGACACAGAACAGAACATCCTGATATCAACTCAAATAAGGAAATCACAAAGCAAATTAAGATTAATTTTAAAAAGGAAAAAATGCTCAAAACAGGGAATCATTGAAGTCAATATGTAAAAGATCACAATAATCAAAAAGAGGGACTAAATACAGGAGGCATAGAACAGCCATATGGAGAGGAAAACAAGGCGATATAAGATGTTACAAGTTACGTTTTAGTTAGAAAAATAGGGGCAAATATTAAGGTAACCACAAAGAGGTCTAACAATTCCATAACTCAAAATAAAAACCAAGAAAAACATAAAGACTCAGCAAATATAAATTCGACTACTATGAAAATGAGGAACACACAATTTGCAAAGAAAAACATCTCAGCACAAAAAAGTAAGTGGAAAAATGAAATTGTCAACAACACACACAAAAAGGCATCAAAATGACAGCACTAAACACAGTCTTATCTATACTTACACTGAATATAAATGGACTAAATGCACCAATAAAGAGACAGAGAGTCTCAGACTGGATAAAGAAACATGATCTGTCTATATGCTGCCTACAAGAGACACACCTTAGACTTACAGACACGAACAAATTAAAACTCAAAGGGTGGAAAAAAAAAATATCAAGCAAACAACAATCAAAAAAGAGCAGGAGTATCAATATTAATTTCCGACAAAATAGACTTCAAAGTTAAATCCACCACAAAGGATAAAGAAGGACACTACATAGTGATTAAAGGGACAATTGACCAGGAAGATATAACCATATTAAATATTTATGCAACCAATGACAGGGCTGCAAGATACACAAAACAAACTTTAACAGAACTGAAAAGTGAGATAGACACTTCAACAATTATAGTAGGAGACTTCAACACATCACTTTTGGAGAAGGATAGGACTTCCAGTAAGAAGCTCAATAGAGACACAGAAGACCTAATTGCTAAAATCAACCAACTTGACCTCATAAACCTATACAGAATACTCCACCCAACAGCTGCAAAATACACTTTTTTTTCTAGTGCACATGGAACATTCTCTAGACTAGATCACATATTAGGTCATAAAACAAACCTTTGAAGAATCCAAAACATCGAAATATTACAAAGCATCTTCTCAGACCACAAGGCCAAAAATGTGGAAATCAATAACAGAAAAATCAGGGAAAAGAAATCAAATACTTGGAAACTGAACAATACCTTGCTGAAAAAAGACTGGGTTATAGAAGACATTAAAGAGGGAATAAAGAAATTCATGAAAACACTTCCTATGAAAACCTCTGGGACACAGCAAAAGCAATGCTCAGAGGTCAATTTATATCGATAAATGCACACATACAAAAAGAAGAAAGAGCCAAAATCAGAGAACTGTTCCTACAACTTTAACAAATAGAAAGTGAGCAACAAAAGAATCCATCAGGCACCAGAAGAAAACAAATAATAAAAATTAGAGCTGAACTAAATGAAACAGAGAACAGAAAAACAGCTGAAAGAATTAACAAAGCCAAAAGCTGGTTCTTTGAAAAAATTAACAAAATAGATAAACCATTGGCCAGAATGACTAAAGAAATACAGGAAAGGAAACAAATAACCTGAATAAGAAACGAGATGGGCCATATCACAACAGACCCATCTGAAATTAAAAGAATCATATCAGATGATTACGAAAAATTGTACTCTAACAAATTTGTAAACCTAGAAGAAATGGATGAATTCCTAGAAAAACACTACCTACCTAAACTAACACAATCAGAAGTAGAACAACTAAATAGACCCATAACAAAAAAGAGATTGATAAGGTAATCAAAAAACTCCCAACAAAAAAAAAGCCCTGGCCTGGATGGCTTCACTGCAGAGTTCTACCAAACTTTCAGAGAAGAGTTAACACCACTACTACTAAAGGTATTTCAAAGCATAGAAAATAATGGAATACTACCTAACTGATTCTATGAAGCCACCTTATCCCTAATACCAAAACCAGGTAAAGACACCACAAGAAAAGAAAATTACAGACCTATATCCCTCATGAACATAGACGCAAAAATCCTCAACAAAATTCTAGCCAATAGAATTCAACAACATATCAAAAAAATAATCCACCACGACCAAGTGGGATTTATACCAGGTATGCAAGGTTGGTTCAATACTAGAAAAACCATTAATGTAATCCACCATATAAATAAAACAAAAGACAAAAACCACATGATCTTATCAATTGATGCAGAAAAGGCATTTGACAAAGTCCAACATGCATTCATGATAAAAACTCTCAGCAAAATAGGAATTGAAGGAAAATTCTAAACATAAAATAGGGCATCTATACAAAGCCAACAGCCAACATCATTCTAAATGGAGAAAGCGTGAAAGCATTTCCCTTGAGAACAGGAATGAGACAAGGATGCCCTTTATCACCGCTCTTATTCAACATTGTGCTAGAGGTCCTAGCCAGAGCAATTAGGCTTGACAAAGAAATAAAGGGCATCCGGATTGGCAAGGAAGAAGTAAAATTATCTCTATTTGCAGATGACATGATCTTATACACAGAAAACCCTAAGGAATCCTCCAGAAAACTACTGAAACTAATAGAAGAGTTTGGCAGAGTCTGAGGTTACAAGATAAACATACAAAAATCACTTGGATTCCCCTACATCAACAAAAAGAACATCGAAGAGAAAATCACCAAATCAATACCATTCACAGTAGCCCCCAAGAAGATAAAATACTTAGGAATAAATCTTACCAAAGATGTAAACGACCTATACAAAGAAAACTACAAAGTACCACTGCAAGAAACTAAAAAGGACCTACTTAAGTGGAAAAACATACCTTGCTCATGGATAGGAAGACTTAACAGTAAAAATGTCTATTCTACCAAAAGCCATCTATACATACAATGCACTTCAGATCCAAATTCCAATGACATTTTTTAAAGTGAGGGAGAAACAAATCACCAACTTCATATGGAAGGGAAAGAAGCCCCGGATAAGTAAAGCATCATTGAAAAAGAAGAAGAAAGTCGAGGCTTCACTCTGCCTGATTTTAGAACATATTATACAGCCACAGCAGTCAAAACAGCCTGGTATTGGTACAACAACAGGCACATAGACCAATGGAACAGAATTGAGAACTCAGATATAAATCCATCCACATATGAGCATCTGATATTTGACAAAGGCCCAGTGTCAGTTAATTGGGGAAAAAAGATAGTCTTTTTAACAAATGGTGCTGGCATAACCGGATATCCATTTCGAAAAAATGAAACAGGATCCATACCTCACACCAAGCACAACAACTAACTCCAAGTGGATCAAAGACCTAAACATAAAGACTAAAACAATAAAGATCGTGGAAGAAAAAATAGGGACAACGTTAGGAGTCCTAATACAAGGCATAAAAAGAATACAAAACATTACCAAAAATGACGAAGAGAAACCAGATAACTGGGAGCTCCTAAAAATCAAACACCTATGCTCATCTAAAGACTTTGCCAATAGAGTAAAAAGACCACTTACAGATTGGGAAAAATTTTTCAGCTATGACATCTCTGACCAGTACCTAATCTCTAAAATCTATAGGATTCTGTTAAAACTCAACCACAAAAAGACAAACAACCCAATCAAAAAGTGGGCAAAGGATATGAACACGCACTTCGCTAAAGAAGGTACTCAGGCGGCTAACAGACACATGAGAAAATGCTCTCGATCATTAACCATTAGAGAAATGCAAATTAAAACTACGATGAGATTCCATCTCACTCCAACAAGGCTGGCATTAATCCAAAAAACACAAAATAATAAATGTTGGAGAGGCTGTGGAGAGATTGGAACTCTTATACCCTGCTGGTGGGAATGTAAAATGGTGCAGCCACTTTGGAAATCTATCTGGTGTTTTCTTAAAAAGTTAAAAATAGAACTACCATACAACCCAGAAATCCCACTCCTTGGAATATACCCTAGAGAAATAAGAGGCTTTACATGAACAGATATATGCACACCCATGTTTATTGCAGCACTGTTTACAATAGCAAAAAGCTGGAAGCAACCAAGGTGTCCATCAATAGATGAATGGTTAAATAAATTATGGTACATTCACACAATGGAATACGACGCATCAATAAAGAACAGTGACAAATCTGTGAAACATTTCATAACATGGAGAAACCTGGAAGGCATTATGCTGAGTGAAATTAGTCAGAGGCAAAAGGACAAATACTGTATAAGACCACTATTATAAGTTCTTGAGAAATAGTTTAAAATGAGAAGAACTCATTCTTTTGTGGTTATGAGAGGGGGGAGGGAGGGTAGGAGAGGTTTATTTACTGATTTGTTAGTAGATAAGATAAGATCTACTTTAGGTGAAGGGAAGGACAATACTCAATACAAGGAAGGTCAGTTCAACTGGACTGGACCAAAAGCAAAGAAGTTTCCGGGATAAACTGAATGCTTCGAAGGTCAGCGGAGCAAGGGCAGGGGTTTGGGGACCATGGCTTAAAGGGACTTCTAAGTCAATTGGCATAATAAACTCTATTATGAAAACATTCTGCATCCCACTTTGAAGTATGGCGACTGGGGTCTTAAATGCTAAAAAGTGGCCATCTAAGCTGCATCAATTGGTCTCAACCCATCTGGATCAAAGGAGAATGAAGAACACCAAGGTCACACGATAACTATGAGCCCGAGACAGAAAGGGCCACATGAACTGAAGACTTACATCATCCTGAGACCAGAAGAACTAGATGGTGCCTGGCCACAACCGATGACTGCCCTGACAGGGAACAGAACAGAGAACTCCTGAGGGAGCAAGAGAACAGTGGGATGCAGACCCCAAATTCTCATAAAAAGACCAGACTTAATGGTCTGACTGAGACTAGAAGAATCCCGGCGGTCATGGTCCACAAACCTTCTGTTGGCCCAGGACAGGAACCATTCCTGAAGACTACTCATCAGACAAGGGAGGGACTGGACAATGGGCTGGAGAGAGATGCTGATGAAGAGTGAGCTACTTGTGTCAGGTGGACACTTGAGACTGTGTTGGCATCTCCTGTCTGTAGGGGAGATGGGAGGGTAGAGAGGGTTAGAAACTGGCAAAACGGTCACGAAAGGAGAGACTGGAAGAAGGGAGTAGGCTGAGTCATTAGGGGGAGAGTAAATGGGAGTTTGTAGTAAGGTGTATATAAGCTTATATGTGACAAACTGACTTGATTTGTAAACTTTCACTTAAAGCACAATAAAAATTATAAATAAAAAAAGAAAAGAAATCAAAGGGCATATTGCATTGGGCAAACCTGCTGCAAAAGACTTCTCTCAAGTGTTCAAAAGCAAGGATGGCACTTCAAGGGCTAAGGTGTACTTAACCAAGCCATGATATTTTCAATGGCTTCTTATGCACTGGAAAGCTTGTCAATGGATAAGGAAAACAGAAGAAGAATTGATGCTTTTGAATTACGGTGTTGGCAAAGAATACTGATTATATTATGGACAACCAGAAGAATGATCAAATCTGTCTTGGAAGAAGTAGAACCAGAATAATCCTTACTAGCAAGGATGGAGAAATTTCATCTCGCTTATTTTGGACATGTTATCAGGAGATACCAGTCCCTGGAGAAAGACATCACGCTTGGTAAAGTAGAGGGTCAGTGAAAAAGAGGAAGATCCTCAATGAAATGGATTGACACAGTGGCAGCAACAATAGGCTCAAGCATAACAAAGCTTGTGAAAATGGTGCAGGACTGGGCAGTGTTTTGTTCTATTGCAAATAGGGTCACTATGAGTTGGAGCTGACTCCATGGCATCTGAGAACAACAACAACATGGAGTACCTGCCTTTCAGCATCTATACATCAGAAATGATGAATAAATGAAAGTTTACTGTGGTACCTTTGAGGAGGCTTGCTATATTTGTCAAATATTCAAGCAACAATATGGGAGATGTCCAGATAGGTTAAAAAAAAAAAATTGAAAACTAAGTAAAAATGGATGATATGACCAAATTCTCAAATTGTAGGCTGACTTTCCCCAATGTCTATTATAAATCTGGCCCACTGTCCCTACCTACCTGGGTGGAAAAAGTAAATATAAGGTAAGTGCATTATTAAATTAAACAAAGCATCATAAGGTAACTAAGCTGTGCCAAAAATATATAATGCATCCATTAGTGCAATGAACATGGAACTTGGATTTTTCGCTCATTTGTATTATTTGTACCATGCCTCTTCGATTCTTTTGGCTAGAATAATCAAGTCTTGAATGTGTGAATATGTACAGTTGGGACTAATTGGTGTAATTAATGTATGTGTAACGGCTTTGGCTGGCTAATGTTTAAAGGGAGCAGAAAAATTGAGAAAATTCATGGAGTAGGTTTTAGATTAGCATTCATACCCAAGACAAATTTTTTTTTTTCAGCAAGAAATTCAGCCTTCATTATGGTCCTTAGTTAATAAAGATGTGGCTAGATTTTACAAGCGAACTTGCTTCACCCTAAGGAGTCCAGTTTAGCAAAGACATTTTACAGAAACTATTAGCAGCCCAAAGTAGAAACTTTCGGTTGAATGACACTTTGATCATAAAAGGTAAACTAGAAGCATAATTATAAAAATGAATTCACCAATTCTCTTTTCCGCCTCCTGTGCAAACGTTGCATTAACTCTTTCTTCATTTCTTCCTGACTTTATGTTCTGCCTATTTCTGAAAGGATTTAAGGCTACTTACAGAAATAAATGCTCAGTAAGAAATGGCTTTTAAAGAAATCCAGGAGAAAGGAAAATGACAGTTGGTTTAAAAAACTGTAACTCTGTACTTGTAGTAACTAAACTTAAACATTACAGTGAAGTTCACTTTCAAGAAACATATATGACATTTCTGGTCAATGCAAGGCACTGTGTTCTGCACTGAAGAGTACAGGCATGCTCCCAACCCTACCCAGTAGAAGCTTCCAGCCCAGCATGGATGATGTGATATTGGGAGGAGATTCTTCAAGATCTCCATTTTCTCCTGAACCATTTTAGCATGGTGTGTTAGTCATCTAGTGCTGCTATAACAGAAATACCACAAGTTGATGGCTTCAACAAAGGGAAGTTTATTCTCTCACAGCCCAGTAGGCTGGCTACAATTTCAAATGCAGGGGGGCAGCTCCAGGGGAAGGCTTTCTCTCTCTGTCAGCTCTAAAGGAAGGTCCTTGTGATGCATCGGTCTTCCCTTAGTCTGGGAACATCTCAGCACAGGAACTTCAGGTCCAAAGGACCCACTCTATTCCTGGCGCTGCTTTCTTGGTAGCATGAGGTCCCCATGTCTCTTCACTCGCTTCTCTCTTTTATATTTCAAAAGAGATTGGCTTAAGACGCTACTTAATCTTGTAGACCTCATCAAAATAACTGCCACTAATACATCTTATTAAATCATAGTAATAGGATTTACAACACATAGGGAAATCACATCAGAAGATAATAAGGTAGATAATCATACACTCATACAAGAGAATCATGATCTAGCTAATTTGACAGATATTTTGGGGGGACACATGGCTACAAGCACAATCAAGAAATTGCTCTTTCCCGTTGGGCAAACTGGTACACCACAAACAGAAGGCATTACAAAGTGTACCTGCTTGTATAGAAACCTGTTTTATTTTATTATTTTTTTCCTGATCTTCTGCCTCTATTTTATTTACCAGACCATTTTTTTAAATCTGCAAATGCATGTATATATACTGTGTTAATATTTAGGCTAATCTAAAATCTTATAACGTAATGCACTTACTAGCACATGTTAATCTTTCTCTGTGTGAAACTGTTAAATTTATCTGAACATCAGTCACCCATCATAGGTCCCTGGGGAAAACAATCACAGAGCAAAGGATACTAGAACAATTAATATACAGTATTAAATCTATCAGAAGGGTATGGGAAAGAACACTCAGTCATTCCACTGGATTTAATTTGTTGAGAGAAACAGCCTTCACACCTGAGTCACAATCACAGCTTGGTTTTCTCTCAATTAAAACCATGCTTGTCTATAGCAATGAAGACTTAGAGGACAGGATCAGGGCACAGGCTAATGAAATTCCTTGCAGAACAAGGGCATTAAGCAGAAAGTGTTGCGAAGAAGAATCACACAATCTGTATTTAAAATTCCTTATTAACCAAGCATTGTGCTCATATCAAACCCATACATAGACTAAGAGGCAGTCATTCGAACACAGCAAGGGGATACTGCCTGGTTTAATATCAAGAAAGGTGTGTGTCAGGTTTGTATCCTTTCATCATACTTATTCAATCTGCATGCTGAGTAAATAATTTGAGAATCTGACTATATGAAGAATGGGGCAACAATATTGAAGGAAGATTCCTTAACAACCTGCAATATGCAGATGACACAACTTCACTTGCTGAAAGTGAAGACGACTTGAAGCACTTACTGGTGAAGATCAAAAGCTACAGCTTTCAGTACAAATTGCATCTTAACATAAAGAAAACAAAAATTCTCACAACTGGACCCATAAGCAACATCAAGGTTAATGGAGAAAAGATTGAAGTTGTCAAGGATTTCATTTTACTTGAATCCATAATCAACGCCCATGGAAGCAGCAGGCAAGAAATCAAACAATGCATTGCATTGAGCAACTCTCCAGTAAAAGATCTCTTTAAAGTGTTAAAAAGCAAAGATGTTATCTTGAGAACTAAGGTGAGCCTGACCCAAGTCATGGTGTTTTCAATCACCTCATATATATTCGAAACCTGGACAATGCATAAGGAAGACAGAAGAATTATTTATGCATTCAAATTATTATGTCCGGGAAGAATATTGAATATGCCATGGGCTGCCAAAAGAACTAAGAAATCTGTCTTGGGATAATTACAGCCAGAATACTCCTTGGAAGTGAGGGTGTTGAGACTGCCTCACTTATATTGGACATGTTATCAGGAGGGACCAGTCCCTGGAGAAGGACATTATGCATGATAAATTAGAGAGTCACCAAAAAACAGGACGACTCTCAAGGAGATGGATTGACACAGCTACAACAATGGGTGCAAGCCATAACAGAGGTTGTGAGGGTGACACAGGACCAGACGGTATTTCGTTCTGTTGTACATAGGGTCACTATGATTCGGAGCCAACTCAAAGGCACTTAACAACAACAACTTACTCAAGGAGCTCTAGTGGCACAGTGGTTAAAATGCTCAGTTGCCATCTGAAAGGTAGGCAATTCCAACCCACTAGCCAGCCACTCCATGGGAGAAAGATGTGGCTGTCTGCTTCCATAAAGATTTACAGCTTTGGAAATCCTATGTAAGGGAAAGATTATTCAATAATATTCACAGTGCTTTTTTTTTTTTTTTTTTTACCTTGCTTGGAAACCCTGGTGGCGTAGTGGTTAAGCACTACAGCTGCTAACCAAAGGGTTGGGAGTTCGAACCTGCCAGGTGCTCCTTGGAAACTCTATGGGGCAGTTCAACTCTGTCCATAGGGTCGCTATGAGTTGGAATCGACTCGACGGCTCTGGGTTTGGTTTTGGTTTGGTTATCTTGCTTACCAGATCATCTGTAGTGAATAATTTCACATTTTTTTCACCACATCAAAGATTCTGCTTCTAGGTATGGCTGGCTACTGTCTCTCTTTCAACCCCAGAGCGCCTTCCTACAGAATCAAAACCTCTTTTCAAATTTGCAATTCCTTACAGAGGTGGATGACCCAGTAAGCAAAGTAAGCACAATTAAGCTTGTGTTTACCTTGCCTGTTGGATAATCTACCGCTGGCTGCCCTGTGGAGCAGTTCTACTCTGTCCTGTAGGGTGACTATGAGTTGGAGTCGCTTGACGGCAGCTAACAACAGCAACAATCAAGCATTTAAGACTTCATTGTACACCAGATATGCCACACAAAATCAGTCATGAAAATCAGGGATTATTACAGATTGTAGTCTGAGTGTAGGCCATAGTTACACTATTGTGAAATACATATATTTTTAATTAACACTTGAAAAATCTATAAGGTTTTAGGTTTCTTGTAAATGTGGCTTTGTCTTTCAATTCTCAGCTTAGTGTTGTGCATGCTTATGTTTATAAATGACTTTATTTTAAAGGGCCATCCAAATGTTAGTCTGTGGTATTATATACAGCCCCATAAGCCCAGGGTATTTCTAGCTATTTAGTGAAAAAGTACCTGCTACTTACAAACACTTGGTAATACTCCTCAGGAATCAGAATTTTACCTGCTGGACCATGGATAAAATTCTAATACTCGTGACAGTTTTTATAGAAATAGAATTCCAGTCCCTGTCAAATTAGCTTAAAAAAAAAATGTTCTGTTATTACTTGCTCTTTTGTTTTGAGCATCACTGCTTTGTGTGAAATATTTGTTATCATTAACGGCAAAAATTCCTTGTGGATAAGTGTATTATTCAGAAAAAATGTATATTGAGCTCCTACCATAGGCCAGGTGTTGAGTTAGACACTAAGGATACATACATAATGTAGTAAAAAGCCTGTGCTTTTAAGCTTTTGGGAAATACATGAAAAAAACCCAGTATGGCAAGTGCCGAGACAGAATCAAGTGAGGGATAAAACGGGAGCACAAAGGGCATGGAGTGGGAGAACAAACTCTCCCAACACTTCCTGGGGCATATAGGATGAAGCAGGAGTTAGGAGAGGGTAGAAAGGAGATGGGAGAGCAGAAATGGCAGGGACAGATTTAGGCAATGGGAATAATTTTGTGCAAGGCAGAATTTGTAAATTACCATGAAATGTTTGGAAAGCAATTGGTTTTTGTATTACGGAACATAAAGTATTTGTGTATGTTTGGTGTGTGTAGGGGAGCCATGGTGGCTCCGTGCTAAAGAGTTTGGCTGCTAACCGAAATGTGAGCAGTTTGAATCCACCAGCCTCTCCTTGGAAACTATGCGGCAGTTCTACTCTGTCCTATAGGGTCACTATGAGTTGGAATCTACTTAAAGGCAACAGTTTTTTTTCCCCCTTTGGTGCGTGTAGGATTTTGGGGATTAGGTAGTAGAAATAAGACTGGAAAACCATTATTAAAAAACTCTGTAGCGTTTATTAAAGAACTTGGACTTACTTTGTAGAGGATGGAAAGCCGCTGCAAATATTTAAGCAGGAGAATGGTTGGTTCATACTTACCTTTTTAGAAAGTTGAGGAAAAGCAGATGGAAAAGAGAGGTGAGTTTGAAGATCCTTTCACGATTGTTCTTGCTGTAGTGAATACATTGCTTTCCAATTGAAAGATAATTCATGGGTGATCATTTAGAAAATCCACACTTTACTGAGACTGTTAGTTAATGGAGTTTGTCTTACTTTACTTAGTCTGATTTCCCCATTAGACTGTGAGATACATGAGGGTAGGGACTATGTATGTCTTATTATCAGTTGGACTTTCAGGTGTTAGCATAGGCCTTAACACAGAAGATATAGAAGTATAGAAAGTATAAAAGCAAATTGCTGTCGAGTCAATTCTGACTCACAGTGACCCTATAGGACAGAGTAGAACTGACCCATAGGGTTTCCAAGGAGCACCTGGTGGATTTGAACTACTGACCTTTTGGTTAGCGGCTATAGCACTTAACCACTATGCCACAGGTGTTTCCACAGAAAGTATAACAACTATTTATTGAGATGATTGGAACTGACTTGAAGTTTCTGTCCCCAAATTCTCTTTGAAATGTATTTATAGGTCACTTTCAAGAAAAACAAATTATATATTTATACTTACCCTGCAATAAATACCAATCATATTGTGAATGGTTGGAAGATTCTCTGCCTAGATTTTTTTTTTTTTTTAATCTAGTAGCAAGCTAGCACAGGTAAACTTCATCCACTCCCTTTAAAGTGGGACCCATTGATCTCTCCAGTTCAGTTTTACGTTCTTCGAAAAGTAAACTGTTCACAACCCTCATGGTGGGAGACAATAGTGTCACTGATTTATTTTCTAAGCAGTGTTCCACTAGGCAATGGAATATTTTAGGGCAGCAAGCCAGGAGTAAAGAAGCCAAGAAAAACTTGGAAACAAAAATTAAGGCAGTAAGAAATATGCTGATTATGGGAAGTATCCAGAAGCTGCTGGTCAAAAAACCACACTGCATAGAAGTCAAAATTAGGCTATTAGTCATTTTTTATCTCTTTGCTTACAAGCCCACTCTCAGTATGAACACTTGACTAATAAGCTGCATAGTATCTATCATTTCTGTTATATTCTATTGGTTAAAGCAGGCACAGGTCTGCCTAGATTCAAGAGGTGGAAAGAAAGATCCCAGTTTCTTGGTGAGGAAAAGTCATATAATTTGGGGGGCCATGTTTTAAAACAGCCACACATATGTACCATGTTTCAGTGAGATGTTGTGTTTTTAAAAAGATGAATAATACACTGTCTCTTTCCTCAAGGTCTATTTATTTATTTTTTACTAGCATCCAACAAAAATTTATTAACATTTTGAACAGGTTCAAATATTATTAAAACCTTAGATTGGGTAAATGGCTATAGTACAGAGTAAGCTGTCATTTGACACTATGAATGCAAGTTTGGGGAATTAACAGCAATCCCTCAGAAGCACGAGGAGGTGCAGGGTCTAGTCTTTCTGGATGTTGTAGTCACAAGGAGTGTGACCATTTTCCAGCTGCTTGTCTGGTAGTCAACTGGGATGCTTTCTTTATCCTGGATGCTGGCTTTCACATTCTTGATGGTGGCTCTGAACTCCATCTCCAGGGTGATAATCTTGCTGATCTGGTCCATGAAGTAGATAAGCGTACTAACATGTTACAATAAATCTGTTCCCTTTGCTATATTTTTGCATCACTTGGCCTTTTCTATGGGATTAATCTAATTGCATATTGTATTATGTTTATACATAGCATATCTTTCTTACTAGCATTTTAAGAGCAATAGTGTCTTGTACCTAATATGATGTCCATAAACAATTGAATTGTAGTTCATTTCTCTATAGTAAGAATTTAAGATCTTCAATGATTCACAAGAAGGGTTCCACACCATATGGCTTATTGAATGCTAGATCACTAGTACTAAATACCTAAATAAGTAAGACTTATAGGAGTTGTACAGTTTATTGCAAATCCGTGCCTTCAATAGGACATACTGAGCACTTGTTCACCACTGTGTTAGTCACAGAGATGAACTACAACCACAGCAGACATGGATTCTACTCTCCCAGAGCCTATGATTTGGAGGGAGGTACAGATAATAACCTGCAATTGCCATATGATGCTAGATTGGGGAAGTTTAGGGTGTGGTGATGATCAAAATGAAGTGACAACTAGCTTGAACATAGAAGGTAGGGAAGGCTTTCAGGAATACATGACATCAAAACTGGGACATGTACAATAGGTAGCAGTCATATACACTGGGTGGGAATTCTGTTGATACTGAGAGGAGCAGCATGAGAAAGAGATTGTAGGGGCCTAACACCCTGGGTATTTTAGCATTGTTTCTACATGGCTTGCATAGTTAGCTTTTGCATACCCTGGTGATTTTATGATTTGTGGTTTGTTTCCTCCCTTCCCTCTCCCATTCTCCATGATCCTATAAAATTCAAAATTAACCTATATTGCTCTTGAACAAGCAAAACAACGATCAATAAGATCTGGGACGAGACAACCAGACAATGGGAGCCCATCTTGTGACTGAAACCAGGATGACATCAGAGGACCTCTAAATACACTTGTAGTCTAAACTAAGAAGTTTGTTTTAGTATGTTGAGGGAAATGGAGACTGTTTCATGGATTTTAAACAGTGAACTAACAGAATATGAAATATGTTTAGAAACATATCTCTGGCTACTGTATGGTGAACAGGTAATGGGAGATGTAATTTCTAAGGAGATCTGTTAAAAGTCCAGGAGGTGATAGTGGCATGATTTTTGTAAGGGACAGTTAATATGCAGAAAGCTAAAATGGTTTAAAATATATTAGTAGATAAAATGAATAGAACTAAGCGATTGAATGTGTAGAGTGAAGGGGTGAAAGAAAGAAAAGAATCAAGGATAACTCTAGAAATTTTTTGAATTCAACAATTGGGTAGATGGCAGTGCTGTCCATTGAGTATAGGCATTACTAGAAGAAGAGATTTAGAGGGAAAAATACGTATTGATTCTGCGTTAGATGTTGTGGTAGACAGATTAATGAGCCCCCAAAGTTGTCCTAAAGCCTAAAGAAACTTTGCAAATGTGACTAAATTAAAGACAATGAGATGGGGAGATTACCTTGAATTATCCAAGGAGGCCTAGTGGGAGTCAAGAGGGTCTGAGTCTGGGAGAGAGATAAGACTGCAGAAGTAGGGCACACTCAGAAAATTTTTGCTTCCTATCCCAGTGACCCCATGCTCTGTGAATCTAGAGGTCTTAGTTCCAAAGGGAGGAATGCTCGCACCATGTGACATAACACTGATTCCATTGAACTGGAAGTTAAGGATGCCACCTGACCACTTTGGGATATCTCTGGATCAACATACAAAAAAGGAAGTTACTGTATTGTCTGGTGTGATAGATCCTGATTACCAAGGGGGAATCGAATTAATACTACATGATGGAGGCAAAGAAGAGTATCTCTGGAATACAAGAGATCCTTTAGGACGTTTCTTAGTACTACCATGTCTTGTGATTAAAGTTAATGGAAAACTATAGCAACCCAATTCCAATATGACTACTAATGGCCCAGACCCTTCAGAAATGAAGGTTTGGGTCACCCCGACCGTCAAAGAAGCATGACTAGCTGAAGTGCTAGCTGTGGGCAACGGGAATACAGAATGGGTGGTGTAAGAAGGTAGTTCTAAATACTAGTCACAACCATGTGAACAGTTGCAGAAATGAGGACTGTAATTGTAATGAGTATTCCTTCCTTGTATGTGTGCATCAAATAGTTTCGTTTTCTTCTCTTCACTTCACATGTTCTTCTCCCTCTCAAGACACCATGCTCATTCAGTGTATTTTCTCTTTCTTCCTATTTTTAACCTCTTCCCTGCTACATCCAATAGCATCTTTCATATTCATTTTACTTAAGCTTATTTAACTTACTTTCTCTGAGCAGCCTCACACTATTAATAAACTCCTCTTAGTTTTCTTTCCTTGAGTTTTTGAGACACTCACCCTCACAATTATCCTTCTACTCTGATGCCTGCTTATCAGTTTATTTTGTTGGCATCTGTCTTAGGCTACGTTCTTGAGAGAAGCAAAACCAGTGCAACATACACATACATACATAGAGAAAAGGGGAGAGTGGGAGAAAGAAAAAGATCTCAAGGAAATGGCTCATGTCATTATAGAGGCCGGCAAATCCTAAGTCTGTGGGTGAGGCATCAGGCTGGAGGCCTCTCCTGACTCATGTAGCTACAGGGGCTGACAAACCTAGGATTGGCAAGTCAGAAGGTAGGCTGCTGGCTCATGGGCTATGGAGACTGACAGATTCAAGATTATCAGGAAGACAGCAGGCTGTAGGCTGCAGGCTCACAGGCTACAGAGCCCGACAAATCCCAACATCAGCAGACATTATGTCAGGCCTCTGGCTAAAGTTCCAAGAACCAAAGTTTGAATGATGATGATTCGGATGCAGGATCCAGAGCAAGCAAAAGCCAGTGAGCTTTGCCAAAACATCTATATATATTGGATGCAGGCACACCACTTAGGAATATCCCTTTACAACTGATTGGCTAATCACATTGGACAACATCATGAAGGTGATAACATTATATCACAAAATAGAGGATAACTACATCCTTACAAAACTGCCAAATTATATCATTATATAACTGTCAAACTACATCATTACATAACTGCTGAACCACTGAGAATCCTAGCCCAGCCAAACTGACACACAACATTAAGCAACACAGTTCACCCTTTGTCAGCTTGGCACCTGTACATATCTCCTTAAATCATACACAATCTCTAAATGAAGAAAATTACAAAGTCATAACGCACATAACATGACGCAACTAACGTGTACAAACGAAAACACGCTAGCATCAGGGTAGAAGGACAATTGTGAGCGTGAGGTATCCCAAATAATCAAGGAAAGAAAACTGAAAGGAGTTCCTTAATAGTGTCAGATGCTGCTCAGAGAAATTAAGTAAGACAAAATTAAGTATAATAAATATGAAAGACACTATTGAGTACAACAGGAGAGAGGTTAAAAATAAGAAGATAGAGAAAATACACTGAATGAGCATGGTGTCTTGGGAGGGAGAAGAACCTTATAACCTTTGTAGAGTTAGAAAGGCAACAGCTACTCCTAGGCAGAAGGAGACACCTGCCTTTCTTTGATATGGGTGCCAATATAGGTTCAATAACAAAAGGGAATAGAGAATAATATCCTGGAAATGGTAGAAAAATGATTCCTAGCTCTGTTCTAATTTTGTGTGTGTGCGTGTAACTTATTATGGTGGTTATTGATTGTGTAAAGACTGATGCATACAATAGTGAGTGATTTATGACAGGAGCTCTGGTGGCACAATGGATAAGCATTCAGCTGCTAACCAAAAAGTCTGTGTTTCAAACCCACCAGCCATTCTGAGAGAGAAAGATGTGGCAATTTTCGTTTGTAAAGATTAAGCTTTGGAAACCCTATGAGCCTTTCCACCCTGTCCCATAGAGTCACCACGAGTCAGAATTGACTAGACAGCAATGGGTTCAGTTTTATTTGGTAAGTGATTTATGAGAGTTTTCTAATATAAGTATGCAAAGAAAAACAAGTTAATTTATAAGAAAGAAAATTGGCAAAAAGAGATGAGAGTAAAGTCTCAAAACAATAGAACAGTTTGATTTACTTAATTGGACTCTCTATGGGTTTAACAATGCCATAAAGAATCCTTAATATAAAACAGCCTCAGCATTATAATAATCATAAAATAAAGGCTTAAGCAAGAATATAAATCTGGGTGAAGTAGTAAATGATGAGAGGTTGTAGTTCTACACTGATTAAAAAAAAAAGCAAGGTATTGTTTTAGAATATTCAGAGTATTCAATTTATTTAGTTCCTCATGGAGTATACATCAGTCACCTACTGTGTGCCAGCAACTGTGCAAATAAGGAAGGGTAAAATATTATGAAATTGAGGACATGAATGCCACAGTATTTATTATTTAGTTCCTACTGAAACCATAATTGACTATGGACCAATATCCTCACCACATCCTATTCTTGGTAATGCAAATTTTAAGAGTTCATTTAAAGGATGGAATGTTTTATTTATTGAAATATAAACCAAAATAAATTGTGCTGCAAGAACAGAAGTACACACACACACACACACACACACAAATAGCTTAGATTACCTAAAAAATAGGTAAGCAAATGACTAAATTACAGGCAATTTTACCTATATGCAATGAGCTAAAAGAGCATGTGTCTGTCTATCTACTTGTTTACTTACCTACCTATCTATATAAGTATATAACTATAAACACATAACACATATGAATAGGTATGAGAAAATATACATGATCTATATGGTGTATAAATTGGTATAATCAAAGCTTCTCTTAGAAGACTAACCTTTTCTAAATATGATTTTATTTATCAATCTCATATCGGAGTGCTATGTAAATGAGAGAAAAAAAAACCTATGAAATATATTGTAAGGCATCAGAGATTAAATTGGCTTGTGAAGTTGCAGTAAAGGGCACACAGGAGAAACGATCTGGAAGCGTTTAGTGAGGTGAATGATAATGGGAGGGTCTTTGCAGTTTGCTCTGGAAAACAGTGGAGCAGGTTAAAGGGAAGATTCAGAAGCTCTAAACCCACCCACTGCCGTCAAGTCGATTCTGGCCCGTAGTGACCCTATAGGACAGAGTAGAACTGCCCCATAGAGTTTCCAAGGAGCGCCTGGTGGATTTGAACTGCTGACCTTTTTGGTTAGCAGCTGTAGTACTTAACTGCTACGCCACCAGGGTTTCCTCAGAAGCTCTATAACATTAAAAAGTAAAATAAACTAATTAAAGGTTGAATTTTTTTTCTTGACAAAGTAGGCAGTTTCTCTGAGTCTTTCCTGAAATAATTATTTGAGAATAAGCGAACTTGGGCAATGATAAACAATTGACAGGAATTAAAAGTGTGATCCAGATGACCAACAGAAATGTATAAAAGGATTTAATAGAATGAAGTCAACTAGTTTTAGAAAGCGGATCAAAGCTCATGATCTGAATGAAAAAATAAAAGAGAATGACCTTAAAATGAGAAGTAGGTTTATGTATAGGTATAAATACATTCTATACTTATATAAACACATTTCTATAAAAGTTGATATCTTCTTTTAATTCTTAGGGGATATTGTACATATATTTTTTATATTACATTATTAAAGCCCTTATGGTTAATAATGTATAATCAGCAGCCTTGAAATATATTTTTTTATAATTTATAACTCCTTCCCCAAAAAACCATTTTAATAAATGAATCAAATAATGGAGGTAATCTTCAAATTTTATTTGGAAAATGAGAAAACTCAAGAATTTATTTTGTCAATTTTGTTTGAGTAACTTTACTGACAATTTCTCTACACTTAAACATTTTTTTAAGAACAAAAGTTCTCTTCAGCATTAACTTGACTGTCCTACCCACAGCCTTTTGCACAGGAAAAGGAAATGAGTAAGAGGAAGCTTGTTAGGAGTGCTATGTTTGTAATCAAATGTAGCTTTGAAAAAAATGACTGAAAAAATAACCCTTATCCCTGGGAAATAATGACCACATTACCTGACTGGACTACTGCCTGGAAGGAAGCCTTTGTATAATGAGCTGTACTACAGGAGTATCAGCTTAATTTGTGTCAAAGAGGAAGGTGATGAGGTAAGGAGACTAGCCTAGTTGAATGCAAGTCCTATCCTTTAAAACTAGGTCAGATATATCATTTCAGTTTAAAATGATAAGGAGCACTCAAGAACCAGAATTTCTCTGGTAGAATTCTTGGAAATGTACAGCAAGTAAACACATTTCTGGTGGATTTTGTGATACTGTTGGAGATGGCCTGCCTTGACCTCCATTAGCAATAGCCACACAATGGTACTTATACATACTTTGGAATTCAATTTTTCATGCCAATCCTAATGTTACTTATTGTTTTTGGACTATAATAGTGGTTATCTCCTTCTATGTTCTGGGAGATATAAACAATATTATAAATATATTTGTCCTATTTTAGCAAGTGTTAACAAAATAATGGGAGATATATATTTAAGTATGTTACCTGGTCTTATCTTCCCTTCCCTCTCTAGAGTATGTAATGGTTTATCTCTAATTATTTGAATGCAAGCCGAGGTTAATCAGAATTCTTTCTAAGTTTTTTCACACTAAATTCACCACATACTTTCCATTTAAATGGGTTTTCATCTACCTGAGCCTAAAAAAAATGAATATTGTTTTTACGTGTGAAAATTATTACCCTGCAGTATAATTAGGAAGGCATCTTTAGCTTTCCTAAATGAACTTAGAAAAAAGAAGACCCATTGTCACAAGAATAAATTAGGAAATATTTCAATTTAAAGTAAAACTTGTTATGGAAATGGTGTCTTTAAAAGGAAGGATTACTTAGAAATAGATTCTCATATAAGTCTGTTTTTCTGGTAATGGCACTTATATGAATTCTATAGTGCATCTCTTTTTCTTTTCTTATGACATTCATTAAGATTTATTCAAATAAATTAATATCTTCTACTTTCTATATTCATTTAAGAATAACACATTATTTTGCCAGGGCTTGGGTTAACTGTTACGACTCCATTGCTGAACACTCCAGTAAAAATACTGGATTTTTTTTTAGAAAGTATGAACTATGTTTTACCCTGTCTTAGTTATCTAGTGCTGCTACAACAGAAATACCACAGATGAGTGGCTTTAACAAACAGGAATTTATTTTCTCACAGTTTAGGAGGCTAGAAGTCTGATTTCAGCACTCTGGCTCTAGGGGAAGTCTTTCCCCCTCTGTTGGCTCTGGGGGAAGGTCCTTGTCTCTTTTGAGCTTCTGTTCCTTGGAGATCTTCATGCAGCGTAGCATCTCTCTTCCACCGTCTCTGCTGCTTTTCTGTGCCTAATCTGTTTATTTTGTGTCTCAAAGGCAATTGGTTTAAGACAAACCCTACGTTGATATGTTGTTGTTGTCGTTAGGTGCCGTTGAGTTGGCTCCGACTCACCGTTAAAATAATGAAGAAAACCCTATCCTCAAATGGGATTAGGCCCACAAGTATAGGAGTTAAGATTTACAACACAGATTTTTGGGGGGAACACAATTCAATGCATAACATAGCCCAACAAGGCTTGAAAAGATTTAGACGTTTGTGGTTATTTTTCTACATTTTTCTGGCAATATTTGTGGTGTTCTGTGTAACATAGATGTGCTGAGGATTGAAAATTTAATAAAGAAATTGAAATGGAGGTTAAAAAATGGAGTGGGGTAGTAGGTTTTTGGAGCTTTTTTTTAAATAAAAATATGAGCTATTATGAGAGCAATGTGGTTACAGGAACAGTAATAATAAAAATAAGAATGAATAATAATTAATAATAATGCACACCCGCTTTGAACATTTACGTGAACACTTTTATTTAATCATTTTTAAAAGATACAGTGGGGATGTAAGTCAGGATTTTTTTTTTTTTTTAATCTGAAATCGAGCAAAAGTATTCTAACATCTTGCCGCAGTATTAAAAACAGCAGGGTAAACTACACACTGGATGAAGATAGTTCCGTGTTTTCCCATAAACACCCCTTGCCAGGGCACTATCAAGGCCAAACCCAACACTGTGTGGTTAAGTTTTAAAAGCACTGCAGCAAAATGACAAAAGTCCTCTCATAAATGCCAAACGTGTCCTTTTCTAACCACTTACCAAGTGGCCTTCTGTAGTGCAATGTAACATTAATCATATCAAACAGAGAAAAGAATTCACAGCTAGACCATTCCTTTTGTTTGCCAATTGAAATACATGGGTTGATTTAATTAATCTGAGTTGCTTGTGATAGAGGGCCAGAGAGATCTAGAGGAAGCTGGTGTAGTGCCAACACTGTTTATTCTGTTTTTAATTCTCCGTGTCCTCTTCTCTAACAATGACAGCTGTTATGGCTGCTGTTCTTTCTAAGGATAAGTAAGAGATCACCTTGGGGAGATACTTTAATGGCTGAAAAAGTGTCCATCCCTTCTTTGTCATCAAGTATCTCTCCTCCAGGAGTCCCTGGGTGGTGCAAATGGTGAAACTCAGGACTGCTAGTTGAAAGACTGGCAGTTCAAACTCACTCAGAAGCTCCTCAGAAAACAAGCCTGGTGAACTGCTTCCCAAAGGTCACAATTCTGCTCTGCACCCATGGGGTCACCATGAGTCAGAATGAACTGGACAGCAACCAACCACAACAATAATAACATATCTCTCCTTCAGGAAGTGATCAAGCTATGTCCTCTCAAGAAACAGGGACTTTGAGACTGGTCTTTGACCTGACACACGAAGACCCTTTCCTGCTTTCCTGGATGGGAGAGTAATGGCTTATAATGGGCAAGACTTAAGTCACTGAATCACAGCTTCTGGGCTGTAACATCCTGGAGATGTTAGTGGCCATTTATGCTCTGCTTTATTGCATTTCTGTGTATATTCATTCATGGTGTGTGTGTCTATACAAATATAAAGAGTGTGAATGACCACTTTCAGGTAACGATGATGGATCAAGCTACTGCATGGCGCTTTCATACCTAGAATGATAATTTGTCTTACCATTCTAATAAAAAAATAGCTATTGATTTTATATAAGGAGAGTTTTCATGCATCTCACATTTTATTCCATTGATTTCCAGTGCCAGATTTCTCTTTTATTGAAGGACCCTCCCTATCAGTTGCAAACGGTCAACAAAGTTTACAAAGTATTGTGTCCCGTTCATCATTGAATTCTGTTCAGTTAAATACATCACGAAGAAACACCAGAGCTGAGAAATATACTGAAGAAAAATAATATAGAAGCTGGGTGCTATTTTTTTGTTTGTTTGTTTTCGCCTGTCTTGAGGGTTAATCCAAATGAGCTAGACTAAAATGACTGCTGCTGAGACATGTCTTTTCAAAAATAATCTCTGCAACTGGGTGAATAGAATTCACACTTTTGGGAGAGCTGCACTTAAATATTTATTTTGTCAAAATGTATGATTCAAAGTTTGGTAATGTTTTCTAGAAATATATTCCATCATTATTTCAAAAACATTCTGAAGCTGTACTTGTTGAGTTTATTTACATAATTCCTTACACCATAAATCTTTGTAGAAGTAGATCTTTTCTATCCTCAGATTAAACCTGAGTGAATCAAGCCTCATAGGGGTCAAAGAACTTACTCAAGTTGTCATATAACCTGTGAGTGGCAGAACTGGACTGTACATTCAGGTCTTCTGCCTAAACACAGTATTTTTTCCCCATGTTTTAGAGCCTTTATTCTAATTTTAAAATCGTACTTCTTGTGGTATTTCATTAAGTGATAATAAACCAAGTACAAAAAGTGGGTTTTGTTATGGCCCCAGGCTTAAAATTGATTTACCTACTTTTGCCAACAGAGTAAAAAATTAGATTCATCGACTTTCAGATTTCCATACTTAATAATTTGGAGAAATCAAAGGACAGCATGGTAGTCAGCCCTCTGACACCTATGGCATATAGAGAAAAAATCTGAGGTTAGGATGTTACTCAGTTGAACAGAAGACAAAAAAAAGACGGATATTTGTTTTCAAAAATTCGAGGGGCTGTAATGCCTAAGATGGAGTTGTGTTTTGTTTCTGAGGAAGGCAAAGACAGGACTATCTTTAGAAGACACAGGGAAGTAGATCTGAGTTCAAACATGTATATTTATTATAGATGATATAGATATAGGTATTTATTACAGGATGTATTCAAACACCATAAAGTCAAAATACTCATAGTGGGAATTCCTGTGCTGAGTGCAAGCTTGAATAAAATCCTTTCCAACCCTAACTCTCTATAATCTTACTGTTCACATTGTCTTTTTCTCTGGTAAAAGCAAGTCACCTACCCACATCTGATTTCAACAGGGTGAATAATTAAAATACTTCTGCAGAGAGGGCCAGTAAATACTGATGAACAATTACACGTCTCTGGTAGTTCCTAAATACACTCATTATAAAATCTGCTTTTGAAGTTGTTACTGTTTTCATTTTATTTGATTACAAATCTCATTGTATTTGTCCTTTAATATTAGTTTTCTTCATGTATGTTGGATTTTAGTTTGCAGACTCACCTTGATATTTTTTTTTCTGTCATGGGTTCATCTTAATCTCTACAAGGCTCTCCAGTTGTTACACCTGGAGATCTGGTGTTTTCAGACCAGAAGCAGCTCCCTATGAACCCACTTCCTCGGAAGCTCAGGAAGGGGAGGCCCACCATCATGTGCCCCAAGCAATGCCACTCCACTCCACATGGTGGGCCTGGCCAATCAGCACACTTCAAACCAACTGGCCTTCTTACATAAAGCTGCACATCCAATAGTGTTCTTGCAGTTCTAGACTTGTTAACTGGCGGGGGTCATAGAGAGGTAGGAGGTTAGACAGTCTTGAACAACCCCACCCCTTGTCCCTTTCTGGCTTTCTCCAAGTCAGTTTTTTTCTGATAGGCTTTATGGGGGTTGGTTCCTTAAACGTTGTACATAAGTTGGAAGCTGTAACACAGGACAGCCTTATTTACTTTCAGAATGGTTATACCAGAATATTTCCACCAGTATTTGGCATTATTTGACATTCTATGTTTGCAAAGTTTGGTGGATGCAAATTTGTATCTCACGTGCATTTCAATCTGTTTTCTCTTGCAATTATCTTCTCTCAGTATGTTATCCATTTGTTTACATTATCTATAGTATCTTGTAACGAATATAAAGTTTTATTTTGGTGTAGTCAAATACATCTTTTTGTTGTTGTTTTGTTTTTGCTGTGTATTTGGTGGGTTTCTTAGGATTTTTTAAAAGTAGTTTTGCATCAGCTAGTCACAGACACATTCTGCAATTTCTTTTATTGTCATCATATTTTTTTCTAACTTAAATCTTTAATCCACCTATTGCTGTTTTCCTACAAAGAGTCTATTTGATTTTTCCTTGATAGAATAAGGCAATCTTCTCAACATGAACTTAGCAGTTCTCATTTTCCAATTATTATAGTTCTGTCAGTTTCTTCTTGATATATTTTGAGGCTATACTGTTAGGTTCATATATGTGTGTGAGTGCTATATTATTGTTATCCTTTTCTTTTTTTACCAGTACCTTAAGGTGTTCTTTATCCTGGAGGGGTGTGTGTGTGCAGTTATAATTTCTATTTATTTTCTGTTATTAAAATGCTACCTGATCTCTGTTTTATTTCATAACTGTGTGGTCTATTTTTTCCCTTTATATGTTTTTAATTTAAATAAATATATACACATATATACATATATATATGATTAGGATACTAGTTTTTTTATTTAGTAGGACAGTTTATACAATTTTTAATTAGTGAGTTTAACTAATTTAATATATGTTAAGTATTGTTATGTTGAGCTCTTTCTTCATGTACCTTTTTGTTTCCTTTTTCTCCTTTTCTAAGTACTTTCTATTTTTCTCAATTTTCTTCCACTGTTATGAATGTTACATATTCCAATTTTATTCTTGCATAGAATATGACTCCTATATACACATTTATTTTCCCATTTCAATTTCTTAAGTCTAAAAATGATTACATATTTATTCCCCCCAAAAGACATACCATACCCTTATTTCCTCTAGACTATCCTATTTCCACTACTATTCCTATATTGCTATCACCTACAATTTTAGTCCTAGATTTTTTGGGTTTACTGCAATGGTGTTGTTTTGGTTGATTTTTAAAATATTGGTAAATTTTATTACATTATTTGCACACCTTTAGAAAAATCCTGGATTTGTTTTTGTTTTTCCAAGAGTATTTTCTAAGATGATCTCTTAGTTTTATATTCTTAGATATAACTACATGTTTATATATTTAAATGATAACTTAGCTAGATACGAAGTTCAGAGTTCAAATTTTCTTTTCTCTAATTGTTATAAAATGTCTCTCCATTATCTCTTTTGTACCTCGTCTTGCTCTTGAGATATTTGTTATCAATCTACTTAGTATTTCTCTTTGGCAATCTGCTCTTTCTGAAAAAAATAAAAAAAATTTCTCTTTGTCTTTAATATTCTTTCATTTTTTTACTATAATATATCTAGCCCCATCTAGTATAAATTATTAAATTGCCCTTTTATTGTAACTGTTGCCTTTCTCATATTTCTAATTATTTCTCCTCCTATAGGATATTATCTCCAACACCTGTCTGTCAGCTTGTTGTACTGTGCTGGCTTGCATGTTGCTATGATGCTGAAAGCTATGCCATCAGTATTTCTAATATTAGCAGGGTCACCTATGGTGGATAGGCTTCAGTGGAGCATCTAGTTTATGACAGACTAGGAAGAAAGGGCCTATGATCTACTTCTGTAAATTAGCCAATGAAAGTCCTATGAATCACTACAGAATATTGTCTGATATAGTGCTAAATGATGAGCCTCCTAGGTTGGAAGGCATTCAAAGTACACAGTGGCCGCAACAATGGACTTGAGTATACCAATGATTGAGAATATTGCACAAGACTTGGCAACATTTTTATCTGTTGTACGTGGGTTTACCATGAGTCTGAGCTGACTTGACAGCAAGTACCAATAACAAGGATATTAGCCACTTTTGAGGGTAATGTGTAATCAGGTTGAAAAGCCAAACCTCAGGCCCTAGTTTATGCTCCTTCTGGTGAATTCAGAATGTGGGAATCAGAGGAGGATATGACATAAGGCAGAGAGCTCTTGCTTGACCATTTTAAACTTTCCACCCCCTCTACATCCAGGGATTACGTTTTCCAACAATTGTCTCTTAAGGGCATAATTACTTAGCCCTCATTTGTGGAGGGAGTGAAGAGTGGCAGAGGGCATGCCCAGGGACTTGCTATTTTGCGTTTATTAGTTCTTGGTTGATCTCCATTCCACCTGGGCTTGTTATACTACCTCTATAATGATATTTGGCTAGTTTTGTAATTTTTTTGGCTCCTACTGGTGATAGGAGTGGACACAGACCAGATATTTATAGAAGAAAACTATGTTAAACATTGTATTTGTCAGGCAACGGTAAGGAGACAGAAACCACCATATTATGTTAATAGTGTTATTCACTGGTGACGGTAGAGAATAATAATTTACCCAGCATAGAATGTAGTAGGACAGAATAGGACAACCAAAATGCTGCCTCACAATCCACACTTCTTCTGAGGTATCAGACCTTCTTCTACTCCAGGAGGCTTCAGCACAGATCCTTCTACCACACCTACTGATACTCAAATATTTTTCTCTTTTTTTTCTCATGGTTTTAAAAATTTTATTTTATTTATTTTATCAATATCTATTTTTCTCCTCTTTATCCTCTTCAAGGTTGTGCTGGGATGGAGAAGGCAGTAGCTCGTATTAGTTTATCATCTTGCCAGAAACCAAAATCCTGCCACCTCAGTCTAGCACAATATTATATATTGAAGAAATATTCTGGGGGCCAAGTGAGTCTTAGAGATTTTATAATGATGGCTGTTTCATGAAGCTAATATTTTTCAACTTAGACCTAATTTGCTTAAGCCAACAAAATGTGTGAAAATTGTAACTTATGCACCAGTTAAATTAGCAAATGATTATTTGTCTAGCAAAATAATTCACCGTAAAATTCTTCCAAATAACAAACTTCCCAGATGTATTTAAATGTGATATGATTCATAAACATCAGCTTGCATCTAGTTTTCAGGAATATAGTTTTTAGAGTGCACTGTAAGGGCCTGAATTTGGTTCTCAGCTTAGTCAGCTACTGAATAAATTCCTTCATTCCTTCTTTTCATTGTTCCTCCTTTGTTTTTTTCATCCAGTCTATCATTTGTATGTTTGAGACAGATATAATGCTATTATGTCATCCTCTACACTCTGCTTTGTGATCCTGTTGCTTGAGCTCTGCAAACCACAGTTGTGCTCTGCTGTTGGGTTCTACGTTAGGGTCAGTCAGTAAAGTGGTACAGGAAGGAGACTGGAAAGTTAAAGGAGGAAGAAGGGATTTAATCCACCTCCTTAGAGGCCTGGATTAACCCCCTCCGCTCCCCTCCACTAAACTTGCAGATTTCCAGCACAGGCCAAGTAGCTCCTGATTCTCAGAGATCTGGCTGTCAGCTAGGTGTTATCTCCTCTCTAGCTTCTAAGTTTAAATAATTCCAACCTCTTCCTTGCTACCTTTGTGATACCGTAATTACCGTAAACTGTGGCTGTTGAGTCAATTCCAACTCATAGCGACCCTATAGGACAGAGTAGAACTGCCCCATAGAGTTTCCAAGGAGCTGCTGGTAGATTCTCATTGCCAACCTTTTGGTTAGCAGCCATAGTTCTTAACCACTATGCCACCGAGGCTCCTGTGATAACTTAATGTTCTTTTTTTACACTTCCAGTTTTTCAGTTTGACACTGCTAAGATACTCAGTGTGATTTCTGTCTCCTGACTGAAACCTAACATATACAATGTTTAACATATTATTATTATTATCTTTTTTTTTTTTAATATTTGTTCTGTGTCAAACATTGTACTGGCCACTCTTAATGATGGTCAAGTCATTCGTGTTCTTTGCATCAGTGTTTTTTTTTTTTAGAACATATTGATTACATTTTCACAAACTATTTTATAGTTATGCTTTTTTGTGTATGTAGGGGTAGGTTATAAGTGGCAACGGGTCTGATGATACTGTGGAAA